>NC_084460.1:216887191-217515691 GCF_027409185.1 Cynocephalus volans | reverse complement strand
GCAGATGGTAATACTGTGCCCTCTGAGCAAAAATTAGACCCAGATGAGGAAAGGGCTGGTTAAAGTCGTTGCTGGACAGATAAAGCTTAAAATCATTTGCTAAGTCATTTCACAGCACATGAAAAACACTTTTTTTTTTTTTTTTTAACCTACAGCCTCACACACGAGCCCATTTAAAGTCATTAGTGCATGATAGACATGCTCTTTTTTTTAAGCACTTTAAACTGTGATAATGTTCCAGTGGAAGAAGTGGGAATTCGACTCATAGCTCTTCAGTTGTCTCATTACAACACCCATGTTACCAGGATCTGCTTTTGCCAAGTCTGTTGACTTTTTGTCCCAGAATTCCCCTCTTGTCCTGCTGTGTCACGGGTGGGATATGATGACTCTGCTGAGTATTGCTAAGAGGGTAAATAAACTTGCTCTAAGCTTGCTCTACCCTACCGCTGGGTCATGGGGTCAGTACACAGGGCACAGGAAGTTGCCTAATGTAGCTGAAGGATTTAAAACAGGACATGATTGTAGGAAAGACTTGCATTCTAGTATTGTCTCTGCTACTTTACTGATGGCTTTACTTATAATTCCTCTATGACTTTTCTTTCTCACCTTTACTTCTTAAAGGGAAAACAACCAGAAAACTTTTTCTTTTTTTCTGCTAAGTTGCGCTGTGACATACAGCACTGGAATCATTATCAGGAGTGGTATTTCTGCCTAGATTACTTGAATGTAAACTTCTTTTCCTACTCATTCAGAACTGTTGGCCTTTCTGCTGTGGGATGTAAGTGAAAAGCGTTTCTGCCCTGAAGGGAGAGTTATGTGAGGAGCTAGCTCATTTCCCAGAATTCCACAGACTACATATCGAATCCCACTCTCAAATTCTCTGATCATCTTCTTCAGGGAGAGAGGTTGGGGGAGAGCTGACTCTAGCCTAGGATGTGCATTGAGTTCCTGAGATTTATAATAATCAAAATATTAATGAAGTAGTCGATACAAATGCTGTTTGTGTAGAATGCCTAAGTAACCGGTTGTGTAATATATCAGGAAGAGATCCAGAGATGAGCAGAGGCAGAGCATAATAAATCAGGTCATTTGTTTTGCAATAATGGAATGATAATTGTGATAATTTCAGAAGTCACTATCATCCTGCAGCGTGAAAGAATCTTTTTGCTGGCTTCCCATTGTTTAAATATTCATGTGATGTCTGTGAGTGACTTCCTGCTGAGAAAAATCTTTGCATACCTCCGGGGCTGGCACAGAACTAGAAGTTGTGCTTTGCTTTAACCTGGGAAGGTTTTGCAGGAGACTGGGTGCTCTCCTGGTTCAGTGGGGAGAATGTTCCTCAAAGAGCAGTTCTTTCAGTGAAATAAAGGCCTGTGTTACTGAATTATTTTCCAAATGCCTTCTCCCAGGCAGCAGCTGTGTGAATTTATAGGCCCTCACCTCTGCCCTTTTGCACTGAGTGATGAGGCAAAGGCAAAAATAATCATGCCAGCTTGTAGCACAGTTATGCTATAGAAATATAAACATAGCTAATGACCCCAGAGAAGCAATCTGCAGTTGCTGTCACCTGCACTTGTCCTCCCTCCTCCCTCCCCCAGCTCCCAGCTTTTTTTCTTGGTATGAATGAATGGGGCTGTTTTAATTGAGTTGTTTAAATTTGGCAGGCCATACATCCCACTGTGTCATATCCTAGGACTTAGGTCCACCTGTTGCCATTATCCCCCCAGCCAGCACAGTAGGAGGTAGACAACAAATGCTTTCAAATTCCTTTTCTGTATAAAACACCAAAAGAATGGCAGTGAAGGTTTTGGAATTTCTTAAGTACTGCAATGAATGGGGATGTGGGTTCTTTGCAATGGGAGTTATTTTAGAATAAATACTATGGTGCAATTGCTTTGAGCAAATTGTATAATCAGCATGTATATTAGATTGTATGTTAGATATTGAATATTAGAATGCAGTAGGGTTTGGTATTCTGGAGGTATTTAGACTTTTAGTGTTAGGAGCAATTCTCAAGTGACTGAGGGGAAAATAGAAACAGTAAAGAGGCAACAGTTTATTTCTAGGAACTTAAATACTATATGTTCATTGTTTTGTTAAATCTCCTAATTGTAATCTAGCATTAAGAAAGAATCACAATTCTCTTCTTAAGGAGAAAAAAACCCCAGAAACATCTGCAAGATAAGTGCAAGCCTAAGGTTCTACAAGAATTAAAGGTGAAGCCAGCATCTCTTTATCTCTGATCGAATTCTGACTGCCAACTGCGTTTCCTTCCTTCAAGAGTTAATGGCCTCTAATGGCAGTTTGATTTGGAGGTGATTATGCATCTAAACTACCTGATTAAAAGATACATTTCCGAATGTGGCTGATTACCTATTTACATATTGCTAGGGTTTAGGTGAAATTGTGAAGTTTAGTTAGGTGGTGATTTTCTGAGAAACTCTGCTATGTGCAGAAGTGAATTCTGTTTTTAGATTCATGATTAGATCGGACACCAGTTAATATTTAAATTAATAGTCATTTTTTCCACTGAGTCAAAAGGAACCACTCCTGCATATATTCTTTCAATTAAGATAAAAGCAGTGACAGCAATTTCTGGGTTGGGCAGAAGGTGGTTGGCTGGGGCTGCAGAGGGGGAGGGCTCTGGTAAAATCACCAAGGCAGGGTGAAATTCACAGCATTTGTTTAGCACAGATCTACAGATGACAGTGAGCTGTACAATGACATTTAGATCCACTTAATAGGCTACCCTCTTATATTTTAGAGCCTAAAGCTGATCATACCAGGGTAGGATAGTCCTAAAGAGAAACAAGAGAGTTAAAATGGCAAATAAGTTGAATAACAATGCAGGAATAGGGTAACCTTATATATATAAGGAAGGGTTGCTAAGTAACAAGTGAGGGGGTGTCATGGCTTCAGATCAGAGAGGGCTGGTTAGAAAATAAAATGACATTCTCTCTTCTAATTAGTCCTTCACAATCACATGCGTTAAGATAATCTTGTGGTTTGGGGCTTTAGCCTAGTTTGCAAAGCCCAATGCTTTAATCTCTCTTTTTTAATAGAGCCATTTCCTTTTCGGTGCTTTAGACTTGGTCCATTGGATGCTGTTTCATCCTGGCAGGCTGCAGCAAAGCCAGTTAGCTACAAGGCAGAAGTGTTTAATGGTGATAGTCAACTCACCAGACCCAGTTCTCCAAGCAAATGTTTCCAATTTGGTGAAAGATAGAGAAGGCATATTTGTCTGTGTAGATAGAGAAGCAGAGCTAGCCATGTAGTCAGGCCCTTAACTAAGAACTCAGTAGATCAATTCTCTGAATTAATTTGAGTTTTTTCACTGCACATAATTTTTAGAGGGAAAAAAATTCAATATGCAAATGTTAGTAAAAACAAACACTTCTATGTTATATTCAGAAAATTACCCGATCTCCTAAAGCAGATCCACCAGAGGAATTTTTCCAGACCACACATATTCCAAAATCTCAAGTGGGGATGAACATATGTAGTTTGGAAAGAAAAAAAAAATCTTCTGGGTGATTTTTATACATTTATCCCTAATCCTTTTGGAACAGCTGCCCTGAATCTTTGCTATATTTCTATCATCTATTGATATGGAATGTTCTGTCTTAAATCCCTGAAAGGCCCTACATTTTAAAAGAAAGGATCAATTATGTACACTATCATGTATTTACTAAAATAGGCAAATATTAATTCACCTTATGAAATTCATTATAAAAATAAAAAACAAAATATGGGAAAATTGCTTCATAAGAAGGTCTAAAACAATAAAGAATATTTGATTGTATTGAAATTAACCAGAAAGTGAATTAACTAGCCTTAAATGAGAATAGATTTTGGTCTTCTGATGAATTGAGTGTTTATTATTTAAGAATGAAAAGAAGCAAAAGTATATCACCATTTTCCAATTATCTAATTAACTCATGAGCTGCATATCAAGTGCTTTTGTCTTACAATTTTGCAACCAGAAATACTATGTAAAGGCACTATTTTTTTTTTTTTTTTAGTGCACATTTTAAAGGCACTGTTTGTTTTTTTTTTTTAGTGCACATTTTGATAATTTCCAAAAAATCTAATATAGAAAATGGGACTCAGAAATATTAAAAAAAAACATTTCTCTAGAGGAAAAGACTGAAAAAAAATGAACAATGCTTGACATACTTAAAGGCTGAGCTATTTATTTTTTCTGATTTATGGGCTTATGCTTATTTTTTGATATTGAAACCAAACAAGATTATTATGTGTTGATTTTGTGTTTATTCTTTATAACTAATGTTACCATATATGCCTGTTTACTAAAGATATTTAAACACATTTGTGATCATAATGGAGTGAAGAAGAATTTTATGGAGACAGCTGCTTTTTATAACATATGATTTATAAACATAAGACAACAATAGAAAACAAGAAATGATGAAAAAAGGAGTCTTTTGATTATTACAAATGAATAAAAAAATGGTTTGTTAAGAAACAACGTGTATAAATTTTATTTTATTTTACACTGGAATTAATGTGCCACTATTTTAATATGTCACTATTTATACTGGAATTAATGTTTGTTTTATATGAAATTAATGTTTGACAATAATAGGCTCTCTTAACTTCTAAGCCTGTTCAAGGTATGGTGTTCATATGCTTACTCATATGGTTTGACATGGAAAAATAGTGAAGACATTAACACGACCCTCCCTTCTCTGCTTGGGCCTATCCTTGTCAAATTCCTCTGCTTTTCATTGAAGTGTTTTGAAAAAAACCTAGCAGGTTATTTCTAATCAAGGTTCTCTGTCATTCACTCATCTGAATTAAAGAATGATAACTTTTCTGACCTTGAGTTTTCCTCTAATGGCCATTACTTCAAGTTTAGGAGAGGATTTTTGCCAGACTGAAGAATGGCAATTATTAAACCTCTGCCAGGATGTTTCCAGAATATAGGGGATAGAGTGGAGGTTGAATTAGTGATTGTTATTGCATTAAAGATGGCAACAGCTGGACAAGCCTTTGTTCAGGAAAGATTGGATAGCATTTTTTTATGTCTATATTCTCTAATATTTAATTCCTTTCTTCAGCTACGAATGCTTGTCTAAAAAATACTTTCAGATCAATCTAGTTATTTCTACAGATTCAACTTCACAGGATTATTAAGTTTATAGACCTGCTTTGAACTGGTTGAATTTTATTTGGTGTTAAAAATCATTGAGTGCTTAGCTGCAGGGTATTGGAGATGATAAAATAATCATGACAACAATAATTTTATTTTGCAAGTGTCTATTTCTGGTAAGTTTACAGCTGTTATATATTCATAAAAATTATTCAGTAATAGTAATCCCTGAAAAATGTCTCTGATGAAGGCAAAAGTATTCCACTATTTTTTTCCAATCAACATGTTCTTAGAACCAGTATACTATAAATACACATAAAATTCTGTGTAGATGAAACTGCAACCCGTGAACTCTGCACCCAGCAGATGATCAGAAAAACTCCTTGTGAACAGAAGAACCCTCTTTGAAAAACCTATTTATGTAAATGTTAGAAATTTTATGTATTGCAAAATTGACTCTAAGCAACAGCATCTGTCAGCCTTCAACTAATGATAACCAGCCATAACAACAACTTGTCAGTCAGGTTAGGCTAGATTATGCTGCAGTAAGAAGAACCCCCCAAGTCTTAGTCATGCAAAACAACAAACTTATTTCTTGCTCACACTACACATTCACTGTGGTCAGCTGGGAACTTTGCTCTAGGTTTTGTCAATCTGTCTAAAGATTTTCTGATCATATTAGAGGAGAAAGGAAAACTGTCAAAAATTCATATTGCCCTGAAGCAATACACATTATTTTTGCTCACATTCCACTGGCAAAACAAATCCCATATCTCTGCCCAGTTTTAAGGGGCAGGAAAGTGCAAACTCACCCTGGGCCTAATAGAGAATCTTGAATATTGGCGAACATCTTCAATATGCATACTCAACACACAACAATGTAAAAACCATGATTTTGCTTACTATTTCCTCACTGAGAGAACAAGATGGAATTATAGAGCAGAGGATATATAAGGACAGAATAATGAAAAAGTCTAAACACAAAAAGAGAATTTAATGGATAAACACATAAGGAGGCACTTCTTTAATCTTTCTTCTTTCAGTGGTAAAATTATCTACTCTCCCTCCCACCCCTCTGACTCTGTCTGTGTCTGTGTCTGTCTCTTTCTTTCTCTCAGGAATCTGCATGGTCCTCTGCCTTGAGGTTCAGTGCTATGGGACTTCAGCTGAAGATGCTGCAGCTTTGGACATTAGTCTTGCCCAGTCTGTGGCAGTCCCCCTAGTGATGAACAGGTATTTCTCAGATACATATCCTTGATCACAGCAGGAGAAAACTGTATCACAAATCCATCAGTGCTCCAGAAAGAACATCCAAAGTATGCCTTTTAGAGGTATTTTTGAGTGATCTCATCCTTCCACAGAAAGAACCAGTTCTAATTTTTTGTGACCAAGGGCCTCTAGGAAACACAATTGGGCTCCTCTTTTCAAGTAAGTAAGCTCCTACGATATATTAACAGTGCTTAGAATCCTATTTCCTTGTGAATCATTTCACGCACTCAGTGAAAATCAGATAAAAGATTAATGAAGGAAAAAAATGACATGCTGGAAGGTTCTTAGTAACTATGGCACTGTATGGACGCTTACCTCCCAAGGAGAAGAGCTGAAGCGGATGTGAAAGATATTAGTACTGGTCCTTAATGTTATATAGGCGAGGACGCTGAGTCTCAGGAAAATTAAGTCTCTTGCCGACCTTGAATACAGGCATCGGGCCTCGAACTCAGATCTTCCAGCACGAGTTCAATTTTCTTTCCACCTTACTGATGTAACAGACTCCTAGGGACCCTGGTGTTCAGGTCATCCTAAGAAATTCATGCAAAAGATAAGTGTTAGGCAATCAAGGGTTGGACAACCTTCCCAAAGCCAATCGGTCTACTCTTTGATACAGTACCAGGTCGATGTGTGTGTTTGCAAGGAAGGGCAGGCTACTTTGGGCCTCTTCATCCTCTGGAAAATTTCACAGAGTGGAAGTCATTCCCAAATTACCAGGCAAAGTGAGAAATTGTAGCTTCCAGGGTATTTATTTCCCCAAATTGGGAAATCCTATTTTGCATGTTTATTCTTACTAAAAACCACTGCTCTTTTGACATTTTCTACTAAAACTGAATTATTTTCTGAAACCGTTAGTGAAAAGAAAGAAAAAGATGGTTGAAGAGTAAGTTAAAACACTAGCAATTAATTATTACCCACCCTTTGAAAACAAGTCTCAAATTAGATAGCACCTGGCTGTAAACTTCCACCAATGATACATGCAAATGTTGATTTTTCTTTAATGATGAAAGCCAAATCCCATAAGAACCTCTTTCTTTTCTTCTCAATAATTTCTTTTCTTTCTTTCTTTCTTTCTTTCTTTCTTTCTTTCTTTCTTTCTTTCTTTCTTTCTTTCTTTCTTTCTTTCTTTCTTTCTTTCTTTCTTTCTTTCTTTCTTTCTATCTTTCTTTCTTTCTTTCTTTCTTTCTTTCTTTTTTTGGCAGCTTTTTTATTCTTTGTGGGAGACAAAAGAACCTCAGTGACAGTACCTTCCTTTCTGTAAAATGTGGGCAGACTAAATACCCTGGTGGCAAATGCCATTGTTGTGAAAACCCCACACTCATATCAAAATGTGAATTTCAGATTATTCAGTAGATTCCAGACCCATCAAGGAATCAGTTAATCCTCAGGTCTTTACTGAGTGCTTTTTAAAAAGTGGAATATTTCTTAAAATAAAAGTAAACTATGGCCTGAAGCTGGGCACTGTGTTACCCAGAGTTAATACTGTGCTAATGTTGTGTTGAGTTACTGGTGTTTGTCATATCTGCTTTTGGCTTATAAAATGTTTTCTGAGGGCAGTGTATATATAGACTTGTTGATGATGGTACTTGAGCAAATGATGTAACACCTGCCAAGGAGAGCAGAGGGCAGAATAATGCCATTCCTCTTTGGTACGCCTGATGGCTCATCAGCCAGAGCCCCCTAGGGAAAATCCCATGCACAACGGCAGGGCATCCTCGTTTCCAGGGAGGCCAGTGAATATGACAACTGTTGTTTTCCTGACAGGCACAGAAGCTCGCTCTCTCTCTCTCTCTCTCTCTCTCTCCACCAGTCAATGATAGTGCTGAGTGTTAAAACAGATACTCCACAGTGGTTTGAGCCTGGAAGCTGCATTAGGCAGCTGCTTGAGGTAATTAGGAACTGGAAGGCAACTTTCTAAAGGCATCCAACAAGAGAATAGAACATCCATAGGAGGGAATGGTTCTCGGGGTTGACAGAAGGGTTGGCTGAAAGGAAGCCTGGGGTTCCTGAGGGAATTGCTGCTGGTGTGTAAAAATAGACACTTGTAGCTTATGTCTAACTGCTTATCATTGAGTTAGAAGTTGTCAAATGATTTTAATATCAACGCCAGACTCTAGCACATTGACAAGAGTTGGAAAAGTTGGGGCTAAAGGCTAGGTTGCATGTGGGGGAAGCATTTCCCTGCTTTCTCTCAGGCTCTGTTAACTCAGCACCTGAGCTCTCTAAGTTATGCATTGCTTCTCTATTTGGTTTTTAAATATGTGCCAACACTCTGAATTCTGAAAAATGCCTGAAGGGACATTGAATATTCTTTTGACTACAGTATTATTCTTTCCTGACAATCCTGATATGATTATCTTGAATACAGGCAAAACAAAAGAAATTATATTTTTCTTGTATAATCTGTAATTCAAAATACTGGGGTGGTCTGTACGTGCTTTAATGATGATGTTTCACTGCCCTTCAATTGATACTGTGTGGTCATTAGGATGGTAATATGTGGAGAGAGTTTTTGCAACAGCCCCTTCCCCTGGGGTGAAGGTGGGGGTCTTCTGTTACAGTGAAATGCAGCAGGAGATGGGATCAAGGCCTTTGCTGCTCAGGCAGTTGTCGTGAGGCCTCCATAGAAGGCCTGTTAATATGACTCTCTCCTGACCTGGAACACCCTTGCCCTTCAAGTCTCAAGCTCCCTTTGAGCAGACACTGTCAGTGGTAATAAATCCAGCTCTGCTTTATGACATGAATAAATTTCCAGAAAAGACTCTAATTTCCCTGTGCCCAAAATCTGATGGGCACCACGTCTCTAGAGATAAAGTGCTGGTGATGAATGAATTGAGCTGCCTCAACCCAGGTGGAGTTGAAGCTGATCTGGCTCACACATTTATTCACACAAACTCACCCTCCTAGAAAAAAAACAGCAGTTGTATGTTATTAAGGGAAACTGTTTCATGAAGGTACACTGAGCATCAAATATCAGAGGTTGTGGGAATCAGGAAAATTATATGCACCCTCAATTAATATTTATGGCATTGCAGGTTCTGGGCTAACAACCTCCACAGGTGTTCTCATTTCATCCTAACTATAGCCCCTGGGAGGTAGGTGCTGCTGTTATTAGCCTTTGGAGCTGAGGACCCTGCAAACTGCAAGTGGCCTGTCTCAGGTTATTCAAATATGTGGCTGAACTAGGTTTTGAACCAAGGTCCATCCTTATTTTGGTGCAGTCTGTTTTAACACTGCTCTGCACAGACTCCCCTTATTTTTTAGTACAGCAACAAAACAGAAGTCCATATGACTGGATTCCCTCTGCTTTACTGGATAATAAAGCAATTATCCCATTGTATCGTAGTTGTTGGTTGGCAGATCTGTGTTCTCCCTCCCCTGCATCCAGATTAGAATCTCCTTGTGGAAGTGACTGATCTCATTTATCTTGTCTCCCTAACACCTAGTTCAGAGCCTGGCAGTTAAAACACACTCAGTAAGTAGACATCTGAGGGAATGAATGAAAGTTAAACATCTGAGCAGAATGCTTAGCAGGAAGAAAGGGGAAGGGGGATAGGGCTGGAAGTCATTCACCAGTTTCCTGTGTAATGGGGATGACCAATTAAAACAGCCTGTGTAAGCTAGTTTAGGCTGTGGACAAATGACATGAGTCTTCCTGTGGCAAAGGGGCCGCTCACGACAGGAAAAGAATCACACTAACAGCAGCTCTGGGACCTTGAGGGAAGGAAAAGCAAAGGGAGCAATCGATAGGTATCTCTTGTGGCTGCTGCTGTGACGGTGCTCTCTGTCAGGCTCCAGAGTAAGATTATACAGGGCCACCATCTTGTCATTATCAAAAGCAAAGTGAAATTGGAGCTTAATGACATGAGTGTTCAAAGGGCAGTGGGAGAGGGAACAATGTCATTAGAATAGGTAAGAAGGGGGTCTGTGAAAGGAGCACTTTTAAAAGCTGATGGTATACTGAGACTAATAGATCTAATGGGCATGGTAAATAGGGTGAGACAAGGCCTATTGTGCCATGCTCAGCCAACAGTGTCTCACAAAGAATGATGGATTAAGAAGAGAGGGGGAAAGGATGAAATCGGAGACCCAGGGAAACAAAGAGGATATGAGAATTGGTGGTAAGGAAGAAGTGCAGCTAAAATTGCAGTGAGAGTTTTTTAGTCAAGCCTGTGAAGGAAGGAATTGACTAAGCAGTGCAAACATAATTCATGATGACAATTATCATTCATGAGTTGGGGGTGAAATGTGTCCTTAGGATATAGCATATTACATATTAATAGGACCAGAGGATAACTTGTCTCTCTCCTGACTGCAGAGCTATATTTAAGTATTGTCCCTTTCATTTCACATGTATGTAGTCTATCTGTCTGTCCATCTGTCATCTCTCTCTATTTCTATCTCTCTCTATATGTATGTATATATGTGTATATATATAGTTTGAGAAAAAAACACAAAAAGTCTTCAGAGAAAAAAATTTTTTTTTAAAAGATGACTGGTAAGGGGATCTTAACCTTTGACTTGGTGTTGTCAGCACCACGCTCACCACAAGTGAGCTAATCGGCCATCCCTACACAGGTATCCGAACCCGTGGTCTTGGTGTTATTAGCACCTCACTCTCCCGAGTGAGACACGGGCCGGCCCCAGGGAAAATTTTTATAATGTCCTTCCATAGCATGTTTTCATTCTCACAGACTGCACTGAGGGGAATTTTGTCCCCAGATGTAACCCTGCTGCCTGTTGGTGGTGGAAGGGAGCAGCTGCACATGACAACCATCCAGCTGCCCCTGATAAATGGAGGCTGTTACTGTCAGTCTCTGCTTTTCCCTGGTTTTCATGAAGTGTCTGTAAGAAGCTCCTGTATGCCACTATCTATGGCTGTGTCCACTTAGGCAACAGCTTCTCTTGCTGATTCTCAACATGGTCAAGGAGACACCCTAGAGGCTCACAGGCACCTCATCCATCCCTGCTTCAATCTGACCAAATTTCCTTCCAGGTACCGCCAGTCTTGGGAAGGCTCCACTGAAGCCAGTTGAGGATGACACTTTGTGTTTGTGCATAGGGTAAGAGAAGGCACATGTCAGCAAAGATATTGTTTTTCAGGGAATTTGTCAGTTCTGGAGCAATTTTTCCAGGATTGCAACTGAATTTGAAGTCCTGCTGCAACATTCTGGGAGATATCTATTGGCAGATTTAGAGTAAACAAATTGATGTGGGCTCCTCGCTAGTCAAGGTATGCGGAATGAGTATGGGAAGGAATAGTTCATATCTGGAATATGTTCAGGGTCTGAGGATTTCTCCCAGTTCCTCAGTTCCTCTTCTATCTTTATACTGCTTTGTTGTCACTCATTTTCCTCCTTTGGTCATATGCCTTGGGTGTGAATCATTGAATCAAGAATGTTGGACTATTTCTATTATTTTGGACTCCCAGCCTTAACTGAGACCCAAATTCCTGGGTTTAGATATCAGTTAAGATACATTCAACTTCAGATAACAGGAGATCCAATTCAAAATGGCTTAACCAATGAATAACTTAAGTAGTTAGTTCACTAACAAAAAGTCTTGAGGGCTTCTTGTTAGGGCACATCCAGGGTTAATTATTCCCTTCAGTGGCTCATCAAGGGCTCATGTTTCTGCCATCCTTCTGCTCAGCATATTGATTTATCATCTTACAATGGTTCTCCTCATGATCCAAGTTAGCCACTTGGTTCCAAGTGTCACATGCAAAGGCAAGAAGGGAAGTTTCTTCTTGAATGCTTATTTTTGAGAGTGAAAGACCTTTTCCCTAAGTCCCCAATAGACTTTCTATCGAGCTTCCTATCACAAGGCTATTGTTAAACCAGCCACAGGCAAAGGGAAAGGGAATACCATCATTAGCTTAGATCAGTCCAGACTTAACTACCTAGGGCTGGGGAGGGTACTCACCTCTTTGGAGCCTATGGCCATTGATCGCCTGAATAAAATGTGGGTTCTGTTAGCAAGGAAGAAGGAAAGGACAAGTGGCAGAGTGTAGGGGCTTGGCAATTACTGTTGAGTAGGCAGCAATAATGTCTTTCACAGGAAATTTGGTCCAATAACCCGGCAATTCACATATGTGAGTGGGCTCCTATTTCTGGTGAGTAATGTGATGTTTCAGGGTCAATATAAGCCATCAGTTTTGGTTATTTAGATTATAAGGTTGAAGCTAAGTTTCATTTAGCATTCACTTAACCTTTTTTTTTTTTTTTTAATAGTCCCTGGTATATCCCAAACTCTCATTAGTTATCTTTTAAGTGTTTGTCTTTGTTCTCAAAATAAATAGGTAAAGGAAGTTAAATAGGGAATTGCAATTCTTCTATTAATGAAAATCTCGTACTAACTTCTTTATTGATGGAAATGTAGCTATGTGACTTAAGAAGCAATCATTTTATTAGTGAAGTCTTAAAGATTATAAAAACAATCATCTATCAAATAAAGTAATAGCTACTATTTAATGATTACCCTCTATGGATCAGGAAATACATAAAACATTTTGTATGTATTATCTCATTTAACTTTCCCATCAATTTTGCAAGTTAGATAGCATATTTTCCATATTATTGATGAAGAAACTGAGGCCCAAAGAAACTAAGTTGCCCAGAGTCTAAATCCAAGAGAGAGGAGTTAATATGGCATAAGGGTTGAGAGACATGATACAGATTTATGAGGGTACATCAAAAAGTTCATGGAGGAATCATATTATTTTTTAATTCTATATTTCCGTGAACTTTTTGAAGCATCCCCATAGAACTAAATCCTGGCTCCACCACTTACTGTGACCTTGGCCAAGTCACTAACCTCTCTATGTCTCCGTTTTCTCATCTGTAAGATAGGAATGGTGATGGTACTTAATTCAGTAATTATTAATGATAACAATTAAGTGACAGAGCCAGGGTTTGAGTGCAGGGCTGACTAGCTGCGGGTCCTACAACCTATCCCCTTAACATTTGCCTCCAGGACCTGCAATGCCAACAGTGGGCCAAGAGGCCATGGAAAGTTTTGCGTCATTGAACAACTGGAAAAGGCACTTTTTCTGAGAAACATATGGATGGTCCCTGACTTCAATTGTTCAAGTTACGATTTTTCAACTTAACAATGGTATGAAAGTGATGTCCACTCAGTAGAAACTGTACTTCAAGTAGCCATATAACCATTCTGTTTTCTGCTATCAGTACAGTATTTCATAAATTACATGATATATTCAACACTTTATTAGGAAATAGGTTTTGTGTTAGATTATTTAGCCCAACTGTAGGCTAATCTGGGCATGTATAAGGTAGGTTAGGCTAAGCTAAGATGTCAGGTAGGTTAGGTGTATTAAATGCATTTTTGACTTATGATATTGTCAATTTACAATGGGTTTATCAGAATGTAACCCCAACATAAATGGAGGATCATCTGTATTTTGCTTTAAGGATGAGACAAAACATGAAAACATTCCACACTCAGATATTACTTTGTTGTTTTGGTTGCTTTTCATCCCTCTGCTTATAATAGTCATTTTGAGAAATTACATAACCCAGAGATACAGTTAGTTATTATTAAACAAAAATGAATTACCTACACATGCTGAGCAAGGACTAATCTTTGAGCTAATGGAGGCTCTGGGGAACTGAGCTATCACAATTCCTAGGCATCGTATGTTAGCGCTACAATTCATTGCGCTGTTACTGCTAAATCTTTCTTCAAGAACTGATATGGTAGTAAATATTTACTATTTTGTAAATAAATACCATTTTTATGTAAGATTTGAGTTTTGCTCTTGTTTCATTTTTAACTTTTCTTCTTGAGAAGCAATTACTGTAATTACACACATTATTATCTTAAGCTATTGTTAAGTTGATCATCACGAACAGGATTGCTGAGAGCTCACTGTGTTATTGTGTCTAGCTCCAGGTCACAGAGGGGAATTCTCAGGGCACAGGCAGATAGATAATTTACTCTGAGTCTCATTGGCGGCTTGGTGTCAGATTCCTGCACCCATTTTTCCCCTTGGGAAGTAGGGGATGTCCCCACCATATGGAGAACAAATGCAGATAAAAGGCAGCTGTATGCAGCTCTTGTCTGACACTGTGGTGTGTCTGGTCTGGGAGAGAGCATATCTCCTCCTTCCTGCTGCCTCTTGATCCACATCTTTCCCACCCTGGTTTAACTCCTCTGAGTTCCTCAGATAACATCTCTTGGATAACATCCCATCGCCACCTCCAATTATGCCCTTTCGTCTTCTTTTCTCAGTTGTCTACTTTATTCTGCCTGCATCTCTAGCCCCCACATCTGTAATATCACAAGGCTCTGCTCTGCTTTGGGGGTTACCATGCCCTTCCTCACTGTTCTGCTTATTGGCCTCTGCCTGACTCTGCTCTGATTACCTATGACATTTTTTGGATGGATCCCATCCTGACCACACATACTTGCCTTTCAACTGGGATTTAACTCTTAGGTGGGGTTTAGTTACTCCACTGTGTACTACGTTTCATTTGTCTTTTTATCCCAGTGCCTACCACATAGTAGGTACTCCACCCATGTTTTAGAATTTTGATTCCTACTCTGTGTGCTAGATTCTTCTGCTTTTCTTTCTCCTTTCTTACCATGATGGGGGTGGACCATAAACCTACCCTAAATAATGAAACATAAGAATCAAATGTGGAAAAGGGTTTAGATCCCATCAAAGGAAGGAAGAGCCACATAATTCATTGTAATTATTTACCGCAGTGCCCTTGTCTGAACTCCATAATTATTTACTGTTCCACCAGCATCCTTGGTGCTTTGGTTTTGCTAGGTGTATGATTATTTAGCCTTTTGTGTGCATATCTTGATTCTCTTATCAGACTGTCAGTCCCTTCAGGGTGGTCTCCTACATAGTGACCAACTCAGGTTCATTCCTACCTGGTGAATGTTTATGCTGATGATGAGCTGAGGAGAAGGTGAGTGCAGCTTTGTAGGAGATGAAAACCCTGAGTGAGGCCCATGGAAATCCTCTGGGCTATCCTTTGGTTTCTTAGTGGGTGTCTGGTTTCCTGCACACACTCTTTCTCCCCACGGAATAGGGTTGTGTATTGGGGACTCTCTGAGCTGAATTACCTGTTCAGTAACTTGTCACAGGCCAAGGCCCGATGAACAACAGTGACACTGGTGCTGCTTACCACCTTCAGGATTCCCAAGCTCACTGTGGGGCTGGCCTTAGTTCTCAGTTTCCACTGACATCAAAGGGAATTCCCTCCAATCACGTGTGGAGACAGATAATGCACTCATGCAACCTCAGCAGAGCCTCTGGATGACCAGTTTGACTTCTGATTACCTTATTTGAATGCTATTTCTCAAAATGAGGGATTCAGCATGACACTAATGCAAGCTTGAATTCACTGACCATGATTTGGATTGGCTGAACCCTACAGTAACTGTCTTGACCATGTCAGCCTTTTTATGTTCCAATTTTATGTTAAATTTTACAAATATCAGAAGAAGAAAAAAGAAGAAAGCTTAACACATTTTAAGAAACCACAGCCACCTTGTGAAAAGTCAACTTGTAAAATCCCAGCTGCCGAAGTAGTATATTTAGCAACGCTTTATACCTGCAGTAGGTATGGATGCACGGGTATGCATGTGTACACGCACATGTTTTGGACTTAATTCAGTAGGAAAAAAGTATTCAGGGAAAAGTGGATCAGGATCTGTCTGTATTGCTTTTTCTTTTTGTGACCCTCCCATGGCGATTGGCTATTCTGGGAAAGCCACTTCACCTTTTCCACGTCTTAGTCTCTCATGTCTAAAATATGACGATGTGACCATATGCTTCCTAAGGCTCTCTCTAGCTCTCCCGTTATGATTAATTGTCAATAATATAGAAGCTTATTTTCAGAAGATGCTGTCTGGTGCAAAAGTAAGTAATGATGGCCAGTAGCTACATTTTGGTCTGAGAGGAACAGGAGAAGACTGGATGCCTACTTAGTATTATAGTTAGAATATCTGTGTCCCCCCAGAATTCATGTGTTAAAATCTAACCCTCAATGTGGTGGTACTAGGAGGTGGGGACTTTAGGAGGTGATTAGGTTATGAGGGTGGAGACCAGAAAGCTATCTCCTTTCTCCCATCATGTGAGGACATAGCAAGTGGAAGGCCATCTATGGATCAGAAAGTGGGCTCTCCTCAGTGAGTGAATCTACTTGTGCCTTGATCTTGGACTTCCCAGCCTCCAAAACTATGAGAAATAAACTGCTGTTGTTTATTAGCTACCTAGTGTGTGGTGTTCTGTTATAGTGGCTCAAATGGACTAAGGCACTTAGTGACAGAGATCTCTTATCTCTTGGTCTTCCTCTGGACTTACTTTGTGCTCTACAAGCTTACTTATTGTCTTCCCTCTTCCATTTCTGGATTTCTCTTTCTCTCATTCATTTATTCATCCATCCATCTATCTGACACTTGCAAGTGTTTTAGTTATAAGCTGCAGAAGAGAGTTCCCTCTGCCAGCCTCAGTTTCTTTGCATGTGAAATGATGGATTTGGGTTGTGTGGAATTTCAGGTGTCTGGTAGCACTAACCTGCTTTAACTCCATGAAGACCTTCCCTCCATAAGCCTGTGAGGATAAAGAGTTGATCCAGTCCTTCACCCCCTGTGCATTCGTTCTGCCTACAGGTGCACTATTTTTCTTGGTACACTCACTCATATGGCAGCAAAGCAGAGAATGAGGTAACTGCTGAGGATGGGCTGCCAAAACCTTATGTGGGAAAACAGAGTTTTCCAGAATTGATATTTCTAGGAATGATTGAAGA
Source organism: Cynocephalus volans (assembly GCF_027409185.1). NCBI lineage: Eukaryota > Metazoa > Chordata > Mammalia > Dermoptera > Cynocephalidae > Cynocephalus > Cynocephalus volans. Next base: position 217,498,522 of record NC_084460.1, on the reverse strand, counting down.
AGAAAAAAAAAAAAAAAAATAGATGCAGCTCAACTTGGCAAGGTTAACAGCACAGACAGCAGGCTCTTGGGCTCAGCTGCCAGCATGACCTCAAATAAACCAGCTTTGCCTGACAGGACACCTGGCAGGAATGCAGGGTGTGGAGAGGCCCGCAGGCTGCAGGGATGGCGTGGAGCAAATGGAGAGCCAGGGAACGGCTGGAGGAGGTCTGAGGCATGTCTCTAGTGGTCTCCAGATCAGCACCAACCAGAGATGACCACTGTTGACATCAGGCATGAGGAAGTGTGTGGGGCCAGCTCCTCTGAGTCCTGGGGAGCTCAGGAGAGGTCAAGTGTTGACTCTTTTCTCTGGCTTCTTTCAAATTTCATTTCGAGTGTCTCCGAGAGGAGTGCCTCTTCCTCCTGGTTTCCCTGAGTCTGGTCTGTAATGGACTGAGCCACGTGTCTGGGGAGTTCCTCATCTTTTGTATCTTGTTCATTTTTTCTTCTGTATGATGCACTTTCTGACCTCTAGCTGTTAGTTAGTTGAAGCCTGTTGTTAGTTGTAGCATGTGTGAAAGGATTAGGTAGAGAATTGGAATGCAGGAGATCTGGTCCTTTTTCTACTCTGTGGTTGACCTCTCCTTGCTAAGAGATATCTCACTGATGGGAACTCATTAGAAGGCCTGAGAACTAGAGAAATAGCTGTAGAGTTGGAAAAAACCTCAGAGATAAACTAATCTGGCCCATCTCTTTATCAATGAGGGCAACACCCTGTGTCTGAGCAGGAGAGCCAGACCAGAAGCCTGGCTTTCCAAATTCAACGTCACTCTTTCTCCACCATCTTCATCCCCTCAGTTAAAAAAAAGGCAAATGCACTATTCATGAGCATGTAGTATAAGTCGATGTGACTTTTCAGGGATGTGAGTAAGGGGGCCGACTGAGTGCAGCAGGATATTTGTCTGAGAAGAATTCCCAAAAGTGTGATTGGAGCCAGGTTAAGAAGATGGTGACATTTAGAAACTGCTTTGGGGCGTATATATTTGACATTAAAAGAGGGCTTAACAGTCATATCATCTATAACACTCCTTTTACAATTGTGGAAACTAAGGACCAAAAAGATGGAATGATTTTGCACTCCCTGGAGAGGTAGCTCTATATACACAATATTTTAAACCCTTTCCCATTTTTATTCTTTGCCTTTGAAACCCCACTTTCCCTTCCCTTTTATTTATGATGACTTGCCAATCTTTTTATTTATTTATTTTTTGGGGGGGGATCACATCAACTTTACTTATTTGTCATTTATTGAATTTCCTCTACTTCTTTGTGTTTTTCCTGCCTTTTTTTTTGTTGTTGTTGTTGTTAAATGAAAACCTGTAAATAGTACCATAGACCTGATCCCACTGGCTCTTCCTGGAGAGGGTAAGTGAAGGTTTTGCTTGTCTTCAGGTTCCACATGGCCTGCAGCGGCAGCATTTGGTGCTCTGCCACGCATACATTCCTGTCCTGGTCCTTCTGGCAAAAGTGTGCTTTTAGACCTTCTACCAGAAGTAAGTTTTATTCCCCTACATGTATTTTGCCCGAACTATTTCGTTTTTTCATGCCACATTTCAGTTGATTTCCTACCCTTGTTTTCAAGGTCCTTTTGCCTCTAGCTACTTGAGACAAACACTATTGTAATTGCAAGAGCAGGACTGATTTAACTGATAATTCGCAGAACAATCTGGAGCAATCATCACCTCTCACTCATGACTTCTCTAGTCAACAATTCCTCCCCAGAAGCCATGGATTTGGCTGAAGTTTTCTTGTCCAAAAGTCTGTCAATATCTGCATCCCAAGCCAGCACTGAGTGGAATTCTCTACAGGCATTTCTGGGCCATCATTTTACTTACCTCTCTTCTGCTTTCACTTACATATTGCTTCTCTCCATAGGCGTTCCCCTTGCCTCTCCTCCTACTGGGCTGACAGTGTGTGCCCCAACTCTGCAGTATTAAGATTCAAAAAGCTCCCCTGGTTTTAGGAGCAGCAGAAAAGTCTATTCTTCAGGCCTATCTGCAATATCGTTTGGGTAGGTGAACCTGGCTGATGAAAGGAGGAATCACTCTAAAGTTTCAATGGCTCTTGATGAGGATGTGTGGAGATTAAAATAAGACAGGCAGCTCCTTTCTCAGCACAGCTTCTTTGGGTTTATGCACACGAGTCCTGCAAAATTCCCTGTATCTCTCCCACCCACAGCTAGCCCTGTAGAACCCTCTGCATCTGCCATGCCAGCTCTGTGGAACCTTCTGCCCCTTCCCCACACATGGCTGCCATCAACTCAGGCTCCACTCAGGGGCTTGGACATAGAGATTGCCTGAAACATCATATGTGGATGAATGTGCATTTTTTCGTTTGTTTAAGTATGAATTGCATCCTTCAGGTTGGTAACTTAAACGTATATTTTTCATGGCTTTCTCTGTCTCTGTTCTAAACTACAAAAGGACCTAGATCAGATATATGAGGTGGCAGTTTGTACTGTTTTGCTCCATGCAAAGGTATGACAAAGTCTCTAGATCCTTCCAACTGGTTTTTTTGTTTGTTTGTTTGTTTTGTTTTTTAAGTTAGATGGCAAAGCACATCAGCAGCAGCTCCGTACCTGAGAATCAGTCAATCTTGTCTATCTCAAATTATCCTCAAAACACAAACTATATCCTCAAATAAGTTTCTTTGTTTCTCAAGGGGCTTATTTCAATGACTTTGCTTTTATGTTCATTGTATTCTCCATATCCAAAGATTTCACCCTAGGCTGAGAAATTAAGGTATCTTATTGGAGAGGATCTCCCTTGCCTCCCCAGGGTCATTTGTCCAGTGAAAATGCTTTCCTAAAATTTGTTTTCAGTGCAAGTTATGAAAAACATATCTGTCTAGAAATTAAAACTTAGTTATATTAAACTTACAGATACTATTTTCAAAAAGCTATAATTTCTCTCTCCAGCTATGCTATTCTTCAGATGAACTAAAAATCCCATTTCCTTTTATTGTTTCACTATGACATGATTTCAAGACCATTTAATAACTTGGTTTCTTTTCACTATACACAATGCATTTTGTCTAGATTCTCCCCAAGCATCTCCATAAGTCATATTTAGTTACTTTTCTTTAAAAAGGAAAGCCATCAAATGATAATATTATTTTAACTTCAACAAGTAATCAAATATTTTTAAATGTTTTCATTTATTTTTGTCTAGAGAGCTCTTCTAAGATGGGTTTTAAAAAATTCCTCAAGGATAAATTAGGCCCAAATGTCCATTTGATCTGCTTAAGATCTGATTTTGATAGAATCTGAAATTCTTGCATAAGAAGAAAGGAAGACAGAAGATAGAAGAGGATGAGAGAAATTTTGAGGCCATTGACTTCCTGTCTGCCTGGTGCTAGTACATTAGCCCTTATCAAAGTTGGAAGAACTGGTACAACATGGCCATTGTAGGCATTGGATCAATACCTGGCAAACAGCCTGAAGGTCAGATAAAGTACTTAGGCAGGCAGTTTGCCAGGCTAAAGAGATGTCAAGAAAATCAATTAGGCTCTAAAGAAGGAGTAGCGAGCTAACTAAAAGTCCTATCTTGAAAGGCTCTCTGTGTTTCAAAGGTAGTTTATATGCATTCACAATATCTTTATGTCATTCATAAAATTACATTTGATAAGCAATTAAAACTATCCTTGGGTCACCTGAAGTCAATTCACAAGAGATTGTAAACACCTGCACTATTCTAGATTAGAAATAGCTACAAAGGATGGAGATTTAATCAAGTTCTTCTCAGGGTATACGATTACATAATTTTCGATTAATTTGTTCCTTTTCTGTATTGATTACGTGCATTTGGAATGCCAAAGATGTCCTTGCTCTTTGAGTGGTGATAGACACCACGGACTACGAGTACTCCAGTGATGCCACATGGTTTATTTAGTAAATTATGGTCATCGCAAGTCAAAAAATAGAAGGAGAAAAACAGGACTGATTGCTTTGGTAAATTTTTTCATCAGCAAGCAAAAGAGAAACATGTTTACTCTGTGAAAGGCAAAAGTATTCTTGCTATTTGTTTACCAGCAAAATCTTTTTGTTATTTATATAGTCCCTTCTGTCCCAGGGACCTTGTGGGCACATTTTGGTATAAATAACGTGGTGATACTCTATTTATCCCATGTCTTATGATTTTCCTGGTATTGTTACATAAGACTGACAGGTCATTTGTGGTACATATTTCTTGGCTTCGGGGAGATTTTGTTCAGTCTGGGGGGAGAAATAATATTTAGGCCATTTCAATGCCCTGCCAATAAAAATATATTCATAAAGGATAATTATCAAGGGCAAAGGTATCTCACAGTTGTTGTGAGGATTAAATGAGTAAATACACATGAAACACCTAGAATGTTGCCTGGCCTTTTGTAAGCTCTTCGTAAGTGTTCACCAATGAGTGATGGAATTAGGATTTAAATTTAGACCAAGTCCAGAGTCTGTGTTTACTGCATATTTTCCATCAACCTCTTAGGGGTTCTTGAATGGTCTACAAACTACCATTTTTGGGCCAAATCCAGCAAAGAGTTAGCACAATTCCAGCCAACTAGCCACCAAACAAACAAAGAAAAATATATGGTGGAGACCTTATGTGACTCCAAGAGCCTAAAATATTTACTGAATTTTTATAGGAAATATTTGTTGATACCTGGTTGAAGATCTTGCTCTGGATCTTATGTGTGTGATTTGGGGCAATATATTGAGGCAATATATATACTCAATGCCTCTATTTTCTCCTGCAAGAGATAGATTATAATATCCAGATTACAAATTTGTGCAAAGACTAAACAAGATCTCATTCAAGAAAGTACAGAGCATAACATTCTCTACATAGTTACCTGCTGGGTAAATGTCAATCTCTTCCTTTCCCTTGTGAGAGTTAGATTGGTTTCCCTTGTTATATTTAAACTATTTTTGATATTGTAAAATTGTCATAACATCACTTTGGGTAAGTAGTCTGCTGAAGGGCTTCTAAAATATGTGGAAGGGGCTGGTGACCTGAAGCAGCTGTAATTTGGCCATTTGGGGGGCCCAAGTACGTTAGTCAACTCATCTTTGCAAGTGAGCTGCAAGCCAGAGGTGGCTCTACTTTGTCTGAAATGATAAAAATAAAAACAAAGCATTATCTGCCATCTAGGTCAAGTAGACATTTGGGTGAATTTAAAACAATATGTGAAAAGCTCAGCTTCCCCACTCTTAATTTCCACAGGAGGATATGAGTTAGGCGAGCTAAAGATGTCAAAGAGAGCAAGGCGATTGTGGAGATGATTTCCCAGATTGCCCTGAAGGGAGAAGAAGGTGACTGTGTGCAAGGCAGAACAGTTACAGACAGGAGAAGAATATTTGGGGACTGGTTGGAAAGTGCCTTGCTTTTGAGGCCTGCAGACCAGGGAATGTTTTTCAAGAGTGAAGACAGCCTCTTAGCAGAAGAGGAACATTATTTATAACCACAGTGAGTGAACTGGGGAGCTATAGCCAGAAAAAAGACTTGGGGCAATGTATAGGGAGGCATGAAAAATTCATGAGTTCTGGAACCCCTGTCAATCTTGGAATAGACATTTAATTTCGTATTGTTTGGAATGTAGATCCTTGCTCAAAAACTTTTTTTTCTCTCACATGTGATGTTGTATACATTCCATTTAAATCGCTTCCAAAAATTAGCTATTTAAAATTCAAGCCTATGGGGACTTTAAACTTTTATTGAACTATAGTACATGTATAGAGAAATAAGTCAATTAATTTTCACAAAACTGCATATACTCAATTAACCATCATCCCGGTTAAGAAGTAGAATATTACAGCATCTTAGACGCCCTCTTCATACTCCCTTCCTGTTTCTACCCCTCTGTAATAGTAACAATTATCCAAACTTGCAGTAGAAAAAATTAATTTTGCCTCTTTTTGCTTTTTACATAATAAGAATCATACAGTACAAGGATACTTTAAAAAGTTTGTGGAAAGATTTGTGTTATATTTTAATTCTATTTCCCCATGAACTTTTTGAATTACCCTCATATATACTCTTTTGTGTCTGGATTCTTTCAGTCATCACTAAGTTTGTACAATCCATTCTGTGGTTGTGTGTAGTTGTAATTATTCATTCTCATTGCAATAAAATATTCCATGGTGTGAATATAACACAATTTATTTATTCTACTATTGGACATTTGGATAGTTTCCACTTTGGGATATTACAAATGACACTACTATAAACATTCTGATGCATCTCTTTGGGTGAACTTATGTAGGTATTTCTGTTGCTGGGTTATAGGGCATGCATAAGTTGAGTTTAATAAACACTGTTTTTTCTAACATTGCACCAACTTAAATTTCATATTGGTACTTTTTGAGGAGAGGGAGTGTTTCTAGGAGTCTATCAGAATAGGATCTATCAAGGCAATTCTGGGGGATAAATATGCTTGAGCTACTAGCAACTGGATCATCCCTGAAGCCAAGGGAAATCAGATTGACTATTGCAGGAATTAGCTTAAACATTGTATTTGTTGGATAAATGACAGTAACAGGAATTGGACATAAAATTTCAGGTATCCTCTATTAATTCTCTCTACTCCCTTGATTTCCTGCATTGTTTCCTTTTCCTATTTCAATAAATATTAAATATTAGCTACCTGCTTTTGACAGGAAACTACTGTCACTGAACCATCTAAATAGATACTCAAACTACTTCTGAAATTGCTGAGTGCTCTGCACTGTTATTAACTGTAGAATATTTTCTGCAAAAGACAAAAATGCTCTAAGATGGAACAATGGGGTGCATTTTTTAAATGTGGGAGAAATATTGCGCCTTGAAATTACAGATGGACTATTCTTTGAAACCCGGAAGCATAACTAGCAAGTCAACAGATAGTTGGCTTCCTGAATTCAGAGTGTCAGGAAGTTACCAGAATAGTTTGGGATGCGCTTATGTCAGATAAGTTTGATGTCATATCTGACTGAATGCCACATAAAGAGGAAGCAATAGACACTATATGGACTTCTGAAATTTTAGATTTCTTCCCATGTAGCATTTCTGTTAGTAAATCAGAAACATGGAGAATGCTTGAAAAGCAGCATGATCTGATGCTCGGACTTCAGAGTCATATAGACCTGGATTGGAACTCCTGTTACGTTACTTATTAGCTAGAGGTAAGTGACTTCAGATAAGTTACTTACCCTATTGAATGATGAGTTTCCTCATTTATAAAGTTGGGATAATAATATCTGCCCTTCGGGGATGTTGAGGGGATTTAGGAGTTAGCTTATATATTTGTGCAAATTCTCAGCCTTTTAGCCTCTCCATCTTCTGTATCCTTCTTCTGTTTGGAGGTCAGGTGGTACCACAGCATGAAGTCATGGCATCTAGATCTGTAATTCTCTCTGTGCTCAAAGTCTCCCTTTGTTCTGTGCTGTCTGCTTTTCCTGTCATAGCAGCTATCATATAGGGTTATAGTTTTCTATTTAATTATCTCTATCTCTGATTGGCTGTGATCTATCAGGAAGCAGGAACCATGTTTGTCTTGCTCTTAACACCTAGCAGAGAACATCCCACATAATGGAAAGGAATTATCGAGTTCCCCCCCAAACCCCTTATGCTTTGATGTTTGAAAGTCATAAAAAAAAGTCCTCATTTTGGTGGAGTTATTGATGCATGGAAGCCAGGACACCAGTTCAACAGACCCTTGAAAGTTTAGAGAAGTGGCCCAAGCTAAACAGGATGAGATTAGGGATAAAAACAAATCAAGCTGACACAAGAAAGGGAATAATTATATAGGTTTGAAGGAAGTAGAAACATGCCTGAATGTGAGTCAGCAGCCTAGTGCTGTTATTAAAAGTGCGAACATGATCCTAGGATGTATTAATAGATGCATGACATGCAGAAGCCATGGAGTAATCTGCCTATTTTGACTTGGCATTGCCTGAATCGTGATTGAAGAGCTGTGTACTGTTTGGTGCTCCATATTAATTGGAAGTGGCAGAGAAATTGAGGAGGGTCTGTTTGGTGTGCATGAAGATGGTCAAAGATATCAAACATATCTTCTATGAAAAAAAGTTTAAACTTGAGAATATTAAATAAGTAAAGTGTGTATCATGTTTTTTCAGGATATTGTATAATTACATGATGAATATAAAATAAAGGCATTAATTCACAGAACTGGAAGTATTCATGAGAGAGGATAGGGTGTGTTCTCCTTCCTGCAGGAAGCTGAATGCCTAACGCCTTTCAAAATAGACAGTTCAGTCCTTTCTGGAAGGTTGCATAACCTTGCTCAGTGGTCATCTAGAATTTTTTCACTCAAGAAATCAATAGATTCTTTTTCCTAAACCCAAATCTCTTTCTGATTTTGACAATACTCTCTGGTTTTGGTCCATTACTGACATGAGGAATTTGAATATCCTTAATATTCACCTCTTAATATATCCAAAATCACTAGTCATCTCCTTGCTATGATTTTCGCATTTCTTCCCTAGCCTAAAAACCTCTAACTTCCCCTTCTCTTAAGCACTCTTTGTAATTTTTCTCTTAACATTTCTCCCTGATACCCGTATTCCATGCAAGGGAGCATGGTGACTTAAACAGCACATAATAATCTGAGGTGTCTGACTTGCTAAAAAAAAAAAACCCAAAACAAAACAAACTCATATTCAACTTGTGGTCAACTAAACTTCTCATTTTTTATTAAAAAAAATTATTTCCATCTATTTCTTTATTTTATTCATTTTTTAACATCTAGTTTCTTACTCTTTAAGAGGCTACCTATCATTTACACACCACCATTTCTTTTCTGTTTTTGTAGGAATCCTTTTCATCTAGTAAAGATAATTTTGAGTCTTATTCCCCCCATCACAGTGTTAGTGTACTTTATGTGAATAGAGCATTGGCTCCTTTGTTCGAGTGTGGCTTAGACACCTTGCCAGGAAGAGCACCAGGACTTAGGGAGCTTCCTGGAGGCAGCACTCCAGCTAATGCAGATGAAGCAATAAATGTCCTTCAGCATAATCTTTAAATCAGGCAACCTTTTACTGAAGAGCAATAAGGTAGCTTAGAAGATAAATGAGATGAATTGAAAACTTTTATCATCCTCATGCAAAATCGTCTTTTATTTTGTTTCTTGTTTGTGAGGGCTATTAATTTAGGATATGGCTCAATCTGTTCCTCCCAAAGTTATATGAGATAGAGTTTAATATAATAATTATAGCTAGAAGGATACTGGTTGGTTTAAGTTTTTCTGTTATCTGCTCATTTAAAAAATCTGGGTTTAGATTAGAACTTTTGGCAATAACAATGTTCAAGTTAGTATTAGGCCATTATAAAGAATCTTCTTTCTTTTTTTTGGTTCCTGGAGATTTAAAAATTGATGTACCATCCATTCATTTAACAATACTTATTTGCTATATATGCCAGGTGCTTGAAATAGAGGTGAATAAAATGTGTTCCTGCCTCAAAGGTGCTCACTATATAGTGGAGGAAATAAATACTTAAATAAACAATTGCAAGATAGTGAGATAGTGATTTTCAAGGGAAAATTAAGGGACTTCCACTGTGGTAACATGGTAGATTGTTTATTCTAACAGACTTCCTTGCTATAATTCAACTAGATCTTGGGTAACACAAGATAAGGAGATAAAAATTATAAAAATTAGGAAAAATGGAGGCTAGATGAGTAGATTTAACATGATTCTAACTAGACCTCCAGAGGGAGGATAAGAGAATGCAGGAGATGAAATACTTGAAGTAGTAATGGTTGAGGGTTTCTAGAACTGACGAAAGATGCAAATCCCAAGACACAGGAAGCACAATGAAAAACAAGCAGGACAAAGAATTAAATACATTGACACCTGGATACATTGTAGTGAAACTGTAAAACATCAAAGACAAAGAAGTTTTTCAAGTGACCAGAGAGAAAAGACAGCCAGATCTGCAAAAAAATGACATGCTAATAGCAGATTTTCAAAAATGGAGATTCAGTAAACTGTGGACTTATACCTACCAAGGGCTAAGAGAAAGTACATATCAACCTAAAATTATGTACTTAGCAAAAGTATCTTAAAACTGTCTCTCAACAGTGAAGGGGATTAAAAATATTTTTAGATTAAAAAAGAAGATAAAGAGTGTCATCTGCAGACTTTCAGTAATGGAATAATTAAATAGGAGCACTAAAAAAACAAAGAAAGAAAGAAACCTAGATGGAAGGACTGATGAGATTCAAAACAGGGTAATTATAGGTAAATAATGGGTAAACATATATAAAAATCATTATAAAATAATGATGATGATTGTTGGGAAAATAGAATAGTTTGGTCAGGGCCCTCGCCTCAGGTCCAGTTGGGTGTGGTTCAGCATTCTTTGTAAGCAAATTGTGTGTGGGGGGGGGGCAGTTAGTGCGCATGCGTGCCAATGTATCTTTTTAGTTTTGTTGCTATTCTTGTGTTCTTCTGAGACAGAGAGAGGTAGAGAGAGAAAGAGGGAGAGAGACAGAGAGACAGAGAGAGAGAGAGAGAGGTAGAGAGAGATGGGGGGAGAGAGAGAGAGAAAGTGAGTGAGCAAGTGAGTTTGGTGAAGTAGGTGGGTGGTCGTCCGCCTCAGGTCGTCCGCAGCCATGCTTTCAAACCTGCAGCTTCCAAGGGCCTTTTGGCTGGTTACCTAGCTCATAGACCTGCGTGAAGGGGTCTGGTGACCCAGCCTGGTGTGTGCGGGATCTAGTGACCCAGCCTGGCATGTGAAGGGTTTGTGACCCAGTCTGTGAATGGGCTTGAGGGGTCTGGGAGCTCCAGACCCAGCCCTAGCTCAACAATCAGCCCAGTCGGTGGGCCAGAGTATGGGCAGGTAAAAGAGCCCGACAACTGGTGTGGTTGCCTAGCTTTACAATTGGTGTCACGAACAGGATTAAGAGCTAGACAATGATAATAATAACTGATTTGTAGGGTGAAAAGACATTTTACTTTTGAAATACTGAACAATACGTGTGTCAGAAGTGCTTAACTGTATTAAGTGGGCTTAAAGTTCTTGTTTTGGTCAGGAAAGTGGTTAAGATATTGATTAATTTTAGACTTTGTTGTTAAGTATACATAATAAAATTTCAAAGGTTACCAATAAAATAATAGGAATAGAATGCATAATTTTTGAACTAGTGAAGGGGAAAAATATAGAAAAGAAATTTAAACAAAAAGCCCCAAATAGTAATAACAGTAATAACAACGATATAAAGGCAAGAGTAACTTGGGTGTAGAGGAAGGGGAGCTAAGTATGTGGGAGTTGTGGGGTTTCATGGAGAAGGCAGTGTTTAAGCTGAATTTTGAAACAGAAGGACATAGGGCTTGAAAAAGTACACTGTATGTGGAGTGTACAAAAGGAGGAAAAGTGTGGAGAAATAAGACTGCACAAGATTGGGGGGGCTGCAAGAAGTTCAGTGCGGCTGGAATTACGTTTACGTAGCCTAGTCCGGAAAACTAGGCAGGGGCTAGATCTTAAAGCAAGACACATTCATTCCATGCTTAAGAGATGGGACTTTACCCTGTGAGCTCTTGCCCCTGCAAGAAAGCCTGACCCTTGTTACCTTTTGCTTGGGTTGACACAGCAGTGGGGCTAGGGCAGCTATTTGTGGGATGGCACAGAGGTAAAATCAATGGGACTAAGTGATGTGTGGATGAGAGGGAGAGGAAAGTGACTGGGGAACAAGGTTTATTGTTTACGAGGTTGCATGTGATTATGCTATTTATTGAGAGAGGGGATATAGTCAATCTCAGTTCAAGGAGGAAGATAGTGAAATTAGTTTTAAAAGATTGGGTTATAGATGCTCATAAGGACACCCAGACAGAGATAGGCAGTGGATAATACAGGTATATTTAAAATTTAAAATTAAAATAGATGGTTCTCTGCCGTGGAATGTTGCTTCTACACAGATCTATACACAAAGACAATGACTCATACACATATTAGAGAAATCAGGATTTTAATACCCATATATTCCTAAAGAAGAGCATGACCTTAGAAAATAGTTTGATAAAAATAGACCTAATCCAGAGGGCTTTCTCCAAATTCATTTTACAGGTGCCTATGGAAACCTTCTAGCAATATGTACTACATGAATGTTTTCACATCTCACACTGGATACAAGGTGAGCTCTATTGGATTTCCTCACATTTTCCTGCCTAAACTTTCACACCAGGCTGTTTTCAATGCACCATTCTCTTTGCATGCCTGTATTTTATTCTTGTTAATTAAAGGAAGAAATAGATACAGGTGTTTTGACATCATAGAAATTCAGAAATTTCTCGAGTTTGTTTTGCAAGGCAAAAAATTGGCAATCACACACCACACACACACACTCGCACGCACGCACGCACGCACGCGTCTTGTACCTTCTGTTCTGACAATGTATCATGCCCAGCTCCGTCCCACTGCTAGCAGCCTGGAACTTAGTGAGCTGGTGTGGAGTCAAGGACACTGTCTTTCAAGCAAATCTACAACTTGGCTTTTCCAAATCTGTTTTGTTTTTTTTCCCTAATCTTTTACCTACCCCAGCAGATTGTTGTAAGGATCAAAGGAAATAATGCTTGTGAAAGTTTTTTTTTTTTTTTAAACTGTAAAGGACTATGCAAATGTAAAAAGGTAAAGAAATAGGGAGAAGTATTTGTTTCTATTTCCAATACAAAAATGTGGCTGTTTGTAATTTTGTTCATGCTAAGGATGTTTAGTTATAAGTGGGGCTGTGGGAAGACTTTTGATCATGTATAATTTCTCAGGCACCTCCTGCTTAAAGATACATTTATCTTTCTCTGACCTAATCCCTCTGTGTATTTCAATTCAATTGAAGATTCTCACACACTTGTACTGTTTCCACTTTTTTTTTAAAACCATAATGTGCTCATTCCTACAGATTACAATAACGTATCAGATAATTCTGGGGCAGAAAAGCCCTGGGAATCTGCTTCGAGGAGAATTGTTTTCCATGAGTATGCTCTAATGCCATTTCTCCAAGTGTGTTTATCTTGTTTACTTACTTTCATGGTTTATTTGGATTAGCTGTCTATCAAATTGCTTTGTAAAATCCCAGAACTCTAAGACTGTGACTGCACACACCATGTAGTCTCCAGCTGATATTTGTGGGGAAGCCTCCAAGTGGCCATGAGCAGGTGTTCATGGCTCTTTCGTGAGAGCGCCTGGCCAGTTGGGGTCAGAAAGGCTTACCCAGGAGCCACCTAAACTGAGGAGTTTGGCTGCCTACCCAGAAGAGATGGTAACATGTACTGGCTGATTTTTAGCTCTGTTGACTTTGGGAGGTAAACTGAGTGAAAAGTGCAGGTCCTAATAAATAGGCATTGAGCTGGTTATACCTGTAGATCCAACTTAATAGAACAGGAAGATTTTAAATATCCTAAAATTAAATTTATAATGACAAACAACTTTTTGTTTATTTATTTTTGTCAGCTGGCCAATATGGGGATCTGAACCCATGACCTTGGTGTAACCGGCACCATGCTCTCCCAAGTGAGCTTGCCGGCCAGCTGACAAACAACTTTTTTTAAAAAAAATTAGAACTATGGATGTCTGCACACTTGTGTTTCTTCTCAATTGGACAGATAATGAATGCAAATGCCATTGACACTTGAACCTGACCCCAATTGTCTAAGGAAATATTCATGCTGATCTAGAGAATAAGTCTTATTATGCTATCCTAAGTCAAAATAATTACTGTAAGAAAGCAGAGAGATGCAATGGCTTTGAATTTCCATGAGAAAATAGGTTTTTAGATAAAATCATCATTGGGCTTTACTTAGTTTTTATAGAGAAAAGGAGAAATATACCGAATGTCACATGGGAGAATAATATACACTTTTTCATGCATTTGTACTGAACAGAAACTTGACATATAATGTATTCATTCATTAAGTCGTATGTGTGAGAATTATATGAATTCGCTCTTAATTTTTCAAAGTCAGTAGCAAGTAAGTTTTATGACTCCATTTCTGTGAGTCAGAGAATATTTCTGAGGAACTCAACCTAACAAAAGTAGGAATTTGAAAATTAATTTAGCTTATTAAATTACATCTGAACAAAATAGAAATAGCTCAGAGGAAAAAAAAATCAGTGGTGGAAGCACCCTTCAGTATGTTTAGCTTATCAAAAATGTTCCTAAATGACTCAAAGTGTGGTTCTTATATATGATAAATATTTTCTATACTGCAACTATATGTTGACAAATGAACAACATGTACTGTTGGTGAAGAGGCTGTTTAAGTGTCAAATACTAATTACCATGATTATGATTTGAACTTGTCAGAACTAACATCTTGAAATTTTGAAGAGGATTTACAGAAGGATGAGAGCAGAGCATGTTAAGGTCTTTTAAAAATGATTTTGTTATTATTAAACTATTGAGCATATATAAGTAATGAGCACCATAAAAGCTGTTGCTGTGATGTAACTACGCCCTTTTTAAAGACCTTTCAGTATCGTGAGATCTTGTGTTTTATTACACATGAAATACTGGTTCATGCTGTTCTTACTCTGCACTTGTCTTGAGAATTTTTGCATGACCTTTTTTTCTAGATTTCTTACCTGTTTTAACTTAAAGAGAAATGTCATAATTCATTATCAGGTATGAGGATTCTGATTGTCTTTCCTTCTACCCACATGAGACTGGTTTAACATTAGGAAATTTCTGGGAGGGTAGGTTCTCACCAGGACAGGGGATAGGACTGAGGTGTCTTTCCAGGTATAAGGTAATTTGACTAGGCTTTAAAAAATCTTTACCCGGAAGAGAATTACTTCTTTTTTCCAGGCTCTCTCCATTCAGATCAATTGCCTACCCTAACTTGCATAATCTTCCTAAAATTTAGAGCCCACCGTTTTATTCTCTAGCACAAAAATCCTTGACTCATGTCCTCCTCCATAAAATCTTTCTGGAAAATTCCTCTGTACACTATAGAATCCTCAGTTCTTCACCATATTGCCCCTCAGGTGGCTGCTATGACCTTGATAACACTTTATGGCACTCATTTGTCCACCCATTTGTATACACCATGCTCTGCTGTGTGTGTCCTGAGCATGGGGTCTGGGGATGTCATTTCCACATCCCCAGCACTGAGCACAGAGTCTGGCCTAGTGTAGCTCTTGATCACATAAAACAGCATCGCGTTTCACTGCATTCAAGACTCCTTAGAATTCTGGCTTGCTCTCTTTTCCCAGCCTCATCTCCTTCCCCTTGTATTCTGCTCTCAGATGGCAGCCACTGAGGGTCATTTGTTGGTCCTTGAACATGCTGAATACTTCTAAGCACACAGATTCTTGCCTGTGACTCTGCTGGTCTCTGCATCTCTTCTTGTTGAAATCTCATTGATCTGTTTCAGCTTAATTTAGATACATGTGTATGTCCCAATGTCTGTATGTGTGAGAAAACTCTGACCCTTTTCTAACCCCAGCTAGAATTCATTTTGTCTCCCATGTGCTGCCCTGTAATTTGCTTAATCCCAGTTGGATGGCATTATAGCTCTCTGTGCTTATCTTGATTTCTCCTACTGGCTGGTGAGTTCTTTGAAGACAGGAACTGTATTGATACATTTGTTCATTCTAAGTATGTATTGGGCATTTTCTGTGTGCCAGGCATTTTGTTCAGTTCTGGGCACAAGGTGATGATGATGATAAACAAAATCCCTGTCTTCAAAGAGCTCACATTCTAGTCAGGGCAGAAAGACAATAAAAATATCAGCAGATAACACAAAATCGGCCCGATGGTGATAAGTACTCTGATAAGACATAGAGCAAGAACAGAGGGATATGTGTAGATCACAAACAGCCTCTATGAGGACGTTACTTTGTGTAGGAATCAGAAAGAAGGGAGGAGCTACTTGGTGGAAAAGCATTTTACTCAGAGGGACTAGCAAGCCCAAGGACCCCACAGCATGAGTGTTTTTGCAGTGTGTGAGGAACAAGGAGGCCAGGGTGGGTGGGCAGAGTGAGCTGGCAGAAAGGAGGAGTAGAGGGCAGAGCCTGAGCAGGAGTCCCGATCAAGTAAGGCCTTGTATGGCCTGGCACAGGACACACACTAGGGGTTTTACTGCAAATGACATAGGGAGCCTTTGAAAGGTTTTAGGTAGAGGAGTGACATGATCAGACACCTTTTTTAAAGGCACTACCCTGGTTGCTGTGTCTGTGGAATTGTCTGTAGTGGAGTAGGTATGGAATTGATGAGATCAGTTAGGGTGCTAGTGTAACCGTTCAAACAAGAGATGGTGGTAGCTTGGACCAAGTTGAAGACAGTGGAAGCACTGAGAGGTAGTCGGATTTTGGACATAAGCAAAACACTGACACAATTGCTGAATAATTTATCGAGAAAAAGAGAGAAATCACAGATGACTCCAAGGATTTGGGGCTGAGTAAGTGGCAGGATAGATACACCAATTATGGAAATAAGGAAGACTGCAGGACAGGTAGGTTGGGAAGGGAAAATCAAATGATCAATTTGGGATATGGTAAGTTTGAGATGCTTATCGGATATCTAAGTGAAGATGTCAAGTAGGTAGGTTTGTAGTTAAGTCAAGGGCTCAGGGCTAGAGATAAAACTTTGGGAATATTTATCTTGTGACTAGATAATACTTAAAATTCTGGGACTGGATAAACATCTGAGTTAAGTACAGATTGTGCAGAAATTTTAAGGACAGAATCCTCCACTGCTTAGAGATCAGAAAGATGAGGGGAACCAGCTAAGGACACTGAGATGGAGGACCTCGTGAGGGCCAGTTGCTCAGTGAGGATTCCCTGGCTGCTTATTTCTAGTGTAGGGACAATTCCTCTGATTTCACTTTGGATGGTTCTTGTGACTAGGGAGCAGTAGAAGAGAAGGGAGTGCTTCTACTATTCGATCCTAAAGATAGGGTTTTGCATGTAGATGTCACTTCAACCTGGAAATGCAGTTCTGTCTGCCAGATTCTCTGGATTCTCACTTTATCCTGAAGGCAAGGGAGTATCCTGCTCTTCTCCCTTTGCATAAACTTCTATTTAGAGGGTAGAGTTTTGTGGCTTATCACCTTTTCAAGGTTGCTCTTGGTATTTATTTTTACTGATTTCATCTCTATTGAGAACATGTCATGATTTGGCCAGGGATCAATTCTGTGATGACACGGCCCGTTTGGGGGCTACCTCAGGACACTGATGTCTTTACGGTGCAGGAGCCCCAGCCTCACCATATTGCCTCCATCCCACTAACCAGGTCATGGCAACATCTTTAGCAAATCCTTCCCTCACTCTGGGTTTTCATATTGGGGTGTGTTACTGTCAAATATTACAAACTGCAAATGCTTCTGAGCATTTCTGTAAATAAAACCCGACTCATCGTGAACCCCTTGCACTCACCCTAGCTACTAGAGCAGAGGAATGTGAACAAAGGTCAAAGCAGATTCATCTCAGTAGCACCTCTGCTGACATTGTACTAAGTCCTTAACTGTCTCCATTCTCTCCTCCACAACAGACTATGACAACAACCGCTGTGGTGGGGAGCATGTTTAAAGCAATTTCTCATTCTATGCCCAGTGGCATTTCTTAGCTTCAAAGTGAAGACTGCCATCTTGCTAAAATAATGGTCCATTGAGACTGGCAACATGAAAGCCTGATGGAGGAAAGTGGAACTTAGTTTCCCAGAAAACTATCAAACTCAATTATTGCTTTAATAGAAAGCGTCAGAGAAAAAAATATATAAAAGGATAATGCACATATAAAATTTGGTGCCTTTGTAAAACATTGAATGCTTTTCTACAATGTACGTGTCTTCTTGGGTATTACCTCCTGTTATAGTAAATTTCATTCACCTATCCTTAGGATCTAGCCAAAGTTAGGTGGTAGGGGAAAATAGGTCATATTAAAAAACTTGTTGTTAATAATCCATAAAATACTCAACTTATGGGTGTACGTAATTGTGCAGAATATACTTTTAGCAGTTAATAGTAAAAAGGGAGAAGACTATGATCCTTAATCTTTCTACCCATCCACACGTGTATGCACACACATACATGTAGAATGAATATATATGTACATATAATTAAGCAACATAGATGCATATATATATGTATGTACACACATGCAGTCTACATGTATGTGTGTGTATATCTGAGAGTACATCAAAAAGTTCCTAGAGAGATTCGTATTAACTTTCAATTCTATTTTTCCACAAACTTTTTCAATTACCCTCATATATACATACATATACATGCTATATATATGCCTGTGAATATATGTGTGTGTGTGTGTGTGTGTGTGTGTGTGTGTATGGTCTACAGCAGGTATTTTTTCCCAGTTAATCTGTTATTAAAGTCATTGGAAATGGGTTAAGAAAATACTAACCTCATGCTGGCGATGTCGTAAATGACCTTTAAAAAATGGAAAATGGTTGCTGCCAGCCTAGGATGTAGAAAGGTCAGTGGGCAATTTAAAATTAAAAATGTAGTATAGTTTTTACAACTTGTCCATGGAGACAAATGTTTCTTACTCTTTGCTGTGTGAACTTCCATTTGACTCTGTTAGGCACAATGAGAATAGTATTTTTTAATGATAATAGATCAAAATAGAATCAAAATAATTGGTAAAAACTTTAATTAACAATAATGAACAGTTATATAGCACATTTCATTGATGTCATTTATTCATTATTGCCACCAATGAGGCAGGCACTTTTATATACTCACTGAAGAGAAGTAAATAGAGGCTTGCTTAGAGATGGTAAATCATGTAATACATATATATTAAAAATATTCAGTGGAGCTGAGACTGAAACCCAGATCTGACTCCAAAGCTGTATTTTCTCTCTACACAATACAGTGATCCAATGAATTGACAATGTTTATTTTCCAAGTATTTATTATGGGAAACATTTAAATAAAGCTTGACGTATATGTGCATGCTCTAATGGATCTATTTTTTATTTCTTTTGGAAGCTGAACTAAAAAGATCACTAAAAGAGGGCACAAGTTTTACGATGAAAATACCACTTTTTAGCTCTTTGAGAACTAAATGTACGTGAAAAAGAACAGAATATGGAAATGGTATAAATTTATTTCATTGAGCTAACTCTGTGAGGAGATACAAGTTTACTGTTCACAAAGTCTTTAAGACAATATGTATACCAACACAATTTATGATGTTACATATCAGAGCTGCAAAGTTCAAATAGAAATTAAGGTAGAATGAAGAAAACAAAAGAGAAAACAGAAAACAATTATCTAGAGGCTATGGTGTAAATGTTAAAGAGGCAACCTATGTCTGCAAAGTGGCTTTTAGTATTGAAATATACCTGGAAGTTGACTACAATGAAGATGATGAAATACTCACTGAGTTAACTTCTAGCAAAGCTACAGTGGTCATAAATTTGTCTTGTAAACAATGCAGTGAAAATATTCGCAGGTATTTATTTTAACAAAGGAATTTTAGATGGAGAAGATCCTGGAAAGAGAAAATGAGCAGCTGCAGACTTTTGAAGTCATGGAGCAGAGAAAAGAAAAAGGCCTATAGGGAGCTTGCATTATGGAGTGTGAATGTGTGTGCTTGTGTGTGCTTGTGCATGTCATTGGTGGTGGTGGTGATGGTGGGAATCTATTGGACCACATCGAGACCTTCTTCTGGGCCACATTCCTCAGGATGGACTCTGAATCTTCAGGCCGCTCTTCTTGCTGCCACACGCTCTCTTCCTCTCCATAGCTTATCTGCAATTGTTGCATTTTGGTGTATAGCACAGGTTTTACAAAGTCAAGTTCTCCTTTACATACTCACATCAAGTATTCGATAAAAATTGTTCAACCTGAGGACATTTTTCTTATTAAAAATAATAAGTATTAAGGTTATTTTTGCATGAATATGAGACATTTCATGCTGAAAAGAGATTATTCCTGCTCAATAAGCATTATTATTAATAATGATGTTCTAGCTGAAGGACAAAGCAGAAATTTTGTAAGGAAGAAACTGTTCTATTCCTACCTTTTTTTAAAAAAAATAATGCTTCCTAGTTCTGATTGAAATATTAAAAAGTTTGAAGAATCAAGTGAAAAATTACCTATGATTCCAGCTTCCACAGATAACTACTGTTAATATTTGGTGTATTTCTTTATATGTGTGTATATTAACCAAGCCCATACTATGCATAGTTGGGTACCCCACTTTCTCATTCTAACAATGTATGGATTTTCCAGGAATTCAATATTATTTGGAAACATTATTGTTTTTTATTTATTGCATATATATCTATTGCTTAAATATATCTGTACCTAGATACGTTTATTATTTGTTTTATATTATAAATAAAGCTATGATGAAAGTCTTTGTATATAAATCTTAGTGCATCAAAAACAGTGGGTATTTTGGGCTATTTTCTGAATCTCATTGAAATACTTCTGGTGCTTTATTTTTGTCAAATAAGTAGAGTATTTGTATCTACTGTATCTGTGGAATCCTCTGCTACTGTATCTGTAAAATACAAATACATTGGTGAGTAGACGTTCCACGAACTAAAAAGATTACTGTTGGGTAACAAGTTTGTGAAATGTTCAGTTCAACAGAGTTATAGAAATTTCTTTTCTATAGGACTTCTCAGGGCTTTTAACATGCAAATGTGTATGCGAATTACTAAGAGTGAGATTAGGTATACAGGGAACCATTTTTTCTGAGACCACAGACGTGTTGTTCTGTGGGACTTTAGCTTGGAAAGCATTAAATATGATTCTGTCTTTTGATTCACAACAGATATTCTTTATCATGATAATTAACGGTTGTACTATTTTAGTTATATTAGTGGAGGTAACACAAAGCTACGATGCAATAATGAACACTCTGAAATCTCTGTGGTTTAACACAACAAAATTTTATCCCTTGTTCATGGCATAGTACATGGTAGGTCACATTCCTATGTGTTTCTTTTCCAAATAGTGTCCCAAAGACCCATGCTGATTTCAAATTCTAACTCTACCAGGTCTGGATTTGTTCTTTCAGCCACTTGAAAGAGGTTGAATGTGGAGAGGCCAAAACTGCTCTGAACTTCCTTCTTCAATGTTCAACTGGTAAGAACTAGTCATATGCCCATACCACTTAGATTCATGGAACTGGGAAAGATTAAGGAGCAAATAAATGTTTAATGATTAATAACAGTCTCTGCCATACTTTTTTTCTTAATGAGTAATGGATGTTGGATTTTGTTGAATGCCTGTTACAAAGTTGTTGAGATGATTTTTTTTAGCATATTAATGTTATGATCTTGCTTAATAAATTTGCTAATATTAAACTCTTTATACTCATCAAATAAATCCTCTGCTAAGATGAGAAAATCGAATTAGATTTGATAGTATTTTTACTTAGGGTCTTGTATCTATATCCATGAGTGAGATTGGTTTATAATTTTCTTGTTCAATGATTTCTGTTAGATATTGTTATCCTAGTTTTATTATGAAAAGTTTTACATGTATGTATTTTCAATTAAACTTTTTATTCTGAGATAATTGTACATTTACATGCAGTAAATCCTATGCACTCATTACCTAGTTTCCCTAACGTTAACATCTTGCAAAACTATTCTACAGTATAAAAACCAGTATTTTGGCATTGACACAATCGAGATAAAGAACATTTCTATTGCCACAAAGAGGCTTCATGTTGCACTTTCGTGGCCACACCCACCTCCCTCCTGAGCCCACTCCTTCCCCTGGAAACAACTAAATTTTTCTCCATTTATTATAACTTTGTCATTTCAAGAATATTTTATAAGTGAAATCATACAGTATATAAATGTTTGGATTGGCTTTTTATACTCAGGATAATTCTCTGGAGATTCCTACAGGTTGTTGCATTAATCAATAATTTTTTCCTTTTTATTGCGTAGTAGTAGTTCATTGTATGGATGTATCGCAGTTTGTTTAACTATACACCCATTGAAAGGACATCTGGGTTGTTCTAGTTTTTGGCTGTTACAAACAAATAAGCTGCTATAAAAATTCATATATAGCTTTTGTATGGACATAAATTTTTATTTCTCTGGGATAAATGCATGAGACTTAAATTGCTATATCATATAACAGTTACATGTTTAGTTTTTTTAAAGGAAACTTCCAAATTGTTTTCCAGAATGACTGCACCATTTTATGTTTCCACAAGTAATGTATGAGTGATCCAATTTCTCACCTAGTGCTCACTAGATGAGCCAGCACCTAGTACTCACTTTTTTTCGTTAGCCATTCAAATAGGCATGTAGTAATATCTCACTGTTGTTTTAATTTGCATGACCCCTAATGGTTAATTATGTTGAACATCATTTCACAAACTTATCTGCTATCTATATACTTTATTTGGTGAACTGTTTGTCCATTCATTTGTGTCTGTTTCTAATGGTTTTGGTTTTATTATTATCAAGTTTTGAGGGTTCTTTATACATTATAGATACTAGTTCTTTGTCATATATGTGGTTTACAATATTTTCTCAGACCAAAAGTTTTTAATTTTTTTTTTTTTTTTTTTGTCTTTTTCGTGACCGGCACTCAGCCAGTGAGTGCACCAGCCATTCCTATATAGGATCCGAACCCGCGGCGGGAGCGTCGCCGCACTCCCAGCGCCGCACTCTCCCGAGTGCGCCACTGGCTCGGCCCCAAAAGTTTTTAATTTTGATGAAGTCCAATTTATTAATTTTTTTCTTTTATAAACATGCTCTGGTGTCAAGTCTAAGAACTCTTTGCCTAGACATGGATTGCAAAGATTTTTCCTATATTTTTTTTCCAAAAGTTTTATAATAAGTTACATTTAAGTCTCTGATCCATTTTGAGTTAATTTGAATGTAAGTTACGATGTTTAGGCCATATTTATTTATTTATGTATTTTTGGTTTATGGATGTCCAATTGCTTCAGCACCTTTTGTTGAAAAGACTATTTTTTTCTCCTTTGAGTGACTTTTCCCCCTTTGCCACAATTCAGTTGAAAATATTTGTGTTGATTTCTCTCTGGCTTCTCTATTCTGTTCCATTTGTCTTTAATATTATGACATATTTTTAATACTTTTGTAGAAAAATATGTATTTCACTAATTTTACTGCTCACCCATTGGTCATTTTACATTTTACATTGTTCCCATTCTTGAGATCTTAATTTGATTAATACTTTGAGAGGCTGGAATACACACACACATACATACATACATACACACATACACATATACTCTCTTAAAGAATGGCATATGGGTGATGTATTTTTCAAGCGCCTGCATATGTAAGAATATTTTTGTGTTTCATTCATTAATTTATTTATTCCTATAACAACTATTTATTGAAGTTGTACTATGTGCCTGGCATGAGAAGTTAAATATTAGAATTACAGGAGTGAATATGACAGATATGATCCATGCCATTTTGGAGCTAATGATTTACTAGGTAAAATAGATCATGTAAAAAGTTATAAGGGAGATAAAAATAAATAGAAGAGATAACAAGAGTGATATGTAAGTATGTAAGTCAGAGGGAACAACCTAACAAGCAGAGCTTTTTACTTAAAAAAAAAAAAAATTATTAGACTGAGACCTGAAATTTGAGTAAAAGTGCAGAGTGGGAAGAAAAATATTTTGATCATAGGGAACTCCATGAATGAAAGCGTTGAAGTATAAGCCTACAGCTAGTTCAAGAGTCTGAAAGAAGAGCAGTATGCCTTCTGAGAGTGGAGGGGCCTGGAATGTGTGGATTCTGTGCAGGGAGAGTAGAAACTCAACTGTGGATGGCCATGTGAATTCACGTTGGGATTTGGTACTTTGTTCTAAGAGCCATAGAAATCTTTGAGGAGTTTTAATATAAGAATATGATTAATTATGCATTTTAAATTGATTACTCTGGATATTGAATTTGCTTTCAAAATGCTATATACTTTGTTTCTTTGTCTTCTGCCATTTAATTTACAAAATAGAAGTATGAGGCTAAATTTAATTTTGTTCTTCTGAGTGTAATATACATTTTTTTCTAGATGTTTATGAGAAATTTCTTTATTCTTAAAAAACATTTCCCAAGGATTTCTCTAGGTATAGCTAGGTATAGATATTTTCTACTTTTTTTTTTCTGGAATATAGTGAACTGTTTATATATTAATAGGACACTTTTTCAAGTCTGGAATGTTTTCTTTAGTTATGTCTTTACTTATTGCTTCAATTCCATTTATTCTGTTTTCTTCCTTGGGAACCTCCGTAACTCTAAGACTGAGTTTCAATTTTTTTATTTTTCCTATATTTGCCATCATTCTCATTTTACAGACACGCATACACACACAACACAAACACAGAGATACTCATGGACATGCATATACATATACATATACACACATTTATATAGAAACACACATATACGCAAATATTACATGTACTTATATGTATGTAAAGACACAATCTAGTGTGTGAGGGGGAGAGAGACAGAGAGAGAGAGAGAGAGAGAGAGAGAGAGAGAGAGAGATTGAGAAATTTCTCATCTTTTTCTCTACCTTTGTAGAGATTTTTGTGATAATTTAGGAGAGGTTCTGTCATGTGTGCTAGCTAAGTGCCATTTTAGTCTGAAATTGCCATTCTGCTTTCGGAAATTTCCATCTGAAATCTATAGTAGAGATACACTCCATGCAGAAAGATAGTGCATAGAGAGGCTTGGAATTCAGTTAGTGGTGGTGAGAATATTCCAAAGGATATCCAGAAGGAGTAAAACAGAGTGTGACTTTGTGGTCTGCTGAATTTAGTTCTCATCCCATTTTATTCCAAAGACAGAATGGCCCTCATGAGGTGTTGGAGACTTAATTAACCTCCTTTTTTTAAGGAATTTACCAACCCATTCTAGTCCTGTAACATTCTACTGTATTAAAAATCTAAGTTAAACAAAACTAAATACAAAGATAGCCTCTAGAAGAACAATTTCTGCAAATGTTTTTAAGAACTCACTCTGGCAGACAGAAAGCTCTTCTGAAAGTCTAGACCAACCTGAATGGACTCTTGTAGAAGCTGATTTCTCTTTTCTCTTTCCAGGAAATGTAGAGAATAGTGTTTTTGAAAAATGTCCAAATTTCTTGCTGGAGATAAGCTTCCTCAATTGATTTTGAGTCTCTTTCACATCAGAAATATCTGTACTCGAAAATGTTCTGGCTTAGCACCCCCAATTCCAGTTTCTATTCCTATACTTCTTTTTTGTGTAGATATTATGTAAATGCTCTTTAATCTGAAGAGATTATTAATATCTGTGAAATTTTGCTTTTAACTCGTGGTATATAACTTTCTTTTGCATGTTCTCCTTAGTTTGAGAAGAATATAGTGTCCTGGTGAAGAATATGGATCATAAAGTCAGAGGCCTGGGTTGGAGTCTTGACTCGATCCCTTACTACTTGAGTTACCTTGGGCAAGTGACAATGATTCTGGATTCTGTGCTTTGGGTTTCCCATCTGAAGAAAAAAAAAAAAAATGAAGGACTCTCCCTTCATTTAAAGACCTAGGGTATTTAAGCACATAAAAGAGCACCTGTTATGTACTACTCGTTATCATTGTTATTTTAATATAACCATCAACACAAGTCTGTTCTTTTAAGTTGATATGACAATGTTTCCTGCAGAAAAGAATTAAGTTCTTGATAAATATCATCTCAGGAATAAAATTTAAAAGGTCATAAGTTATAAAGATTATTATTAAAAGAGACCAACTACTTTATTACTTTAAAAATGTTGGTTAGACTTTTCAAACATCTTATTTCTAAATACCCTTAATAAATCTTACATTTGGTAGAAATGTGTCTTGAGTAGTCATTGTCAAGAAGATGACTAATTTCTTGTAGAAGTTTAACCCTTTGTACACTTGGGAATTAGTCTTCCTCTTCAATTAATTACATTCTCAGGGATATTTGGTTCTTTTGTTTGTTTTGTTTTGTTTTCCAGTAAATGACTTCTTAAGCTATTATTATCCCCTTCAGGGCCCATTGATTCAGAGAAAATACCAACACGTGGGTTTTATTGCTCTGGTTCTGAACTAAATCTTATGGTTGTTTTCATTGTAATTCAAGGCACTGTTTAATCCCTTTGCTTAGAAGCTACTGGAGTGAAAATGTTCATGTTGCAGATTTACTTTATGACAATGATGCATGGGAAGATTATTCTGCAAGAACCAGAAAATATGATACTTGCTGGAAGAAATTCAATGTTGCAACCAGTTGAAATAAAGAACACCCAATCTCACTTGCTGACAAAATGGGGATTCCTTTCCAAGGCTTTGTACTATGCAAAGGCTACTTTTCTGGTGTGCTGAGTTGTCTCTGGGACCCTCACACTTGGAATTCCAGCAGATTACCCTATCATCAAGTCGTCAGTATGCCACTATTTGAATAAACACAGCTGTTGTTTTCCAAGAAATATGGCTAGGAGCAGCAAGGAAAAAAAAGGGCAATTAGTGCTATTGAAATGGAAGGGTACTCAGGATGGCATATATGTATTTATGAGAGTTTTCGTTTCCGAAGAGACTATTTACCATGCTGTGACTTAACAGTGGGGGAGTAATGATCCCCTCTCCAAATTCTTGGTACTTTACTACATTTTGCTATTTGCCTAATATTAATTATGAATAATTTTCATAATTAAATAAATACATATTTTAATTCATATAACCTTGTGCTATCTTCTATCCCAAAAATACCCTTAAAATTTTGGTGGCAACGTGTCCTCAAGACCCATGTATAAGATAGATGAAAAGGATAATCTATTTTAAAAATTCTACTGATGATTTTCATTAGTTTCCTTGTCTTTGGAACACCTAGAGAGCAAAGATGTCATGTCCCAGGGCTAGGAATAAGGCTTCCTTTTAGGGGAACAGGGAGAACATTCAACATAGTGTATTGAAAAGAGTGGAGGACCAGAAAGATTGGACCCTAAACCAGTGGTGTGGCCATAGGCAATGAATTCCCTCCCCTGGATTTCACCTTCTTTATCTGTAAACTATTGAGATTACCTGATGTGATCATTAATGTCCCTTCAAATTTCAAGATGCTTTTGTTTTAGGCCTTTGTTATTCAGGTCTGACCTTCAGTGCTGAGTAACACATTCATTACAGAGGCCCATTAGAACTGGTGGTTGTCATTTTTATAAATAAACAATAAACACTCATATTCTAGCTGTTTTTGTGCTTTTAGTATAAATGAAGACAACACTGGGGTGAGTAAAATGTTCTCAGTGCTTCATCACCTCAAACAGTTTGTTTTGAATTTGCATAGTCTTAAGTCTTTAGTCCATGGTTAAGAACTATGGTTCAGGTGTATTGGTTTGGCAGGTGGGAGGGCAAAATGAGGGGAAGATTAGAGAAAGGATGTCAACGGTTCTATTACTTTTGGGGTAAGACTGGACTGCCAGGAAAAAGAAAATCAAGTTAGAGAGGCAATGCTCTTTGTTTAGAGGGTCACTGCTGTGGTGAATTTTAAAATCATCTCTGTTTAAAAAGTACAAAGTCACACCGGCACCCACTTGCTTGGTGGCGATGGCAGCTTCAGCGTCATGCCTGAAAACCATGATGACCAAGCTATATATCTTCCTTTATTTCTTCCAAAGAGGGAGTTAATCTCTGATTTAAAAGTTAGTCTTCATATGTTTAGTCCAACGGAACTGAAGTGTTTTAAAGACATATCAGAGACAAAATGACACATGCCGAGGGTGCAGGCATGTTGTTTTCCAGTGTTTCTAAGTAGGTGTCAAAGAAAACCTCATTTAAACCCCGTTCAGAAATCAACAAAGGCCTTACAACAAGGATGACGAAGCAGTATGAGTAATGTTCAGGGTCCCTACCGAGACAGGATGACGAGGGCATTGGTATCTCAGTCAGAACAGCAGCCGTCTATGCAATGTCTGAGGTCTGACTGTGCGACCTTGGGTCCAGCCATGAGATCCTGTCGCCTGGACCTACCCCTCCTCATTAACAGTGACAACACACAGTGGTTGAGTGCTTTATACTTTCAGAGCTCTTTTGCATTTATTATCTCATCTCTGGTCCATTTTTAGGATGGCGTTAGTCTTACCTCATGCCCTCACATGTCATCATTTCTTTGGAGACATAATGGCTTAGCTGATAGGTCTGATTTTTTCTCTTCATGTTTTGGGCAACCTCTGCAGGGGAAGAAAGTGATGTTTTGCTTAGTAGTTTAACCAAATAACAAAGTTAAATGAAAATGAAAAGTTTTTAGTGAGGTCAAATAATAAATTCTAAAGGCTTCTGCAGTGGTGACTTCTCTCACTATGACTCCAGGTCAGGCAAACCCTTTTCCACTCATTTTCTCATTTGATCCTCATGGCAATCCCCTGAGTTAGGAGCGTTTATTATTATCCCTGATGTGCCAATGTGAAAACAGATGCCTGAGCAGTTTAAAAAGCTTATAGAGGTCACAGCGCCAATGTAGAGCCTAGTTCTTTTATGAGTACTTCTTGGGCCAACACTCTTTTCACCATACCCAGTGCTTCCCTATGCATAAGAAAATGTCTCAGGCTTGGACATTCTTCTTGGATACATCACTTTCCCTCCAAGTGACCTTATGTTAACATTAAGGCACAGGAAAATGCTTCTGAGTAATATTTTATCTCATTCTCTGCATTACCAGAGCAACACGACTTACCTAAGAACTAGGGCAAAATCTGAGAGGTAGTGGATGTCAAAGGAGAGCTGGGATTGAGGATGAAAAGTCTTCTGTCACTGGGGTTTTTTTTTTTCTATAAAGTGAAATGAAATTCTGTTTCTTTTTGTATATTGAAGTCTATGCAACACTGGGTCCCATAGACAGAGTACTAGACACCTAGAGAACTCTTTTTATTATGGCTTTATATTGATTGTTTTGTTATAGTTAATTGCTTGATGTTCAGTACTATAAAACCTGCTGTGTTGAAATTTGTCCACTTGAAAGCTATTACCCACTGTTCATTTGGGTATGGGCTCCATGGATTTTTAAAAGGTTATTGGATGATGAAAGCAAGAAAGTTGGAGAGTGGAGAGGTCTGTGAGGTAGATTTCTACCTTGAGTGCCTGTGGAGATGTTGTGTAAGTAATGCAAGAGAACACAGAAGTGGCACATGCAGCGAGGGGGGTCCACCTGTAGGTTAGCATTGTTACTTCTGTCTGTTTCCAGACAGAAATCTAGAAGCCAAG
Organism: Cynocephalus volans; assembly: GCF_027409185.1. Lineage (NCBI taxonomy): Eukaryota > Metazoa > Chordata > Mammalia > Dermoptera > Cynocephalidae > Cynocephalus > Cynocephalus volans. Next base: position 217,469,349 of record NC_084460.1, on the reverse strand, counting down.
AGGATGGAGAGGCCACAGTTGGGCCCAGTTAGTCCTTTCAAGGTTGGGCCTTGGCTGGTGTCTGGAGTTAGTGGAATTGGTTCTGGACAGAATATCAAGATCTCAGCCAGGAGACCCAGGTTTTACTCTAGGGATTTACACATTGGTCTAAGGCAGAAGACCTTTTCCAGTCCTGCCTGGCAGGCTGCTGACCATTGATGTACTTTGGTGTGGCTCAGAAACAGGTATCCGTGAGCACTTCAGTTACTCTGGCTAGAAGGTCTAGGTAAGTGCTAGATAAACTTTTGGCAGTATTGTCGTTGGTATTTGAGTCAACTGTTGATTATCCCCAACCAAAAATAACTCCTTTTATCTTACATATGTTTTCCAGTTTTCCTCCCCTTGATTCTTTCCTTCTCTTCAGTTGATGTAAATCAATAACGTTTGAACTGTACTATCAAAATACAGTATTTTAAAAAAATGCATGAAGCCCTTTGTAACAGAATGGTTCTTTTTCTTGTGCAAATAATTAATTTCTAATTGTTCTGTAAGATTGTATATTTTTGCATTTATTTTTAAAGCAAGCAGCACCTGCAAAGTGATCATCTTATTTACTATTTTTAAAATCAGGCAGCAAGTCTGTAGGACTATTCCAATTAAAGAAGAACAATTCAATAATAGAAATAGGGTAAAGAAAATGAAGAATATATATTATACAGCAAAATTGCTTTTACATGGCTTCCCTTAGATTTCAGTAGCTTTTTAAAGAGATGGCTTCGATTAATGCACCTTGATTAATTATCCATCCAAAAGTTTAAATCCAATGTTGTTTGTGCAAGGATACCTCCATTTAAAAGTGTTCTCGTTAGGAGCTGAGAGCACCCAAACAGGGGAATATTTAAAGCAGAGAGCACATGAAGAAGCTGCACTAATGGGAAACAATGTTCTGCATTAGTCTCCAGAGAGCTGAATTATACAATTCAGATCTAAGAATAAGATGAGCTCCATATTAAGCATGTTTCTCTGTCTCTGAAACCAGGCAGAAAACTTATAAATGCACCTCAGCAATCTCCCCAAAAGAGCATTATTACAAGTCTGCAGCCATGGAGCACTCTGTTCTTTCTTGAATATACCTGATTATTAATTCTCAAGCACTTGAAAGGAGGCCTGGAATTGAAACCTTTCCCACAATGCCCGTTATATAGTGGGACTCTCAGAGGCCCCTGCCTCCCACAGTTAGGCCAAGACTCATTTAACTTGATATGCCTAAGTACTCTCCTCTTTCCTGTTCCTCCTCCTCCTCCTCCTCCAATTCCTCCACCTCTTCCTCCTCCTCTTCTTCTATTTAATGGGAGTGACTGGGGCTGGGATGGAGTACAAGTGGGAGAAGATTCTGGGTAGCAGACCCAATTACAAAGGTTTTTGGAAGCGTGCTGAGGGGAGGTTAGATTTGGTGAAAAATCTTTTAGAATGTGGTAAGGCCCAATATTTGTTCTGGAAATAATCCTGTCCACAGGAGGCACTTCCACTTCATGCACAGTTCAAAGGGATTGAATATTCATATAAAGTTTTACATTGAAAATCCAAGCACAGCCTGGGGCATGCCAAGCTAAATCCATCACAAGTCTCCTTGCTCTAGTATTACTGCTTTCTCATACTTTCTCAGCCCATGGAAAATTTTGTAATCCCTTTGTGAAAACAGAAGACATTGAAATGGCAATTATTGGCTCATCCTAGATACAAATTTAATGGCCACCGCTTCTTTGGTTTTAATCTTCAGCAAGTTTTATGTGTGGCTCCAGAGTCAACCCCTAACTTATTCAGTGATAATATTTGGGTACTCTCTTGGCGTTGTGTATTATTTAGAGTAGATATCAGAATTTTAAGACTTGGGACAACAAGCAGAGCTTAGCTAAATTGGTGGAATTTCTGAGTGATATTGACAAGTTCCAAGAATTGACAGACAAATGGAGGAGGGAAAGGAAGTTGTGGGAGACTAATAATCATAAAAAGGAAGAAAAGACAGAGGAAACAGAGAAAGGAGAAAGGTGGGAGTGTTTGATACCCCTGATCACCTTACAGGACTGTGCTGGGTCAGCTCGAACATGCTCAGTGCAGTTTTCTTTTGAACTCCATTCAGTGATTTCATCTTGGTAGCTTGAAATTGGCATGGTAGGCATTTTTATACCATAGAAATTGGCAAACATGACAAATCAGGGCTTTTTTTTTTTTTTTCTTCTGGAGAACTGGTTGTTAAATATTTAGTAGCTCGCTATGACTTTAGATATGTCTTTGTGACACAAGAGACCTAAATTATCAAATGTGTCACAGTGGGAGAAAGTTTGGGAGAGGCTGGATTAGTTGGGCAGGGGTCAGTCCAAGGACCAGATATAACAAACTGAGTCAAAGTTTCCACAGCTGCCTGAAATCAGAAGCAGGACAAGGTCATGGAGATAAGGGGTCAAACCAGTTGAGAAAGGTATATTCTATTTTTACAGATAGTTGGAACAGTTTTATTTAACTCTCATAAAAGATGAGTGAGCTGTGGTGGGAGGGGTTAAGTCTGTTACACATATTACACAGGTAAGCACCAACCAGAATTTGTCTTCCCCAAAGTCCTAATTCTTAACCTCTACACTATAGATCTAGTTCCTCTGTAGCCTAGACTCAGTCCTCAGCATCTAGGTCTTACTTCCTCTCCTTGGCTGCTCCCCAGGACCTTTGCATCCATTTGGGTAGATAATGCTTCCCACAACTTTGAGGGTTGCCATCAGCATTGTAATCTATAAGAATTGTGCCTCTGGAGTTTTACAGTGCATGCCCTGTACAGTTGAACACAGCAGCTCTGCCTATGGTCACCTCTCTATAACTCTACACATACAAAGGACATCCTTAACCAAAACATCACCTGCTCCACTCCAGAGCAAAAACCCATTTACCCTCCTCTTCTAGGTTTAAAACTTTTTCTTTACTTAGATCACATATTCACTCATTTATTCATTCAATAAACCTTTGTTAAAGGTATGTGTGCACTGTGATAGAATGTGGGAATACAACAGAATAGCCTTCAGGATACCAGAGGAAAAATGTGTCTGTGATTTGGAAGCTGCAGAAGATAAAGGAGTAAAGATGTGCATCTAAGGACCACAGATGGGGGAGGCTATGCTTTCTAGGCTAACATGGGGACTTCATCTCTTCTCAGTATTTGTCTTTATTAAGGCAAAAGCCTTAAACTGGCAACTTATTCTTTTCTTCTAATTTTCCTTCATCTTTTGTCCCTGGCCTTACCTGGGACCTCCCCCAAAGGACCTTATTTGTGGACGTCACTAGCCTAGATAGACATTCTCCCTTCGGAAGTCCTGGCAACTTCTCTGTCCCTCTCCCCAAGGTGAAACCATTTTAGATACAGTAATATCACATGGTATTTCAGTTAGCTGAAAGGGCATAATTTAATTCTAATTATTGAAGTGAACTTAATTTATATTCATTCGTATTTAGTAAGTCATTTTGATGTATTGGTTTAGTAAAATGGACTGGCTTTGAAAATAATTTTACCTTTTGATCATGTGACATTATCTTCTGAACTGTTTCTAATTTACATTTACTTATTTTTAATTGTGCATTTATTAATGATTGATGCATTTTAACTATAAACATATAAATGACTATGGTATTAAGTATTTTACTAGGTAATGAATGATCCAGAATTACATGAGATATTCTAAGGAAAGGTTGGAATTAGGAATGTGTGGGTGGGGAGCCACATATGCATGGAGAAAGATGGTTTAAGTCAGAGATTTTCAGTGTGGTCCCTGTACCAGCAATAGCAACATCACTTGAGATTTATCAAAAAATACACATTTTTGGGTCCCATCCCAGGCCTGAGTCAGAAACTCTGGCAGTGGGGTCCAGCAATCTGTGTTTGACAAGCCCTCCAGGTGATTCTGATATCAGCTAAAGCATGAGAATCACCGGTTTAAGTAATATTAAGTGAAGCTAAATACAATTAAATAAAGCAAATTTTAAATGAAGCGGTACAGAGCTATGTAATTAATTCACTTTGGTCAGGCCAAAACTTGTTAGAATCCTTGGGTATATTATTTTTCTTACGGTGTTCTTAAAAATTAGAAGTATTTCAGTATTTTCACTTCTTTTGCAAAAAACCATTAGACAGATTTGTAAAAAGATTGGTTATACACTTTCATTTCCTCATATGGTCGTTTATTCTTTAAGATAATGCTCATTCTCCAGGCAGCAGACAAAAGACTTGAAGACATACACAGCTGGAGGAAATGAAAAGGCAAAAAGGCTAAGAGAACAAAGCTGAGCATTGCCACTGTCCAGTCACAGGGTACAAGGCGCCATATATGCTGGTGCCTCTATGGAAACCTTCAGGAAATGAACTTGTGTGTTTTTTATTTTTCCCTTAACACCTCCAGAAACTTGGAATAATGATTTTCTTTTGTGGAGGATCTTAAATTTAAGCAGATGAAAAATTAGTCCTGAGAACAGACATACAGAATCAAAGTCCACAAATGTATTGCTTTCCCTGGTTAGCTAATCTTCCATCATGATATTGATGTCTCTGGTGTAGGGGGTTATGAGTTACACTCGCTTTTAAATTCTTTTGGTGTATCATGAATAGTAATACACAGGGAAAGTTTTCATTCATTTATTCATCAATAGATATTTATCAGGACTCACTATATTATAAAACTGCCTGAGATACTGTGGAAGATACAAGTAAAGGGCCACATGAACCATGTCCTCAGGGTGTTTGAAGTCTACCAGGAGAGATGTCATCGTACAAGTAAGTATAATAAAAGTTAAAAGTGAATATGCTGTAAAATAGGTCAAAATAAAGGGCTATGAGAAGTCAGAGGAAGAAAAACATTCCTTCTAGCTTTGGTCAGATTTGGTGCACAATCAAATAAAAATTCTTATTAATTAGGTTCTTATTCTCATACTGTCACTGGCAAACTAAATTGCTGCAAAAATAATCCTCTCTCATGGGAGATCTTACAGACAGACCCTAATTGCCTCAGCTGAGACTAGAATTTAGCTCTGAAAAGAATGACAAAAGAGGTCAAAGAGGCAAGCAAGAGATTTTGAAATATTTGGTCTATAAGGGCATGAGAGTGCATGATGCCAAAGCCTGGGGGTACATAACAGGGATCAATCTGTATCAATTGCTAACACCTAGAGGTAATTAGCAGTAATTACCCAAAGGAGTGAGGGGATCAGCCAGACTGACTGAAAGGCAGCATTTCCAGGAGCTCCTACCAGGTTGGGAATCTAATAGTTTCTAGGTAACGAGAAATAAATTAGTTTCCCCCAGCAATTTACATAGAAAATTTAAAAATTGCACTACAAAGGACCCCCTGAGGGAAGCTTTTATATATATTATTGAAACTTGCAGCCCCTCCTATCCAGAGGTGGAGTTTATTTTCCCATTCCTTGAGTCTGAGCTGGTCTTATGACTTGCTTCAACCAATACAGTGCAGGGAAAGCAAAACTGTGCAACTTCTGTTGCTAGTAAATCTTAAAAGACCTTGCACCTTGCACCTTCACATTCTAGGAATGCAGCCCTGAGATCTTTTTTTGAGGCAGCCATTCTAGCCTAGTGAAGGGTGAACAGCTTTGTGGAGAAGATGCCAGGTACTCCAGCTGATAGCACCAACTTCAGACATATGAGTGAGTACATCTTGGGTTTTCCAGCTAGTGGTGTACTTAAATATTGGACACTCAAGTAGATAATTCTAACACCTTCCCATGCTCTATGGCAAAATTATGTTAAATAATAATGAATAATAATTATGATTTTCTTGATTTGTTCTTGAGTTTTAAAGCAAACAATTGGCAAGCAAAATAATGAGTAAACATCAATTTCAAAGATATTCAAATTGAGGAAAATATTTCATGTATGACCTAAACAATGTATTTACCAAACAAAAATATAACACTTCACAGTTCTCACTTTGCCTCACCTTAAACATTTTTTTTTTTACACAAATAAAAACTCCAAATAGTCATAGGACAATGGTGTGAAGACAAGGGAACAGATGAGTTCCTTCCATTGTGTCATTCCATCATCATTAATTTCAAATTTACGACTTGAACATGTATAGCACCACAGGGCTGGAGATACAGACTGCACACAAAGAAAGCTTGAACAATTCCCAGTCATTATGGATTTATTCCTACAAACACATGTAGCTGACACTGGGGTTGGGGTTGGTGAGGGTGACTATAATTGTGAGTTCCCCAAATTAACTTTCACATAGAATAAAATGTTTATTAAAAAATAAGTAATAAAATATATTAATTTGAAGCTTATGTACTCATATATGTTATTAAAACTCAAGAACTTCAAGAACTTATTAAAACTCAACTTCAACTTCCATAGTTGTTTAAAGATTAGACTAATGAAACTTTTTTTTTTCTAAGGAGGAGTAGTTTGTCACTGACACTTTAGAATCGCTGGCACATGGTGATAATCAAAAGTAGGCTGACTTTTAGTCATTTTAATCATTGCTTTAAGATTTTACAGATGATGCATCTTATTGCCATCTCCGTGTGGACTGCTCCTACTGCCCCATGCTGGATGTGCCTCTGATTCCAGCCATTCCATGCACATCTGACAGCCACCCCAGGAATGAGCCAGAGGGGAGCAGCCGCGCTGCCTGATTGACCCAAAGAATCCTTACAAATGATAAATGGTTATTTAATGCATCAAGTTTGGGGGCAATGACGGAAATAACTGGTACAGGAAATATTACTTCAAGCAATTGGCCCAGAATTGTTTTCCCGAAGACAGCAACAATTATAGGAGCTCTAAATGTATATGGGTCTCCATGTTGAAAGTTGAAAATTAAGATCTGGAGAATGTATGTTATGGCTTATTAAAGGAGGTGAAGTCATTTTAAGCAAGATGGGAGAGGTATTTCAAGAAGGAAAGAGGGAAAGAAAAACATTACTGTGTGGATTGGAGATTTAAAATTATCATGATTATGTTGGTGAGTGGGAGTGTTTCAAAGAAAACATTGTATGAACCACCCCAAAGCTAAATCATCTGTAGCATCTTGAGTATGAAACAAGACTTTCTGGAGTGGTATCCAAATATCCCTGAAACAATGAGGAACACTCCTAGATACCAGCAAGGATATGAAGCTCTATTTCAGAACCTGGGAGAAATGACACATTGTGGCGATTGTATTTTCCTGGTATGAAGCTTTAACATACTTAGTTGGTAGGTAATTTCTGAGGATGTTTCTAAGATACAATGGTAGAAAATTGGCAGATAAAAAGCCCACTAATTACTAACTTTTAATTTATGTAGGGATAAATTATATAACCAAAGATAAATGTTGTTTCCATATCTTATTCTTGAAAAGTTCCTAAAATAGGAAACCAAAGTCACAGAAAACTGGAGTGTTATTTTAAACATTTCATTCAGTTTACATTAGGAGTTTTATTATTTTGATTGATTTTTTTCTCAAACATTTTGTTCTTGAAGAATACATTTCTTTTGGACCATAATTTGGCAAACATGAAATGCATGCTATGAAAATTGGAAAGACTGTGGTTGTGAGGAGAGATGATGGTCTATTCAGGTGAAATTGAAGTGCAACTTGTAGAAAGGAGAAATAAATTCCTGGGATAATGAAGAGCTTATGTTCTAGATATAGAGAATACAAAAGATATCTGTAAGTAGAAAAATGATGACGAATGTGCCAGTGACAAGGAAGACAATCAGGGCTGAAATTATGCTCTCAGTTGGCCAATGACATACAAATAAATTTGAAAATTTAATTTTAAGTGGTAAACGTAAATTCCCATGTATCATTGAGTCTTATATCCTATTCAAATAACTCGGAGTGTAGGTGCATAACAGTGTAAACCATTTTTTATTAATTTTTATTTTTTATTTTAACTTCTCAATATACGTTGTAGTTGATTTTCGTGTCCCTTTACCTGTTCCTCATCCCCCTCCCTCTCTCCCCTCCCCCCCACTGTATCATATCTGTTCACTTGTCTTAACAATGTAATAGGGTAGAGGTATGATGAACGGTGGAGAGATTTCTGGCAGGAAGTAAAGCGAGAAAAATAGACTTGATTTTATTGTGGGATGGACAACAGCATGCATGGTCAGATGGCGAATGTGAATGAGATTTTCATGACATAGACTATAAAACTGGTAAAAAGGTGTGGCAGATTTTTTTTTTTTTTTTCTGTCTGGACATTACTAGAAATCTCCTACTAAAAACAGAGTCATTGGTACATGATTAGTTTTCCTTGTTAACAATGAATTTCATATATAAGAAAACATGAAGAGAAACTGCTGGTCTGGGTTTATTTTAACCAATAAAAGAGAATTGCTTGATGCAAGAACAGTGTTAGGAAATTTGGGGTGGAAGTGACCGTGATCTGATAGAGGTTTTTCATAGGTAAAGAAGGGAAAGGAGGACTTGATCAGGTGGATCAGACCTGATCCTAGACTTCTCGAAAGCATACTTCAAAAAGTTTAGAGAATATCAAGCTCTAATTTCATGGCCAAGGACTCGAAATGAACCAAAGCTAAAATGAGGTAGAAATATATAACAACAGGAGTCATAATTGAGTTTCTATTACAAGCTAATTACTCTGCCAGGCTTTGAATATATTATTTCTAGAGAAACAGTTTGGTTTCACATTCACCACTGATCTCCATGGGCAGGAAAGGGGCATGTGTGTGGCAAGGGCTGGAGAGCAACATAATGGCTTGTAGATCAGCTCAGATATTTTTAAAGGTCACATGTGAAAAAGTGAAGGAAAACATCCCAAATAAAGGGTTAATGTAAAATTACCGCAGAAAACTGTAGGAAAATGTTATGAATATATGGAGCTCAAAATATGTTGAGGTGAGAAAAATGCCCACCTAGAACAATTCTGGAGTGAAGGAATTAGTCAGGGGCCGCTTATGATGCATCAGCATAATGTTGACAACCCTGCTGCTCAGTGCTCTTGTTTGCTTCCTTCTCTGTCAGGAAGAAGCTTTAACCTGGAGAGACAACAAACAGCTATGCAGCTTTGAAATGTACCATAGGAGGATAAATGGCAGTGGCTCTTGCTGTTTAAAATGTTTCTATCTCTTAGTCCTGGCCCTGGAAGGACTTGCAAGAGCCGTCCTGGAAACTCTGTTGTGAACCCTGTGTACTCACGGAGCATGAGAAAACGACTCTTACCTTGGAAAGAATCAAAAGCATACTGGAGAAGCTAATAGAATTTTCTTGGTTCCCTCAGGATTCACTGTTTCCTCCTCTGTGATCCCACTGAAATGACCTCATCATGGCATCTCAACAGTTTATGTATTTTGTCTTAACTACTTGTGTATATACTTTTATTATATCTCGACTGGGAGCTCCATGTAGTCAGGGACTCCTTCAAAGTAAGTAAAGTTAATCTTTATTTTCTCAGGGTCTGTCACATACATGGAATCACAGGAAGGACTTATGCTTATAAATCGATCTCTCTTGCTCTTTCTCCTGCTCTCCTGTGTCCTTATCTTCTTTCCATTCAGTACATTATGTTGAGCTTTAATGCAATTAAAAGCAAACTTCTTGTGTAGTTTGTGAAACTTTGTTTTTTTTTCTTTTCTTTCTTTTTTGATTTCTTAGAAAAAGGAACTGTGATAATTTATCTAGAGTTTATATGTAGGAAATCCTTACAAGCATTTGTTGGGAACTTTATGTATTTTTCCCAATCTTGAATCCTGGGAAAAATCAGTTGGGGAAAAAAAAAAAAAATGGAAAAAAGCATTATAATTCTCTTGTGAGAATTAAAGCTTCACGGTCAACATAAGAAATCCCCTGATGTCAAATTGAAACCAAGAGCAGGAAGTGCTGACGTACAAAGTTGAAGACTCAAAGATTAAGATCAGCATGTCCAGGAACCGAACAAGAACATGTCTGAGGGAAGCAGTCATGATCAAGCAGTCCTAAAATAATCCTAAAAATGACAATTTTAACAGGTAGTTCTGGATAGTGCTGGTGACCTTCTTAGGAGATCAAATATTATACTATTTAAATGTTACCCAATAATATTTGCTGATATTTTCCAGTGTTTGAATATTTGCTGTAGGCTATGGTTTCTTGCAATTACCGTTAATCATAATGTTTCCTATTTATTAAACAATGCTTTAAATATCCATATGTATTAAGACTCTCCAGAGAAACAAAAGCAATAGGAGATATACATTATGTTATGGGAACTGGCCCATGGGATGTGGAGGCTGAGAAGTCCCATGATCTGTATCTGCAAGCTGGAGAATGAGAAAGCTTCTGGTGTAATTCAGTCCTAAACAAAAGGCACAAGAACCAGGGACAGTGATGTCCGAAGGCAGAAGATGAATGCCTCAACTCAGAGAATGAATTTGCCCTTTCTCCACCTTTTTGTTCTATTCAGGACCTCAGCAGATTGGATCAATCCCACCCACATTAGTGAGAGCAATCTTTGTACTAAGTCTATTGATTCAATTACTGATCTTTTCCTGAAGCACTTTTATAGACACACCTAGAAATTTACCAGCTATCTGGGCATCCTTTAGCCCAGTGAAGGCGACACATAAAATTAACCATCACACTATAAAAATGAGTATGAAGAGTGTTGAAAGAATAACTTATGATTTCAGAAATTCCTGCAGAATTCTGCAGGTTAATATCTGTCAACAGTTTGAAACGCTAAGTGAGTTATCTTTTGCTCAAATTAATTATGACAAATTAACCTGATTTTATTTTTGCTAGAATGAGTGTGATATTTGTTTACTGGGCTGCCAGAGATTTATTGCAACTGGGTTTCAGTAAAACATTTCACAGCCTCTTGTTATATCTTTTGGAGAAGATGGAAATAGGAAATATCTGAGCTGAATAATTACACCAGTAAGTAAATTTGTAGCTTGTTACACAACCATTTCTAAAGTATGTTGATGAGTGGATCAATATCATCTTGAAGTTACCTTACTAGAAGTCAGCCTCATGGCTATATTCTTGGCCAGGGCCTTATCAATGACTAGAAAGAAGCTAACAGAGGTCACTTTTCATATATGTGCATGATTACTAAACAAACATGGACACATATGTGTATGATGTGCAGATAATATTTGGGTAATAAAAATACTCAAAAGTTTCCAGCAAGTTGAAGGAGATGCCAAGAACAACGAGATGAAATTTAAATCTAGCAATTATAGTAAAAAAACCAAACCCAAAACCCATGAGTATATAGCGTGAGTCCCAGATTAATGCTAGTTTATGTGAAAAAAACAATGCCAGAAGTTTTAATTGATTACAAATTCAATATGAACTTATAATGAGACAGGGTTGCCAAGAAATCTAATGCAATCTTTAGTTTTATTAGCATAAGTAACATATTCAGAACATGCAAGGTATTAGTCTCTTTTGAATTCTATATAGATTAGACTATATCTAGAGTGTTATATTTAGTATAAGAGTAGCATTGATAAATGGGCATAAATCTGGAGGAGGATGATCAGAATAGAAAAAAATATCTAGATATCACACTGGGGAAGAACTACAGGAGTTCACTGGATTGGAAAATACTGATGGGGAAAGAACCATTGTTTTTAAATATTTAAAGGACTCAATCTTGCCTGTACTTATGAACTAGAGATTATACTTACTGAATGTCATGCTGGGTCACAAGGACCAATTCATTTAGGTTAGGGAGATAGAAAATTCAAATTACAAAAAAAGTAGTGGAATGGGCTCTAAACTCCCCATCACTGAAGACATTTGAACAGAGGTTAGAGTGCTTGGTGCTTTACAGATCTGTCTACTTTATTTTCCTGCATTTTCTGGGAGATTGTGTTAGGTGACATCTAATGTTGTTTTGTCAGGAAGAATCTATGATTTTGTGTTATAATCAATAATCACACATGAAAATGGAGACAATGAGCATACCTGCCATTATCATTGATTCTCGTTTGTCATGGTCTGATGATGTTGACCAGCCATCCTGGTTTGCCTGGGACTCACCTGGTTTTAGTACTGCAAGTCCCATGTCCCAGGAAATCCTTCAGTCCTGGACAAACAAGAAGAGTCAGTCAGCCTAGTCAGACTCAGTCATGGTGTGCCTCTCAGCTCTTGAGTTGCATTTAGAGTTGACCTGATTTTTCATGGCTAGCCTCAATGAGTGGAAGGAAACCCCAAACTACTAAAGCTTCTGAGCCTGAATCAGAATCTTATTATCAAGAAACTTCTTTAAGGATTTGAACACAAGGAGTTTATTTGTGTAGTGATCCTGGGAAGCCCAGCCAAGGGAGCTGGGGAAATAAGTTGGGAAATGAAACAAAGCCAATGCAGCGTGCTTTGATGAACAAATTACAGCTGTGGGCAACTGGGGCTTAATCCTAAAGAAGACTTCTGGAAAATATTGTAAAACACATCTCAGTATTGACCTCTCAAGGGCTCTTTCCAGTTGTGATGACTCTCATATGTCTGGTCCACACTGCTCGCTCCTCCATCCTATGGAAGCCCTCAAGTCTTTAGTCTTGAAAGAGTGTAGAGGGGATATGGATGGCTCACCAATAGAGACAGCTGCCTGCCTCCAATTAAAGCTTTTGTTTATCTCTAAATTAGTTTATAGACACGGTAACAGAGAGACACTGGATTGAAAGAAGCAGCATGCATTTGTGTCAGATTGCATAAATGATTTAATACTTTATTCCTTTCGATATCCCTGCCTTTCATGGTAACTCTTCAGCTCTTCCCACTAAAGCTAGAGTGAACTTTCCTGCCCCTTGACTTTGAATCTAACCATGTGACTGTTTCAGTTAATGGAACATGGACAGAAATGACCAGGTTGCCAGGACTGACCTGAGGCTTGGAGTTTTTTGTGAGTCTGCTGGTGCTCTTGTGCCTCTGCCACTGCCATGAGAAGAACATGCCCCAGCAAGCACTTGAGAGACGCATGGAACAGACGCAGATCCAGCACTTAGAAATGTCCAGCTGAGTCCTGCTGAGATTGGCAGAGCCACCCTAGTTGACCTGTAAATATAAAATAAAAATGCTTATTACTTTAATTTTAAAACTTGTGTCTTAGTACTAGACCACATCTAAACTATTACACATTTGTGTATGTGTGTGTGTAAGTTTCAGCCACCTTTCCATGTAAGAATCTATGAACCAATCTTCCTTCCCTCCCTCCCTGTTTTTATCTTTCTCTTTCTATCTATTAAAAATATAGACTTTATTTTTTTCAAGCAGTTCTAGGTTCACAGCAAATTGAGTACAAAGTACAGAGAGTTCCCTTATACTCCTTCCTTACATGCACAGCTCCCCCATTATCAACATCCCACACCAGTGTGGTATATTTGTTACAATAGATGAACCAACATTGACACATCATTATCATCCAAAGTTCAAAGTTTACATTAGGATTCACTCTTCATGTATTTTCTATTGGTTTTGACAAATATGTGATGACTTGTATCCTCCACTGTAGAATTATGTAGAATAGTTATCCTGCCCTAAAAATCACCTGTGCTTCACATATTCATGCTTTTCTCCCCCTAAACTCCTGGCACCCACTGATCTTTTACTATCTCCACAGTTTTGCCTTTTCCAAAATCTCATAAAATTGGAATCATATACTATGTAGCCTTTTCAGATTGGCTTCTTTCACTTATATGTATTTGTTTCCTCTATCACACTTTTTCTAATGCTATTTAGATTTTTAAAAATATACTAGGATTCTCAACCAGTGGAAAAGCCTACACATCTTGACCTCTGAAAGAATCTACTCTTGGGGGAGCTAATTTACTTCTCTGAATCTCAGTTTTCTCATTATCAAAATGGGGGATAATAACACCTGTACTGCTGCTTTGAGGATTAGAGGTATTATGTAACATAACACAGCAATAGTGGAATTGTTACAGTGAGATTACTATGCAGGACCTGCTGGGATAGGAAGTAATTGATTAAAAAGGAGAAGAAAACTGAGAGAGTAAAGCGAAGAACGGAATAGTAGTGTCAGCATAAGGCTTATGTTAAGTTCTTCTTCCCCTAGAGGAACCAGAGTTGGATCCCATGGCACCTTTGCTTCTGCTTGGGAATGATTTAGAAGAACTCCATTTGCAGCAGCTATGCCCAAGACCTGTCCATGGGAAGCAAGATGCTAAGAGAGCATAGCCTGATGGGCTCCTTAATGTAATGAGAGGCTGGATTTAGAGGTAATTTTGGCTCAACATTCACTCAACGTTGAAGGTCTAGGAAGGACCAAGTGGCAGTACCCATGTACGCATTGGATGGTGTTAGTATTTTTCAGCAGGATGGATGTTTGGGTGCTCAGGTCTCCCATGAATTCTCAGTGTCTATTGCATTCTTTGCACTGTTATTTCTTGTATGTATTTGTTACTTGTGTGTTGCACCAGACATTTTTTGTTTGCTCCTCCAGATATACTTTCTATTCTTCCTCACTCTGCTTAGTGCTAGAGGGCCGATCTATATGGATGACATCCATAAGCCCTATTCAGGTACAAGTAACTTTTCATAACTGTATCAAGTTCTACATTTAAGATGTCTACTGAAGTTCTGATAGAGGCAGACTGTGAAACATGTTACACAGCAACTATTTGTAAAATTAATGGAATGCTGTAGGAAATGATAAAAGATGGTGTGGATTGTGCTACTACATGTACAAATGCTCTAACAAGGTATGTTAGGGCATCTATTAGGTGCTTAAATGATATATACAACTATCATGTCCCATTCTAAAAATAGGGCTAAGAGCATTTTGGTTTTCTTCAGAGAAGCATAAATGTTGCAAAACTCTGCAAATTGGTTAGGTTTCAGAAAGAGGCAGTTGGGCTAGTATATTCACTTTTATTCCTTCATTTTTTTTTCTTTCCTATCTTGCTTTTTTTTTTCTTAGTGCTGCTTGAATAATGTAAGATGAGCACTGGTATAAAAGTGTGGGTATTTGGAAGGCATAGATTTATCAGAAGGAACTGCCACCTAAGCAAAATTTGACACTAGCACTTGGAGTCTTCCTTCCATTTTAATGATCTTTAGGATATAGTCTTTAGATAACAACAGATAAACAGAAACATTTAGCTGGCTAATAATCAATACCCTGCATAGGTGGATTACATTTTATTGTTAAGCTCATATTTATGTGATGTACATATTTTGCCAAGTTGGAAGTTATTTTTTCTATTATTCTTCATTATTCATGTTAACTTATTATTATAGTTAAGAAATAACATTCAGGGACTTGGGCAAAAAGTCCCCAATAAAATCCCATATCTGCATTATTTGGGATCTAGAGAACAGGGTGAATCACTCCCAGAAATCATTAAAATATTAAAATCAATCACAATTATCATTAATAGGAATTTTTAAGTAAAATATTTCACTAAATGCAAGGTAAGTTATAATATAGTCTAGTAAAATCCCTTATTTCAATTATTGCAGTTTATATTTTCCTACAATTTTGATCTCCTCTCTGTGTGTCACTAGCATAGTATGTTTTCATTATATTATGCTCATTTCCCCAAAAATTTGATGAATAATTTTATTAATGACTACAAGACTTTCCATATAAATGGCTGAATATCCATCCATCCGTCCATCCATCCTCTATTTATACATTCGTTTGTGTACGAGGACATGTGCTAACACGTGGAAAAAGTTAGAAAAACAAAAGTATTATTATTCTCAGTGACTTACAGGAGTAATGAAAGAGACAGACAAATAAGTAGACAATTAGTGTGATGTGGTCAGGTTACTAATTTAGACAAAGGAAGTTGCTAAAGTCTTTTTGGAGGAGATGAAGAAGAGGGTAGAAGTGGAAGTGGGAATTGGGGGTTGGTAAGTTGCAGCTGAACTGAGTTTTGAAGGATAATTAGGAGTTTTCCAAGTGAAAGTGGGAGGCAGGGAGAGGATAGAAGCTGAAGCTTATGCAAAGGCAAAAAGATTTGAGATATTACGTCTTATGCAGGGAGGTGTAATATACATTATTTAACGTCTAGAACACAGGGTATAGGTGACACCCATGAAAGATGAGCCCAGAATACGAGTAGGAACCAGATCACGAAAGTTCTCTTACGAGAGCTGGGAAAGTTTGCATTTTTTGCAAAACTCATTGTCAAGTCACTGATGGACATTGAACAGAGTAGATTGATCAAGTATGTGTTTTAGAAGCATTACTCTCAGGGTTGTGGAGAATGGACAGGAGGGACCAAAAGTGGCAGTGGAGGCATTAGGCCATGAATAAATGAGAGCAGGGACCACGTCTGTGTGTTCGAGGTCCTGCAGATACTTCAAACCGTGTCTGGCACATAGTAATTCCTCAATATATATTTATTAATCAAGGAATAAGCCCAGAGACTATGTAGGAGACTTTTGAGGTAATTCCAATAAGAAATGATAAAGGCCTGAACTAAGGTATTGGTAATGGAGAAAGATACAAAGTAGATCGTTTAGATCAATGTTTTCCAAACTTTTCTAGTAATGAGCTATATTAAGAAATACACATACATTACTACCACAGCCCCCCCATCTGAAACTAATGTTTTTACTAAAAAGTATTTACTCCCACTATCTGTGATGTACTCTATTTTCTATCCTATTTTGCCATGCCATGCTACACTATTTGTATTAGTTTGTTAAGGGCTACTATAAGAAATACCATAAACTGGGTGGCTTAAACAAAAGAAATTAATTTTCTCACAATTCTAGAGGCTAGAAGCTCAAGATCAAGGTGCTGGCTGGGTTGGTTTCTTCTGAGGGCTGTGAGGGAAGAATTTGTTCTAGGCCTTTCTCCCTGTCTAGTGGTTGTGTTTTTCCTCTATATTCTCCTCGTCTTACTCTGTGCGTGTCTGCATCCTAATCTCCTCTTCTCATAAGGATACCAATTGAATTGGATTATGACCCACCCACATGACCTCATTTTATCTTAATTACCTTTTTAAAGGCCTTATTTCCAAATACAATCACATTCTGCAGTGGTTAGGACTTCAATATGTGAATTTTGTGGAGACGCACCAGCCCATAACATACTATTCTATTTTTTTTTTTTAATTGAAGAAATCTCATAGTGTACATTAGAGTTCGTTCTTTGTGTTGTACCTTCTATATGTCATAAAGAATGTATAATTGCATATATTCAATTTTATGGCATCATGCAGAAAGGGTTCATGGCCCTGAAATACCCTTGTGCTCCACCCATTTATTTCTCTCTTTCTCCAAACCCCTGGCAACCACTAATCTTTTTTACTGTCTCCATAATTTTGCCTTTTCCAGAATGTCATATAGTTGGACTCATATAGTACATAACCTTTTTAGATTGGCTTCTTTTGCTTAGTGATACTTTGTTTTTAAAATGTTATTTCTAACCTGTTAAGTTGATTTCATGATGGACTAAATATTGCTGTCTATTTGGAAAACATTGGTTTAAAGAGATATGAAAGAGGACCTGGTGACAGTTAAGCCAAAAGGAGGAGTAAGAGTCTGGAACTTAGGACACAGTCTGGAATGAATATTTGGCTGGCACACAGGTGTTAATTGAAGTTCTAGATGTGGTTGGGTCCAGCCAGAAAGTGAAGAGAGGATGAAAATTGGAAAGTTGAGGAATAAATCCTAGAGGATGTCAATCCCTTGGGTGTCATACTTTGACTTGGGTTTAATTTTGAGTTGAAAATTTTCAGCTGTATTAGTTTGCAAATTTTTTTTTCTGTGAACTGTTTGCTTATATTTTGTGTAAACATTTTTATTGGTTTGTTGAACTTTTCACCAATTTTAAGAGAAGATATTTCAGTTTTAAAGGAAATAGCCCATTTCCAGATGTTTTGATATATTTTCCCATTTTTTGTCTTTTGACTTTGTCTATGATATTAATTGCTATGAAAAAATTTTAAATTTGTATGTAGTCAATTTTATCAATGTGTACCTTTACGCCTTCTGAAATTCATGATATGCTTAGCAAAGGCCTTCTCCACTCTAATATTGCATAAAGAAAAATCTCTTAAGTTTTCTTATAGTACTTTGAATCATTTATTTGTTTAAGCTTTATATTTGGAAATTTGATTATACTGAAATAATGTTGATGGATGGGTTATGGTAGGGATCCAGTTTTGTTTCTGCCCGTATCACCTGGCAATTGTCCTAGCATCCTTTAGTAAATAAATTGTCTTTTCCTGTCTGATTTTAGATGATATATTTTTCACTTACTAGTACGTAATTTGTATTTCAGTTATTTCTAAAATCTCCATTTTGTTCCATTGGTCTGCCTGTCTACTCCTCACCAGTACCACATTATTTTAATTTATTTTATGATTTAACTTTGGATTCTGAATAGGGCTAGTCTTTCATCATTATTCTCTTCCATCCATATGCATTTCCATGGGCAGCTTCACTTATTTATACTTCCAAATGACATTTAAAATAAATTGTCAAAGCTTATCTTCACCTTAATAATCCACATCCCAAAACAAACAAGTCCCCAAATAAATACTTCAGAAATGTGATTGGGACCACAACAAAATTAAAAAGTAACTTAGGAAGGTTGCCTTCTTTACATTACTGAGTCATCATATTCAAGATAAATTTATTGTACATCCATGTAGTTTAGGACAATGGTGGCAGCATAGCTGACATCTGCAAATAGTTCCTTCCCAAACTGTAAGAAAAATACCAAAAAAAAGCAAATTCTATGCAAACTATACCCTTAGCACAATATATGAGAGCACAAGGACTTCTGCACTCCTCAGCCCTTGCAAAGGATGAGCTTCTTCCAGTTAAGTAATAATGAGAAAACTTCAGCAAAAGTACTATTATGAGTATTTTAAAACATATCAGTGTTCATCTAAGACTAAAATTAAGGTAAAGATGAGGATTAAAGACTGATGCATAAATATTGTAAATTGTGACAATATATAATGTCAGTGATGAAACTAAATAATAAAACTAAAAATAGAAGGAAAAGGAAGTGGGGAAGAAGAACTTAGAGAAAACTAATTGCTGTCTAGGCAAGAGGTGGGGGTTAAAGTATGCTGAACCCAAAACGATAAATCAGAGAGTAAAAAGTTAAATAAGAAAACAGGGAACTAAGGACGCTCAATAATGTATAAACATAAAGATAAATATAAAAGTGTTTATATATAGTCACACGTCACTTAATGACAGAGATATGTTCTGAGAAATGTGTCATTAGGTGATTTTGTCATTATGCAAACGTCATAGAGTGTATTTACACAAACCTAGATGGCACAGCCTTCTACACACCTAGGCTATATGGTATAGCCTATGGCCCCGGGGCTACAAACCTGTAGTAACCTGTACATTACTGTACTGAATACTATAGGTAATTGTAACACAAAAGTAAATATTTGTGTATGTAAACATGGAAAAGATGCAGCAAAACTATGGTATAAAAGATAAAAAAAAGTGTATAGCTATATAGGACACTTACCACAAATGGAGTTTGCAGGACTGGAAGTTGCTGTGGGTGAGTCAGTGTGTGATGAGTGAACGTGAAGGCCTGGAACATTACTGTACACTACTATAGACTTTATAAACCCTCTGTACTTAGGCTACACTAAATTTACAAAAATGTTTTCTTTCTTCAACAGTAAATTAATCTTAGCTTACTGTAACTTTTTAACTTTTTAAAAGCTTTTTTAAAAAAACTTTTTGATCCTTTTCTAATAACACTTAGTTTAAAACATAAACACATTGTACAGCTGTACAAATTTTTTTTTTTGTATCTTTAAGCTTTCTTTATTCTATAAGCTTTTTCTAATTTAAAACATTTTTTTATTTTTATATTTTACTTTTTAAATTTTTTTGTTTGAAACTAAATTACAAACACACACATTAGCCTAGGCCTACTCAGGGTCAGGGTCATCAGTATCACTGTCTTCTATTTCCATGTCTTGCCCCACTGGAAGGTCTTTAGGAGCAATAACATACATGTCATCTCCTATGACAACACCACCTTCTTCTACAATCTCTCCTGAAGGCCCTGCCTGAGTCTCTTCTTGAGGACGTGTCACTCTTTTCAGAAATATTTCCATGGTGGTTTGCTTGGTTGGTTTCTTTCTTTCTTTTTTTTTTAATCATAGATTTTCTTGTAAGTAGATAGTACATGAACACTCTTCCCTATTAATGAAAACCTTTCAGTGGTGGGGTTTTCAAACTTAAGGAGCTTATTGAAGTCTGTAAAAGCTTTTGCTAAACCCTTCACTGTGTATTTTCTTGAAGATTCTTCTTCCTTTTCTTCTCCTGCAGTTTCCTTTTCTTTTGCCTCTTCTTCAATTGTGCATTCCTGTTTCAGGTCCAATAACTCCTTATTAATCTATTCCTTAGGAATCACTTCTAGGAACTCCTCGATGTCATCCTCATCCATACCCAGGTTAAAGTTATTTGCCATCTCAATCACAGCCTTGTTGATTTTTGCAACCTCTTCATCCTCAGCAAATTCTTTTAAGTCATGGAGGAACCTCTCGAAATGTCTTCTTCCAGATGCCATTCATACACTCCTTGGGGACGTCACCCAAAGCCAATGCAAGGTTCTTGAAGCAAGCATAGACATTGGAATCCTTCCAGAATTGCATCAGTGTCTTCTCAGTGTCTTCTTCAGTTGCAGCAATGTTCTTCCCCAGGTAGTAGGCCTTAAGAGCTGTTATAACCCCTTGATTCATTGGTTGGATCAAAAAGGTGGTGTTTGGAGGAAGAAATACCACTCTGATATTAGGATGAAGATTATCAATAAAAGGAGAACGTGCAAGAGCATAATCAAATAAGCAAAATCAATCAATAAGCAAAATCATGAAAGGTATGTTATTCCCCAAACAGTACTTCTCCCTTTTACTAGCATAGCAAATCAGGAGGGTAATTTGAAAGAGGAGCTGGGTCACGCATGACTTTTATTGCTCCTGTGGTACACTGGCAGTGTGTACTTACTGATATGCTTGAAGGCACTGGGGTTCTCACTGTTCCAGACCACAGAGAGTTTCAATTTGTAGCCTGCAAAATAGCCCCCAAGCAAGATTGTTATCCTGTCCTTAAAAGCCTTGAAACCTGGCATTGACTTGGCCTCCTTATGGGCGAAAGTCCTTTCAGGCATTATTTTCCAGAACAGGAAGTTTTTATCCATATTGAAGATTTGCTCTGGAAAGTAATTTTCCTCCACAATCAACTTATCTAGAGTTTCCAAAAATTCTTCAGCTGCCTTTATGTCAGCACTAGCAGACTCACCACTCACTTTTATGTTATGTAACGAATAATGATTTTTGAATCATTTAACCATCCAGAGCTAGCAGTAAAATCAACATCATGGTCGGATCTAGTCCCTTCTTTTAATATCACAGACTTTTGGCTTTGGCTGTGCTTGTCATGGTGCCAACAGGGATATGCTTCTATGTCTGGTCTTCTGTCCAGGTCATTAGCAGTTTCTCCGTATCTGATATAGGCCCTTCTTGAATTTTTGTTAGTCTTGTTGCCTTCAATAAAGCAGTTCCTTTAACAGCTTCCATCCTTTTGTTCGTTTTGTTCATCAGTGTTGTAGCTGTGGTGACACGGGACCTGCCTGACTGGTAAGCAATAACCATTGCTGATTTTCCACCTTCATAGTCCTTAATCATTTTTGATTTTGCTCCCAGGTAAGTCACTTGATGTGGCTTCTTACTGGCAACATTAGCAGTGGATTTTGTACACTTAGGGGCCATGATGAACAAAACAACATGAGATTAAATAAAGCCTAAGAGAAAATGTTGCAATCAAGAAACATGGTAAACACAAAGTGTGAGAGGCTGTTGCTAGTCTAACATGGCAGGCTGTTCCACAGTGAACTTTTGCTTATAGATAGAAGGAGTACACTCTGCAATAACAATGAAAATATAGTATAATAAACCCATAAACCAGTAACATAGTCAATTATTGTCATTATCAAGTGCTCTGTGTGGCTACATAATTGCATGTGCTAGGCTTTTATACAACTGGCAGCACAGTAGGTTTGTTTACACCAGCATCACCACAAACACATGAATAGTTTGTTGTGCTATGTTAAGAAGGCTATTACATCACTAGGCAATAGGAATTTGTCAGCTCCATTGTAATCTTCTGGGATCACCTTCATATAGGCAATCCATCATTGGCTGAGATGTTGTTATAGGGTGTGTGTCTGTATTAAAATAAAAATATAATCTTCCTAAATATACACCTTGTGGAAAAAGAAACATAGCAAACATAATGAAATACACATAGTTATAAAATAATAAGACTGCATTGAGGACAAACATAACATATCAGCAAATGTGAATGGACTTAACTATTTAAAAAGAAAAGATTTTCATTTTGGTTTCCCAAACAAGACCCAAATATATGCTTTATCCAAAAGGAAAATCTAAAATGAAGTGATTCAGAAGAGCTAAAAATAAAGTTGATCATTCTGGATGATTAGCCAGAATGTTGTAGGAATCCCAGAATGGAATACAGTTGTGACAAATGAATATAACTGTATTACAAATGTATGACATGACCCAATCTCACTGAAGAGGGTGCGGAAAGAAGAGCCGACCTAAGAAACTTTGCAGAATGTGTCTTGATGGGAAACTAGAAGGCTAAAACCAAAAGAAATGGTACATGAATACTGTACTCCAGTTGGTAAATTTGTTTCTCACAAATGTATAGGTTAATAATTCTGAGCCTGCTTTACTTATATACTGGATATGGAAAAATAGAATTATAAAGTAACACAAATCTTTCCATGAACCTTTTGAAGACCTCTTGTAAGTAAGCGGGTGGTGGGTGATGAGATCAGGTCTTTCTCATGTGCTTTGTAATTTTTATTTATAGACTCGTTTTGAGTGTATACTTTTTCCTCTCTTTACTTAACAGTTCCTACTTACTGAATTTTTATTTATTTTACCTCTATGTTCTGGGTCTGACAGTCCAGAGCCCAGTCATATTGTTAGCTCAAGCTTCCATCCCGTGGTGACATTGAGGGACATTGCAGATATAGTCACCAAGGACTGCTTGGTACAGTGCTGGCTGCTTCCTTCACCTCTGCTTTGAAGTCAGCTTTTTACAAGGCCTAGATCAAATAGAAGACAGTTGATGCTTCTTTTAATGTGCTTCCAATCTTGATCCAGCTCTTCTTTTCATAAAGTGAGCCTGGATCTAATCCTCTGCCAGATTGGGAACACCTTTAGTCCTTAGTATGCTGAAAGATATGAATTCCCAGCAGTCCCTGCTTGCTTCTGGAATCAGTGGGCCAGAGCCTTCATCCTCACATTGCATTGGATTTCTGTTTTATTTCTATGGAGATGTTTACTTTTGTGTGTGTGTGTGTCAGTGTATGTGTGTACATGGCTACATCTTTTGGAATTTTTCAATTTTGTATTTTATCTACTGCTGTTTTGTGTTTGGAACAGTGGGAGAGTCTGAAAATACAAACTACAACTTGACTGAAAATTCCTCATTCCTTCTGTAGAATTAAAAATTTTCCTTTTGCAAGTATATATGTTCTGCACATTTCTTTTTAAATTTATTCCTGAATTTTTAATCTTTAAAAAATATTAGTGTGATTTCTTGTCTATTATAATTTAAGACTGGCTATTGTTTGTGTGAAGGAAAACTATTTATACATCTATATCTATATATACATTTCTTGATATATATACGCACACACTCATATATATATAAATAAATAGGTACCTTACCAAATTCTCCTACTTTCCCAATCGTTTTTATAGGATGTTTGCTGTGTTTCTATAAATAAAATTTTAACATCATCTGAAAATAATGACAATTTTTCCTATTCTTTTCTAATATTTATACTTTACTTTTTTGTGTAAATGTAGAAGGGTACTTCAAAAAGTTCGTGGAGAAATGGAATTAAAAGATAATACAGATATTTCTACGAATTTTTGAGTACCCTTCATATTAACTATAACCTCAGGAAGGATATTGTCTTCTTCCTTACTTTAATAGAAATAACTTAATGTTTTAACATACTGCATGATTCATCATCATTTTTATTTTATTTAGAATCACTAGATTGTAGGTTAATTTTAAAAGGTAGTTTAAAATCTTGAATCATTAAAAAATTGTACATTTATACCTTAAGCTGCATATTTTAACTCAAACATTAGCATTCATTTGCCACACTTTAATATAGAATCAAGGCTTTTTATTTGAATATGGGCTGCTGATTGGAGATGTACATCCTCTCTTTAGCCTAAACTATACTCATAAAACATTGTCTATAATTTAATTTTGGGGACAGGTAGCCCGTGACTTTAAGATATTTGTGAGGCAATATGATGGCATAATACTTTTAAACTTCAAGACATTATCCCAAACCTTATTGTTTCTAAAGTACTTTTTAATGGTTCACACCTATTGGGTCATCCTGAAGAATTTAACTTAATTTTCTTAGAAACAGTAACTATTTTTGACACATATTTTATTGATTGTTGTAGCATCTAATTAAGGTATGTTATTATAGCCCTGTGTGATTGTTATGAATATTTTTGGGAGCATAGAACTATTTAAGTATGTATGCATTTATCAAGGTAAAGCAAAGGTAGATGAACCCATTTGAGACTAGCCTACTATCTGCAAGCATTCGTAAATCCACGGTCATTTTTTTTTTTTTTAAGAGAGCAAGCTGAGCTGTTATTATCCCTGGAAGTGGATCAAGTAGATGTCAATAAAATGTGCTTTTTAAAAACATGTGTATTTGTAACCTGAAGAAAGGTCATAGCATTCTAACAGAGTTTATTTTTTTTAAAAATTAGGAATCTCTTTTGAATTGGAGTGCATTCGTTATTTTAGTTTTTGCAATGACAATGTGGTTATTCTCCTAATATAAATTATATCATTAGGTTTCTTAATATTAAGCCATCTTACATTCTCTGTATATTATTTTTTGAAGTTTTATTATTATATTTATTAACACTTTAATATATTTAATAACCTTATTATTTTTATTTACACTGAAATCTGTCTGCTATCATTTTATGAAGGATTTTTGCATCGAAATGCATATGTGAAGTTGTTCTACATTTTTGAGCTGCCTTCATTCATATTTTGGCAATTTTTTTAATCTCTTGGGAACTCATGAACTTAATTGGCATTTTTTTTTTTTTGAGTTTTGTTATGAATGACATTTTCAAATGGATACTTCCCACAATGAGAAGTTTCTTATCAGAAATAATTATAAGCACTGGAATCATTCACCGCTACCACATATTTCCACTCAACCTTCCTGAAGTTGTTCCAACTTCTGGTGGGGAGCTTCTGACTTTTTTCCTTGATTAAATAGAGACAGAATAAAATGTATATCATCTGCTGAGTAGATGGCAGGGCTGGGAACAACTTTTTCTTATTTAACACACATGCGCACACACATGCACACACACACACACACACACACACACTTTCTCTCATCCTGCAATAAGTCTAATACAAATTGAAATGATTCCTGAGGGCCTTTTTCTCCATCGACATCAGGTACAAGATTTCCACTGACAGTAATGGAACTTCACTGGGTTTATATCAGGAAATGGCCCTGAAGGATGACAGACATTAAGTTTTTCAAAATTGTTTAACTTGAGGAAACTAATTTTTTTTTTTTCACATGGAGGGGGGTGGATTTAAATAAATGTATGAGAAAGGCGAATAATAAAGCTCTTGAGCATTAGACTGGGAGGCATCCCAATCATTTTAAATTGACATTTTATTAAATTTATTTATCCCCTCATTCAAACTGAGCTTTCTTTTTTTTTTTATTAATTATACATATTCATAGGATGCAAAGCTGACCATCATCACCTTTTCTTGATGGTGGTAATTAATCAGTTCTTAGATAATTATTAAGCATTTATAACTTTTTTTCATATAATCATCGTATTTGGACAGGAAGGGAGTCTGGAGACAGAGAGGGGATATATGGGTATATTGTAGTTATTAGCCATTGTTTTAGAAGTGAGAAATGCTTTTGAAAAAAGAAAGGTGAATATAAGTCCAGTTATTGTATTTTGTTTTGAAAATCAAATATTCCATTATTGGCAAATAATTTTTTGCCTCTGGTGTAGGTGTGTAATTTCCCATTTTTGAGGTTGGTAAACATGCCATGAAGTAATATCTTTAAAATGCCCACATTAATACGTATGTTTAGTTTAGAATCAAGCACGGTTTATTACCATGCAGAGTTCATTTTGCATTTTTGTTAGGAGACATTATTAAACATTTCATGTGTTGTAAATTATTTATAATGCTACAGTCAGCAGCATCTTGAGCTACTTGCTGATCTATCTAGAAATTTCATCTCTGATTACAATCTGCATATTCAAGAAGGGGGAAAAACCTAACTGTGGTGTTTAAAAAACATATAAAGAACTGAATTTACAAAACAGGAAGGAGTTATATCCTAATACATGTGATTTATGGTTGTGGAATCCAGGGAGAAACTGTAACTTAAAGTGATAACAAATTCAAATGTAGAAAAACACAACACTGTTACCCTATCGTGAAACCAGTAGGAACAAATCTTGCCTGAGATTAGTCTTTAGTTGTTAACAAAGCCATGAAAAGAGAACATTTGGCACCTTGTGGTTTTAACGGAAGAAAATCATTGAACCAAGAGTGGAAATATTAAATATTTTTTATTATTAATTATTTAAACATTAGAAAGGACATTGAATAATAAAATAATCTTTCATTATTTAGTCGCTTTCTCTTTGGGTTTATTGACATTTTCATATTTGCCACATTTTCTTAAGGAAATTGCTAAGCACTTTCTTTTGCTGGGCTAACTGGGCTTTAATTGATCTGTTTTCTGGTTTTCCCAATTTATAATTAATAGTGTGAAAAGAAAAACCCATTTGTACTGCCCATCCCTGAGTAGCCAAGGCTATATAATGCATAATAGTGGATAAATATATCTTTACGTTTCCATCCAACAGTCCAGCAATAATGACTCAAGTCTGTTGTCTGGCAGAACTCCCAAGTACTTATAAAGAGACCAAGATCTCTGAAAGTGATAGGCCCTTTCCAACACACTATGCTGAAAATCTTGTCAATTGTAAAATAATTGTTAGCCATTGAGGGGTTTGAGGCAGCAGAGATTTACATGACTGCAGAGGATAATTTTTTTTATAACTGTGTCTGGTCTAGCCAACAGTTCTTGGCAACATTTTAACCACATTAAGTTTCCTGGCAATGCCAGGGATCAGGTCCAGGGAAGCTGACTTCGTCACTGTAATTGTTTCCAAGCTTATTCTGTTCTCAGACAAAGCAACTTGAGGACAGTTCTGTTGTAAATTTTCTAGGAGTGCTTCTCATGCAAGGCCCTTCAGCATCTCTTCTAGACACATGTGTTTGGACTAATGCAGATATGGTTGCTTTGAAATTTGCTAAGTATCAGTATTACTACATTTTTGGTCAAAGGCTGGAATTTTAAGATTTACTAATCATAACGGAACCATGGCCTCAAATTTACTGTACCATTGTATGAGAGATGTCAATATGTGAGCCTGTCCAAAGAATGGTTAGCAACATCAAGACAAGAATTTCTCCATATCAGTTCCAAGCAGCATAAATGGCTTAATTTTTACGTGTGTGCAGGGGTGGAGAGGGGGAAGTTCAGTCTTCACCGATCTTAACGTGTATGGGTAGAGTGACTAGTCAACGAACTTTTACAATATGCTTAACAGCTTATTAAGTTTTGGAATGAAAGGGAGTGTGTAAATCATTACAAATCCTCTGCTTAAGCTCCGGGTTCTTATCAGATAAAATTGCCCCCGAATCAAGCAACTGTAGAGACCGCATCATCTCACTTCTTGTAGGATGAACCCTAAACTAGTCACACAGATGGAGTATGCTACCTCTGCCACCATTTTGTGCCAGCCAGGGATTTGAAAACGGACCCAGACATTTGACAATACATACTAGGTGAAGACCTGTACTCAAAACACATTTCTAGAGGTTTTTGAGTTTTATGCATAAATGGATGGGACTCAGCTTTTATACACCAGCTCAGGCAAAGTCTATGCTTGTGCGTTGTACAATACAGCAGTTTGTTTTGTAAAACCTGATTTAGGCATAAGTCTTTAAAGGACAAAGAAGGCATTTATTGGAGACCAGTGATAGTGTCAGAGCTGGAAGCAACTTTAAACATTATTTGACCAATCTCTTCTTTTTATAGGTAAATAAACTGAGGCTCAGAGAAGTAATAGGACGTGTTTGGGTCATGGAGTTGGTCAGAGGTGGACCTAGAACACAGATGACACTCTTGATGACTACATTGAGGAGAATCAACAAGGTTAGGAGTAGCATAAAAATCTTTAAAAATCTATGTTCTTGTACTGAGGGCATCTTTATAGAGAGCTTTCTCTCTCTGAAGGTCATGGCAGAGATTGTCTCTCCATAGTTACTCAGGATTAGTTCCTTTTGGAGTCTTTGTCTCAGTAATTTGGGAAATATACAATATTTTAAGTGAACTACATATTTTTCTCACATTGATAGTTTCACTTTGTTTCTTTTTAGTTTTTTATTACTAGAGGTCATCTTTCTAAACTTGCTTTTATTTTTTTAACACTAGTAGAAATAAGGTTTATAATGTAGCTGACTTGAATTCTGAGACATTATTTTATTTCAAGGGGTTGCTTCAGAATAGAATTTACACTGTCTCACGTATAAAAGGTATTTGATTTTCTTTTTTCAAAAATTCAAGGTCTTTTTTTTATCTTTCTGTTAAAATTTATTACACACATGGCCTTGGTAATTGCCTTGGAGTACATATATATTTTGAAACATGTAATCCAGCCCACATATGTCTGATAAGCCATAAAATTTTGCACACTTTAGTAAAATTGTAATGATTTTCTTTTCTTTTTTTTTTTTTTTATACAATTTATTTTATTTATTTATTTATTTATTTATTTTGTCTTTTTCGTGACCGGTACTCAGCAAATGAGTGCACCAGCCATTCCTATATAGGATCCGAACCCGTGGGCAGGAGCGTTGCTGCGCTCCCAGCGCCGCACTCTCCCGAGTGCGCCACGGGCTCGGCCCAAAATTGTAATGATTTTCTTAATGATATCCAAATGCTTTAGACATTCACTGTTCAATATGGCAGCCACTAGCTATATGTGGCTATTTAAATTCAAATAAAATTAAAAACTTTAATTCCTCAGTCATAGGAGCCACACTTCAAGTGCCTAATAACCATATGTAGTTAGTAGCTACTGTATCGAACAAACATAGATATAGGTCATTTCCACCATAACAGGAACTTCTGTTGGACCATTCTGCTCTAGAATAATCAATGGCCCCTGTCAAGATCCTTGCATTCAAAAAGCCTACTATACCTGAAGAATAATATATCAGTGAGTAAATATATTGAGCACATGATTTTATTATTAAATATTTCTAATTGAGAACCATAAATAATGTTAACATTTTCATACTATTTTGTTGATCTTGTCATGATCTTGAAAAATTTACTCTCTGCTTCAATTTCTATCTTTTGTTATAGAGATCATAATACTTGATAGTACTGGTATGAGAATGAAATGATATAATTCAAGGTAAAGTGCTCAGCATACTATCTGGCAAACAGTAGGTACTTAATAACCAGGAGGTCCCCAATTTACTGTTTCCCTCCCCACTTATACACACAGATACTTAGTAATTACTAATCAAAATACTTATATAACAACACCTTTACTAAGAAAACTCAGAAGTTAAAAAAAGCAATAAGAGATTCACAACAACAGATAATGGTTGAAATCTATGCCTTAAAGCATTCGTCATTCCTATAGGATTTTAACAATAGCTTGAAAGTTTTATTATGCTTCTATATTGTTTCATTTTTGGACCTAATTATAGGTTACATATGGGGAGTAGAGTATATGTGTGTCATATACATCAACTCTGATGTAGAGTGAGGTATCTACAAGTGATACATCCAGACCAATTCCGTGACAATAGTGTAGGATTTTTGATAATCCATTCATATGTTCTTTCTCAAATAGCTCCTTTTTTCCTCAAGGTACTTCTTTGTGAGAAGGCTGGTTCATAGCAAGGTTTCAATCTACAATTATTTAGAAGAACAAAACCTGCTTGAAAGAGATTGAACTCACAATTGTCAGCTACAATCACATTTTTCCAAATGAAGATTTTTTAAACTTCAGTATACATTTACTTCCTTTTCTAGTGTTATCCTTTTATGTTTTGACAGTTTTTTTATTGAAAGATAATTGGTTATATTTGTGGGGTACAGAATTGAATATCAATACATGTGTAAAATATGTGGTGATCAAATCAGGATAATTAGTATACTCGTGTTTACAAATTGTAATCAATCTTTGTGACCTTTAAGTGATTTCTTGCTAGCTTTCTCCTCCCCCTTTCCCACCTCTCATAACTACAATTCTGTTCTCTTTTTCTGTCTTTGAAAGTTCAATGTATTATTGTTATTGTTTTATTCTTTCTTTCTTACTTTCTCTTTTCTTTCTTTATTTTAGTCCCCACTTTTGAGTGTGGACATGTGGTATGTTTCTTTCTGTGCCTGGCTTATTTCATTAACATAATTTTCTCTAAGTTCATCCATGTTGCTACAAATAGCAGAATTTCATTCATTTTTTTATGGCAGAGTAGTATTACATTGATTGTATATACCACATTTTCCTTATCCAGTTGTCTGCTGATAGACATTTAGGTTGATTCTAACTCTTGGCTATTGTAAATACAGCTATAATAAACATGGTAGTGCAGGTGTCCCTTCAAAATGATGATTTCCATTCCATTCTCTGTAGTTGTTTGAGGAACATCCATACTGTTTTCCATGATGGCTGCACCAATTTATAGTCCTACCAACAGTGCAGGAGGTTTTCCCTTTGTCCACATCCTCACCAGCATTTGTTATTCTCTTTCTTTTTGATAATATCCAGTCTAACTTGAGTGAGATGATTTCTCAATGTGGTTTTGATTTGCATTTCCCTGGTGCTGAATGAGGTTGAGCATTTTTTCATGTGTCTGTTGGCCATTTGTATATCTTCCTTTGAGAAATGTCAATTCAGCACTTTTGCCCATTTTTTAATTGGGTTAATGTTTTCTTGCTGTTGAGTTGTTTGAGTTCTTTGTATAGTCTGGATATTAATCCCTTGTCAGGTGCATAGTTTGCAAATATTTTCTCCCATTCTGTAGGTTGTCTTTTTCCTCTGTTAATTGTTTCTTTTGCTGTGCAGAAACTTCTTAGTTTAATATAATAGCATTTGTTTATTTTTCCTTTTGTTGCCTATGCTTTTGGGGTCATAGTCATAAACTCTTTGCTCAGTCCTATAACTTGAAGTGCTTCCCCAATGTTTTCTTTTAGGAGTTTTATAATTTCAGGTCTTATATTTAAATCATTAATCCATTTTGAGTTGATTTTGGTATATGGTGACAGGTATGGGTCTAGTTTCATTTTTCTACGTATGGATTTCCAGTTTTCCCAGAACCTTTTATTGAAGAGGCAGTCTTTTCCCCAATGTATGTTCTTTGTGCCTTTGTCAAAGATCAGTTGGCTGTATGTGGGTTGATTTCTGGATCCTCTATTCTGTTGCATTGGTCTGAGTGTCTGTTTTTATACCAGTACCATGCTGTATTGGTTACTATAGCTTTGTAGTGTAGTTTGAAGTCAGAGAGTGTTATGCCTTCAGCTTTAGCTTTTTGGCTAAGAATTGCTTTGGCTTTTAGGGGTCTTTTGATGTTCCATATGAATGTTAGGATTGTTTTTTCTATTTCTGTGAAGAATGTCATTGGTATTTTGTTGAGAATTGCATTGAACCTGTAGATCACATTCAGTAATATGAACATTTTTACAGTGTTAATTCTTCCAATCCAGGAGCATGGAATTCCTTCCATCTTTTTTGTGTCCTCTTTAATTTCTTTCAGTAGTGATTTGTAGTTCTTGTTGTAGAGATCTTTCATTTCCTTGGTTAAACTGATTCCTAGGTATTTCATATTTTTGGTGACTATTTTAAATGGGCTTGCTTTCTTGATTTCTTTTTCTGCTGGTTTGTTGTGAGACTATAAAAACACTACTGATTTTCATATGTTGATTTTATATCCCCGTAACTTTCCTGAAATCACTTATCAGTTCTAAGAGTTTTTTTGGTAGAGTCTTTTAGGTTTTTCTATTTATAGGATCATGTCATCTGCAAATAGGGACAGTGTGACTTCGTCTTTTCCAATCTGAATACCCATTATTTCTTTCTCTTGCCTGGTTGCTCTGGCTATTAATTCCAATACTATGTTAAATAGGAGTGGTGATAGGGGGCATCTTTCTCTGGTTCCTGTCTTTAAGGGAAAATCTTTCAGCTTTTCCCCATTCAGGATGATATTGGCAGTGGGTTTGTCATATATGGCTTTTATTGTGTTGATATACTTTCCTTCTATACCTAATTTGCTAAGAGTCTTTATCATGAAGGGATATTGAATTTTGTCAAATACTTTTTCTGCATCTATTGAGATAATCATATGGTTTTTTTCCTTGATTTTGTTGATGTGCTATTTGACATTTATTGACTTGCATATGTTGAACCATCTCTGGGATGAATGCTGCTTGATCATGGTGTATAATTTTTTTTGATGTATTGCTGTATTCTGGTTCCTAATAATTTGTTGAGGATTTTTATGTCTGTATTCATCAAAGATATTGACCTGTAGTTTTTCTTTTTTGTCATATCTCTGACTGGTTTGGGTATCAAGGAGATGCTGGCCTCATAGAATGAGTTTGGGAGAATGACCTCTGTTTCAATTTTTTGAAATAGTTTCAAGAGAATTCATATTAATTCCTCTTTACAGGTTTGGTAGAATTCAGCAGTAAAGCCATCTGGTCCTGGGATTTTCGTTGTTGGGAGATTGCTGATTACTGCTTCAATCTCACTACTTGTTATTGGTCTGTTCAAGTTTTCTAGGTCTTCTTGGTTCAGTCTCATAATTTGTACATGTCCAGAAATTTATCCATTTCCTCCAGGTTTTCAAATTTGTTGGTGTATAGCTGTTTATAATAGTCTCTAATGATTCTTTGTATTACTGTGGTATTAGTAGTGATGTCTCCTCTTTCATTTCTAATTTTTGTTATTTGGGTTTTCTCTCTTCTTTTTTTAGTTAGCCTTGCTAATAATGGCTTGTCTATTTTGTTTATCTTCTCAGAAAAGCAACTTTTCATTTCATTGATCTTTTGTATCATTTTTTGGGTCTCTATTTCATTTAGTTTTGCTCTGATCTTAATTATTTTTTCCCATTTACTAATTTTTGGGTTGGATTGTTCTTGTTTACTTGTTCTTTGAGGTGTAGCATTAGCTTGTTTATTTGAAAACTTTCTATTCTTTTGATGTAAGTGTTTATTGCAATACACTGCCCTTTTAGTACTGCTTTTACTGAATCCCATAGGTTTTGGTATGATGTTTCTTTTTTTTCATTAGTGTCCAGAAATTTTTTGATTTCCTGTTTACCTTCTTCTTGGACCCATGGGTCATTCAGGAGCATCTTGTTTAATTTCCACATGTCTGTTTAGTTTCCAGAGTTTCATTTGTTACTGACTGATTTCTGCTTTTAATTCATTGTTGTGTGAAAAGATACTTGAAATGATTTCAATTTTTAAAATTCATTGAGACTTGATTTGTGACCTCACATGTGGTCTCTTTTAGAGAATGTTTCATATACTGATGAGAAGAATGCATATTCTGTAGTTGTTGGATGAAATGTTCTCTAGATATTTGCAAGTCCAATGGTCTAAAGTGTAGTTTTAATCCTATATTTCTCTGTTGATTTGTTGCCTAGATTTTCTGTCCAGTGCTGAGAGAGGTGTGTTTGGGTCTATTACCGTATTGGGATTTATCTCTTTCTTTAGACATAGTAGTGTTTGCTTTATATATTGGGTGCTCTGGTTTTGGGTGCATATATATTTATGGTTGTTCTGTCTTCTTGCTGAATAGGTCCCTTTATCATTATATAATGGCCTTCTTTTTCTTTTTTTATGGTTTTTGGTTAAAGTCTATTTTATCTGATATAAGAATAGCAACAAATGCTCATTTTTGGTTTCCATTTGCATGGTATATGTTTTTCCATCCCTTCACTATTATTCTGTGTGTGTCTTTAGGGGTGAGGTGAGTCTCTTGAAGACAGAATACAGTTGAGCCTAGCTTTTTAATCTAATCAGTCAGTCTGTGTCTTTTGAGTAGGGAATTGAATCCATTTACATTTATGGTTGTTACTGAGAGGTACTGTCTTACTTCTGTCATTTAATTGCTTTTCCTGTGGTTTATTTAAATATCTTTTGTTCATTTCTTCCCCTTTTATTGTTTGTCTTCAGTTTTTGTTGGTTTTTTGAGGTGGTATAGTATAGTTTCTTTCTCTTTCTTGTTTGCATATATGCTCTAAAAGTGGTGTTTATTCTTTCTAATGTATTCATGCTGGTGTTTATCATTTTGGTGGTTCTAGGTGCAGGACTCCCTTAAGGATTTTTTATAGAGCTGTTTGTGTGATTTCCTTATATTTTCCTATAGTGCTTTGGCATTAATTAAATGTTTTTACATTCTTCATTTTATTTGCCTTTTCTTTTGACATATAATTCCAGGTTGGCAGTTTTGTTTTGTTTTTCAGCTCTTTAAATTTGTTTTCCATTTTGATGTTCTGGTTATTTTTATTGGAAAGTCATCTGTCAGTCTAATTGTTGCTCCTTTGAAAGGAATATGTCTTCTCCTTCCTGCTCCCTTGCCAGCTGCTTTAAAGATTTTCTCTTTGTCTTTTCTTGAGTATATTAGTTATTGTTATTCTAATGTTTCTGTCTGGTAACTGAAATATTGGGATGTTCCATGAATTGGTCTCTTGATTACTTTTTCCCTTGGTTTTTGATCATTTTGACACATTTTGTAACATATTTAATAATTTTGTATTGAATGATAAACATTGTACGTGAAATATTGTAGAAGCGCTGGATGATGTTGTCTACTTTCAGAAAAAGTTCCCCTCCCCCCACCCCGTGGGTTGATACAGTATACAGATCTTTTTTTTTTTTCAGTCAATGCTGGATTTCAGGCCTTGATAGGACTAATCTATTTTTGGTTTGTCCTTACTCCTAGGACATAGTTTTTTGTTTTTGTTTTTTCTAGGGCATAGCTCTTTTGTGATCTTAACAGAAATCCTGGGGTATTTACCTTATTTGCCTACCTGTGTCTCCATGGGATAGCTGAAAACCCCGCTCAGCTCTTTGGTCTCTCAATTGTTGCTTTCCATTTGATTTCTTGGTGTCTCAACCTGAGTATTTATACTTTAGAGTTTGACAAATGTCTGAAGGAGAAATTGGATGCAGAATTTTGGGCTCATTTCTCCCAGATCATAGTCCCTCAGTCTCAGGTGACTTGGAAGTCCTAAACTACAGCCTCTATTTTTCTAGCCCATTAAACCTTTTGCAAACTTCAGGATACTGCTTTCCACTCAGTCTCCTGCCATTATCCAGAGAATTGGCAAATTTCCTTACTAAAATGCAAAGCCAAATGTGGAGCACACCTCAGTGTGTTTCCCTTCTCTCTGGAAACTTGGCCCCTCAAGTCCTTGCTACCTGATTGCTCACTGGTGCCTTCAAAGAGTTGTAGAGTATTTGGCATTTTATTCAGATTGTGTAATTATTCCTGGTAAGATACTCTGATACGAACTATTGCATCATGGCTAGAAGAAGCCCAGGATCCTGCATTTCATTTTATGTTCAACAAATGCGTGAAGTAAGCCTGACATAAAACTGAGTTTTAGGAAAGTTAGATAACTTGCCATGGCACAAGCCAAATAAGAGAGATAGGTGGTCCTAGAGTTTAGATTAGGTATTTTGATTCTTCTGTTACCATCAGTCAAAGCCTTAAATATGTTTCATATTCAGTTTTAGATGCTGAGTCATTAAATAATTCCTTTTCAATTCTATTGGTTTAAAAATGATTTTCCTTTCCTTATTAACATGTTCTAGTAAAAGAAAATTCTGAGCACATTAAGATGATGTAACAAACTTATGCTCTTTAAGTTAACATCGATTTGCATATGGTTTGTACCTTTTTCCTTTTCCTTTGGTGGGATAACATAAGAACCTGCTGACTCATTTTCTACAGGAATGATGGGCATAGGCTCCCTTCATAAGCAGATGCTAAACAATCATGCATCTGTGAGGCTGGGGCCCTGCTCTGACTCGTTCTATCATCTGGAAACTTTATAGTCACAGTGCTGCAGATAGGTAAAAAGATTTTTCACTTACACATTTCTATTGTTCTGTGCTTCTATAATCTTAAAGTTGTATTCTAAAAAGCCAGTTTAGAAGGTGCATCGAAGGAGGATGCATGTAAGAAGCAAGGTCCAGCAAATCATATATTTCCTTTGGATAAATATTATATATAATACATATATACTATGTTATATATTTTGATAGGAAGGCAGAAGGCAGCAGAAGAGTTCAACTTTGAGAATTCCGCACAATGGACTACATGGGTTAGCATGATGATGTAAACTCATGGCGTCTATGGGGCGAGCAATGATAACTACATTGCCAAACTTTAAAAGATCACTTCCACTGGGTAATTTTACTACTTCTTAGATAATTTTGCTAATTCCTAAAATGTTTTCAAAGCGTGTTTACACTCATTATCCTACTGGATCCCCACAAATACCTTGCCAAATAAGCAGAACAAATCTTATTCTTTGTTTTGGGTTTTAGCCAGAGACATTGTTACTCATCCAAAATAACACTGCCAGGAATTGGGCAAAACTGGTACTTGAACTCAAGTCTTCTGACTTTTTTCTCCTAGACATTTCTATCAGACATAGTTTCTGGTAAGTAAGGAAGTTGACTTTATCTGACTGCAGAAGGACCGGCAGAAGAGTTGATTTTGGCCATGTGAGCTTTTCCAGGCCACTCAAATTGTACCATATACTTCGTTTTTTTGCATCTCCCCCTAGTTCCATTTCCTATTTCATTAATGGGAACTCCTGAAAAAAATGCCTGTGTAGACAATGCAATAGGAAATCTCTCACAGACTTTTTATGTCAACAAGGTCTTTCCCTGAGGGAAGTTCAGAACAATCTGAATATTGCTCCCTCTTGGAGCAAGTTGCAGTAAGATTCTTAAACATTTCTGTTTCCCTCAGAGATGAGGCCTTGCAACTACCTTAAGGAAGCCCAGTGTTTTGTGGGAGAATAATATTGCACAGGGTGAAGGAAGTGCAGTTTGTGAGTCATAAATATTTACATTTTGTGGAGGCTTTGGGTAAGATTAAGAGGGTTGAACAGCACGACTTTATGTGAGGAGGTGGAGAAAGATTCTCTGAAATAGCCAAGATGATACTGCTCAGGCCTCCAGCAATAATATAAATAAAATTTCTAAAAGGTATATTCTCAGCTGTTCAAGGCTCCATGGGTTCATTTTAAATCTCCACTTTTCCTGCTTTGATTGATTCTGCTTTTGTCATTTAAGGGCAAAGGCTTGAGCTGCTCCTATCATTTGGGGAAGTTTTAACCAAGAATGCATAGCACCAAATGCATGAAAATT
This sequence comes from Cynocephalus volans, assembly GCF_027409185.1. Classification (NCBI taxonomy): domain Eukaryota; kingdom Metazoa; phylum Chordata; class Mammalia; order Dermoptera; family Cynocephalidae; genus Cynocephalus; species Cynocephalus volans. The sequence continues at coordinate 217,431,792 of NC_084460.1, read as the reverse complement.
AAAAAATATCAAGCAGAACATTCATTCATCTCTCTTCAGCATAATTGTTTAAAAACCAACAACAAACACAAATCAGAGATGTTCTGGAATTTGGTATCATTTAAGAATTCTTTGTGGGGGCTACTTTATTTGACTAGGGTTCAATTAGGATTTTAATTTATATTTGTTTTATTTGCATAACAAGGTTATAAATGATGAGGCAGCTAGAGCCAGACGTGTTGGCTCCAAGGTTTGCAATTTAAGTAGGGAGTATTTTGCAAGGGGGAGTGGGGTGGAGAATTCACTCTTATAATATGCATAGCTTGCTGAAACCTGAGTTTCCCAGATTGTCTTCCTTGAGCTCCCATATCTGTAAGAATAAAGGAAAAGCAGGAGGCAGCAGAGCAGACATGGAGAGCAGATTATCTTTCTTAAGTGCGGTGACATCCCCAAAGCAGGAACATTCCAGTGATGCCCATCTGCGGCGGGTGTTCCAGGGGCAGCATGCTCTCTGCAGGAGAGAGATAGACCGAAGACTAGTAATATACCACAGGCAAATATTTTCTCATGTCCGTTTCATTCAGAAATGGATAATAGTTGGAAATTGAGCTCTGTTACCATGACTGGTACTTCGAAGATACAGACAAGTTTGTATAAAGCAGGGGGGGGATCCCCCTCAGAAATCTTCTATTCCCCTCTAAGTCCTTTGCCCACATTCTAACAATGGATTTCATGTGTCTGTTATCCAATCGTGGCACTTTCTTGGCTATCTTCCTAGACCTAGGTAGTCAGAGTATCTGGGGCTTAGGTCATTGGGCATATATAGTTTGAAAACCCTTGTAAATGGTTTGGATATATTCTTCATTACTTTTCCTTTGCCTAAATTTACCTGAAGCCATAGATCTAAGTGACTAAATGTCTTTTTTGTTGTTGTCATTACCGGTAAGGTGATCGTAACCCTTGGCTTGGTGTCGCCTGCACCGTGCTCAGCCAGTGAGCACACCAGCCATCCCTACATAGGATCCGAACCCGCGGCCTCGGCGCTCCCAGCGCCACTCTCTCCCGAGTGAGCCACAGGGTCGGCCCAGAGTGACTAAATGTCTAATACCAACATTTAACTTGTGATTGCTGCTGAGAACCAAACCTGCCTAATGGGCTGCCCTTTAGATCAGCATTTGCTCTTTAATAGTGACCTTCATAACTTTATTCCCAGAGAAGTCACCAGGAGCTTCAAGAACGTGGGCGGATGGACCATGAAGGGAGATCCGTGTGGGGTGGCATTTTGGAGGCATTCTAAACATCACATACAGGTCACATACCTATTTCAACTAAGCATAAGATTGTCTGTGCACATAAACCTTGTGAGGCCTAATGTATTGATAAAATTATTGAAAGAGCAGGCTGAAATGTGATTGCTTTGGTTTTATCCAGCCCGAGGCAAAGGACCTAGCTGGAAATTGCCATTTGGCTTTCCAATCCATTAAGGGCCTTGGAGATTTGCCCTTTGCTGCCAGTTTCACTTTCAATTTCACCTTGACACTTCTGTTAACTTTGTTTAGGAAACCCAGTTACCATGCTGCAGATGAGATGGAGTTAGAAGCAGATATGGTCCAGCTATCCTGAAACTTAGAAAGGAAAATCTGTATGCATCAGGGGCTCTCTGGGGAGTGACTGGTCTGAGTTCTGCTGTTTCCTGATTGGAGCTGTAGTGAGGAGTCCGGTGGTTCTGAATTCCGCTCTCAGCCTTGCCTCTTCCCCCTGTGGCTGAGGCAGGCCTCTTATACAGCATGTCAGAAACCAACCCCTAATAGCTCAGGTATCAGCAGGAAAGGAAAAGGGGAACAATTCATCTGGGCTATTAAAGTACCCTTTTCTTTTTCACCTTGATGAACATCTGAAAGGCATGCCTAGGCTTTTGCTCTTGGAAAAGTGATCCTTTGTGCTGATCTCACTTGAGATAAGGGAAGACACTTTCCCTATCCACCTGTGTCCTCTTGTTTGCTGGTAACAGTTCTAGAGAAACAAGGAGATGCATAGACTAAGATCCACGTCTTACTAAAATGTCCTTTGCAAGCAACTGGTGGCATGCAAGATGACTTTAGATGGTACAAAAATAAACTTTTATGGATTATTTTAAAACTAGTTATGCATATTTGTTGTACAGCAACCTCCAACTTCTGGCAAATAAAACTGATTTTTCATTTATAATTGCAATGAAAAATTCCCTTTTAAAATAAATTTGAGTTTAAAGGGGGAATGATTTTAAGGAAAAATATTAGAGAAGTAACAGTGCAGTTGGCATGTTGATAGTACACCATCCATGAAGTTTGGTATATGAATGACTGGAATGTTTAGGAAATATTAACTCACACAGGCCATGGCAGAATGGACCCAGAGAAAAAAATAATTGGGAACGTCTTAATTTTTAACTTTTTTAATAAATCTGTAGGCCATGAATATTATGTGGATGTTAGCAGTTTGGCCCTTCATGGCCTCTCACAACTTCAGCTCCTAAAAGATGCCATTATTAGAAATAGTGTTATGAATGTAAAGCCCACCATGTGGATTTTAAAAGGAGCAAGAAGTCATGCCTGATTTGGGGTTTTTAATGTTGGTTCTTGATTTGTCTGTTGAGTGCTTGAAGCTAATTCTAAACATTGAGCTGTGCAAGCCCATTTGGTTTCCTGATTTAGTACCTCTAAATCCATTCATCTCTATGCCTAGAGCAAATATTGTTTTCCTACTCTTGATTCAACTGTCTAATTCCCTGGGAGTCTTTCTGAAATCACAAAATATAAAGTGCAAGAGTTGTTATTCATTAATTAGGGGAGAAGATCTATAGAGAAGAAAATAGAAATGCAAGCTTTGCATTTATTTATTCATTTAAAAGTAGTTCTAAAAGATTTTTACTTTTTTTGGAGATACCCATATTGAGCAATACAATTATGATATAGTACGGTCACCATTTCCATTGTGGAGAATATATTATAAACAGGATCCAAAAGAACATTGTTATGGTTTGGTGGAAAGAACATGGGTTTTGGCATTAGACATTTGTGAGTGTGATTCTTAGTGTTTCCTACTTCTAGCTGTATGATCATGTATATATCCCCTCCAAGCCACAATTTCCTAAACTATGAAATGGGAAAAACAATACTTTTTTAGGAGGCTGGGATTAATTTAGAAAACATGTAAAAAGGGTTTGGCATGTAAGTTGTGTGCTTTTCTCTTTTTCTTTTTCTAGACGTGGAATCACCCAATTTGGCATTTAATTTTATACTAATCTATTATATTCTATTATCTAATTGCTTCATCATTCTTCCTCCATATATCAATTGATAGGGACAATATCTTACTATTCATATTTTCTGCAGTGTTGGGCTCAGAAACAGTGCTCAATATCCACAGGTTCATCAGAGGAGGATAGGTGACCAGGTTAGGAAACACTTTTCTCATAGCTTTGTGAATTGGGGGGGATCTCTGAGGTCTCTTAGAGCAGTCCCCAGTCTCTGGCATGCATCAAGGCTGGAAGCAGTGAAAGCTTCGCAGGGACATGACTTTGCAAGACAAAGAAATTTACCAACATTTCTTAGTACTGTGCTCAATGGCTTGGCTCCCCTGGCAACTGGTGATTTCTTTCAGGCAATTTCAAACTGGTAATTTCTTAAATTCGACTGTTGCCACCTGAAGCCTTCTTCTCTCATTCTGACTTTCATGGAGATAAGGAGCATCTAATCACTGTCCTTTGCAAACTGTTTCTTTTTTATTCTTTTTTAAAAAAAATTTTATCATTACACGGTGTCAACATTTTTCGAAGCCTATTTTTGTTGCCTCACCCTTGTTCTTCCAGCAACTCAATATCTGATTCTGGAGTCAGTTCTTCCTGGTAATGGCTGGAATAAAATCAGCAGATCAAATGCAAGAGAATTCTCAAAACCAAGTACCTTTTGAACATTACTTGGATGGGAAATGCAACGTGACTAAGCTGTTGTCTGCTGTAAATCTCAAGTTCTAAAGTTATAATTAAACCTCAATTCGCTAGAATTTCTAAAATATGAAACATTTACTGAAATGGCATTAGAAGGGATTTTTTAGATTTGCTAATTTCATGTGAAGTTGACGTCAGTTATAGGATCTAATAGTTCTGAGTAGTCATATAACTTGTTCCAAAATTACCACGTCCTATTCTTTATTCGTTTAGGAAAATCATTGTATCCTCTCTATAGTGGTTTATCTTCCAAATGTATCTGGAACAGGTATAGTTGTTGTAATTTCACAAATGAATTACCTCTAAACTTTTCTTGCATTCTGCAGGTTGGTATGAACACTAAAGTGTTTACAAAATATTACAAGACAAAATGTCATTGCTATGGAATTATCTGTTACTGTGTCCCCTAGTGGACTGTCTTTCCATGAGGATAGGGCTTATGTTTACTGTTTTGACTTCAGTGCCTTACACAATGCCCAGCACTTAGTAGGCACTGACTACTGTTGAGTGAATAAATAAAGGAATGAAATAAGAGATGCTGAAGCATCTGATGTAAGTGGCTCTTTGTGGTATTTTCCTGGTATTGGTTAGTTGTATATGTGTCCAGTATTTGGAGCTGCTTGTATCTCAGGAATATGAGTTCATTCTGTGTCAGAATGATCAGATCAGGGGAAGCACCAAAAGCTTAAGATTAATCCATTGATTTCCATCCAATAAATTTTCTTAAATGACTAGGACCTTTAGGAGGAACTAGGGAATTGATTGCACCTTTCAAATTACTAGATGTATTCTGTGCATCTAACGGTGCCCTGGATATTAGCACTGGCTGTTGGATATGGAATGGGTGGAGGCACACTAGTCCTGGGTGGTTTGAAGGTCACAGATAAAGTGTATTTCTTGAGGCCCAGCTATCCTGACTTAGGCCTCTAGGCAAGGTCTGGTTCAAATGAATCATCCTTTACATAGTATATCTGGATGCTATGTAGAAAAATTCCAACTGCCTGAGTTCTAGTTCTGGCTTTACCAATTTTTAGCTATATGATCCTGGGAAATTTACTACAATTTTTGTGCCTCATGCTTCTTATCTGAAAAGTTGTGACAAATTTCAATTTTTTTTCAGTACCTCCCTCATCTTTTTGTAAAGATAAAATGAAATAATCCTTATCAAATATTTATTAGTTTGCCTGGCACATAATTAGAACTGGGTAAATGTTAGAAGTTGTCATTATTATTATTAATATTATCACTGCCTCATGGAGGTATAAAAATAACCGAGCTGTTGTTTGGTGAGTAGAAAAGGAAGAGTTTCAACTGTCTTTGGAAACCAAGGTATCTTATACTCTTCTGTAATCAATGGATTTATGGCTAATCTTTTTCATTATAGGCCTGCTTGCCGATTTTAATTGCCTTTGATTTTCCCTCACCTCATATGGTGATGGTGGTAGATTTTCAATATATATTTAGTGAATGAAAATGAGTGAAATTTACATAAATCTGCAGAGTGTTGATGCACCATCAGAAATATCTACAGTCTTATTTAGTGTTGAGTTTTGTTCTATCGTAAGATTTCAGCAATCTTCAGAAGTTTTCTTTAAAATCTTTTAAAAGTAAGATAAAGTAAAATAAATCTCCCTAAAATATAATTGACCATGCTTATTTTAACAAAAGAAACTACTCCTGTGTTTGGATAGGAATAATCTGTACATTTTCATAAATATGTCACATTTTTGAACTATAAGAAAAAAACGATAGAAAGAAAAATTCAATTTCCTGACTGTTGTTTCAAATTCCATCCAATCTGGAGATATTTCTTTTTTAACCACTCCTGGTAAGTGTCAGTTGAAATTGTGTCCCTGTGTGGTGACCAGTGGAAAAAGCTGGCTTTGTGTGTGTAATCTGTAGTTAGCATGTAATATCCAGCAGCTGCCCAGTGCATTTAGCTCTCCATCCTTGCCAGCTCTACTTGTGCCTGATGGGTTAAATGTGAAAAACTCTGGAGCCAAATACACCCCGATTCCCCTGGGGCATCTTCTTTTAATAGCAGGTTCAGTATAGCTGCACATATTTTCTCTAAACCCTCAGGGATAATAATTTCAGACACTCCTTTTGCATGCCTTTGTTAAGTTGCCCTCACATTCTCTCACAAGTGGTGCCACCTGATTCCAAACCTTTCTTCATGGTTTGGATAGATTTGGTCCATCCATTTGCCCTCCCTTCTGCTCACATATCTTCTTTCCTATTCTGTGTTCCTGAAGCTGCTGTCTTTTGGGGTTGCTTTCTTTGCTTCTGCTATTGCTCAGAACTTAACTTCAGAGTTGAGGGAATTGTCACAGTGAAATCCCCAGACTCCTCTGACAGGCATTTGAGATCATTTTCCAAACTCTGGAATATAACAGGAAAATAGCAAAATTCCCATAAGCTGATAAAAGTTACAATGAGTTTAGGAGAAATGGTACATGATGTGCAAATAACCAGAGAAAACAGAAGAGAGAAAAAGAGAAAAGCCGCATACTTTCTGTTTTTCCTGAGTCTGCATGCAAGCTGTCCAGATGTTAGTTACCACCTGTGGATCTAAACACATTTGAGTGAAAGCTTTCATTCATCAAAAAAAGTCAGGAATTGTGTGCCTACTACATACAGTTAGGATAATGCTAGCTCTCATGTTAGCATTAGGGTAACACTGGTGTTAAGATAAACCGCAAGGTTTTAGCAGCTATCCCATAGAAGCTTATTTCTTTTCGTTAATCAGTCCAATATAGGTGTTACTGGTCCATGGGGCTTGAGGGTTGGGCTCTACTGAAAATGTCAGTCATCAAACTCGGCTGACAGGTGCTGCCGTCTTCCCCATGTGGTTTCCAAGAATTAAATAAGTGCATGGAGGAAGATGTGTGGGAGAGTTTTCTGGAATGTTTGGAAGCAGTGGACATCAGTCACTTTTATTCACATTCTATTGGCTGGAATTCACTCGTGAATTAAACATCAGCTAAACAGAACGTGAGACATACAAGAAAAGGAAGAAACAAACATCTATTTCCTCTCAAGTTAGTTCTATTTCCTAATAGCCACCCCCAAAGGTCTTTCTTAAACTTACTTTCTTTTTTTTTTTTTTAATTTTAATAAAATATTTTATTTGGCTCGATACATCTAGAATATTACAATTTCAACATATTATCAATATAAAATTGTTAATGAGCTATTTTACTTCTTTGGGGGGGGTACTTCTTTCAAATCTGTTGTGTAATTTATACTTAACAGCACATCTCATTTCAAAATGGCCACATTTCAAGTGCTCAATAGTCACATGTGGCTAGTAGCTACTGTATTGTTTAGCTAGACAGTCAGGCTTATGACTGGCAATGTATGGTCAAGGCCGAGTGATATAGGGCTGGTTATTGAAAGGCTACAGGGTCAAGTATATGTAATTAGCAAAGAGCCAAAATAAGAAGTTGTCATACTAGTGTTTGTGGTACTGAAAAATATTGTCTTCATTTTACATTACTTTCAAGTCTGATTTATTTCTTTATTTTATCACCTTAAGGTAAGCCGAGAAGTATAGGGATAAGAGGAAACATTTGGTTAAATAGCTAGCATTTTGGTTCTTTTTTATATCCAAAGATCATACTCAGCCCCTCACCAAAGGAGAAAATTAATAGCACCGTTCAGTTACTGGCTCCAGGTCAAAGTCCATAATTCCTGAGTGATAAGCAATTTTCTCCATCAGGTATAGGTAGGGCTCCGTGGGTTCCAGCCATCTCTAAAGAAAACAAGAAAAAAGGAAAAATCCTCTCTCCCCACCAGCAGATATACAATACTGGATCAAGGACAGGATAACTGAAAGACAAATTCTGTTTAGAAAAGGGAAGGATAAGAGGCCCAGTGTTCACTGGTCCTTTTCCAGAGTGGAATAATGCTGGGCAAGTGTTGTGAGGACCTCCTGCTCGGCAGGGGAGGGAGTTTTTGAGTAGACCCTGGATTCACCCTCAGGTTTTCTCCTGCTTCCTATGGATCTGCCCTTGAGGTGTTCTTCTTTTACTTGAGATTATTTTCTCTGTTTATATGAAATGGGCCATTGGTAAGCTTACCTTCCCTGGGGACCATACAGCTTTTGTAGTCTGCTCCCTGCTAGCACAAGTTTGGGGTGCCAAAACTACTTTTAAAGTCATAGGCTATTTTTTTTTATTCTTTTTTTTTTTTTTAAAGAAAGTTTATAGATTTTTTGGTAATACAGTCCTTAAAATAAAACTCACTAGGCTTCTGTGCTATGTACTTGGAAGCTAGTTTCATGCGCCAGTAACCATCCACCAGAGTTCTTTCTCAGATATAATTCTCAAGTCTGATTGATTTCATTGCTTCCTCATCTTAATGCCTTTTTCTCTCAGCTTAACGGAGGCTGTTTTGAGGTCATTTGAAATAATTTGGATCCTTTGTTTAATTACTAAGAATTAATGGGCCTTTCCCACTCAAAGCCTTTTTCTGTTTTATTTCATACTTTTTGGGGTTCAAAGTTTGTTGGATTTTCCAATCCTGTAAGACCTCAAATTTCTGGGCTCACTTTATACCAAGGATTTTACTCCAGCATGTTAATTCTTGCCTAGCTGCAATCTTCTTTACAATAACTTGCTATAAGCAGCATAGATATACTGATATACATTAAAAATCTCTCTTTTCAACTACTTCCCCTACGGCTAGTCTCAGTAGACACCTGGTCTGCCTTCCAGATTGCTGCAGGCAGCCTTTCCATCAACCATTTTGCCAAAACAAAACAGTGTCCTCCAACCTTCAAGCCGTACACCACCTGAGCGCTAACCCAATGCCAAATATTGGCTGGTTTTGTTTCAGTAGTGTCCCACTTCAAATAGGATAATGTTAGGACTCAGAATAATGTTATCTGTTGTAACAAATTAGTCCCCCAAATTCTTTGGCTTAATGCATTATAAGTTTATTTCTCTCTGATATAAAATCTGAGGCAGGTCATTCAGGGACTCATGCTGATGGAGACTTTGCTATAACTTGTCTTCAGCGTGTGGCTTCCAAGTTTGCTTTGGATATCAACTTTCAGCTAGCAGAAGTAGGAAAAGCATGTAGAAAGGAAATTTAGGTCGGCCAGGTCTGGAAGTGCGGCTTGCACAGTTCACTGTACTTTAGTCCCATGACCACATCTAACTGCAAGGGAAGCTAGGGAAAGTAACCTGGCTCTGTGCTTGGGAAGAAGAGAAAATGGTTTTGATAAATAGCACTAACATTCTCTGCTACTGTGCCTTCAACAGATAGGAGTTTGTTTTTTTCATGTAACAAGGAATCTCATGGCGGGTGGTCCAAAACTGGTTCACTAACTCTATGATGACAATAAAAATCTGTGTTTTTTTCTGCCACCCTAACATTATTCAGAAAAATAGTATCCTCCCTTTAGATTTCTGAAAACTTATTAGTCAAAACTGAGTTTAGTGACCATTGTCAATTGCAACATAAGCTGAGAAATGAGGTATTTTAACTAGACACATTTCCACTCTGTTTAAAATCAGTTTAATCAAAAAGAAGGGGAGAAAGGACATTGGGTAGGTAATTAGCAGTGTCTGCATCAAAGGTTAATATAATTTCTATATTCTAGGTGAAAGTCCTTCCCTGTCGCAGACCTCTTTTTCTCTTTGAAAGTAGCATATAAAACTCTCATATCATCTAGAAGCATTCAGAAATATCTATTTGAAAAAAGTCTTTCAGTACCTTGCATTGTATCTGAAACATACTAAGTAACCAATGCATCGTTTTATTGAAATAGTTAAATGAATGAGCAAATACATGAGTATACCTGTATGAATGGACGAATCAAAAGGATATGGCTTTCTGACAAATGCATGAATAGATTGAGATGTTACTGTCTAACACACAAATCATTTTTTGTAGATAGTTCTTATTTATAAGACCTTAACAATTTGCATTTGTTTCTTCTCTCTCTTTTGCATTCCTAGAAAAAAATTAAGAAAAAACCCAACAAACCCCAAAGAAGACCATTAAAAGAAGTCACCCAAAGGAGTGAAAAAATATATTTAGTAAAGGACTCCAAACTTCTGGAAGGCAGGTACTATGTCTATTTTTTTTTTAATTGTTTTAGAATCTAGGAAAATAAAAAGCTAACTTGCTTTTTGGCTGAAATAGATTGTACAAACATTGATTATTAATATGCCTGGAAAAGCCACCTAGTCAAAAATAGCAAATGCAAAGGATACACGTCTATGAGTCTCTTTTTAACTTGCTTTGTCTGGTGGTTAGATAGGGAGGGACAGACACGTGGGAGATACATGCTGTGTGTCACTGTCGCTCATGTCGCCACTGTCGAAATGACGAGGCCAAAGCCACTTCACAGATCTTCTTTGGAAGCCACAAAAGACTTCCTGTGATGTCAGACAGCCTGCAATAACACAAATGGTGGCCCCAAAATTCACATCTCTGACATGTACTGCCATTATCAAGCAATAATTATTTCTTCTTTTGAGGAGTCAGCTTGCCAATCACTCTGACATGCTTTCAGTTTGTTTCAATGGTACATGGTTTCCTTTTGCATTTCTATGGAAAGAGTCTGACAGATGAAGTTACTTTTAGTACCAGTCACTGCCTTGCTGGAAGTCTGTCTGGATGTCCCCTTGCAAAGCAACTAGTCCCTGCAGCATCAAAGTGAGAATAAAAATACCTTGACAAGCTCATCTCTCTTTCTGAGTCCGTTGGACACTCGTGTGCTCTGAATCCTGGATCACGCTGAGAATGCAGCCAGTGGTGGCTGTGGAACGTGCGCTCGGAAATAGGTGGCCTGAAGGCGGGGAATTTCAGCCAGGTTCTGGCATCAAAGGAGATTTAAGCACATTCTTCTCAGAGTTGTGTGCAGAGATATGTTTTTCCTAAAATTAAAAACTCACATTGTGAAAATTCTTGTAAAGAAACAGGAAAACATTTTGACTTAGCTTGTCAGGAAACATACAACTTATTTCAGGTTTTTTCTTCTCAAAGATTCATATAAAATATAACAGAAACAAAATTAAGACTGATTTTACCACTAGCTGACTAGGGGACTGGGAATGTTGTTTTAAGAACTGACCTTGCTGAGGATTCTTATGTTTCTCTTGCATTCACAGCCCTGGCTCCACAATCTATTCCAGAACCATATATGTGTTCAAAACTTTGTTTTACTTCATAGAAACTGGCACTTTTCTGTTAAACTTTGTGGTTTGGTGGTGTTCTATATAACTTCCATAGATATAACTTTTAATTTTCTGGTTCCTTTTAAAAATCACTCTTATATATGACCTGCCTTCCTACTCCAGGGGATTCTGTAGATACCATTTTTCCTTTTCTTTTGCCCCAAGATGCTAAGTTTTTAAAGAGAGTAAAATAAAAATTGTCAGTGTTGTACATTTCAGTATATTTCCTATTGTTTAAGACTTTGTTCAAAAGGTCTGCATTTTCCTGCTTTATGTTGTATTTTGCTAACAGGGCAACATGATGCCATGAATCTGTTGCTTTGACTCAATCTGCTGAGAAAATTACCTGTGTGAAAAAATGGTACCTCCATGCCTACCACAGACAACACCAGCCTACCACTGTGAGGGACCCCCCTCTCTCTCACTCACCATCGCCACTCAATTATTTAGGCCTGTGGATTTTTTACCTTTCAAATGTCGTTCTAATCTATTCCTTTTTTTTCCCATTTGTGTTGCTACATTCTTGGTCCAATGTACCATCGTCTCTCACCTAAACCACTGCAATAACCTCCTCATTACTGACCCATGTCTGCACTTGGCTCCCCAGTGCATTCTCTGCCTTCTAGCCAGAGTGTCTTCTCCAAATGCACATTGAAGATGTCATTTCCACACTTAAAACCTGTCAATGGCTTTGTCTAAAGACATAGACCAAAATCCTTGACATAACCTATCAGTCCTGCATGACCTTACCTTATTCTCCTTCTGAATTTGTGTCATTCTTGAGGGCACCCTGCTCTTCCATGCTGCAGGGCTTTCTTGCGTGCTATTCCATTTTTCTGGATCTCTCTTTTCCCTCTCCTTCTCTGCACTGATTCCTACGCATGCTGTAGAACACTGCTGGAATAGCACTTCCTTAAGGAACTCTTCTCTGACCACTTCACCAGGTCAAGTCTTCTGTCTTATGTCCTAATAGGACCATTGACATCTTTGCTTTTTTGTTTTTAGCGCTCATCACGGCTGTAATTAGATAACTAACTTTATTTTCATTTGATTAATGACTGTCTCTATTAAGTGAATGTAAATACCACGTACAGAGCTTGCCTCCGTGTTCCTCACCTCTGTAGCCTGATGCGGGGGCACTGCCTTGCACATGCTTACCCATCAATCTTTGCTGAGAAAACAAACTTGGAGGAGAGCTGCCTAGAATGAACAGCTGCTGACTAAGGTACCCAGTGACAATCAGAATGGATTTTGGAACATATAAACTTTCTTTCAGAAATATCTAGAGAAGAGACCCTGGTAAAATATTAGACTTCCTGAAATCAAGCAAATGGGAGCTTGAGTCATTGTAAATGGACCTTAAAAAACTAATGTGACTTATGCAATGGTCATAGAGTTATGGGACTCTGAACCTTTGGGTTACAAATGTCTTTAGGCCTTTTACTTTTTTTCTTCTAGGTGCTCTGAAACTAACTGGCAGTCCAGTGCTTTGGATGAGTTAACAAAAGTTACTTTGATGCCTTTCTTTAACTCTTGCATGTTGCACAAGTCCCATCTACCCTGGCCTAAGAAACCAGAGCTCATTACTCCAGCTGATGATTCCTAATTGGAACAATCCGGCAAATGAGTCTTTGGTAGTGTCAGTTTGGGGACTGTGTAACGTGTCTGCTGGAGCTGAGTCTGTTTACACTTTGCTAGTGTCATCATTTACAAACTTCAAAAAACACATTGACAAATTCCCTAGCTGTTTTGGCAGCGCTTCCATCAATCACCCAACTAATAGTACCAACATTTCTCCTGGGCTATTATAGACACTTCAATCGCTGCTACTGCAGCATCGGGAGAAAATAAATCAGAAGGAGTTCTTTTCCATGGTCTCAAGTACAACACCATTTTTTATTAAGCAATACTTCCTCCCCTTACTCTTCTCTCCCTGCCCTTCCCCCAACCTCCCATAAACAATTCTTTCTGCTTTGTACTGCCTTAGATAAAGTAATCTGGATCTATGGCTTTTCTTCAGAGGCCCCTTTGCAACGTCACTGGGTAATGGGTCCATTTATTATTTTGGATTTTTGTGTGTCCTCTTTAGTTACCCATGCAGCCCTCTCAAATCAATAAGTGTATTGTGTTTCTGCCGGCAACAGGTGCCTAGCTTCCCAGGCCCAACACAGCCTCCAAGAGCGGCTCACATGTCTAATGCCCATAGCATGAAAACCTGAAACCATTCTGCCTTTCAAGCAGGTTCTTTGTGCTGCAGTGTCAGGCAGCAGCTGTATGTCTAAGACTGTGTTGTTAGAGTATCCCTGGTTTTTGCACTTTTATGGTTTCCTTCTACGGTTAAAGCCTCATGCCCTTTTCCACAAGGAATACATATTGTGAATACCCAGCTGTTACATCACCTATGCAGATTTGTTTTCCTTGTGGCAGCAGTACCTCCTTATTTTCCTTAGATTCAAAGCTTATCTTTTTTTCCCCCTCACAAACTGACCCAGCTTAAATGAGAGTGTGTGAAACAAACAAACAACAACAAAACCCCCAACCTCTTCTAACTTCCTCACCGTTAGGAAGCATGACCGCATCTTCTCCCTCCACTATGCACACATCCAGAATCTGGACGGAGAAAGGGGAGCTCCTGCCAAGCTTGGCAGATCAGGTGAGGAGGGCTGGCCGGGCTCTGCTCTCCAGCTGGAGTGTTTGCCGGCTGCAATGCCAAATGCAGGGCCAAACAAATCCGAGACTGCACTTCAAGTCACTGCCTGAATGATGCCGTTAACTCCATCACTGAAGGCTTTATTCATCCACAATGATCCATGGTTCTGGACAGAGCACCAACTGCAGCCCCTTGCAAATCTTGGCTCTGTACCTGACCAACCTATTAATCAGAATTGTAACTTGGCCTTGGGAGTGTTTTTCTTTCATGTGTAAGTCAGAGAGCTGATCATCGCAGTGGAGACTTCATGTAAATGATGCCATCAACTTGATGCATGGGGTCTTCTATGTCTAAATCTGTGGTCACAGGGAATATTATTTACCCTAAAAAAGTGATCCTTCTCCTGGATGCCTTACCTGCTTGAGGCTGCCTTCACTATTAGCAGTACCTTTGATTGCCAGTTCTATCTTGGTGCTAAAAAGGACAAATAGCAGCAGTCATGTTTATGTTTGAAAGGACTTTTCTATTTAGTTGAAAGAAAAATACCCTTGACCTTCACGTCTTTTAACAGCAGTTTTTTCAAGGTGGATTTCTGTTTAAACTGTAAAGGGTAGTCAGCATTGAAGCTGTTTTTAGTTGACCAACAATTAACTACTTGCATAAGTGAAAGCATTCATAAAGACAACTGGCTGATTAGAATTCACTGACCTCATAAGAAAGGAATATTTTTGAACTCCATTTTAGCCTTAGTAATATGAGAATTCCTTGGGACAGAGAAAGAATCAGCATTTGCTCTTTGTGTATATTGATGATTTTATTTATATGACATCTAAAACTGGGATAATAAATGTAAATATTCCAACACATTTATAGCAGACTATTTTGAACTGTTATTTTAAATAGTACAATGTTTGTCAAATTTGAGTATTGCATAGATTTCACTTAAAGGACGCAATTCTTGTGACCCTCCAATGTTGACTTACATTTATTAAACTAGTAATAACCTTCTTATGCATATGACTTTTTCTATTATTATAAAATCTAAACGAATAAAAAAAATTAAGTCAAAACAAAACCACAAAATCAATAAAGTGTAAATTGACATTAATTAAAAATGTTAATTGCTAAAACTAAATGGCCCTGTATAGGCCAGCCACCAAAAACCAGACAAAGAAACAAACAAAAAACTAAATGGGCCATTCACATGGTATTGAGCCATGCCTTAGTTTTGTAGAGTGTGGTGTGCTGGTGCTAACGTGTCATGTGATCCCTAGTGCACTGTGATGCTGTCTGGTCTTCACAGGTGTGAACACATCATTTATTTCATCTGCTTTTCTTCTTGTCCCGTTGGCTCATGACAATTTAATGAGACTCATTGTCCTCACCTTAATCATGAGACACACAAAGGCTGATTTTCAAATAATGGATAAAAATTGTTTAGGAAGGAATCTTCCCCATCTTACAGATAACTCAGAATGTGTTTACATTAATTTTTTAGATTATGGCCAAAATGAAGAGACAACATTTAAAAATTCTTGTGAAGAACTTTTCAGTTCTGAAAATATATTCCTTGACTGTAGTTTGATAAACACTGGTTTAAAAAAAAACACGTGTGACAGTGTTTCGGTCTTCACTCTTCAACTAATCTACTAGTCAAAATCCACTGAGCTTTCACTTAACCTTTTTAGACTTTGACATCACTTTTTGTAGCATAAGACCAACCAACAATTCAGTTCAACGCTGTGTATTAGGCAACTACTGTGTGCCCATTAAGAGATAAAAGTAGAACAGATAAGAGAAGGAAGAATAAAAATCCATTATAGAAGAATATGGTGATTCCAGTAGAAACTATCCAAATAGAATATCTCTGTAAATTTTGATAGTTAATCTTAAACTTGGTTATAGTTTAATTTTTCCCTATATCTCATCTGATTTTGAGAATTTTATATTTTTAACTTGTATGCATATGACACTAATGATTCCAGCAAATAACTTGCTAGAAATTCCCTTTGAAATAATTTGAAAAATTGTATATTTTTAAAAGCTATAAGCATCCTTTTTTCTAAAAGTGGGCAATGATTTCAAATTTGTGTCATCAAAACCCATCTCCCTGCCTGGTCCTAAATATAAAAGTTTGACTCAGCATTTCTTTTGGATTCAATGTCCTCTTCTTTCCTTTGTTCATCATAATAAGCATGGGCAGACTGCATATAAATATGTATGTATTATTCCTTTTATTAGCAATGCATTTAAAATTGTAAACTGAATGGCCAATGGTTAACTTGCTGGCTTCCAGGAACATGGCCAAATTAGCTAATATTGGAAAGCTGTCTCCCCATTATAAAGCCATAGAGATGCTAATAACCAGGGAAATTTTTAATGCATACCCGAGCTTACAGTAAATACCTATCAGGATTCTTTCATAATCTGGGAAATATAGGGCTCCCATGAAGGGATAAACAATGGTGAAGGTAAACTAATTCAGTCAGGATAGGCCGGCTTAATCTGGCTCCCACCACGCATCCAGCTGGGGCTGTTGGAGGACTCCACTGCTGTGGTTACATAGGGACCCAGGCTGACTGAGGCTCCAACTTGACACAGATCATGTCAAGACAGGAAACAAGGGAACATGGTGAATAAAGTTCTAGCTTTTAAAAGTTGTACAAGTAAATGACACCGTTAATTCTCTTCACATTTTACTGTCTGAAGAGAATCATTTGAGCACACCTGATGTCGATGGGCTGAGGGAAATACTATCCATGAACCAGAAAAACAAAAGAACTGTAATAATTGTGAACAGCCCAGTTAAACTAAGGACTGAAAAATAGTCCACACAAAGGAGTTAAACTTTGGGAAGAGAAAGTCAACAGGTACAAAACAAACAACCCCAGGAAAACTAGTATTTTAGTCACAATCCAAAATGTATAAATATGTAGGCAAAAATATAGGGTAAGTAAGCTTACAATCATTAAAGAAAGAGGAAACTAAAACCATAATGAGAGAACAAGTAAAGGTAAAGCAAAAGACAGACTTGAGCAGACAACCAAGTCAAACTAGAAGATGTATCTGAGGAATGATCCAGAATGCATTATAGAGTGATAAACAGATGGAAGATATGAGATAAACAGATGGGAGATATCAAGAGAGGTAAAAAAATAAAAATTATGGAGGTGCTAATGAAATGGCCCAACAGAAGTTTAGTAGGAATACAAAAGAAAAGAATAGAGAGAATCAGGGACAGGTAATATTGGAAGAGACAGTGGCTGAAAATTTCCAATAGATGAAAAAACACGAGTCCTTTGCTTTAAAAAAAAAATACCAAGAATATCTGAGCAGGATAAATAAAACAAATCCTCATCTAATTCTGTCACGGTAAAACTGTAGAATATGACACATAAAGAGAAAATAGTAAAAGCAAACAACAGGAGAACTATAGAATGACAACAGAGATTTTATCAGCTCTGCTGGCTCTGGGCATCTCAAGTGTAATCTCGGTCTCCAGAAACTTCTACTCTGGCCAGCAGTGAAAGTATTGTGAGAAGTTCATGTACTGGAATTGTGGACTCTAGGAGATCATGGCAACAGGAGAGCAAACACATATTTCTAGGAATTACACCTTTCTTTCAATGAAAAACGTCATGTCACAAAAATGTTGTCTATTTTGAGATACTTATGATTTTAAAAATTACTTTGATGCGTATCTTTTGATGCCATATTCACAGTAGTTGCCTTCACAGGCAAGGAAATAATTATTAATTTTATTTTAAAGATGGCAACACTGAGTATCTTATAGGTTAAGCAATGTTTACAAGTCATAAAGCTGATAGGTGTAAGAGGAGGGTTAAGAAACTCAGGTGCTCTGGTCCTTGATTCATGTTTTAAATCAGGGTTTACACAAAGCAAATATTTGGTTTATATGTTTGCAATTGAAATGGGGCATTATTAGAACAGAGATTATCTGTCAGTTCCAAACACAGTTACCTCAGAAAATAACACCAGGACTACACATAGCTTTTTACAGCAATCATATGTGAGTACAGCTATTCTTTTAAGAATGCAATATGTTTCTCTAAACATTGTATAGGTACTTATTTTTCTTAATGGTTTTTGCTAAGATATATGTTTGTTCCAAACTCGATCACGTTAGAGGGGACTCCTAAGATGGTAAGTTCTAGAGTTAACTTAGGATAAATGCACGTGAATAGTTTGGATTGTTTTGTGAGTACTTAAATCTAAGCCAAGACAGAGATTTGATTGCACTGGAGGTCTTTGTCACAGATGACATAATTGTTTACACAGAAAATCAGAAGGAATTAATAGACAAATTATTAGAATAAAAAGAATTTCTGATGATTTTCTGACAGAAGATATTCAGTAAAATCTGTTTTATTTCCATCTATCAACTTTAAGGAATTGGAAATTTTTGATAGTGTTAGTTTCCAAGTGTTGTCACCATCAGTATACATGGGACTCCTCACATTAAAGGGTGGAGACTGTTTTGCATTCCTTTGAGTCCAGGTTGCTCTTGTGATAGAATGTGTTTGAAGAGATGCCATTTAAATTCCAGACCTAGCATTTAAGAGAACTGGCAACTAGTTCTTTTTCTCCCTTGGAAGCCAGCCACCATGTAAGATGTCAAACTACCCTGTCAACACCATGCTGTGAGGAAGCACAATCTAGTCCCATGGAGAAAGAGAGAGAGGATAAGAGAGAGGGAGAGAAAAAGAGATCGATCTATCCAAACCCCAGTTATTCCATTGTTCTCAGCTGAGGCACAAATATGTGAGGGAAAAAGCCATCCTCGATGTTCTAGTTCTGGAAGGTAAGGTGGAGGAACTGCCTGGCTGAGCCCAATCAAGACTGATGAATCATAAACAATAATACATTTGTGTTCTAAGTCACTAAGTTTTGGGATAGTTTGTTATGCAGCAATAGATAACTGTAACAGGACATGGTACCTAGATGTGGTGTGTGGCCATAACAAAAACCTAAGACATGATACTGGCTTTGTGACTGACTAAGCAGTGCACAGGAGGAAGCGTAAGAGGCAGTGTACAATTACATAGAAGAAAGAAACTGTACATAATATGCTATAATATACTTGTGGATTGGCTAAGGAGATTTACAGGCAGAGGATTATAAGCTGTCTATGATAAAATACATGAGGAGAAACAAAATAATAAGGGAACTGCTCCTTTTACACCAGAATTGAGGGAAAAAAGTGAAATCCAGGACATGCTAGTTTGGAAAATTACACTTTCTCCTTAGCTTGTTCAGTTGGTAAAATTTCCTCAGAGTAAGAAATGGCCTCAAAGGAAAGATCAAGTGCAAGGAATTGTCAGTCAAATCTTTGCCTTAGTGTTAAGATCAAATCAATTGTACATATAGGTCTGTTCTCTCCTTCTGAAAGTTCAGTGTTTTATTGTGGCCTCTCTCTCTCTCTTTCTTTCTCAGCTTTCACTTATGAGTGAGGACATGTGGTATTGTAGTATTTCTCTTTCTGTGCCTGGCTTATTTCACTTAACATAATTTTGGTTAGAGATTAATTGGGTAAATGACACAAAGAATAATTATAATTTGTAATGATGAACATGCTACTAATATTGATTTGATCATCACATACTGTACACAAATACCGATAGTCAACTCTGTACCCCATGTATATGTATAATCAACTATGTTTCAATTCAAAAAATAAATAAGTTAAAAAAAGTAAAGCCATTAAAAAAAATAAGAATATTCAAATGAAGTATGGACTTTCATTGAAAATAATATATCAAAGTTGATTCATTAATTGCAACAAATGTACTATACTAATATAAAATGTTAATAATGAGGGAAAGTGGGTGTGGAGTATATGGGAACTCTGTACTATCTTCACAATTTTTCTATAAATCTAAAACTTCTAAAAAATATAGTTTCATTAAAAAATCAAGTGCGTAGCTATAAGATCCTCTCTGAAAACATTTAGATGATTGGATTCAGTTCCTCAAAGATCTAAGACAAGCAAGAAGATTTCTAAGAATTTTAAGTGTGTTGTCCCACAGCACTCTGACTTGCGGAGAGTATTTTTGTCTAGATAATGTCAGTGGGGAAAAATTTTGTCAAATGAAATAAAATTCCTTGGAAACCTACACGTTTTTAAGAGAATTGTATTGGGGCCATCATTTTCAGGTTGAATAAAAAGAGACAGAGATAGTAAAAAATGAAAAGTGGTCTTATGGCCCCCAACCTTATAAAAGATGTAGGCCAGGTGAGAAAGCTATTCAGTGGCAAACATGGAACGTTTCTTATGGGAAAGGAAGGATGACTTAGAGGGCATAAGCATGAGCCAAAGGTAAATATTTCAAAAGAGAAAAATGGGAGCAAATCCAGAAATACTCCTTGCTCTTGGAAGAGAGGGAACTGGGCACATGTGACTGGCTGGACTTCAGAATTGCTGCGGGACGGTTAAGTTGCTATAGACATTTCTCTTTCCACTTTGTGAGAAGAGTATCTCTTGAAGTTATCCTATTCTCATCTCACCATATTTGTTGGGTATTCGGGGACAGATAATGTACATTTCTAGTTCACAGTTCTCTGCATCTGAAGGATAGCATCTGAGGAGGCTCATTTCCTCCTAGACACAGGTCACATTTAGATAACAAGATTCTGAATTTCAAACCTGAGTCTGATGCCATAATAGGATGTAATATAGGGGTCCTACATGACGGTGAATGTATTTAGCTTGTGGGAGTGACATGAATTGCTGTGACTGGAGGCCATGATCAATTCTTTCTTTTCAAATATGCACATGCCATTCTGCCCACCAAGAAGTGGAGTCTATTTCCCTTTCTCTTAAAACTGAGCTGAACTCATGATTGGATTTGCCCAATATAATGGGGCAGAAGTTATGCATTGCCAATTCCACTCCCCTTTAAGAGGCTTGGTGTTTTCCACTGTCTTTCCCACAGAAGCCAGCCATCTTATAGGAAGTTCAGCTACCCTCAGGCCCTCCCGCTGTGAGCAAACACAGCATGCAGTGTGGAGAGACCATGTGGAGAGGAATACATGTGTATCCGGCCCGCAGTTGTCCCATCCATCCCAGCAGACACAACAGTCACATAGGTGAAGAAGACATCTGGACTGCCTAGTTCTAGCAGATACCACATTGAGCAAGGAAATTATCCAGCCTGGCCAGCCCAGATGGTAGAATCATGAGAATTACTATATTGTTGTTTCTAAGCTACTAAGTTCTGGTGTGATTTGCTTCAGAACAATAGATAACCAACATGTTAATTTAAAAGCATATTATTTATATTAATAACAAAAATATAAGGTTTTGAATGACTTATACGTAGAAAGTAAGAAGAATAATCAAATGTCATCAAAGTTATTAAAAAATACCTGAGTAAATGAAGAAATGTAACATGCTCATAAATAGACAAAAATGTCAGTTCTTCCCAATTTAGCCTAGAAGTTCAAAATAATGCCAATAAAAATCAGAACATATTTTTTAATAATAAACTTTCCAAACAAGTTTATTTGAAGTAAAATTGACCTTAAATAACAAAGTCATTCCTGAAGAAGAAAAATCTGGGGAGGGGTTGGTCTTTTAGATAACAGTACTTTTGACAAAAGCACAGTAATGAAGACAGAGGTATCTGTGCAGAGATAAACAAATTGAATAGCAAAAATGGTGAACTTTGAAGCAGACTCACAAATATACAGTGGATTAGTTTATGACAGAGCTGGCACATAGACACATAGGAAAAAGCATAGACACATAGACACATAGTAAAAGCACAGACAATTTAATCAATGATGCCAGAAAAATGGATTGTTTGTTTCGAAAAAATATTAAATAGATCGCCACCTCACATCACACATACATACACAAATTCCAAATGAATTAAACATTAGTATGGATGAAAAAACTTTACAAATTCTAGTCAATAATATAAGAAAATATCTTCATGACTTGGGGTAGTGCAGGATTTGTTAAATAATTCGCAAGAAGTGTAATTTTATAGGATAAAGTTAATAAATTCATCTTAGTTAAAATTAAGAATTTATGTTCATCAAAGATACCATAAGATAGTGAACAAAGAAGATATCTAAATGAATTTAGCTAACATGGAGTTAGTGTCCTGGGTGTACACAGATCAGCTATCAATCAATAAGAAAAAAATACTTTAATACTTTTTTTAAATACTTTTAGAAATGGGTAAGAGGATCTGAATGCTATTTCACAGAGAGAAAAGGTGATGGCCAATAGACATATGAAAATATTCTCAATCTTACGCATTATAAAGAAAACACAAATGAAAACGACAATGAGACATACCATTCTATACTCCCTAGAATGGTAACAATTAAAGTGTATGACAACGTTAAGTCCTGACAAGAATGTGGAGCAATGGGAGCACCCATGTATTGTCACTGTGTTTGAAAATTGGAACAATATCTCTGGGGAAAAAATGAATTTATCTTATAAAGATGACAATGACTATACCCACTGATTACTAAAATAACTCTTAACTAGCAAAATGACTTACAACTAACTATATTCACTATACACCTGAGAAAAACTCTTATACCTAGTACCAGATTTGCACATGTAGAATATCCAGCCCCAGTTACATGTATACCTGATTTGTGCTATCTTCCTACAGTAGCATTGTCTACTGCAGTGCAAATAAATGAACTATAGCTACACACGTCAATGTGGGTGAATCTCGAGAACACAATTTTGAGAAAAAAAATCTTATAGTGACACATATAGAATGATTACATTATGAGTCCCAAAGAGCCAAAATTAGATAATGTATTGAGAAGTTATATGTGTGTGTATGTGTGTGTGTGTATATATGTATGCACACACATATATGTATTTATGATAAAACTATAAAAAGAAGTAAAAATTGGGTGGGTAGTACATAGATTTTATTTCACTTATTATTTTAGTCATTATTAAAATGTGTGTTATAATCACTCTTTTATATGTATAGTATATATTTCAGTTTAGAAAAGTATAAAAAAATGCCTCATTATTGAGAAAGTCAAGGTATGAAAGAATAAACGTTGTATATCAAATGCCCTTAAAAGCTTTACTAATGATATTCAGTTGAATTTGGCAATTATTGTTACCAAGATGAAGGTAATGGTTATGTCTTATAGTAAAGCTATATTATAAGACAATAATATTTTGATGAAGATGTCCTGGCATGAAAATTCCAGAAGGAGCCAACTAAAACGCTAGTGGAAAGAAGGTAGGAAGGCAAGAAATATTTCAGGTTTCAAATTACTAAGCATCAAAGAAAAAGGTTTTGCTGGATCAAAACAAACAACAAAACAAAATGAAACAACAACAACAACACACACTTAATATTAAAAAGTACAAAAGAGTCACATATAAGATCGTAGAAGGGAATCCAAAATTATCTGTTAGAATGACAATGACAATTTTAATATAAATAGAATAAAATTTTCCCAGTTCCAGGAAGAACAAAGAAAAGAGAAGATTATCTGATGTGTTAAAAAACAAAATAAAAACTTAAACCCCCAGAATGTAAGAGACCTATTTTTAAAAGTGACTTTAAAGGTGATAAAAAAGATGGGAAAATTCAAGTCAAATAAAACCAAAGTTATAGGGTTAGCAAAGTACATATCATACAAAATTAAATGCAAAACAAACTACATTATATGGAAGAGAATGGTTAAGGGAGCTGCCCACAATGGATATATAATTGTCATGACCTTTTAGTATAAGCAAAAGGATGGTACAATTTTTTTGTGTGTATAGGTATGGGAAAATCATTATACTAATGCACTGTCTCAACTGTAGCATCTTAAAAAAATTAGCAAATGGGTTTAACTGTGAAATTGCCTTATTTTCAGATTTTATATGAGGGTGGCTTTTCCTGGCTCAGTCAACTTTAAGATTTAAAATCTCAAAACAGTAAAAATATTTTACTTCAAAATTTTGAAATTTAGGGAGCAGCTTTCAAATTAAATGTAGTCATGTTTGCTGCTATTTTGATCTTTTTCCTTACCATGTAACTTATGCATTATGTTACCTTTTCAGCTTGTTTTTGTTTGTTTTGTTTTTTTCCTTAGACTAGTTTTCACTGAGTTTTTATCATTTGCAATAAAAGGAGTTCTAACACATATAGCATCTGGATATCTTGTTAATCAAATGGACATAAACTTACTGGATTAAATGCCTCAGGACATTGCAGTATCTACAACAATTCTTATCAAAGGCTAAAAATGTAAAATACAGCTAGTAAGTAAATTCAGGCAGTAGTATGTAAATTATTGCTAAAGACATTTTCAATATACTATTTTTGTAGAGGGCTTTTTTTTTTTTTGCCAGAGTTGTGAGAACACTAACACTGATTACCCAGCAAATGCTTCAGAAACTGAGTTGTGAATCATTTTGTCACCAAATAAGCCCCTTGACTGAAGAGAAGATAAAGCAAAGAATTCATGGAAAGCAACTACTTTTCAAAAAGAACTTGAATCAGTTCTTGGGATTTATATCATTAGAAGAGCTAGGTGACAAAAACTTGCCAAAAATTTATAAAATGTTTACCAAGGAAGCAAGAGCATATGAAGGAGAGATTATGTAATTACATTTGATTTGATAATTTCAAGATTAATTTGAAACTAGGATTTATTTAGGCCTTTTCTTAGGGGGGGTGGGGAATGAAGATCTTCTTGTACATTTAACTAGATGAGGTGTTTTTCATCCAGCCACTTATAACCTACATAAAACATTTGCACAGAAACTCATCTTTAATAGTAGGATAAGACATTCTGCAATGTATATGAGACACTTCTGCAGAATGTATGGTAGAAATCTACAGTCAGTTTTCATCCTACGGCTTGTAAAACTTGACTCTGCTTATTGTAATAATAGCTTATTCCCCACAAATCCTGAGGATGCTCAAACTATCAATATTCACTGGAGGAAATTCTTAGTTAAGTGCCTTCATTAAGAATGGCAGTTCTATCTGTTCCAGCCCTGCTCAGGTGATGATTATGCGGTTATTCTCCCTGCAGACTTAACTCGATGCACTCCCTTAGCTGCCCTTAGCATTGCAATCTAGTAGGTGCCAGTGGGCAGGTCCACATTTAGTTTTGCTGGCCTAAAACTATTATCAACACACTCCTGATTGTCATTGTGCTTAGTAAGCTAAATCCTTTCTCCAGTAGCCCTATAATTTACCTCTAGTTCCTATGCCTAGACTTCTGAAGGAATTCTGAAGAACCCCTTGGCTGGAGCCCTATCTCCCTACTTCTTTTTCTCTGCTAAGTGAGAGGAGGCTCTGTAACTCCACCTAATTTTGTTACTATTTTAATGCAAATGAACTGACTTCCTTCCTCTGGCAACAAAATGGTCCTGTCCACCAGAGTCTGTGTTACCTTTGTCAGAGCCTGTTGTCCTGTGCGAGCCCATTAGCTTGCACCCTTTAGATGTTTATACCAGTCATAGTCAAAGCTGAGAGGGTCAGGTTGTCTGTGATTTGGATAGCTGGATGCTTACTTATAGTCAAGCCATCAGCTTGAATTCTAGCCTCTGCTTTTTCTTCCTTTTCTCTCTCTTGATCAGTTGTTGAAATCTACACGTGTTTTGAGGCTAATCGGTTATGACATCTGATTCCACCTGCTTCTGATTCCAAGTTTATGCCATATAAATGTGATAGCCCAACTATGAAATTAGCAGAAGGTAACTTGGGAAAATACTTGAGAAATTTGATGTTCTTTCAACACAATAATACATTATTTAGAAAAATAAAAGCTAAGTAAGAATTTGCAGTGTTTTTTAAAGACTGAATCAAAGGAGCTGACCCTTAGCTTCCTCAAGATATAATTTATGCAATCCATAATATACACTTACTGAAAAATGAAGGAAAAGATTAAGCCTTCTGGAGCTTTGCAATTTGCAATCATGCTTTGGTTCCAAAAATGGCAAGTGATATTGACTGATTTTACCACCTCTTGAAGAAAAATCCTTCCCTGGATTTGGAAGTTAAACAGTGCTTGCCTTTGAATTTAGGCAAGTTTTCAGGGCTTTTAAAGTCTGTGTACCACTTTACAGTGAATATAAATCATATCTTACTTTTGCATTTCCCTCTAATTTTGTTGGGGTGATTTGGCTTTGGCACAGTTAACCAAAAAGGCTCTAAGTCTCTGATCTCTTATTACTCACCAATAATTTATTATTGAAGATTAATTGATTGTAAGGCACTAACTGTTTAAGGGATTGGTTGTTAACAGGGGACCCAAGAATTCTATTGCTTAGAATCTATAATTTGTACTATTCCTGAGAAGCTTTATTTAAAAAGTAAATCCCCACTTTTTATTATAACTCTACATACTATAGTACCGGAGTTCCTTGCCCAATATTTATTAAATTTTATCTACCAGCCTATAGAAGTTATTGAAAGCTCTGACAATCATTTATTATGCATTTTAGTATCATCTTCCACTGAAAATTTTGATACTGAAAAACTTTCCTGATTTACTGTTTTATTATGAACAAATTGTACAATTAAAAGTATGGAGATCAATATTACCTGAGGACTTAGACTAGGTGTTGTACCAATTAGGAATTCATTCAGCTGTAAGTAACAACAACCCATCTTACAATGGCTTAAAAGAATGGGGGCTTGTACTGTTACATAACAAGAGTCCTGGAAGTAGATGGCTACTGGCTTTGATTTAGTGCCTTGATGGTGAAAGGGCCAGAATCTCCTGAATTTTTCCTTATACTTGTCACTTTTTGGTCACGTGAATGGTCCTGCAGCTCCATACATCACATATGTATTCAAGATAGAAAGATGGTAGAGGGAAACATGCTAGCTCTTTCTGTCTTTTTTTTTTAAATCAGGAAAGGAAAAATTTTCCATGCCCATCTCCATAAATCTTATTTGCCAGAGGTAGGTCACACAGCCAATACTAATTGCAAGAGGAGCTGGGAAATTGTCAATCAGGTGGACATGACTGGCTTATTCTAATCGTAATCGATCACCTTGGGCTTTCTCAGCAAGGAAAAACAGGAGAGGGATATTGCAGAGGGTGGGTTAATGACTTACACAATAGAGAAACTATTTGAAGAATTTCATCTGCTGATGACTGAACCAAAAATTATACCCTTCATGAAATAATCATAGAACAGTCATCAGTATAGGGGGTGATCACCATCATTTAATCTTAGCTTTACTACATGTAATATATTTGAAAAATCTTTACGTGAAAGCATGTGTATCAGCTTGAAAAAGGGTTTGATAGAAAAATAAATGATAAATTTTAAAAATAAACCATAATTTCTCAGAAGAATCCATTTTCCTGTTAGAAGAGACCAAAACTATCTTGGTTGATAGTGCACATTTACTTGGCAAGATAATTTCAGGGACTACATCTCAAAATGTCTCAAGTGCTTTTAGGTGAGATATTCTGTTTCAAACATCTGCTGCTACATTTGTAATTCTGTTTTACTTGCAACACAGACTTCGCTATTCACTATAAATTCTGATCTGGTGCCTTCCTCTCATTTTAGTTTAATGAATTTGTGGAAAAAAAGTATATTTGTCTCCACAGGTAAACACAGTCTTTCCTTCCTAAACTTTTATGCACATTGTAGTATAAAATAATAGCTAATATTTATTCAGCACTTACCATTTGCTGGGCTTGGTATTAATTCATTTTATGTCAACCAAAATTTCATGTGATAGACCCTTTTGATGCCCACTTTATAGGTGATGTAACTGAGGCTTTGGGAGGTGAAGTCACTTTCCTAGTTTTAACAGATAGTAAAAGATGGAGCTGGTATTAAAATCTGGGAACTCTGGCTCTAAAGCCAAAATTCTTAACCACCATCTAAGAGAAATCCTTTTAATAATATTTGATTTTGTTTTATTCTGCTTCCTAGCATCTGCACCTAGTTGAAGGTGGAATACATTGTTCATGTTAGGGCAACCACTTTTAGTGATCCAAGTAAAGTAAGCTTGTACCTAACTTGTAGAAGATTGACTTGTACTTGTATGTTTATTTAATTTATTTAGTCTAAAACCTCTTTACACAATATAATTTTAGACTTTGAAAAGGTTACAAGAATAGTACAAAAAATTCCTTTGTACCCAGATTCTCCAAATATTTTACAATTGCTTTATCATTCTATTAGTCTATTTATGCATGCATCCATCTCATTAGCTAGAACCTAGTCACATGATCAAACAAGGGATGATGGAAAATCTATCTTATTTCTGGGTGACTATGTGCTCTGCTAAATTTTGGGTCTTCTATTATTTTAGGAAGGGAAAAAAGGAGAGAGAGGATCTTTGGAGCTCTTGGCCACAGTAGTAATACATACATTAGAGGTTTGTCTTTTCGATTAGGTAAGTGATATGTTCCACGTACTGTGGAAATACATATAGTGCATTTTCCATGGGTTATGTGTCTAGTACATGTTAACTATTATTACTTTTTTTCCTTAATAAAGCACTTGTTTATTGTATGCTTCCTTATTCTATCTTATCACTGATCTCTACCTATTACTCTGGGGCATAGCATCGATGTTTGAGAGCCATAGA
Organism: Cynocephalus volans; assembly: GCF_027409185.1. Classification (NCBI taxonomy): domain Eukaryota; kingdom Metazoa; phylum Chordata; class Mammalia; order Dermoptera; family Cynocephalidae; genus Cynocephalus; species Cynocephalus volans. Next base: position 217,403,406 of record NC_084460.1, on the reverse strand, counting down.
AATGTACTTAGGAGATTCTACATCAGGTCAGCCACTATTTTCACATGGTTCACAACTAAAAAGACTGAAGATCTTTGGGTGTCACTGAGCTTTATAAAGAGAAAGTTTTTAAAGCATATCAGAACAATTGGATCCTAAGTAAATGTTGCAAATTACCTGTCTATTTTATTCATACATCAGATCCTACTTTGCAGAGGAGGGGAAACTTCATTTTCATTCATAATGCAAATTGGCCTGAGGTAACATTTTCCCTCCAAAACCAGGACTTCTGGTTTGTGCAGTACAATTGGAGTGCTGACCTCCAAATACAAGAGATGGCATGAGAATTTTAAAAAGTCTAATGAACCCATGGATACCACAATATTGACCTGATGAGGTTTATCTTTCTGATAGCTCAAAATATGGGGATCAGAAAACATACGGAAATGAAAAAAACCTATGGGAATCAAGACATATGACTCTCTGAAGAAGAGGACTCATGGTTCATAAATATAAGAATTTATTCATCAGTCTTCTGGGACACGCCTGTTGACATCCAGTCTCCAAATTTCAACTAAATAAATTTTAGCAGCAAGTTCCTAATAAAATATTTCCAATTGTCATGTGTCCACTGGTGTTACAGATATGAGTTATGAGACTAAAGTAAGTTATACACACACACACACACACACACACACACACACACACACACACATTACATATATGTAATTTCTAGTATTAATTATCAGAAACAAAGACTGAAACATGTTTGTTTAATATAATTAAGGGCTTGGATTTTTAGGGAATGTGATACAATTTGAAGGGCTTTTGATGTGCTGAGGATCTTTTCATGACAATTGCCTGACATAGTTGTTTTATTGACATAGAAGGGATAAGGTGCTTAGTTTTAAAAAACTGACTTTCATCATTAAATGCATATTTTCATTAAATGGTTGTTCTTTCCCCCCTTCGGAAATTTTAAAGAAGATACAAAGGATATAGGAAGGTGTCTTTTCTAAAAAACTGAAGAGAAAGCAGAGATGGAGAAGAAAATATGTAGACTTTGGCCTTAAGTTGACTAGGACTTGAATTTTAGCTTAGCTATTTACTAACTGTTAGGCTTTAGGTACTTTTTTCTTATATTCCCTGGGTCTCAGAGTCCTTCTCTCTGTATAAAAGGTTGACACTAAGTTATTCCTTAATAGGTTGTTTTGAGGAAAAATATTACACACACACACACACACACACACACACACACACACACACACACACACACATCTGTTCTTGTTTTCTATTTTTGTGTAAGAAGCCATACCAAAATTCCGTGGCTTAAAGGAACGGCCACATTTATTTTGCTCTTGAATTTGCAATTTGGGAAGGACCCAGTGAGGACAGGCTTTCTCTACTCTACTGGGAGTCCAGAGACGGTCTAGAATCATCTGCACGCTCATTCACTCATGTATCTGGAAGCTGTGTCATCTTGTACGAGTACAACATAGCCTCAAATGCTATACATCATCAGTTTTACCTCATTCTATTTGTTAAAACAGGGTCAGCAAGACCAGCCCATTTTCAAGCAGAAGGGGAATAGACTCCATTTTGACTGGAGGAGTGTCAGAAATGCTGTGTGAATATGTTTTAAAACCACCACAATGGCACATTGCAAATGCCCAGGTCTCCTGTATTTCCCTTCAAGTTTTCTTCCCTGTCTGTTTTAGCTTAGGATGAATCATTCAACCTACTATTGAACTATTATGTACTGGGTATTTACTGGTGACCACAGACAAATTCTGTGCTAACATGAACTTTATAGTCAAGGGCACATTTGAATAAACTATCTACATTTATTTATTCAGGCATTTCCAAACATATTTAAAGCACCTACTCTGGGAAGGCCCTCTGGTGTGCACTTTAAAAGACACAGCTGGTGGCCCTTGTCCTCAGTTTTCTTCCAGTCTAGCAGGGGAAATAGAAAATGCACAGTAACGAAGGGATGTAGACTGTGATAGGTATTGTAAATAAAGATTAGATAATGGAAGGTCAGAGGTGAAGAAATTATTAGCAATTGGGTGGTTCAGAGAAGGCTTCATGGAAGAGGTAGAATTAGAGCTATTATTAGAAGGATTTAAATGTGCAATATATGTGAAAAGCTCTTCTAAACCTGGTTAACAGAGTTCTTTACATTTGTGAATTGTTTTGTCATTCACAAAAAAATTTTATATAATTTCTCTCACTTAATTTTTTTGGTAATCATATAATTTTGCATGTTATTATTTTATTACCAGCAGCATTTTGTGTATTATATATAATTATGCATATCTAAAATTATATCCATATTATTAGCCAATGATGAAATTCAGGCTTATGAGACTGAAATTACTTCCTCAAGATTGCACAGTTAGTAAATGAGACATGAAGGGGAATAGTTAGGAATTTGCTTGATGATTTGGTTTGGGCTAAATCATAAGAAGTCTTGAATGGCAAGCCAAAGGAGCACGGATAATACTTGGTAACTAAAGCAGGTTTCTTGGCAGCAGAGAGACATAAACAGGACTATTCATTGGTGAGAGTATTCTGTAGCCAGTGTCAAAAATAGATTAGAATAAGAATTCTTAAAGGCATGGATCCTGTTATAATACTAATTTATGTCAGAGGTAATGAATGGTGACGTGGTTTTCATGAGGATGAGAAGAGAGGTGCATTTAGAGACACTGTGGGGGTGGAATTGATTGTATTTGGACAAGCAATGGGAAATGTCAAAGCTAAAGACAAGATTTTGTAAGCCTAAATGATAATGACATTGATATTGATATCTGAGGTTACAGCGCCACAGCCAAAAATGGGCAAAAGAGGGTGTGTGTGTGTGTGTGTGTGTGTGTGTGTGTGTGTGAGAGAGAGAGAGAGAGAGAGAGAGAGAACAGGGTGATGTACTGGGTTCATTTTTATATATTAGAATCTCCTAAATTTTGGGAAAGATGAACAAAAAAATGAGGATGTCTCAGGACATTGGAGGAGGGGATGAGACCATGAGAGAGAAGGGCATCTCAGTTACTGGGACAGAGAAAAATTATCTCTCACTGTAGGATCTTAAGGGGTGTGAGACATTATATGCAACTTTGAAGAGAACTACTTCAGTGTCTTGGCCACTAGGACAATTTGAGAGTGTGTGTAAATTCATTACTTTAAGTTGACTGATTTCTTTTTTGCTTAGAGGCATCATTGTGTTATAAGAAAAGTATGAATTCAAGATTTGAATTTAAATTGTAGCTCTGTCCTCTTTGAGCTAAATTAATTTAAACAAGTTACCCAAGCTCTGAGGCCTGAGTTCATCATCTACTATATAATATTACTAATATTACTAAAATCTACTGTTGTCAGAATGAGAGAAATAAATACTATATGCAGAGTGCAAAGTAGAGTGCCATCCTACAGTAAATGCTCAATCAGTTGTCATTCTGATGATTACATTGATAATGTCAGTATAAATTGAAAATGTCTTTATAGTGGTTTTGTCTCAGAGGCTAAGAATTAGAAGAGCCAAGCTGTAGAGAGTGTTATGAAATTGAGTTTACTCCTTTAAGGAACTTTACATATGGAAATCCAGAAAACCTACAAGCTGCCATTTTAATTAATGATTGAATACCAGTAATGACATCAAGAAACAGCAGGAAAAATTTGTTATTTTGTCACTGCTGTTGCCTCAGTACCACTGCTTAATAACTATTCCCATTTTATCTTTTCTTATTTTATATATGAACAGATTTGCGTGCGTGCGTGCGTGTGTGTGTGTGTGTGTGTGTGTGTGTGTGTGTATTTAGGTGTGATATGGTGAAAACAGCAAGAGCACAAGATTCATAAACCAAAGGCTCAAGTTCATGTCTTATTTCTTCCATTTAACTGGCTGCATGACTTTAACTCTGAACTTTCTTACGTGTTAAAGAAAGCTGAAATCTACCCCTGGTGTTATTGTGAACTAGTATATAAAGCACTTGAGAGCCCTTTATAAACTGTAACTACAGGTAAAATAGGGGTGTGATTTGTTTAGTCATAAAATAATTTGCATTTATGTCATCATGTCATACAGGATTTTACCTAGAGTACCAATAACACATAGCCTGGAACTCTGCTTAGAGAAGACTTCTGAGGTTGAGACTGTATTTAGTGGGAAAAGTACCATAATTGCTTAGCAATGCTTAAAGTGGTGTGGGAGGAAGCAATACCACATATTTTCTAGTCTTAATTTGTAAGTTGGCATGTTCTGGATTTTCGCTTCTTTTGATTCCTACCAACTAAAATATAAGAACCTAGATTGTTTTGTATACTCCTCTTAGCTGAGTATGATGATACATGACTCACATAATGAAGTTTCATTCTGCAGGCAGGACTCATCTGAGACAGGGAAGACGATGGTAGTAAGAGTAGCTTTTTGAGGCAAAAGTCTAAGACATTATACAAGACAGATAACTAAATGTGTAGCCGTGAACTACTCTTCATCTGTGCCTTATGTATACATGGTGTTGGAGAAGATGCTAGAAATGAAGCTAATACTACCTCTCACCCATAAACTTGTTATAAGTGGTGAACTTTGATCTGGAAAACATTCTTGAAAATAGTCACATCTACTGACTTTATTTTGACTAGAATTTAATTCCAGTTTGATTGCTAAGATCATTAGCACAATCACTATGAACCCAACCACATCTAATATCAACTCAACCCTTTCTCCTCCTTCTCTTCCCTTCCCTTCTTTCATTGCCTTCATATCTGTAGCATTAGTGAGCTCTGTATGTACATGGTACCAAGCTCTCCATTGGGTTGCTTCTGATCAGTCTCCTCATGTGAAGTGCTGCTTGCCATTCCCCTTATATCTCATTTGTTTCCAAACTCCTTTAATGTCAATATATGCCATGGCATGAGAAACAGGGGATGATGATGTAAGTCATTTGGATAGGCAGTCTTTTTTCATATTTATGTAAATCTCAACAAAACCCTACATTTTTTGAGGCACAGCTGTTAATTCAAAATTTATTATGTTATTAGTAGTGTGGTCTGCTTTGATTGTTTAAAGGAGCTTCCCATATTACTCAATATTTTGCCATAAGTCAACCTTTAAAGATGTTTAAGTATAACACAACTTAATTTAAGTAATTACCACATAGATTAAGACTGGTTTAATATTTATAGTTAAGTTATTGCAAGGGGAAGTAGAACAAATGCCTTTTTTTATTCATGTCTTAATTTAAACCTGATCTCAATTAACTGAAATACATTAAACATCTGGCCTTTCAGCCATGGAGTGGAAGTAAATTTTTCTCAAATAAATCCATAATCAGTGGCTTAAGTAATAAAAGGTAAAAATAGATCAAGTGGGTGAACTACATGCATGCATCTTTCTTTCCACTCCAATTTCATTGAAATAACTGAAATATATCTATAGGAATATGAAATAATTTATCTATTTTAAATTATGATGGAAAATAAGAATAGATGAAATCATTTAGTACAACCAAAGATTTTGATAAATTGACTGGAAGACAGAAAGCAGATGAGATCAGATTGATAGACAAAACAAGAGTTGTGAAAATACACCTCAAAACAGGCATGGGAGAGATCTCCTACAGAAGTAAAAGTGTAGTGATGCTGCAAGATCAGAGATAATATACTAAAGAGGTGATCGGCTTGTAAGCTGGGCTGGTATTTAGCCATACACAGATACAACCATGCTAATATTTTCATAATTAAAATGCATTATATAAGTTGACAGATAACCATTGCCATGAGCCCCAGGTCCCCAGGACCCTTGAGCCTCCCCATGATTCAGCATCTAGCAGGTTAATAGTTGGCACACAGCTGGCCTGTTCCGATTATTAGGTGCCCAGGTGCCTGTGTTAAATATCACACCTGGTGTGGGACAGTGTCCAGGAACATTAAGATGGCACTTGGAGTGTCTGGCTTCCATTCCTGGCCCACTCTTTTCTCTGGCCCACATCTTCAGGATACATCCTAAAAACTTATTTTTTTTCAGAAAGTGAATAGTCTGACTGTGGAGAGCTATCAGCTTGGGAATTGAGCCTGAGAAGGCAGCAGAGTAGAGCTTGAATTAGCTCTGCAGCTTTCTCAGCAAACATGAAGGAAGATAAATAGAAATGAAATTTCTCAGGAGGGCATAACAACATTGAGCACTTTTTAAGTATTTACTGTCTTCCAGGAAATGTTCTGTAAGATCTGCATGTATGAACTTATCAAATCCTTCCAACAACTCTATGAGGAATGTTACTTTTAGCACCCGCATTGTATACAGGAGGAAATAAAGGCTCAGAGAGGTACAGATTCTTGACAGAGGCCACAGAGCTAGCCAGAGGCAAGCCTGGGGTTTTCATTGGCTCTTCAGCCCTCTTATCTGCTGTGCAATCCTGCTTCTTAAGTACATGAAGTGCTCTACTTCCAGGTGAAGACTTCCATGCTTCAGCAATTAGGAGTAGTACTAGCTCACTTGCTTCCTTATATATACTGATATCCTTTCAATAAATTTCCTACTGGTGAAGAGAGACAGGATCAATTTCTGTTGTCTTTTACCTATAATTGCATTCACTACATAATAAAGAAAACTAAAAATAAATAAACTAAATGACAACTCAGTAATCTAGAGTAAGAAATAAAACTAAACAAAGCAACCAAACAAAATTTTAAAAAATTAGGCAGGAATTAGTAAGATAAGATTTATTAATAATGAATTATTGAGAATTAACAAGCCAGAATTAATGAAATAAAAGCGCACAATAGCAGACTTGATCAATAAAAGCAAAACATAGTTCTCTGAATAGACCATATAAAATTAACAAAAGGTTTAACTAAAAATAAGAAATTATATATTGGGAACAGGTGAAAAAACACAATTATTGGTGTAGGATGATTTTGAAAATGTATACAAAAAGTATCTTACATGGCTACATAAGAAGGCATTTTACAATCTGTATATATTATTTATTTTATGAAATTTATAAATGGTCAGAACTGATTCAAGAAGAGGTAGAAAAACTGAATATGTAAATAAACAGAAAAAATTAAAAAGGTAGGGGATCTAGACTCAAAACAGTATTACGCACAAATAGTTGTAGCTGGTTTTGACAAACTCATCAAAGAAAAAGAATCCTTAACTAATACTATTTTAGAATATTGAAAAAGACAAAGCATCACAACTGAATCTATAAATCTAACATATCTCTGTCTAGAATAATAAAACATGAAACTATAGATTTAATTTATTTATGAGTAAATAAAAACACTAAATAAAATATAACCCAATCAAATTCAGCAACATCTTACAAGAATAATATATCATACTGAAGTAAGTTTTATTGAGCATAAATGCTCAATAAAATCGAGCACTTATATGACTAATAAAATTTTCAATAAATGTTGACCAGAAATGCAAGAATTGTTCAACATTAGAAAAATTCATTAATGTAATTTATTAAATTGAAGATTTAAATGCCATTCTCACAAAAGCCAAAAATCATTTGGTAAAACTTATGTTTCTTTTTGACCAAAATTCTTAACAAACTAGAAATGAAAAAAAAAAAAATTCCATGATTAATAAGAGCTATATCAGTCAGGGCTCTGTCAGGGCAACAAAAGCTATTCTAGGTATTTCAAGCAGGAATTTAATAGAGGAAATCAGTTACTTTCCAAACTGAAGTATGCACTTTGCTGTATCTTATCCCAATATATATTTCAGAAATACATTAGTTGGCAGGATAAGAGAAGTGAAGGCTGTCAAAAGCCCACCATCACATTTCAGGTTTACCAGAGTTTTCAGGAAATTAGGATGTTGCTACTAATATCCTGGTTAGAAACTGCAGGAAAGCACAGCTGCTGATAACAGCTGGCTGCTGCACTAAGTTGGTTTACTCAAGAGGGAATGCCAGGGGTTGCTGCAAAACGTCACGTCTGTCAAAGCTCAAACATCTGCCTACTACAGCTGGAGGAGAAATGATGGTTTCTTTTTCCTTCCTGCCTTGCATATCTCACACGGTGCTTCTCAACGGTGGAATCTAAACCAAAAAATTGTAGGCAAAGGGTTTTAGAAAATGTTCCCAAGCTTCCAACCCCTATGGTATGGGGAGATCATCAAAGGGAGCTGAAATTGTGATAGTATGAACAGAAAATCTGTCATAATAAGAACCTGAAAACTCTAGAGCAATCTTTATAATCAGTGATGAAATACCTGTTGAAGTTAGCAACAAAAGGAAGGTATCCACTGACCTTGCTAACTTTCAAAATTAAATTTCCAGGAAATGAAATATGAAGTATTAGATGTGCTATACTTCTAATATAACTCCTATTATATTAGGTGTTATAATTAATTAATAGTAATTAATATAATTATATGTAATTAATATAATATATTTAGGGAATGGAAAAATAAAGCAGTCATAGGTCATGGGCAATGGAAGAGTCTATCTCAAAAACCCAAAAATGAATAGTCAAAATATTTCAAGAATTGCTTCTGATCAATAGAAAAGACCAAAAACTAAACAGAAAAATAACTATAAGATATAAATTAGTCATTTCTACAAGAAATAAAAAGAATAAATAAACATCGTTAGTTATCAGGGAGTTAAAAATGAAAACAAAAATGGTATGCCAATCTTTCCCTCTAAGATTGACAAATATATTATTAATAGCCAGGATTTTTCATGTTTGGGGGAACATGTTCTCACACCTTGTGTTGATGTTATTAGTAAGCATGGTGTTTTCTGGAAGAAATTTTACCATGTCTATGAAAAAATATGTGTGTAGTCAGCAATTCTACTAGGTCTAATCTATAGGAAATTTACTTATGCAAAAATATGCACATAAAAGGTTGGTAATGGAAGCAGCGTTTTAAAGCACACTAAATGGAACTTCTCTAAGTTTCTACTGGTAGGGTAATGTTTCAATTAATAGTGACTTATGTATATTGTAAAATATTAATCAATAATTAAAAAGAATAAGCTCAGTCTTTGTGAACTGACTTGGAAAGATACCAATTATATATTAAGTGAAAGTGGTAAGATGCAGATAAGCCCATATAATATGGTTTCTTTTATGTTAAAAAGCATATATTTGCATATTTGTCCTTACATTAGAAAAATGATTTGAACAAAGGTATTCAATGAAGTATTTTAAACCGTTAAAATTGATAGCTTCTCGGAAGGAGAGTGAGATGGGAAAGAGAGTGCTTGCAGGGAGTGGGGAAATAAGATAAGACCTGCATTTCTTATTCTGTATTTTTGATTTGTTTAAAATTTCGCAAATGAAAATGTAATACTCATGTAATTGTTACAAAAGGAAAAAATCAAATTCTCCAGTTCTCTCCACTTTATTCCCATTCTGCCTGTGGCTTTCAAATAACATTTTATTTTTATTTTATTTTATAAAAAGTGTATATGTTTAAGGTGTTCAATGTGAAATGATTACTACAGTCAAGCTAATTCACAGAGCCATCACCTCACATAGTTACATTTTTTTTGTAGTAAGAACACTGACGATCTACAAAGATTCAGTTATGTAAAATGAATAAGTTCTAGAGATCTAATGTACATCATGATGACTATAGCTAATAATACTGTATTATATGCCTACGGCTTTTTAAGTGATAATGGCCTACCCCACACCACCAAAAGCTGGAGCATAAAAGCCAGGGGCAGATGATTTTCCTCTATCTGCTGTAAATGCTTTTCCCTTCTGGGATCTGTCTTAGGTTTTTCATGTTCCGTTCCAGACCTTTTGTTTTTGTCACTGTATGCAGAGACTCTTCTGATTGGTGGGATTCGGTTTCCTGCTCTCCCTAGGATTTTTGTTGAGATAGAGAAGTTATTTCATCATAATGTCTGTGTTTATATTTGCTCTACAATATAATAAATTATCAACCTATTTTTTAAAAATTGACCTGACTGTTTCATAGAATCTCCTGACGGAGAAACTGAGTCTCAGAGAGCTTGACTGATGAGTGCATATGATCTTATATGGCCTATGTGATCTTGGAGTCTCTGTTTTCTCATCTGTGAAATCATTTATAATTAGGTTAGTACACTGGGAAAGCCAAAGGGCCCCAACTAAACCAGTCTCTGTGGCCTTAAGACAGAACTTAGTATTTTCCCAGTTAAAGCATGAATAAACACACACACACACAAACACAGTTGTTTAGTAGACCAAATCAAAATGCTTTGTATTTCATTGCATTATAAAATAATTTGATATTAACATTTTATTATTTCTTAATATGTAATTATGAAAACATGTTTGCACATAAAAGACCAACACAATTAGTAAGATATGAATTTTGTAGGCTTGAATATCACTTTCATCTTAGCTTAAACACTAGAACACATTTCTTATGATTTTTAGAGAGCAAAATCAATGATAATAACCTCAAATGTAAACTACACATTGAATGAACACCTTAGTACAGAATGGTGACAAGCTAAATGCATGAGAAAGAAGGAAGGGATGTACCAAGAAAAGGAAGATAAAAGCTAGTGAAAGGAGTGAAGACTACAGTCCTGTAAAGATGTAGTTATACCATTGACATTACTGTTATTTCCCTTGAAATTCAGAATTTATACTAGATCAGAAGACTTTTCAGGAGAGATTCTTAAATTTATCTATAATTTATACTAGATCAGAAGACTTTTCAGGAGAGATTCTTAAATTTATCTAAGTTTCAACTCCCAGCTCCTACTATGGTCTTGATAATGGCAATCCAATTGTGGTTGAATCACAAGTATTTTAACAGACCAAGTCAAACTAAATATGTGTATGCTGTGACTTCACCAATTTGGTGGAGAAGCCAAAGAAGGCAGTATGTATTTATTTCTGTTTCTGTCAGGTCAATCAACATTTATATTATCTAGCTGTTTAACTTATTTATAAATTTAATCCAGTTCTAACTATGGGATTGGTGTGTGTGTGTGTGTGTGAGTGAGTGTGTGTGTGTGTGTGTGTGTGTGTGTGTGTGTGTGTGTGTGTGTGTGTGTGTGTGTGTGTGTGTGTTGCTGGGGAGGATTTAACAGTAATTCTCAATTTTTTTCTGGAAAAATAGGAAGAAAAAGTCCCTGGAGATTTTCAAGAAGAAGAATAAGGAGTGAGCACTGCCAGATTCTGAAACCAATTATCAAGCTAAAATAATTGTAGTAGAGTTGTGCTAGCTCCAAAATATATGGAAAAATTAAAATGAACAGAATTGAAAGCCAAGAAAGAGAGCTAATACGCAAGAAGCGTGTTACATCAAATTAGTGGCAAAAGATGAAATAGTTGATTAACGGGCGCTAAAATATTTAGTAAGATATTTTAAATGTTATTAAAAATAAGCTTCAGAGGAATTAAATTGCTAAGTATAACATTAATTTAAAGCAACTAGGTGAATGCCTTTATGATGCTGGACTATCAAAGGGCTTTTTAACGTGACATCAAAAAGAGAAACCATAACTAAAAGAAAAATCTAATTTCTTAAAGGATTTAAAAGACTTCTCCAGAGCAAACAAACAAACAAAGAAAAAATAAACATTTTAAAGAGAAGTAGCAAACTGGAAAATTCATTGCATCATAAGATACAAATTATTATTATTAATAAAATAATAGTTATTTCTTGTGAATTAAAACAGACCAACAGCAAGTAAACAAACATATGACCACTCAGTAGATATTAGGCAAAGGATTGAATAGTGAAATCATAAATGAGGAAATAAAAATGGCTAATAAATATTAAAAACTGTTTTTTTTCCTGCTGATGGTTAAAAATGAAAGAAAACCATATAGCAAATCCTTTATTTACTTATTTATATTTTTCATTATTCTAGGAAGCATCAAGCTGTTTACAGAAATGGTTCAATATAAAAGGCAAAACATAAAAAGATAAAAATTTTGGCAAATGCAAAAGCAAATGAGACACAATAGCAGCAGCAACAACAGCAAAACAAACAGGACTGTAAGATGAAGTTAGAGACAAGGTCAATATCTGTATTAGTCTGAGTTCTCTAGGGAAACAGAACCAACAGGGAAAAAATTGTATACACACACATGTTCTATTGGAAATATAGATATATATGTAATGTATATGTGTATGTGTATATATATTATATATATGAAGAGATTTAATTGGCTCACATGATCATGAGAATTCCAAGATCTGCAGGTGGCAAACTGGATGATGGCACAGTTCCAGTCTCAGTCTGAAGGCCTGAGAATCAAGAGAGATAATGGTGTAAGTTCCAATTTGGGTTTAAGTCCAAATGCAGGAGAAGATCAGTGTCCCAGCTTGAAGGCAGTCAGGCAAGAGAAAGAATTCTTTCTTACTCAGATTTCTGTTCTATTCAGACCTTCAATGAATTAGATGAGGTCCACCCATATTGGGGAAGATAATTTTCTTTACTTAGTCTACCAATTCAAATGTTAACCTCCTCCTAAAACATCCTTCCAGACACACCCAGAAATAATATTTAATAAAATATCTGGGTACCCTGTGGCCCAATTAAGTCAACACATGAAATTAATCATCATACTATCCAATAGTATAATTTCCTAGGTATAAGTCATCCAATATAACTATGGGCTTCCCATTTTACAGAGAAAAATTTTAAAATAAATTTACAAAAGTCATATTGTTTGTTCATCATATAAGGACAAGATAGTGGGTGGCTGCCTATTACTCAGAATATGTATTGTTACATCGGTCCTTAAAAATAAATTCTGTAAATAAAAATGTAAATTCTACAAGATCTATGAATTCATCTATAACATTCTCTATGAAAATTACTCATAAAACTAAGATATTGATTTCTTGGCTTTAAAAGATGAGGTACATCTTCATACATTTGCCTTTAACTTATATTCTGAAAGAAGTGCTGTGTGCACATTTGATGCTTTACAGTTATTTTTGATGGTGATTAGCTTATTGCTCAAAACTTCTCTGTTCTTCCTTTTACAAACCTGAATTAGTTTTAATATGTTGATTGCTCTAGTTTTGACACCATTTGCACTGCAGTAAGGAACCTTTTAATTGATGTATTCATATTTATTTATGACACGATGTCTACAATTGAACATTGAAAGAAATGGCTTCTTAAAAACTGTGTAAGAAAGTTAAATGTGTAGTTTCATAACTGTGAAATGATGACTACTCTTAGTAATTTAAAACTGAGTTCCACCACTTCAGTCACTGCTCTTGTTACTCCCCTTCTGTCTCCTCATGGTGATCTGGACAAATTTAGTGCCTTGAGTTGTGTTTGAATCTTTCTGTCACCCTCTTCCTCTTAAAGAAGGATAGAACTGTCAGAGACTCTGTGTGGTGAGTTACTGATTTAAGGCATCACCTCCGTTTCCATGTGTTAGGAGCACTGGGAATCACTTGGCTCATGAAATCCCTGTCAGAAAGCATTTTGGGCCTTGAACTACCAGCTTGGTTATCTATGTTTGTTTTAGCTAATATGATTTACTCATATGTCCTACTCATTTTTACATCATTAGGAGACATTATTATTTTGTGTTAGTCTTAGTCCAGGAAGCAGATATGGTGTACATAATACTCTCGGGATAACGCAAACTTGAGTGGGTTTTTAGAGTATAAATAAAGGAGTCACCACCATAGACAACGTTAAAAATTATACTAATGTTTTAGCAATAGTCAGGGTCCAATTTCTCCAGGCTTACCTTTAAAATGTTTGCTTTTTTGGTTATCTAACCATTATCTGAGCTTTCTTTTTGGAAATGTTTTACTCCATTGCTTTGCTGTAGATGGCTATGAGCTGAGTACTGATTAGTTCTTGTAATTCTATAGGTAACAACATTTTCCAACATGTGCTGGTAAACTGGCTGTCTGGGGCGGGGGGTGGGGGGGAAGGCCTGATTTGTAGTGTTTGCTGATTTCTGCGGTGTAAATATTTCTCACCATGACCAGTTTCAGCTACCAACAATTTATCAGCTAGTTTACAAATTCCTGAATATTTAATGACTGACTCTCTGTGAGCAAGCAGTCACTGGCTTGAGCACACCACTCTGTGTGTGTGTGCCTGGAAATGGCAGTCCTTTTGGGAATAGCATTGAATCTATTTGGAATTCTGAGAGCTGAAGAGAAATGATAAAGATAGACTCAGAATCATCCAGGGACTTATTGCAAATTTATTTTCAGATTGTTAAAATTCATCCCTACTAATCACCTGGATCTTTTATAGAAAATTTGAAAGCTTTCCTACAAGGCTTTGGATTTGAAAATACCATTTGCGTTCTTTTGGCCTTTGGAACACCTGTGAATTTCAGTGTATCACTGGCTGCTTCTCCTCCCTGTACTGGCAGGCAGCCTCTCTTAGTCTAAGGGTATCTGTAGATTGTATTGTCTTAGTGCAGAATCAGTTTGAATTTAGGGTGACTTGAGGTGAGTATCTTTCACAGCTCCAGCTGCAAATGAGCTGGAGAAGGGAGGATAAAACTTTTTTTTTCTATTCTCTTTTTCCTTGCTGCTTGAGGGCTGTTCTGTTCTTGGACAACAGAAGTTAGTACAATGAATAGGAAGCCAAACCATTATAATATCCTTGAGCATTCATGAACTTAGAAAACCTGAGGTGAGAGTGTGAAAGAAAGGACACAGATGTACAGTTTTTGCACTCAGGGAAATTATAATATTGTTGGTCCTGCAAGATGACTGCGAGTGTCTCTAGATGCCTGCTGGTGGTTGAGGTTTCCAGTGTTAGAGACAAATGTTGAGATTTGGTGGAAATAGGTTAGAACAAATGTTAACTGGTGTTAATTCTTAAACTCCATGGATCAAGGACATTTAAATTTATGTATCAGGCTGGTTTGAAGGGCTAAGGATAGAGTAGATACCAGTAAATACTTTTATTTATTAACATCTGTCACTTTTCAATAATAGCCAATTACAATGGTTGACACTTAATGAATACTTACTATATCAGGCATTCTGCTAAACATTCTATGTTATAATTCTCACAACAACTCCATGAAAGAAATATATTAGTATTGTTTTATAATTAGGAAAATTAAGGCTTAGAGAAATTGAAGGTTTCATTCAATTTATCAATTTATAAATTTATGAGCTTTTAATTTGCAAATTTTGAAAGAAAGTGATAAAGAAATTAACAGTATTTAACAGGCATGTGTAGTAAGTTTAGAATGGCATGATTTGCACTGACTGCCAAATTTTAGGTGTGTGAGGGCTTCTCTTACTAGTTTAAGGGCACTGGCTGCTGGGCCAACAGTGTGTGACTTTACTCTCATCATAATGCAGTGATTACCTGGCTAGCACCCATAAAATCTTTTTCAGTTTCCATGTGTACCCTTCAAGTATTCTGGGATTATGCTTTATGAGCTCCTGTGTCCGTCTTAGGTGAAATTGTGACCAAAAAATGTAATATTAGCTAGGAGGCCCACAAATAAGGAAATAAATTAAAAAGAAACAACAACAACAAAAAAAACACTGACACTGATAGAGTAAAAATCTAGGCTCTCAGATGCATTTAAAAAGGTAAATTATTGAGCATTCTGGGCTTCATGCTTTTACCTTGCTGTGTACCACTTTGTACGCAAAAACTCCTAATGGCTTCATGCCTTGTGTCTATTGTACAGTTTCAGAGACTGTTTCTGTTCATGAATAAACATTTTTAATATGTTCACATATTTACATGTACTGTTTATTTATAGTTCATATTGAGATGATATGAAAAAAAATAGGGGAATAAACTGTCTTTTTTTTTTACCTACCAGAATATATCTCCTTTTCTTATTATGTAAAAGTTCAGTTTGATTTAAGTGTTTTTGAATCACTTGCCACTTTCCAGGAACCTAACCAATATGTAAATTGAGAGATGTTAATATATATGTCACTGAGTTGTTTTCAAAGAATCACAGGCCTGAGAAAGGAAAAGCAAACATACTAAGTAGGAGGGATTACTGCTCAGAATCTGTAGAATCTAGGGCAAAAAGAAAAATGTAATTAGACAATTCTTATTACCCTCGGAAGGAAGTGTTCTGGTTTTTAAAGAAAAGTGACATTTTCTTAGATAATTTACTCTCAAAAGAATACATCACAACTGACCTTATCAAAGAAACACTGAACAACATAACATTTTCATCTACAGCTTTACAACAAATATGCAGGTGGTCTTCATATGACTGTTTTTTATGTCTACAATGACAATACCAGAACATAAATAAGTGAAGGTAATTCTGTTGGGAGTAGGTTGAGCTAATGAGGTTCAGGGGTGAAATAATGTATGAAAAATTAGCAAACAATACAAGGCAGCATGTAATCACATGTTTGACTGTCAGGAACAGACTCTAGTCTTTGGTCAGAGAAGAGAGAAGATAGTAGGGCTTGGAATAATGAGTACATCTTCAGAGAGAAAATAAGGCTGATACCTTTCTTAGACTTTGAAGACAAAGATTCAATGAGTGGATGTTGGTAGGTAGATAATTAAAAGCATATAATCTAAAAGAAAGCAAACAGAAAGGACATTGTTGGGGGGGAGGGGGGGAGGGAGAAGGGAGGGAGGTTTTGGTGATGGGGAGCATTAATCAGCTACAATGTATATCGACAAAATAAAATTTAAAAAAATAAATAAATAAATAAAAAATAAAATAAAATAAAAGAAAGTAAAGAGAATAATGCTATATGGATTTGGGGTGAAGAGTAAGAAGGAAATCATCTGAGTGAAACAGTTTGTACTAAAAATACTGGAAGACATAGACTCTGGATTGTAAGGTCTATGAGAACTTGTGTCTGGCCTGTTTCCTCAGGGCCTAAGACAGTGGCTGTGCCTGACACTTGGGAGGAGTGTTATAAGTATTTGTGTCTGACTTTGATGCTTGAGATAAAGATGCATATATGAAGTGAGTCTACTTAAGCAGTTTAGCTCCAGTACAGTGAAAATATCATCACAGTATGAATCAAATGTCCTCACTTCAGATTCTGATTCTGTTGCATACTTTCCAGTTATATAAACTTGACCAATTTATTAACTCTCTGAACTTTAGTTTTCTTATCTGTAAAATGGGGATAAAAATGCAAGCATATTAGATCCATCATAAAGATAAGAAAAAGTAATATATGAGGAAGAACTTTGTAAGCTGTTCTGTACTTTCTTGAGTAAGGTGCTATTAGTAAAAAGGAGAGTCCTTTGTGTCTAGTTGCACTGCACATTATCTGGATGGCTGAGATTGTTTTGTGTTTATCTCACCCAGTCCCATCTTCATTCTAGATACATAGGTAGACTCCATTTCCCAGCCTTTTTTGCAGTTAGGTGGGGCCATGTGACTGAGTTTCAGCCAGTGGAATGTGGATGAAGTTAATGTATGCCACTTCCAAGCCTGACCTATAAACACCTCTGGTGTAATATTTAGCATTCTCTTTTTCCTCTTTCATGTGGATAATGAAAAAGACTTTGAAGATATAGATGGTAGAAGCAAAAGATAAAATGTGCTTGGGTCCCTAAGCCATCACTTGATAGAGAACCACCACCTGGGGGCAGGAGGACATCTGACAAGGAATATGCCCATTGAATTAGAATTTCTGTTGTGTTGAGCAGCCTGAAGTTCTGGGATAACTTTTGCAATGATGATTGCATATGAGCTAAAAAAAAAAAAAAAAAAAAGAGCAGAAAGTCACTGAAGGTCTTAATTAGGCAGGGTCAAGTAGCAGTATTTGGATGAGCAATTACACAGTGGTACATAGCAGTGATTGAAAAGGAGGTCAGAGTAGATAAGATTAAAGAAGGCTTTTGTGGGGATTAAGTATCAAGTGCCTCAACTCATCCAAGACGGTGGAAATGGTGGGGATGGTAGAAATGAAGAAAAGCAGAAGATGCTCTGAAGAAGGACTGAATCCTACACCACTCCGAGTAGGCAGGTACCTGGGAGAATTAATGATAGAAGCTACAATTAGGAAAATAAAGCAGCCTGGCCCTACTGGCCCTACAAATGAGTAGTCTCCTTTGCCCAGCTACAGGAGCTGAGCTGGGCTAGGATTTGAGAAATTGTTTCCCAGGAGAGACCGATAGCTCTTTCCCATATTTTAGAAAGAAATGGTATCTATCCGTGATCACAAGGAATCAATAGGCAAGCAGACCTGTCCACATTCCAGTCTTCCCAACATCTTCCAGTTCATTCCCAACATAATGAACACCAGCAATTCATCATGAATCCTTTCACATGCTCTGGATGTCTTTCTACAAGAACACATTCTTGTTTTTCCTTTTTTTAAAATGTTGTAATTTATTTTATTTGTTTTTCTAGAACTTTAGGCAAACTCGAACTTATACAAACTCAAGTTTTGACTATAATGGGGAGAGGGTTCTAGACAAGATATTTAATTATCAGCATAGCAAGATACACTAAATTATGTTTGTCTTCTTTATTCATGTCACTGTGCATTAGGTCAGAAAAGTCTATAAAGGTAAACAAAAAATAATTTTCTTGATCTTTAGAAAAGTGTTCAAGTAAGATCTGTGTGAAAGTTTTCTTCAGGAGCACTTCCTGAAACCCTGATCTTGTAGGGAAAGCAGACATAGAAACAAATAATTAACATACAGCATAAAAAAATAATAAATAATGTGAAATTTCTGAAAATTATGTGGGGTAATAAACAGTGAATTGTGGTTGTGCAGTTGAGGAAAAATAAATGTACTGGTGATAGTGATGATGATGACAATGATTATGCTGGTTTCGAAGTCTGAATGAATATCAAACCTATGATATTGATGCTGTTATTATCTGAAAGTGATTCAGAGACAGTAAATAGTTTGGCAACAGTCATAAAGCTGATAAAAGTGGAACTGAGGTTTAGATTTGCCTGTATCCCAGACCTATATTACAATCTGATTCTAGAAATAAGACATATATTTGAAAAAATGGGTAACAATATCTGACAATACGTAAAAGCCACTAAGTACTGTGAACCACGAGCATAAGAGGAGGTTAAAGGAGATGAAGTTCTGATTGTGGAGTTTAGGCCGGGCTTCCCAGAAAGACAGCAAAATCCTGTGCCCCCTGTTCAGTCACAACCTCTCATTGTGGGAGCTTCCACAATTCGTATGCTCTCAGTGAATGATCTCACCCAGCTTACAAGGGGAAATGGGGGTTTTGTAGGTAGATTATCTGCTGTGATTGGCTAAGTATCTTCACTAGCTTATATGAAAACAAAACTCATCTCTATTATGAACGAATTATATTCTGTGTACTATGATGTCCTACTCACGAATGCAAGGCCTCTTCTCACAAAAGATCAGCTCATTATTGAACCATCTCTGGTCTGAGGTAGTAGAAGTGCATTCTCACTGGAACAGATTAATTTATTTCAGAAGCAGTAGTGTAGAAACCAAAGGTCACAGGCACTTGGCTTTATTTATTTTCTGGACTTAAAATCTATCAGTTACATAGCCTATATTCAAACAACGGCAGGAAAATGCTTTCCACTTTTAGGTTTTAAAAATGTGTTTTAGTAGATTATCTCAACTTCTGTTGTGGGAACAACATGTGTTTTGGAGTTGCAATTATATATAATTTTGTCAATTTTCATGTTTCATGCAGCATTGTGCACTAAATATCTACTACAAGTGTAATATGAATGATAATTAATTAATGGATTTATACTAGCACAAGACAGCACTTACTTTGACTCTTTGCCGTGACAATAGTTAGACCTTTATTGGAGATTTTAACAGGGCTAGCAAACTACAGCCTATGGGCCTAATCTGACCCGCAGTCTGATTTTTATAAAGTTCTTGATGTTCCACTGGAGCGCAGCCATGCTCATTCCATCACTTATTTCCTGTGACTGCTTTCATGGTATAACAGCAGCTTTGAGTTGACCATATTGTCCACAAAGCCCAAAATATTTACTATCTGGTCCTTTACAGAAGAAGTTTGCCAAATCCTAGATTATAATAGCATTGTGACTGAGCACATGTTATATTTTTAATCTTTCTTTGCCTATTCCCAAACTCAGGAAGGACTTGAAGTTGTTACGAGTAGAGCTGATAAAGCTCTGCCAGTCAGTGCACAATGGCGCTAAGAGCGTGGCCAGTGAAGACAGAAAGGCTTGGCTCAGTCTTGCGTTAGCTCTTTTCCACCTGAGCTACCTCAGGTAAATTGTTTATCCTTGCTAAGCCTAAACTTTCTTATTGTTGATACATATAAGTATATAATCTCTATCTTATATCTGTGCGTTGAAAATAACATTTATTTTCAATAACATTTGAAATCAATAGTATTATTGTTACAGCTAAGATATAACAACTCATTTATTATTTCTGTTACAAAATACTTGCATTATAGTTTATTAAAATAATAGCTTATTTTAGAGTCACATTGGTTCAAATTAGTGATTTTCAATGGTGGTTTGGTGACATTCTAAGAAATCTCTGGTTCTCTCCAGACTGGTTGTGTAGTTTTCTCTGTTGAGTAATTATAATTCGATAGTGTCCTAGGTTAGTAAGGGAGCAGTTAACGGAAATATTTCCAGTTTAGACTAAAAATTTTTTTTAGATAAGAACTTATTGAAAACAATTAAAATATGTGGAAGGCATTGTGTTAGACTCTGGGCATGTAAAGATAAGTAAGACCTTGATCTTAAGAAGTTGCATCCTGGGAGACTGAATTTGGAACACAAATGATGAATGCACAAGGAACTGCATAGTGGAAAAAAGAAGGCACTCACAAAATTCTTGGAGTGGGATGTACTTAGAATATGGTAGACATCAGACATAATTCAGAAAATCAAAGAAAGATTTTATAGAAGTAGAGAAATTTGGGATGGGTCAGGAAGAGAAGGAAAAAGAGAACATTCCATGGAAAGGTGTTCTAGGGAACAAATACAGAGGAGCAGACAAGCACAGGCGTGTTCTGATAATAGGGAGTGCTGTTTTGACCGGGACGTATGCACACATGTAATAGCAGTGAGACATTATATCGGACGAGAACACTAGGATCAATATGCTTGAGAGCCATTAGGCTAGAACATATTGTAATTTTCCAGGTGAGCTCTAATAAGGGCTTAAATCGTGTGGAGACACTGGAAGTAGAAAAGAAGGGATCACTGGAAGAATTAATGCAGATTCTTCTAGTGCTTACAGGCACTTGTGTATTTCCTCATTCATCTGGTCCTCATGACTTCCTTCGGGTAGGTATTATCTGCCATGAGCAGATGAGGCAAGAGAGAAGCGTAGAGAGGATGCAGACAGGCAATGAGGCAGCTCCGAGTCCACTGCTCCTTATGCCGTTACAGTTGCTGTTTGGATGAGGAAAGCAAGAGAGGGAGAAGTGAAAGATAATCCTGTGGTTTCTGACCTGAGTGAGAGTTTATAAGAGAAACTGGCTCAGGAAGATAAGGCAATGGATGCTTGACTTGGATTTTGAGGCATTTGAAGCTTTGATGAGAGTGTGTGGAAGGAAGTGGGAGTAGAGTTGAGGGGTTATGCTGGAATGTGAAGAAACCTTTCTCCTGATCTACATGTCGAGGAAATGTCATTTGTGTCCTCATGCTGCCCCTTCTTCTCCCATGTCCTTCTGGCTCTTTCGATTATTTGACTCTTCTCTTACTAACTGAGAGGCTACAAAACTATAGAAAGAAGAGAGGGAAGTATGAGGATAAAATACCGATGTGCACATGCTAGGCCTACGAGCTTCTATCTTCATTCACCTTTTGGACTTAGGGGGAGGGTGTCTTGGATTTTGTGCAAAACTGTCTGTGCTTTGCTTGGGCAGCCTTGGACATGGGATTGGTGGGCAGGAGCCAAGTCCACAATCCTGCTTTCTTGCTTCTACCAGAGGTCTGTTATCTCTCTGGTTTCAACACATACCAGGAGAGACTTAGGGGAACCTGTAGAAGTACCTGGGGAAGTAGGATTTAAGCAGTGGCAACATGTGGTAAATAAGTATGGACAATTTTTCTTAAAAATAAATAAATAAACAGACCATGCAATGGAAAGTTTATTTATTGTGCAGCTTAAGTGTGGTCAACTAATAGCTGAGAGTCCTCTGAATCTTTCACTGAGTGAATCATCCTGGACAAAGTACTTATTTGGTGACGAAGAATATGAACAGACTAAGAATTGAGAGATCTAGGTTTTACTACTGGATCTAAGTTAAACTGGATGAGCACTTATTCATAAGTTTATTTTCTGTAAAATAAAGACAATATGGCCAATTCCCTGAATTGCTAAAAAGAAAAAGTTAAAGGCTGAAGTACACTCTAAAGAAGCTTAACAAAGGAGGAGCTCTTCTTCCTTTTGTTTTGACATCTCCTTACACTCGTCTGCTCTCCTAGTCCCTGTCATTACTGTTTCCTTTTCTTGGTCTTTCACACCAAGGCCAGCTCTTCCAGTTGTGAGCCAAGAGTGAACTTAGAAAAATGTGTCCTTTCATCATCACTGCCCCTCAACTGCCTGAAAGGGTCAAAAATGATATAACAACAGCTAGCTTTTGAACCTGTGTAGATTTTTTTAAAAAAGAAAAGGAAGAATCCTAATATAATCCTACAGTATTGATATAGGAGAAAATTACTGTAATTATGCAAATTAAAATAAATCAACAAGTTTCAGAACACAATGCACGATAAGTAATGTTTTTAAAAATAACAGTCACTGAGCCTGGTCATTTGCACTTAATAATAGGCTCAGGAGGGAGCCTAGTGTCTGGGGAGAAACAGCTGTGGTAATAGATGTATTATGGCTTTGATAGGTTCTCTCTAGAGTTTTATTTCTGTATTTGCTTTAGATTATAGAATGCTCCCAGAGTGCCCTGCTATTGAAATTCCCATCATTCCCAGGGCTTTAATTAAGTGATTGGATTTGACAGAACTTGAATTGAGGAGGCCCACCACTATGTCAGTTTATGCCAGGATGACATTATCTGGGCCCTGGTAAATACATGCTCAGGCTCTAATTTATGCCTTGAGTTGCTGTACTGTGAAACATGAGGAACACATGCTGTCATGTGATTTTAAAAGGCATTGAATATGGCCTATCACAGTGGCAAGGTCTCCATAAAATCCTGAAGACAGGAAGATACAAAGTAGATATTTTGGCATCACGGAGCAATGGAAAGCATATGAACTTTGAATCAGAACTACCCCGGTTTAGGGGCTGGGCGGTTAGCTCATTTGGTAAGAGTGCAGTGTTGCAACACTAAGGTTGAGGGTTTGGATCCCCTTACCAGCCACTCACCCCCTCAACCCCCCCCAAAAGGAACTACCCAGGTTTAAATCTCAGATCTACCAGTCATTAGTGGAATCATCTTGCATCAGTGATCCAAATTTTCAGAGCCTCATGTGTCTCTTTTTAAAAATGAGAATAATTCCAGCTGTCATAGGAGTAATGTGAAAGTTAAATGTTATAAGATAAATAATCCCTGAGCCTAGCAGGTATGTGGTAGGAGATCAACAAAGATTATTTCCTTTTTTTAACCTAGTTTGAAATTAGTCATTGCTTGTAGGAGTGTTTGTCCATTTCTTTCCATCTGTGACTCTTGGAGTCTTGATTTTAGGACAGATTTGGCCATGAGAACCCAAGGTTGGCTGGGGTTGTAACCACTCTCATCCAGTTTTGGAAATAAAACACCATTTGTGTCAGTTTGGCATCGTGGCTTCCCTCTCGTGGCTCCATCGATCCCATATACACCTCGCTGAATAACAGGTGTTGATGTTTTATCCCAGCCGAGCTAGAAGCAGCTGCAGCAACATGACAGTGGAATGCAAACGTTGATCATGTACAGCAATTTGTGGTTTTTCTGTCTCTCTGTGAAGATGTAAACCAGCTCCTACTTCCTGGGTATCAGGAAACACGCCCATTTCATAATGAGTAACAGAACTTGCTTTAGTCCAAACCAATCTAAGACCAAAGTTTGGGCATACAGAAAGGGTTTGCTTTAGCACATGTTGCTCAGAGCACAAGCACTTAAGGATCAAAAATCTCATTTCTAACATATTTGTTAACTTTTTTCTGTGCAAGCACAGGGCTTTGTCATGGGTCTTATGATTATAAAAGGAAAAAATATAACAAATTTTAACATACTGGATAAATGAAAACATCTGTCTACTAAGGCGACAGTAGACACTAGCTCAGGCCTTGCGGATCTGCACACCCTCTATAAAGCACGCAGACAAAGTTGCTGCATATCAGCCCCTGGGAGGAGTGTCCAGCCTTGTTGGATGTTATGCTTCTTCCCAGTCTTTATTTGTTCATCTGGGTAGAGGGGCAGCAATCCTACACCAGAGCCAGTCCTGGCCAAAATTATGATATAGGGAAGCTTAGTCTTCTCAGGGTACTTTGCTGAGGTTGTGGCCTTTTTCCACTTTTCTTCAGTACCAGTAGCTTGAACCTGGTCTTGAGATTCTCTCTTTACCAGGATCTAGACTCTTATTCTTCCTCTGTCTTCCTCCCATTATAGAAGTCTGATCTCTTCAATGATGCTAATGACTGCCAATCTCTCTCTAGAAACATTTACATATTAACAGAGACAATTCCCTTAACATATTTCCTATATTGGATCTTAAGTAACAGGAATATGTGAATAAAATATTTTAAAGCAGGCACCCCCTTTTCCTCATTATTCAAATCCTGTCACCTGAGGTAATAAGATGCTCAGAAAAATGGGGACAGGAGTCACAAACTCTTTACAAACTTGCCCATAAGCTGCATTCTTCTGAAAGGGGATGAATGTTCACATTAAAAGCTCATTGAAAAAGATCCCTATGTGCTTATGGCAGAACAACACTACAACTGAAAACAATAGAAAAGATGGAAGAAACATAAAAATGATGTATTTGAAGAATTTGGAGAACAGCTGAGGCAACGGAGGGGACAAGTTACTAGAAAAGAAGGTGATTACTGAGAGAAGAGTGAGTATTTTGCGAGCTGCTTTCCTCCTGGAGACATTACCAATTCTTGGCCTATGGAGAGAAGCTTAAAATGCTACAGAAGGCTGCAGCTAAGAGGCAGAGAAGCCGGCAGGGCTTGAGATAATTTCACAATGTGAGAGAAACAAAAATTGAAGCTCAGGGTTATAAAAGTTGCCAGGAGTTCAGGGACCAAGATCCCGGAGAAAGGAGAGGTATGGAGAAATGAACCCAACCCTTCCAGATTCTCTCTTGAGTTTTTTGTGAAATTCTTAAGCTGGGCAGAGCCAGAGGTTAAGAAAAACTGGAATTCTTCACTGTGAGAAGCAGGGTGGGCCTCTAGGCAGTCTCATGGAGCTAAAGAGGCAAAAAACTGCAGTCATGACCTGTCAAGCAGGAAGAGCTCACTAATCTCTCAGTAGAGACCCCTGGAAGGTACACACCAGAAGGAGTGAACCAGAGTTAGGTGAAGGATCACAAAAATGTAACCTGTCCTTGACATAGCTCCGTCCCTGCTTGGATTAAGGTGACCTGCACCCAGATCCTAACTGGCATCTCCAAATGCATACAATTTTTTCTTTATGGAAATGAGTTTTACCAGTTGCTTTTGATTTTTAGAAAAACAAGAGAGTTTGATTTAACTGGTAACAGAAGTCATTTTTAGGGGCTGAAGATGAACTTCTAGACTTCCCAGGGTGTTAAAACGTAACCTGTACCCTTCATGAGCCTTTTAATGTTGGGTGACAGTGATGCACTAGTCTAAAGACAGTAGGATAAACCCGTTCACGTGTCTGGAGTTTTATGACTGAATATGAATGATCTTTATATCTACACCTAGGTAAACATATTCCCTCCTCCCCAACCCCTTCTCAGTACAACATAAAAATATATTTTAAATGTGGAGTCTAGAGACCACAAGGATTAACCTTAACTTATTTGTGTATTAGTTTCTCCTTCTGTGCTATGGGTTTTAACAATACATTCGTTCTCATCATATGTAGGGATAAGTGCAAAATATACGAGATAATTCAGAGAGAGAGCTTTAGAATACTTGGAAAATGCCAGGAACTTAGTTTCTGAGACCAGGAGTTTCTATCACTTTATTAGGGAGTAGATTACATGCTGCTGGCCTGTTCTGCATATAATTTGTTGCAGCCTAGTGGGTGGGCAAGGATCAAGTTTGGGTGAATGGGTTTTGAAGTAGATTAGGCTACAGGAGCCAGGCATTTAATACATACAAAGGAAAGGGGTCCCAAAGGTGGCTGTTTGGTTAACTATGTAAAACTGGAAATCTACCACTTGACAGATATGGTCTGAGCAGAGCAGTGATACCTTTAGTTATCTGATAGACATGAGCCCGGAATGGAATAATTGTGAAGATTATGTAGACAGCAAGACTGTCCAGATCTTGTGTTTTAAACACATATGTGACTGTAATTTGTAAAATAAAATTAAAGCCTAACTTTGAATTAAAAATATCTAATGCACAATGTAGAAATCGGCTTTAGGCAAGACATTGGCTATGAAATTTTCTTGAAAAGTTTGGAACCCAGTGCATGAATCTGCCGTAGAATAATCACCTGGAATTCTTCAGGAGCAGTTCAGTCTGGGACAGGGTGTGTATATCTGTAAATTTTCCAGGAGTATGGTTATGTTCTTACAAATGATAACATTTAATGATGAGAAAAGTCATTGTGCTTTAGCTTGGGACACTTTAAGGGACCTTAAAGTGACATCTTCTTCCACCAACTCACACACTAATATCCAGAAGATGTTGCAATAAGAGCAAGAAATCCTGGGGCATATAATAATGCTAAGTCCAGGCCTCAAGATAGATTCTGATTATTCCAAACTCTTTTAATTTAGTCCCTTTACCTTATGTAAATGATGTAAGAAAGCATAAATGATATTTTTAGTAGAATTGATTCAGAATCATCATAAACTAAATGGGATGCTTTGGGATAAGTCACAGAAATTTAATATGCTCAGGTACTGGTCATTTATTTTCCAGAACTGTGCTACTGTGCTGTCCATTCCAATGGGAATGGTATTAGAGAATAACAATCCATAAGCCATTTTATTTATTATCTCCCCGCTCCTAACTCTGTGTGTGTGTGTGTGTGTGTGTGTGTGTGTGTGTGTGTGTGTTTGTGTGTGTGATCGGTTTAATACCTAGGGCTCATAAGAAGAGTTTTGGCTATATCTTTATTCTGTGTCTAGGACAGTGTCTCATACATAGTTAGTACTCATTGAGTATTTTACTATCTTTTCTTGACAGACTGAAAAAAATGAAAGACTAACTGCCAAGGTAGCTAAGGCAAAACAGGGCCTGAAACCAGTTTCCAGGTGGCAGGCCCAAAAGACAAGAATGCAAAATTCTAACACTTGTAAGATGTCTTAGAGAACATATAAAGTGGAAAATAGGGTTCCTTATATTCTTCCTGCCATGGGATAAAATCAATCTATTGAGGGAGAGGCACCACTGGGTAAGGTTGTGATTTGCTTTACAAGGCACTCCAAATGAAAACTCAACCCTAGACAGTGTTCTTCGTTATAATATTTTAAAGTTTTGAAACAATCTCAAACTTAAAGAAAAGTTGCAAGTAGCATATGAAGTACTTTAATTTTCCTGCATTTGAGAGTAAGTTTCTGATCTCATTCCTCATGAGATCAATACCCAATACTTTAGCCTTTATTTCCTACCACCAGGACATTTCCCCACGTAACCACAATTCTATAATCCAAATCAGGAAACTGACACTGATATATAACTACTGTATAATTCTCAGATCCCATTCAAGTTTTATAATTTCCCAATGAAGTCTTTTTAGGGCAAGAAGATGTAGTTTAGAATCATGTCTTGTATTCGATTGTATGTATTTTTCATGTCCTTTAATCTGAAACAGTTACTTCAACTTTCCTTGGCTTCTGTGACCTTGACACTTTCAAAAATCACAGGCTAGTTATTGTGTAGGATAACCCTGAGTTTGAGTTTGTCTTATGTTTCCTCATGAATAGAGTCAAGGTATGCATCTTTGGCAGGAACGTCACAGAAATGATGCTGTGTTCTTCTCATTGTACCCTTTGAGGTGCATCCAGTTTCCGTTTGTCCTGTTACTGATGCTGTTACTTTGATCACCTGATAAAGATGGTGTCCACCAGTTTTCTCCACAGTAATGTTTACCCCTTTTAATTTATAAGTATTTGGTGGGAAGATAGTTTGAAGCTGTGTAAATATCCTATCCCTCATAACACTTGTCACTCATTCATTCTTTTACTCATCAAGCTTTCAACTTATTCATTCATTTATTTATATCAGTAAGTATTTATTATTTCCTTTTCAACTGGTTATAATTTGTAGGTGTCATTTTTATTTCGATGTTTAAATTGTTCCGGATTTTTCCAGTGGGATTCCCTTCAAACCAGCTTCTGTGTCCTTTCGACACATCATAGTTGTTTTCTGAGCACTCCCTTGTTTTCTGGTATAAAAAGGTGTTCCAGGCTGGATAGTATGCTTTTTTCCCTAGTGCTGGAATCAGCCATTTTTCCAAGGGGACTTATTCCATTTAGTGGTGAATGGTATTTAGAAAACAATTTCTGTGTTCTCATTGCTGTTGGAGTGTCAGTGTTCCCAGGTCCTCTCACTTATATTTATTTCTCTATACATCTATATGTGTATATCTCTGTATATCTATTTATATCTCTATCTCTCTATATATTGAAAATCATGAATTCATACCAAACCTCTAATTTTTCTTCAGCACTACACAGGGTTTATTCTAGTTTTCTCTTTTTTCATGTTTGTAGTTCTCTAACAGTGAGGCACCTGGTTCCCTTTATCCTTGGTATATTTACTTGTTTAATCAATCTATCTCTATGTAATTAATTGCCAAGTACCACCACCACACTCAGTCCCCACAAATGCCTCCTCAGTCTGCCTGGGCTTTGACACCCCTATCTGCCACCCACACATGGATGTTCTTCTCACCTTACCCAGCTCTGATTCCCAGTGCCAGACCACTGCTGCCACTGTCCTTGGCACATGGGTGTCCTGCTCACCTCCCTGGGATTTTGCACCCTGCTTTGGGCCATATCCCCTCTATCTTACTGAGGATATTTACCTTGCCAGACCCTACTTATGATTTTAGAAATGAATTATTCTAGAAGGGATTGCAAGGCAAGAGAAAAGAAAAAGGAAGAAAACTTTTTTTAAAATCTTAAAAATAGAAATGTCACGTTTCTGTTATTGAAACATCCTATCTATTAAATATTTTGGAACCGATTTATATATTTTTAAAATACAGACCCACAATATCTTTAGGATTTGAAACATACAAATCTGTTTTGGGCTTTATTTTGTAGGTTATGGTGCTTGAGTTTTGTTGATTCTCACCACATTTGAGTGAGACCAGGGGTTTCAAACTGTGTTCTCCGTAGCCCCAGGTTCTATGGAGCCATCTCAAGCCTGCTCTGGGAGAGTGTGGGGTGTGTGCGTGTTGCAGAGTCTGATGGCTTGCCTTTGTTTCCCACCCTGATTCCACCAGAAATTTCTGCTTATAGCTGTTTCATGTATCAGGTTTCCACATGAGATTTCAGTTGAAAATAAAAAGTTTCAAATGGTAAAATTGTTTAAAAACCAGAGTTAGACGATCTCTCTGAGAGTGCCAGCTGGGAGTTGTAACAACTAAGCTTTGTAATTCCTACTTCAGTGCATATTTTTTCTTCATATATATGAGCAATGGATAATTTTCTGTCATTTAAAAGTGTATTAAACATCACTATAATATAGGATCATTTTAGATTATTTTCAGAATGTGAAACAGTGGAAAATAATTACCTATCCCTTATTCCTCTGCCCTTGACATGATCTAACAAAGCCACTCCCAACAATTG
Source organism: Cynocephalus volans (assembly GCF_027409185.1). Taxonomy (NCBI): domain Eukaryota; kingdom Metazoa; phylum Chordata; class Mammalia; order Dermoptera; family Cynocephalidae; genus Cynocephalus; species Cynocephalus volans. The sequence continues at coordinate 217,373,651 of NC_084460.1, read as the reverse complement.
AAATGTTCCCTTCTGGTATTTTTATAGTGCTTTATTATTTTTTAATAATTGTAGGCATAAATTCTGTATAATATATTTTAATTCTCAGTTTTCTAAAAGTAAGTTTTCTGGGATCTCAGTGTCAACAAGGTATGAAGCAGCAGGAGTTTTTATCCATCAATTAGTTTATTCACTCAAATATTAAGTTCCTACTCTGTTAGAGACTGGGGATATACTCCCTGTCCTCATTGAATTGCAGTCTATGAAGACAGGAGACTATGTACTATAACCGCGAGTGTGGAAAGTATTAGAAAGAAATGTGAAATGATGTGGGAGCGCACAATAGGCAGACTTTACCTATTCCAGGACAGGGAGAAGGGCAGGAGGATGAGCAAGAATCAATGAAGATTTGGTGGAAAAACAGTTAAGGTGAGATCTAAAGGTCAGTTAGCTGGTGAAGGATGAGGAGCTGAGAAGGAGAAATGATTTCCAAACAGAGAAATAGCCTGTGCAAAGGGCCTGTGGTGTGTAGAGCATATTCAAGGAGCTAAAAGAAATTCAGCACAATGAAAGCATTGAAAACTATGTGGCACAAGATGATATTCAGGAGACAGGATGTAAACTGGCAATTTTAAAGATTGTCTTCATCTTAAGGGCCATAAGAAGCTTTAAAGGGATTTAAACAAGGAAATTAAATGATTACTTTTGAGTTTTATAGAGTAATCTCTGGGTGTTTTATGAAGAATGAGTGTGGGTTGGTAAGAGAGAATGCATCACAGTGAGTTAGGAGGCTTCTCATCCAAGTGAGAGATGTTTACAATTTGTACTAGAGTATAGGTATTTGGTTTAGAGAGGAAGGGACAAATGTCTAAGATACAGAGACCCCAGAATTGGGTGACTGATTTAATGTGGGAGTAAAGTAGACTTGAATGTGCCAACCTCACCATTAGACCTCCACAAAGAAGGGTCTGCCGATCGATGTTGGTTACCTGCCCCTTTGGATGGGAGAATGGGAGTCATTCTGGGCTACTGGGGTTGAAGCAATCAGCACATTTCATCCCTGTGGCCACAGTGATTGCTCCACAGATGGGCACATGTCTCAAGTCAGCCCATCAGATTCAATGAGTTTCAGTTCTAGGATTTTTGTTTGTAGTATTAAGGAATGTGAATTCATTCATTTCATTTTATTTAACTTTATTTTATTATTTTATTTATTTTTGGTGGCTGACTGTTATGGGGATCTGAACCCTTGACCTGGGTGTTATAAAGCCATGAAGAAATGAACTCATTCTTTTTCATGACTTAAAGGGTTGAAAAGACATAGGGACTGAAAATATTCTCCAAACTTGTCACTTCTTGGCTGACACCAAAAGTAACAGCTGAAATAGGAGATACACTGAGTCTTCATGACATTATTTGAATCTTGAATTGAGCCATATTCTTTGCCCTGCACTGTTTGCTTTAAAAATGCTATTTCTTCAAAGACCACTCTGGGTGGGTTTTCTGTAATTTGCAATTGAAAGAATCCTCCCTGATTCACCCACCATTCAAAGTAAACTAATATTAACCATTTAATTGTGTTATACCAGCCCTTCTTTAAATGATATATTTTAACAAAGCTGATATAATATACCTATGTTGATTTGATGCTCTACACTTCTCCCTCTGGGTCTTGGTTTGTACTCCTTCAGAAACAGACCTTAAGACAAAGATATGATACAAATACTTTATTTCAGAAGTTGTTCCAAGAAACACTAGCAGGAAATTACAGAAGTAAAATAGAGAAGGGAAGGAAGTGAGTAAAATGTGTGTTACAAGAGAGTTACCACTGTAGGTACCTGTAGCTTGGTCCTGCTGAGGAATTTCTGGAAAATAGTGTGGAACATACCTCAGTGCCATCCTCAGAAGGTGGTACATTTATCTACCAATTCCTTACCCTTCATTGGCTGGCAATTGCTTGGGGGGCATCAGCTCTCTGGCACTTTCAGCTTGTCCTACTTGTGGGCCAACTTTGTGCCTGTGTCCAGAAAATAGTTCTTAGGCAGATTTTCCAGTCTTCCCCAGCCACTGGCCTCCAGCACGAGGAAGCAAGTGCAAAGCAGATATGGGCAGAGCACCACAGCTTCTGATCCACACTTTCCCACCTCTCAGCCACTGCTGGATTTGGATTTTGATTAGTGTTATTTTCAGTACTTTATATCTCTTGCTCTTTTGAATAACCATCACTTCCTCTGTACTAATTGATTCCTATCAGCACACAAACTTTTTCAAATATCTCCCACCTAAAAAAAAATTCTCTCCAGTTACTACCTTATTTACTTTCACTGTTTCACATTAGAACTTGCTGAAAGAGGTGTGGTTAGTTGCAGTTTCTATTTCCTGACCCCTGTCTTCTCATTAACCCACTCCGGCAGGGTGTCTGTCTTTGTCACCATCCTGAAACTTTTCTTAAGAAACTCAACCAATAACTTCTATGGTGCCCAAACCCATGGTCATTTCTCTATGTTCATCTTACTCAAGCTTTCAGGCTAATTCCACAAATATGTCAAAGATGTGATTCCTTTCCTTACAATCCATTCTGTACACAGAAAACTGAGTGACATTTTTAAATCATATATGAAATTATATTGCTTTCTTCCTAAAATCCGGGGATGATATCACACAATACCTAACAATGACAACATAATCTGGCTCCTCCCTGCAACTCTGATGCATTCCTACCACTGTCCTGTCTGCTCTCTGCACTAACCACAGTTTACTTCCTTTTTCAGTGGTTCTTACCAGGGGGAGTTCATGCTCTGGAGGCATTTTTGGACTTAGTGGGTGCATCTTTGCTGATTATGATGTCTGGTGACATTACTAACAGTGCATGTTGGTCAGTGATTTTAGATGTCCTGCCATGTTCAAGACCACCCCATGAGAGGAAGCACAGTTCTGCATCTCATGTGACTTTCAAATATCCTTCCAGACATTCACATAGGTGAAAAAAATACTTATAATTATTTGGACATACAACCTAATTCCATTTTACATATAAACACACAAAGTATTTTTCCATAGTTTTTAATATAAATCAACATTTCTAGGAATCCAACTGCACTGAAAATTGAGGGAAGATTATAATTTGTTTTGTTAGAAACTCTATCAAAAGTTGCCCACCGTTTCAGAAAATCACATCACCAATGGCAACGCCATTTGTGGTATTTGAGTTGCCAATGCAACACACCTGTACCCGACTCCGTTTGTATTTGTCACATTCTTGCTGATTCTAAGTATAGGCACAAACACCTGACTGCTTCGTATGGCTTCTTGTTATGATACCTGAACATTTTCATATAGAAATACATATCATTTTATTATAAATTGTCTTCCTATTCTTCTTACTTTATATTATAGTTAAGGCATTTTATTAATACTTTTGGAAATTACTTGTGTAAATATATTAGATGTGAATTTAATTTCAGGGCAATAAAGAGGATTTTACACACTATTTGTCATAAAAATAGGGCTCTGGGCCTGACTGGGTTGAGAACGCTGTTCTAACACTTTAAGCTTGATAGTTCCCCAGGTGGCCCAAGTACACTCACCATGGTCTTGAACACGGACAAACTCCTTTCATAGACCTATTGCGGGAAGATAGGGCGATATGCCAGCTCTCGAGCAAATGCTCATATCTGTCTGGGGTGAATCTAGTAAAGCTATCTTTGAGGCAGAGACTATTAGCTGCTTACCAAAACCTCTTACTCTTCTTCATTAGCTAGGCCATACTGCCCAGCATCCCTTGACACCAGATGTGGCTAAGTGCCTGGAGGAACAGAAAATATTTATTTTCAGCCTGTGCTGTTTTCAGAGTTTGTTTTGTTTGTATGTGATCTTATACTTCTGGGGATCAGACATTCTAAGGTACGACGTGCATTGACATTTTTCCTCTCATTCCTCCCCAATTATTTCCTGTGAGTTGCTCTCATGGAAAGGGTTTAGCAAGATTGTAGTGTCCAAGGGCATGTTACAGAAACAAAACTGATCACCCAGTGTGATAGAGAAGTGGTGGCACCATTTTTTTATTTTATTGTTTATTTTTAAATCTTACTTACACTGGGTCACACTCACCAAAACAGTGCTAAAAGAAAAGTTTGGTTCACTTTCCTCTTTTTCACATGTAGTCTTTTTTATTTTATTAAAAGGTTTTATTTTTTTATTATAAAGTTTGAGTACGGTTTTCTCAGGTCAGTTCTGCTTTTCTTATACTTAATTTATGTTTCTCTAAGGTGTTGGCACTGAGTTGCCCATTAAGTCATTATTTTCAGTTTTGAGGATTTTCACCCTTTGGGAAGGGGATGTCTTCAGATATACATCCCCATACGTCTTCAGATATACATTTAGCTATTTTGAGAGCAGCTGCATTGGAAGCTAATGGTGAAGAACCATTTTATTTTTATTTATTTATTTATTTTTTTAAAAAAATTTTATTTTGTCGATATACATTGTAGCTGATGGTGAAGAACCATTTTAAATCACGATCAACTGTATTTCTTTAACATACCACATACGAGCCTGTGTGGTTGTCACAGGCTGGTGGTGATTCATGAAGAAATGCTAAAGGACAGAAGAAAAGATTATAAGTCCTTTGTTGGTGGAAAAGGCTACAACGTATGGTATACTGCCCTATGATGGGTAAAGCAAGCGTCAATGGCCTGCAGGTTCCCACGATGATGACCCACTGCCAATGAAACCACCTGAATGGAATGAGGAATGAGCATGTTTTTTGGGAACCCCCAGTTGTCATTCTCATTTAAAATTTTCTTTCTTCCCAGCCATTCCTCACCGCTCAGGACACATAGGGTACCCGTCTTCCTACCAGATGCTGGTAACTTTTCAGGATATTTGTGAAATCATAATGTGAGGGTGAAGCCAATTTCCCAGTGTTAATTTCCTAGGAGGAACTATTCCTCTAGGAAGCCCAGGATTTAGAATTGCGCAATCTACTCCTCCAAACCTAAACACCTCTTTGTTCTTTAATGTTGTTCTCAATCTTCAAGCTAAGTTACTATGGTTATGTGTTATGCCTGATTCTCTGTTCCACATACTAACTAGTACCACAGTTTAGGAAAAATTGGGGTGTTTAAAAATGTGCTTCAAAACAGGGTAGTCAAATTAAGTAACATATCTTATTGCTGATGGAGTGCTTAGGTCAAAGGAAATGTAGAACCAAACTGACTACCAACAAGCAAACACAATGTTGCAGAATACAGGAGCTACACATCCTATAAGATCCTGTTTTGAAAACAAAGTATACTTTATGGCAAAATGCGGTGAGGACTAGATCAAATATCTTTTCTTCTGTGAAATCTTGATCAATCTACTTTGGCATGACTGGTCAATCCTTCCTCCAAAAGTAATTTTATACTTTATAGCACTGATATTGAGTTATTATTATTATTATTATTATTATTATTATTATTATTATTATTATTATTATTATTACTATCAGTAGTAGTAGTGACAGTAGCAGCAGTTATTTGGCGGGTCCTGTGCCTTATCTTATTATCCTATATATCCGTATGTCTCAGTCCAGTGCCAGGCATGTAGTAATTGCTCAACAAATGTTTCTTGAAATGAATTCCAGAATGCATTCATGCATGTATGAGTCAATGAATCAAAAAATTCCAGTGGAGACTGAATATGGTTTCCTCCACAGCATGGGTGGATTAGATCATGAATCCTATAGACATAGGAAGATTATGACCTTCCTATGACAACAATGATTTTAGATTTTATTGGTGGATGGAATGGAGTCTAATGACATTTTACTAGTCTCCAACTTTCTTAAAGAGGGACACATACTAAAGACTGAGTTTTAAAATATCAGCAAAAAAGTGTTAAGGGGAGAAGTTATGGAATAACATAAAATGTTAGATGATCACGAGAACAAAAATTTTGTCTTATTTAAGACTTGATTATTTAATTTTAGAAGCACAGCAAATCAAAGAATAATAACATTTTTTTCCCTCCCTAAGGAAATGCTGCTTTCTATCAGCAAAAGTCAGCCCTTACACGTGGAAGTCAGACTCCAAGCATCAGAAGCACAGGGTCAGGGTGTGTGTTTGCTTGCCTTTCTATTGCCAGTACTCAATGCAGAAGTAAGAACATATTAGGTTCTTAATAACATTTGTTGAATTAAAGGGATTGATAAATGAAACATGTTAATCTGACTATGGTTTTCTTATCAGAAGATTTATAGGCACAGAGCCAGTTTCTACTGAAAGTTAGTTATAATTATTTTGGTAGTTTCACTCACAACCTTGCTTGTCCAATCTTATTTTTTCCTCAAAGGCTTATCATTTGGAAATATGAATTCTCCTGGTGCAGGTTTCTACCACGACAAATTCCTCTTCACTCCAGCTGCCTGGTGCTTAAGCTTAAAAGTTATTTCAAGTGCTTCCCTAGCACTTTTCACACATAATTGCATTTGCAGAAAGCCCTTACCCAGTGCAATTTCCCTTTCATGAAATTGTACATATGCGGATTTACTTTTGTACACTTTTCCACAATCAGGAGAATCTTACTTTGATTAGATGCACACCTGTTGGGGATAATTTGAAAAAGAGGGAATAAAGAGTTGGGAATTTTAAAAAGCAAAGAAGGAGGTAAAGCAGGTGGCAGAGCAGGAGAGAGATTTTTATAATGCAGCTCTGGGAGAAATTAAGGTGGCTGAGGCAAAGTTAGAACTGTATCCCATGGGCTGGAGAGAAGAGAGGCGCATGTGCCCTAGCATGAAATCATTGTGAGCAGAGCTAAAGTTTTGTGAGCGGGTAGAATGCAGGCCTGAGAGGTACCTCTTTGGGATTCTTGGTAGTTTAACTAAAAGTTGCCTAGGGCTTTTCCCCACCGAGTTACTGTGTGTTTTGGGGGTCACCATGTGACCCAGGAGACAACTTGTCATTCATCCCCGCAGAAAGGTGTTTAACTTTTAAGTGGAGTACCATATGTATAGGGTGGGGTAGAGGTATGTTATTTGTTACAAAGCAAAACAAATGTGTAGGCATGTTATTGAAATGCTGGGAAGAGATTTTAGTGTGCAAACTTCATTGTTTGGCTTTTAAGAAAGATAAAGCATATTTATAATAACTTTCATAGATTCACTCACAACCTTGGTGGCCCAGTCTTATCTTTCTTTCAAAGACTTATATATTTTTTGGAAATGTGAATTCTCTTGGCACAGGGATTTTTTGGAGCCTAATCCTTTTATTGGAGAGGGAAAATATGTGTTTTTGTAGCAATGTACAAATTGCATGAGTCACAGAGATGCAAAAATACTACTTTATCTTTCCATAACTAGACTTAATTTTAATCTTGAGCCCCTTATTCAATCTGAAGCAGAAAACTTCATTTAGCTACTTACAGTTTTAGTGATTTCTCAGTGATTTTGAATTTAAATCCAGTCAAATTCAAGAGTTTCCCCCTCTGACTCCTCCCCTGGTGCTGATGTTAATCATAAACATATGCCAGGACTCGGCATTTTTGGAGAGAGGGCATTCGCTCCTCCATATTGATCTACCCTGTGCTGACTTCAACGGAGACAAACCGTAATACTGTCACAGGCTTTGGTTGTCCGTATGTCTGGAATTTAGGGATTCTCCATCCTCCTTTCAGGCTGAAATTGTATGATCTATACCATACAACTTACCCTCCCCATGACCACCAGAATCTTCACTATATGTTGGCTTTGTGTTATATCTAGAATATTCTTTGCCATATTGGAAAATACTTGGTAGCCTCTTGTTCTGATTTGCCCCTTGAGGACTTCTGTGAGACTACAGACAAATCCATTGCGAAGTCACCCATCCATCCATCCATCCAGCCAGCCAGCCAGCCAGTCACCCTACAAACTTTTGTGCAGTGCCAGGTATTTACTAGGCACTGGCAGTAGAAGATTTCTTCGGAGGACTTCACTTTCTGGTGGGATGTGAGAACCAGAATTATTTACCTGCCTCCCCACACAGCTTAGACACTGAAAACTAAAACTACTTGCTCCGCTGCATTAACATAACTTTATTTTTCTTTGAAACTCTTGCCCAGGCTAATGGCTTTAACTCTTCAAAGGGAAGCATCAAAAGATAGTTTGCACATTCAAATTCTTTAAACACTTTGCCTGAAAATTTCTTGCCTTGCCGTTTCATGATCCGTACCCAATCTTAAACACCCTCATCCTGCACTCCCCCCCCCCCCCCGCCTCCAGTTCCCAAATTGTACCTCGCACCTTAAACCAAACTTCCAATTCCCGATAAATTCCAATCTTGCCTCTCTGGGACACTACCAAAGCACTGTCAGGGTGCTGTCCTCCCTCACATTGCCAGCAACAAACTCACCCTGTCTTATCAGCAGGTGCTGTTGGTGATATCTGGAGAGCCAGCAGTCGACATGATATCACAACTCAATAGCAAGCCCTGCTTCTAAGAAGAGGAATAGTTAGTACATATAATTAGCCCCATTAGCTGTGAAAGATTATTTGAAATATATGTTTATGCATGATCAAAAGTCAAGCCTTTCATTGCTGGTTCATAATATGGTTTGGATACTCAATAGAGGTTACTTCTCAATGGATATTAAAAATGTGATGATCTTTGTGAATCATGTGGTAAGATTTACATAATGCTGGTTCTAGTCATGCCTCAGGTATTGAGTGTAGACCCTCCTGAGAATGCCAGATGTTGAGTGTGCCTCACCTGTCCTGGAACCATGCTCCATTCAGTCACCTGTGACTATGATTAGGTTCCTAAAATATATGACACAGGAGACACTATTTTTATACACTCTTTATTTTTGACTAAGGCTTTGACTAATTCTAATCCCTTCTGAGCTGACCTCCCCAGGTAAAGTGGGATGAACAATAAAAATAGTCTCTAAAACTCCTTTGTTAAGTATTTGTAAGAACAGCATAGGCCAGGATTCTTAGTTGTAGGCAACAGAATCTGACCTAACAAGTTTACTTGGAAAGGGATTTATGATAGTTCACAAAATTATTGGGAGAGTTAAAAGTACAGATTCTAGGCTGAGCTTCTGGGAACAGTGCCCAGAACCACAGTGAAATCTGGCTCGCTGAGGAAATGCTGCTGCCATTGGCCTAGAACCCCAGTGCTTCTGCCACGATTGGGAGGATATTGCATTGGGCAACTCCTGCTGGCTTCAGAAGAGCCATACATGCCTGCCACCATGCTGTTTGAGAGCAGGGTTCTCAAAGTGTGGGCCCCAAACTAGCAGCATCAGCATCACCTGGTCACTTGTTAGAAACGCAAATTCTCAGACCACATTTCAGACCTATGGAATCAGACACTCTGGGCATAAAGCCTAATGATTTGTGTTTCTTATACAGGCTAAAGTTTGGAAACTACTGCTCTACAAGGCTGTTCACTTTATTCCTCTAAGTCTTGGACACATGCAGGTATATCTGCTTGGCAGAACAGGTCATACGAGGAACCCTAGCAACAAAGAAGACTGGGAAAAGGAGTCTATGGCAGTACTTATCAACATTTAATGTGTATCTGAATCACCTGGGGATCTTGTTAAAATGCAGATTCTGATTATTAGGTCTGGGGCACATTGCCAACAAGATCACAGGTGATGCCAATACTCCTGCCTCATGGGCCATAATTAAGGAACATTTGTAGTAGAGAAACAATGCTGCATGGGATGTGAGGGGGATTGTGACTAATCCAAAGTGAAGTATCTTCTATTCACCCTCTCTTTTTTTTTTAAATTTAATTTTGTCGATATACATTGTGGTTGATTATTGTTGCCCCTTACCAAAACCTCCCTCCCTCCTCCTTCTCCTCCCTCCCCCCCAACAATGTCCTTTCTGTTTGCTTGTCGTATCAACTTCAAGTAATTGTGGGTGTTATATCTTTTTCCCCCCAGCCAGGTTTTTTTTGTGTGTGTGTGTGTGTGAATTTATGTATTCATTTTTAGCTCCGACCAATAAGTGAGAACATGTGATATTTCTCTTTCTGTGCCTGACTTGTTTCACTTAATATAATTCTCTCAAGGTCCATCCATGTTGTTGCAAATGGCAGTATTTCATTCGTTTTTATAGCTGAGTAGTATTCCATTGTGTAGATGGACCACATTTTCCGTATCCACTCATCCGATGATGGACATTTGGGCTGGTTCCAACTCTTGGCTATTGTAAAGAGTGCTGCAATGAACATTGGGGAACAGGTATACCTTCGACTTCATGATTTCCATTCCTCTGGGTATATTCCCAGCAGTGGGATAGCTGGGTCATATGGTAGATCCATCTGCAATTGTTTGAGGAACCTCCATATCATTTTCCATAGAGGCTGCACCATTTTGCAGTCCCACCAACAATGTATGAGAGTTCCTTTTTCTCTGCAACCTCGCCAGCATTTATCGTTCAGAGTCTTTTGGATTTTAGCCATCCTAACTGGGGTTAGATGGTATCTCAGTGTGGTTTTGATTTGCATTTCCCGGATGCTGAGTGATGTTGAGCATTTTTTCATATGTCTGTTGGCCATTTGGATATCTTCCTTAGAGAAATGCCTACTTAGCTCTTTTGCCCATTTTTTAATTGGGTTGCTTGTTTTCTTCTTGTAAAGTTCTTTGAGTTTCTTATATATTCTGGATATTAATCCTTTGTCAGATGTATATTTTGCAAATATTTTCTCCCACTCTGTTGGTTGTCTTTTAACTCTGTTAATTGTTTCTTTTGCTGTGCAGAAGATTTTTAGTTTGATATAATCCCATTTGTTTATTTTTCCTTTGGTTGCCCGTGCTTTTGGGGTCGTATTCATGAAGTCTGTGTCCAGTCCTATTTCCTGAAGTGTTTCTCCTATGTTTTCTTTAAGAAGTTTTATTGTTTCAGGGTGTATATTTAAATCCTTAATCCATTTTGAGTTGATTTTAGTATATGGTGAGAGGTATGGGTCTAGTTTCATTCTCCTGCATATGGATATCCAGTTATCCCAGCACCATTTGCTGAAGAGGCAGTCCCTTCGCCACTGAATAGGCTTGGTGCCTTTGTCAAAGATCAGATGGCAGTAAGTGTGTGGGTTGATTTCTGGATTCTCTATTCTATTCCATTGATCAGTGTGTCTGTTTTTATGCCAGTACCATACTGTTTTGGTTATTATAGCTTTGTAGTATAGTTTAAAGTCAGGTAGTGTTATGCCTCCAGCTTTATTTTTTTTACTCAGCATTGCTTTGGCTATGCGTGGTCTTTTATTGTTCCATATAAATGTCTGGATAGTTTTTCCATTTCTGAGAAAAATGTCTTTGGAATTTTGATGGGGATTGCATTGAATTCGTATATCACTTTGGGTAGTATGGACATTTTCACTATGTTGATTCTTCCAATCCAAGAGCATGGGATATCTTTCCATCTTCTTGTATCCTCTCTAATTTCTCTCAGCAGTGGTTTGTAGTTCTCATTATAGAGATTTTTCACCTCCTTGGTTAACTCAATTCCTAAGTATTTTATTTTTTTGGTGGCTATTGTAAATGGGCAGGCTTTCTTGATTTCTCGTTCTGCATGTTCACTATTGGAGAAAAGAAATGCTACTGATTTTTGTGTGTTGATTTTGGATCCTGCTACTGTGCTGAAATCATTTATCAATTCCAACAGTTTTTTTGTAGAGGTTTTAGGCTGTTCGATATATAGGATCATGTCATCTGCAAACAGGGACAGTTTGACTTCATCTTTTCCAATCTGGATGCCCTTTATTTCCTTCTCTTCTCTGATTGCTCTGGCTAGTACTTCCAACACTATGTTGAATAGGAGTGGTGAGAGTGGGCATCCTTGTCTAGTTCCTGTTCTTAAAGGAAAAGCTTTCAGCTTTTCCCCATTCAGGATGATATTGGCAGTGGGTTTGTCATATATGGCTTTAATTATGTTGAGATACTTTCCCTTTATACTTAACTTATACAGGGTCTTTGTCATGAAAGAGTGCTGAATTTTATCGAATGCTTTTTCAGCATCTATAGAGATGATCATATGGTCCTTGTGTTTGAGTTTATTAATATGGTGTATCACATTTATTGATTTGTGTATGTTGAACCAACCTTGCATCCCTGGGATGAATCTCACTTGATCGTGGTGAATAATTTTACATATGTGTTGCTGTATTCTGTTTGCTAGTATTTTATTGAGGATTTTTGCATCTATATTTATCAAGGATATCGGCCTGTAGTTTTCTTTTTTGGTTATATCTTTACCTGGTTTTGGTATCAGGATGATGTTTGCTTCATAGAATGAGTTTGGGAGATTTGCATCTGTTTCAATCTTTTGGAATAGTTTGTAAAGAATCGGTGTCAATTCCTGTTTGAATGTTTGGTAAAATTCTCCTGTGAATCCATCTGGTCCTGGGCTTTTCTTTGTTGGGAGCCTTCTGATAACAGCTTCAATCTCCTTTATTGTTATTGGTCTGTTCAAAGTTTCTACGTCTTCACGGTTCAGTTTTGGGAGCTTTTTTGTGTCCAGAAATTCATCCATTTCCTCCAGATTTTCAACTTTGTTGGTGTATAGTTGTTTATAGTAGTCTCAAATGATTCCTTGTATTTCAGATGAATCAGTTGTAATATCGCCTTTTTCATTTCTAATTTTTGTTATTTTAATCTTCTCTCTTCTTTTTTTTGTTAGCCATGCTAATGGTTTGTCAATTTTATTTATCTTTTCCAAAAACCAACTTTTTGATTCATTGATCTTTTGTATTGTTTTTTGGGTTTCAATTTCATTCAGTTCTGCTCTGATCTTAATGATTTCTTTCTGTCTGCTAACTTTAGGTTTGGATTGTTCTTGTTTTTCTAGTTCTTTAAGGTGAAGTGTTAGGTTGTTCACTTGCCATCTTTCCATTCTTCTGAGGTGAGCATTTAATGCAATAAATTTCCCCCTTAATACTGCTTTTGCAGTATCCCACAGGTTTTGGTATGATGTATCATTATTTTCATTAGTTTCAATAAATTTTTTGATTTTCTGCTTGATTTCTTCTTGGACCCATATGTCATTAAGTAGAATGTTGTTTAATTTCCATGTGTTTGTATAGTTTCCAAAGTTTCGTTTGTTATTTATTTCTAGTTTTAATCTATTGTGGTCTGAGAAAATACATGGGATAATTGCAATTTTTTTGAATTTATTGAGACTTGATTTGTGACCTAATATGTGATCTATCCTGGAGAATGATCCATGTGCTGATGAGAAGAATGAATATTCTGAGGTTGTTGGGTGGAATGTTCTGTAGATATCTGCCAATTCCAATTGGTCTAGAGTATTGTTTAGATCTTGTGTTTCTCTACTGATTCTTTGCCTAGATGATCTGTCTAATATTGACAGTGAGGTGTTCAGGTCCCCTGCTATTATGGTATTAGTGTCTATTTTCTTCTTTAGTTCTAACAGAGTTTGTTTTATAAATCTGGCTGCTCCAACATTGGGTGCGTACATATTTATGATTGTTATGTCTTCTTGATGCATCAGTCCTTTTATCATTAAGTAGTGTCCCTCATTGTCTCTTGTTATGGTTTTTAGTTTAAAGTTTATTTTGTCAGATATAAGAATAGCTACTCCAGCTCGTTTTTCTTTTCTGTTTGCATGGTAAATCTTTTTCCATCCTTTCACTCTTAGTCTATGTGAGTCTTTATGGGTATTCACCCTCTCTTTTAATCAAAGCCCATAACCTCCAAGATTTGCAAGAGAAACAGATCCTCCACATTTGGAGGGACCAATCGAATCTTCATACATTTTTCTGCCTACTGCCTTTACTTGAATAAGGAGTTCATCATCTCATCTCCTGGAAAACTTTGAGGTGTCTTGGGTTTTCCTAAATTAATCCAGACTTGAAAGGCAGCTCTTTAAATTTTCTTAGAATCTCTTCAGTCTTATCAGACCACATCTCAATCAGAAAATAGACCTTATACACAACAATAGGCCCTTACCAAGGCTCCTGCTGTGACTGCCATTGTTGAGTGCCCATCTGCTGAGAGAGCCTAAAGTTGAGCCCTGATATGGGAACAATGCCTGGGGGATTCATCTGATTACCTGGTAGCCAGCTGATTACATTTGATCCCTTCCTCATGGCTAAAACAGTGCTTTGTTTTCATAGGAATGTTCTCGAATTTTAAGAACAGTTTTACATTTCTTGCCTAGAGAACTTTGACCAGCATGACCATTTATTGACTTACATTCTGCCTTATCATGGTTTCCCACCCAAAACTGGCTCCAATGAGAGAAAATTTTATAGAAAGAAATGTAAGTGGTCTTATGAGATGCCCATTTTCCAAAACTACGGCTGATGGAGGAAGCTGTATCTGCCTCCTGGCTCTTCATGCCTCTGAATCAGCAGAGAAAGAAGTCACTATTCAGCGAGGGCAAGAACTGTATTTTGAACCTAAAGGATTCACTAAGGTATCTCTTAGTATTTTCATGCTCATTAGTCCTGGTCAGTGGAAAGCCACAAAAATCCAGTAAAAAGATCACCATGGATTCACATTCCCCAGAAATGATGGTTTGGGTCATCTCACTCTCTAAAAACACCATCTAACTGAGGTGCTGACATAGGATAAGGGGAATGGAGAATGGATAGCGGCAGCTATGGTTAAGACATTGACCTTGCGACCAGCTGAAGAAGCAGGGACTGTAGCAATTAGGTTTTATGTTAGTTAATCTCTTCTTTCTCTCTTCCTTTACTCCCTCTCACACTACCTCCCATGGAAAAAAAGAACCGATGATGGCTCTTAATTCAGGTTTCAGGTTACAATAAGTAGCTGACAGGACTTAATGCGGGAGACCAACTTCTTGTCTGAACAAAGCATTGAAGTGGATGTTGAGGAGTGAAAGTAATCGACTTTGCTGGCTGTCTTCTCCTTGCTTCTCCTGATCAATTCTCCACATCTCTCCTTCCACCTCTGTGCCTAGGAAGACTGACAGGGAAGAATTTCAACATCTCCCTTCCCTCTGGTTTCTCACTGTGTCATTCATTGGGGAGCACTAGCATGAGTCCTCGGGCAGGACAGTCAAGTTGGGAAACTTATTTTCCTGATTCGCTGAGGGTTTGCTGTGTACTGGGCATTTCCATAAGCCAAAGCTCACAGCCTCTGCCAGATGGATCTCCTGTCACCGTGCTCTGTCTCCCCCTCTCTCCTTGCACCTGCAGGCCTGAGGGGTGACGGCACCCACTCCTCCTAGCTCTGGAATACCGCACGCTCCTTTATGTTTCTTATACCTTCCCTTCTCCACTTGTAACTAACTCCTTTACTGAACTCTCCTCAAATCACCCATTTTGAGAGTCACATATAAGTCCTGCCATGGCCCTTTCTGTTTCATTTTAGGGGGGAAGTTTGACAGCTTCCTCTCTAAAATGACTGAGATTTGAGACCTACTAACTCTTTTTGTGGCTGAAGAATAATTAACTTTTGCTTTCAGATTCTTCCAGGTAATATTTAGCCACATAAAAGATATCTTTTTAAACTCCCTACCATTTTGTCATAAATGGAAGTTGCACAGAACTAGTTTTCAGTAGATTGAAACAAGGGAGAGACTCTAACATCAAGAGTGCTGTCAGCATGAGCTGTCACCATCTAGTGTGCACTGAATTATTTTATACTACTATTAAGTAGTGGTTTTTAACTTTATGTCAATATATTCCATCTTCAGATGTCAGTTGTAAGGGGAGATAACACATTCTCTGTATGTTTTTTATTGGATCATATATATATGTATATTTGTTGTTGTCGTTCTTAATTCCAAAATTTTAATTTGGTCAGGAAACAAAAATAAGTTATAATGATTTATTTGTTGGAGTGGCTTGGTACAAAACTAAACTAAGTTTTTTGAGAGGACAGTAATCACATCTATGTTGCTTATTCTTAGATATCCACACAGAAGACTCAATTAATATTTGTTGAGCAAGTAATTTAAACTTTTTTGGATAGAAAGAAATAGGGGTTCTAACTTAGTTCATGTTACTGTGTGGGTCGGTGATATGATTGGTTTTCAGACTACTTAAGTTGTTTTCACCACAAAACCAACATCTTCAGTAATGTGATACATGCATTTTTGCTGGGTGCCACAATTAAAATTATGATAATTTATTTTTTAATTGAGAATAAAATGGCTCCTAAATGAGTCATTTGCACGAACCTGCTTTAAAGTGAATGAACAGTGAGTAAATGAGTATAGGAAAATGAATAAATTGATATTGGCCCTAAGAGGAGAACGTAGAGTTGTTGTATTGTGGCCTGGGAAATGTGGGGGAACGAGGACATTGTCAGCAACAATCTTTTACGGTAAAGCCTACAGAATATATTTCATTCAGCTCACTTACCCACTCACTGTCTTTTATTTGTTGCCATGGTTAGTAAATAGTGTTTATGAGCCCCTCAGTGCGAGGCATTTTTTCAGGTACTGGGCATACATCAGTCAGCAAAACAGATACGGTCCTCCTTTCGTTCAGGGTCCAGTCAGAAGAGACTCCTTTAGACTTAAAACAGTACTTCCTGTGCTGAATTTGTTTCATCTGAACTTCTGGTTGCTTGATCATGGCTTCTGCTGAGACTTATAGAAGCAGGGGCTGTCAATTCTTTTGTTGGCGTAAGAGAGGAAAGGGGAATAATTTTAGTTTAGGGGCAAAGCTTCATTCTGTGAAGCAACCGTTTATACTTGATTTGAAAAGCATTGGTGAAGTAACAAGAAAACTGGGATGGGCAGGGTGGCCTGGTTTCTTAGTAACTGGAAGCATTGAGATTATTTTGGTCAAGTTGATATAGACTTATTGATGAGAAATTATATCAGAGATAAAGAGCACATATAAAAAAGATGTTAAATTATTCAACAATGAATGAGAATTTTATCTCAGAGTTACATATGAACTGAATGAATTTTGAACATGAGATTTAAAAAGAAGGCAGCAACTGGATTAGACAGCTTGGCAGTGACTTAGGTATACAGTACAGTAATCCCCTCTTATCCGCGGTTTTGCTTTCAGCTGTTTTAGTTACACACTGTCAACCGTGGTCTGGAAATATTAAATGGAAAATTAATGGAAAATTCCAGAAATAAGCAATTAATGTTTTAAATTGCACTCCATTCTGAGTAACGTGATGAAATCTCACACCTTCCTGCTTCATCCCCCCCTGGACGTGAGTCACCCCTTTGTCCAGTGTATCCACATTCTATCTGCTACCTGCCCTTCAGTCACTTACTAGCTGTCTAGGTTAACATAGAAAAAATAGTATACATAAGTTTGGTACTATCCATGGTCTCGGGCATCCACTGGGAGTCTTGGAATGTATCCCTCATGGATAAGGGGGGACTACTGCATACTAATATGAAGGAGTCAAGAACACTGAAATGCTATTTGTTCTTTATTTATTGTTTCCGTTCCTCACTTCAAATGGCAGAGCCTAATTTCTCTGCCCTTGAGTGTGACTGGATTTCATGACTCACATATAATAAATTAAATAAAGTGGAAATGATGGTGTACAACTTCTGACACCAGGTCACAAAAAGCACGGGGGCTTCCTTGTTTTGTTTTCTTGGGTCTTCTTCTCTGGGAGAAGCTAGCACCACACAGTGAGGACATTTAAGCAGCCTTATGAGAGGTCCACGTAGGGAGGTACAAAGCCTTCCTGTCCACAACCTGCAATAAACTGAAGCCTCCAACCAACAGTCATGAACTAGAGCCATCCTGGAAATGGACTCCTTAGCCCCAGCCCAGCCTTCAGATGACTGCAGCCCCAGCGCCATCTTGACTACAACCTCATGAGAACCCTGAGCCGGAGCCAGCCAGCTAAGGTGCTCTTAGCTTCCTGACCCACAGAAACCCTGTGGGATAATGCATGTTTGCTGTTTTAAGCTGCTAAATTTTGGGGTAATATGTAACACTGCAATAGATAACCAAATAGAGAGAAATACAGATCTATGAGTTTGTATTTGCACAGTATGAATCCCTACATGTCAAAGCAGTTTCAAGATATGATCTGTAAGACTTGAGGTCTCAACCTTGGGATAAAAGCAAAGCAGTGAGACTGGCATTGCTTTGGATACAGCAAGGTAGTAGGGCAAAAGTGTGAGACATTCAGGTTACCATGACAGAACAAGAAGGAAAAGGCCACAGCGGGTAGAAGCTAAAAAACCTCTCTGTCCTGCTAAAGCAAATGTAAAATGGGGATTTATACACACAAAAGAGTAGGGCTAGGGCTAACTGCTGGCATCCAGCAGTGTCAAATGTGGGTCAGAAGTTGACTCTTGTGATTGGCAAGGAAGGGAAAGTGGACAAAGGAATAAGCAGGTGATGTATGGAGAGATGGTATTGAAGAAAGAGTCAGTGCTTTGTCAAAGCATCTGCTGCCTGGACAGTCATCCCAGCAGTCTGAACTCATGGCTGGTGCCTGCCTTGTCCCCTCACACCCAGCTCTCACACACTACCTTGCACCAAAGAGGTGCCAAAACATGTTTACTGAAAAAGTGAATGAATAAATGAAAGACAGCAGAACGAAGAAACAGAAGGAGGGAAAGGGGGGGAAAATGGGGCAAGTGTAGGAAAATGACAGGAAGAAAGAGAATGGATGAAAGGAATGTAGGAGGAGTAAAGAGGACAAGGAAAAGAGAGACAGGGAGAAAGGAGGCATGGGAAGGGGAGGAGAAGAAAGAAAGAGGGAGGGTGCAGGCAGTGCCGCCCACAGGAGCCTGAGGGTGAGGGGAGACTCGAGCAGGGAGCTGGTGTTCTCAGGTCCCAGGAGGGGCTGTGGAGGCAGCCCACCTGGAAGTTGCACCAGGCGCTCAGTTTGTCAGCCTGATGGCAGCCACCACAACCCCTGCCCCCACTGCTGGGACATGTATTCTTTAAAATATCCGATGCGTTCAGTGACTTTGCCCTCACTCGTGCGATTCAGAATTTTGAGACATTTTCACATGATTCTAACAAAGGAACTGCCATATACATTCCGTCCCCGTCTCCCTTTAATTTTCTTATGCCTGTCCTGTCATGTCCCCCTTTCTCCTCCCTTTCTGTTTCTTCATTCTCCTTTCTTTCATTTTGCTTCTTGTGATGGATTTCCAAACCTTTATGATCATAAAAGTCACCTGAAGAGCTTTAAAAAATACAGATGCCTGGACCCCATCCAAGACCTACTTAATCAGGATCATTCATTCATAAGATTCTCAAAACACATTGGTCTTGTTTTTTGCTGTTCATAAGAACTTCTCTGAAAAATGTCTTGCTCCGAAATTTCAAACCTGTTATCCTAATCCCCACCAAGTGCCCTAATCCCAACTATTAACAAAGATGTATTTTGAGGTCAGTATTTCTCAAACTACGAGTAATAAAAAACATTTTTTTCTTTTTGTAACTTTCAAACCGTCCCAAACCACTTTTTAAAAAAACAAAATAAAGTAGAATTGAATTAATAGAAAAATTAAATAAAAATACATACAAAATAAAACCTCCAAATTTTTAAATAAGTTTGATAGACAAGGTTAATCTGTCAAATTGCTATAAAGGTTTCTAAATGCTTACTCTGAATTACCATATTTATCTCATTGGGGATTGGGGCAAATAGCTATTGCCTTGCTGTGGAAGGCCTCCTATGGGATTCCTATTCTGATCTGAGCAATTCTAAGCATTTCTCTTCTACCTACAGTTACTACCTCAATTCAATTTCTACAAGTAAAGTTTAAACTGTACAAAAATCCTGCATATAACTCTCAGGGACATTCGTGGAAAGACCAAATGATTGGCCCCTGCATGCTAGCTGCCTGCCACCAACTCCCTTTTCTGGCTGACACTAGTTTCCTGTCCCTGAGCCAATCTGTAATCCATTCCATGAGTTCTTCCCCCAAGCTATGTTTTTGATGTTGTAAATCAATCTGTGTGTTGTGCAGTTGTATCCCATGCTTCGCTGATACCCAGCTGTCCACTGCTTCACCCTGATCTATTCATTAGGTAGTATGCTCAAAGAATTGAAGTCAATTATGATGGAAGGGAAAGCCATTTCTCTAGCATTCCTCACTTGTGAGTTCACACTGGGAATTTTTAAAATTATCAAATAACATGCTTTCTTCTGTTGCCTCGAGGTGTGATTTTGAATATGCTTTCATGAACGTTGAAGTTCATAGAGCTAGGTTCCTCTTTCTTTTCTTTCTAAATATCAGGAATGTATAATATGTTTATGTTTTATTACCCAAACATGGAATATATATTTCCTTCTTCTCTGATTAAAATTAGGGAAAGCTTGGGAAATAGATCTCACCTTAGTTTTGGGGGCACTCTCAAACATAGTAATATAGAAAGAAGATGAGGAAAAGAAAGGTGTGTTGGTATAAATCACCACTTAATCATTCCCTGAATTTGAATGATCTATCTTCCCAGATCACTTTTAGATTCCTTTTTCTCAGAACATCTGACTGCTTACTAATGATTCTGTCCCAATGAGTGGCCAGAGTCCTGAGTTCTGTTTGGCATCTTAAATTCAACAAATACCAAATAAATATAATATTTTCTTCTCAAACCAAATGTATTATTCACCAGTTACTCAGGTAGAAATCTTGGTATTATCTTTGAATTGACTCTCTTACTATGTGCCTTGACCATTAGAAATCATTTCTGCAAGGTGTAGTCCCCTACTGCAACCCACACTATTATTATTTTTACCTAGACAGTTGAATTAAATCACTTTCAGCCACTCCTAGTGTTAACCCAACTTAACTGTCAGACAAATTTATTTTATTTTAAAGCATATCAATTTATTTTAAAACACAGCTTGACCTTAGTGACTCTATATTACCCAAATAATACAATTCACATTTCTTAGCATGGTGTTCAAAATCAGCCTATCCATCTTAGTACCTAAACTTTTGCAAACAGAACCAGGGACTTAAAAAAAATACATATTTCACACTGTTCTGTCTGTGTGCATTTGTCTTCCATTTCCCTGGAATGTTCTATTTCCTGATGTCAAAGTGTCACTGTTTTATCTATTGCTTGCCCTTTACAATCTCCACCTCTTGGAAGAAGTTCTCCTTGATGCACCCATTCAAAAATAATCCTTCTGCCTCCCATAATATTTTTTATTTCCCTTCTATTGTTTTATATCAATATGCATTTCTTATATCATCGGATAGGTTATAATTAGTTAAATACATCAATTGCATTTTATTATAGAGTATAATTTTAGAAATCATCTCAATACTTTGTTTTTTATTACTATTTTGATGTAGAGGATTTTGGAGTCAGACAGTCCTTTATGAAAAAACTATGCATGGATCACAAAATTTTTTCACACCAAAATAAACTCTTACTAACTTGTAGTAATATGTCTGAACAGGATCTAGTCTGAGGCACTAAGAAGGATAAGGTGTCAGTTTGAGAAGAGCCCCTTTCAGAGCAACATGAATTCTGCTAAAATTGAAGCAAGAGCAAACATCGAATTTATGGCAAAGCTTGGGTAGAAAAATGGTGAAATCATTAATGCTTAATGAAAAGTTTATGGGGACAATGCCTTAAAGAAATGAGCAATTTACAAATGAATAACTCTTTTAAAAAATGGTAGACCATCCACATCAATTTGCAAGGAAAAAAATTAATCTCATTGTGCCCTAATTGAAGAGGACCAATTAACAGCAGAAACAATAGCCCACACCATAGACATCTCAATGGTTCAGCTTACACAATTCTCACTGAAAAATTGCAGTTGAGCAAACTTTCCACTTGATGGATGCCAAAACGGTTGCACCCAGATCAGTTGCAGACAAGAGCAGGTCTTTCAATGGAAATTTTAAACAAGTGGGATCAAGTTCCTGAAGCATTTTTTCAAAGAATTGTAACAGAAGTTGAAACATGGCTTTACCAGTATGAACCTGAAGAAAAAGCACTATCAAAGCAATGATTACTAAGAGGTGATAGTGGTCCAGTCAAGGCAAAAGTGGACTGGTGAAGAGGAAAAGTCATGGCAACGGCTTTTTGGGATGCTCAAGGCACCTGGCTTGCTGGCTTGCTGGAGGCCAAAGAATGATAACATGTGCTTATTATGACAGTGTTTTGAGAAAGCCAAATCTTTAGCAGAAAAATGCCCAGGAAGACTTCACCAGAGAGTCCTTCACCACAATGCTCTTGTCTCATCAAACAGGGGCAATTTTTCAAGAGTTTCAATGGGAAATCGTAAAGTACCCACATTATAGTCTGATTTGGCTCCTTCTGACCTTTGTTTGTTGTTTTCTAATCTTAAAAAATCTTTAAAGGGCACCCATTTTTCTTCAGTTAATAATGTAAAAAAGACTTTATTGATATGGTTAAATTCTCAAGACCCTTAGTTCTTTAGGGATGAACTAAATGGCTGGTATCTTTGCTTATAAAAGTGTCTTGAACTTGATAAAGCTTATGCTGGGAAATAAAGTTTATATTTTTTATTTTTATCTTTTAATTCCATTTTCCTGTGAACTTTTTGAAGTCCCTCAAAATAGTGCCCATTCCATAGGCCTGGATTTTTTGTTTGTTTGTTTTTAGTGAGACTCTAATGTGACTCCTCAGGAAGTACTTGGAGAGTGTCTTGTATGTACCAAGTGCCAATAAATGTTGCCTATTGTTATTCAATGACTGAGATAAAAGGAGGCTAATCATTAAATAATTTGCACTCCAAACACATTTCTGTTGTAGCCTTAATTACCTGGGGTTCCTGAAGAATAAAATGATATAAGAAATGCTACAGAATCATCAGAGACTACCTCATCAGGATTATCATCCAAGAAAGGTTAAGCAAACACATATGGCACCTCCTTGCATATAAAATGTTTGTTTTTCTCAATGCCTTTCTGTGTCTTACCTCATAGGATTCATTCAAGTCCCAGGCACAGATGACTCAGATATGCTCCTTGCCCTTTGGGGGTTTATAATATAGTTGTGGGAGATAGTTCTGTGTACATATAAGTATCACACAAAGCAGATTGCAATTCCAAAGAGAAATGGCCTTAAAGAATGAGAATGATTTCAATGAGCAGAAGAAATTAAAGGTCATACCTAATGAAAACAAGAACATGGCAAAGGCAGAGTGGTGGAAAAGTACACCCAGTCTTTGGGGATCATTGTTTGAATGCTTTATTCCTCTTCTACTCACCTTTCAGATAAACTTAGAACTTCTAATGTGGAGAAAATGAGGAAGTAATCTATCCTGGAAGAGAGCCACTCTTAGGAACTTTCTGTGTAGGCAGAGTTCCACTTCCACACTAAAAAAAACAAGAGAGGGAATATTCTCCAATCACTTTCCTTGTAAATTTTGTTGTATAGAAATAGTCATGATGATGGTAAGCATGAATAGTACAAAGAGGTAAAATGCAATAATATATGCTCATTATCAATAGTATATTCTCATTACCACTCAAGAAAATTTGTCAATCACAGTAAGTATCATATCTTTTCCAATAATTAGATAAACATATTATAAACACACCTATAATAAAGTTTCGGGTAAGCTTTAGGTGTTCTTCTTTCAGATATACTTATTGCAGGCTTATGCATTTACTCTAACCAATAGCAGATACAATAAAATGATCATGACTTTAATTTGTATAGCTATACTTCCTTTCTTCTTGAAGTGCTTTTAATATTTCATTTTCCTTCGTTGACCCAATTTCTTAGAGAGAAGGGTCTAAGGAGGCCTTTTATATATAGCTTATGGGGAAATCTAAAAATCATCTAAAATCATCTAAAAAATAGCACAAAGTAATTTGCCAGCATAGGATATTAACATAAAACACATGGAAATGCTGCTCTCACAAAATACCTTAGACTTTTTTTCATGGTTCCAATTTATCACGGTGTTCTGAATTTGAGCATAACTTTTTCAGTGAAAATGACTCTTCACCCATCTATGTGAACAAATGGGACTTTAGGCATAGCATCACAAGAGGATTTCCTATGCTATGTTAAGACCCCGATATATGGACATTCCAGTGTGAATATAAATAACCCCATTCCTCTAAACATGCCTCTCTATATGCTTTTGCTTAACAATGCAGCAGATGCCATGGGTGGAAACCACCTCTTTAGCTGTAGGCAGGCGGGCAAGCTTTCATCACTGTGTTCTTGGTGGTAGGTCACTGGATGTTAATGCCAATGGGGCAATTCCCTTGGCAGTCAAACTTGCAGGTGGCTTGCACGCTTGAGGATATTTTTGGGTTGGTCTACCTTAGAAGCCTGACAGGTTTGCTCTTTTGTGCTGCAAGGCCGTGCCAATTTCTTTCCCAGGGCTGATACTTTAGAGAAATATCTTGAGATTAGAGAAAGAAAAGAAAGGACTAGATGATGACAAATAAACAATATTGACATTGATTTTTTCCCCTCTACTTTTCATCAAATAGTCATTGAGAATCTCCATGTTTTCAATGAATGCCTCCCCAATTAATCCCTCTCTTCATGTATTTACAGAGGCTATGGAAATTGTTACCTGGACATGCAAAATTCTTTATAAAAAGCCTTGAGGCTGAGAGGTTTCTGGATTAAAAACAAAATAAAACAAAACCCAAAAAGCTAAACTCTTGGACAAATACCTGCTGCCAGGAGCTAACTCTTTCTGCAGTATTACTGATACTTACTTTACCATAACCTGCTCTTTTAGGAGAGAGGATGCTGCCTTCTTCCTCTGCCTGTCTCTTTCAAGGCTCTTACATAGGCATCTTTTTTCATTGATCATTTTTTATGATTGATTCCTGTTTGTTAACATGCTGCCAAACCCTTTTTCTTTACACTCTGATAAATATGTAGCAGCATGGATTTTAATATCTGTATTTACTTGTTTCACTAAAAAAGTAGAATTATTGGTATTCCAAATCCTGTTGGTTTATTTGTGTAACTGTGTAACTATTACCTTTTGTTGGTTAATTTTTGAAATTGGTTTAGATTATAATTTAAATAATTTTAAAAGTTTGATTATTCAGAAATAGTTTTTCTAAAAATATTTAATGATCTTGCAAATTGATGATAATTCTTTATAATTCTATACCATTTGTCAAGTTACGTTTCTTATTTGTCCTAAACTAAATCTATGAAAAAGTTCAGGAAGGTATTATAGTCACTGCTTTGTAGATAAGGAGGCTAATTCATAAAAATTAAATGATTTGTCCAAGGTCACAAATCTGTAAAGGGTAAACATAGAACCTGAATCCAGAGCTTCTGACTCTTACACAAGAATTTTCAAACTTTTGTATGGATCAGAATCACAAGGAAGGCTTCTTAAAAAACAGATTAGTGGACTCTACTTCCAGTTTCTGGGATTCAGTAGACCTGGGGTGAGACATCAGAATTTGCATGTTCTCAGGAACTACACTTTGAAAACTGCTGTTCTAGATTAGTACCTTTTCCATTATATTAGGTTAGCTTTTTAAATTTGTATTGTCCTTTTCCATCTCTGTGTGGCTCTGTTGCATTAGCAGAGTTAGTCAGATGTAACTTGCAGTGTAAGTTTGGTCTGGATGTACCAACAGCTAGGATACTGTCAATAGGTGAGGAGTCGATTGTCTCATCTGAATGGTGGGTTAAGATCATTAGAATGTTGTACTCAGTTGAGGTTAAGACGACCAGGAAAGTTCATCTGCCATATAAGATGCAGTGCTACCTTTCTCCCTAATCCTCAACTATTATAATTACATGGCATGTAATTTTATAATACCTATTTGGACATCTGATGACATTCACGGGCCATAATTCTCCTACATGCCACCTGCTTCTTTTGTCTTAGAGCAGTATTTCCCCAAACGTGCTCCAGTGGAAAACTATTTCTGCGGGAAGAGGTGTTACTTAAGAATGGATTCTATAGTCATATTTTGGAAGGTCCTAGGAAGTTAAATGGGTTTCTTTACCTTCAGTACTTCTCAAAACTTTCAGTATATTAATACGCTCTATGACTGCAAGAAAGGGAACGAGACTGTGGTGTTTCCAACTTTATATGGCCTGTGCTTTCTTTTGAAATGGAGGATCTTGAAGGACTAGTATTGTACATATAGCATTGGGGAAACACTTACATAAAATAAAAAGTCTTTTTCAAGAATTAGTAGCTTTTAAAAATATCTTCTGTAATACACTGATCAATGGAATAGAATAGAGAATACAAAAATCAACCCACACACTTACTGCCATCTGATCTTTGACAAAGGCACCAAGCCTATTCACTGGGGAAGGGACTGCCTCTTCAGCAAATGGTGCTGGGTTAACTGGATATCCATATGCAGGAGAATGAAACTACACCCATACCTCTCACCATATACTAAAATCAACTCAAAATGGATTAAGGATTTAAATATACACCCTGAAACAATAAAACTTCTTAAAGAAAACATAGGAGAAACACTTCAGGAAATAGGACTGGACACAGACTTCATGAATACGACCCCAAAAGCACCAGCAACCAAAGGAAAAATAAACAAATGGGATTATATCAAACTAAAAAGCTTCTGCACAGCAAAAGAAACAATTAACAGAGTTAAAAGACAACCAACAGAGTGGGAGAAAATATTTGCAAAATATACATCTGACAAAGGATTAATATCCAGAATATATAAGGAACTCAAACAACTTTACAAGAAAAAAACAAGCAACCCAATTAAAAAATGGGCAAAAGAGCTAAGTAGGCATTTCTCTAAGGAAGATATACAAATGGCCAACAGACATATGAAAAAATGCTCAACATCACTCAGCATCCGGGAAGAAATGCAAATCAAAACCACACTGAGATACCATCTAACCCCAGTTAGGATGGCTAAAATCCAAAAGACTCTGAATGATAAATGCTGGCAAGGTTGCGGAGAAAAAGGAACTCTCATACATTGTTGGTGGGACTGCAAAATGGTGCAGCCTCTATGGAAAATGGTATGGAGGTTCCTCAAACAATTGCAGATAGATCTACCATATGACCCAGCTATCCCACTGCTGGGAATATACCCAGAGGAATGGAAATCATCAAGTCGAAGGTGTACCTGTTCCCCAATGTTCATTGCAGCACTCTTTACAGTAGCCAAGAGTTGGAACTAGCCCAAATGTCCATCATATGAGTGGATATGGAAAATGTGGTACATCTACACAATGGAATACTACTCAGCTATAAAAACGAATGAAATACTGCCATTTGCAACAACATGGATGGACCTTGAGAGAATTATATTAAGTGAAATGAGTCAGGCACAGAAAGAGAAATATCACATGTTCTCACTTATTGGTGGGAGCTAAAAATTAATATATAAATTCACACACACACACACACACACAAAAAAAAAAACCCCGGGGGGGCGGGGAAGAAGATATAACAACCACAATTACTTGAAGTTGATAGGACAAGCAAACAGAAAGGACATTGTTGGGGGGAAGGGAGGAGAGGGAGGAGGGAGGGAGGTTTTGGTAAGAGGCAACAAAAATCAACCACAATGTATATCAACAAAATAAAATTTTTAAAAAGTAAAAATAAAAAAATGCTTTTTGTAAAAAAAAAAAATATATATATATATATATCTTCTGTAAGTGAATTTTCTTATTTAGTGAGAATATTATTCTCTGACTACTCTTAATCAGACTAAAATATATAGTTTGACTTTTAAAAAGATGATTTCTATTGTTTATTTCTCTTACACAAATGAAGCTGAATCCCAATAATGCATTTCTATAAATACTTTTTCCCCCATAACTTAAGAGAGTACTCTTCCACTCTCCTTTTCGAAAAGAAAGTCAGTCTTTTCCTCCAAAGCAGTATCTTTTTTTTTTTTTTTTTTGTGACCGGCAAGGGGACCAGAACCCTTGGCTTGGTGTCACCTGCACCGTGCTCAGCCACTGAGTGCACCGGCCACCCCTATATCAGATCCGAACCCGCGGCCTCGGCGCTCCCAGCGCCGCAGTCTCCCGAGTGAGCCATGGCGGTCGGCCCCAAAGCAATATCTTTAATAGATGATGGCATCTCAATAATTTAAGATAGCATGGCTATGGCTGCTAGTTTGGCTTTACCTAGAAATTTATATCAAACGCAAAATACAGAAACATCAATGAGTTTAGCCAGTGAGTTGCTTAGAATATTTTTTAAAAGAGCCTATGGTTATATCAGAAAAAAAAAAAAAATTAAGGAAACTTAGTTGATAATTTAAAAAAATATTCATATTCTTCTTTGTTTCATCTAGAACATTTTAAACTGATTTCCCACTCCTGAAGATGAATCTACCTTGTTCCACTTATTTTGTATACCAGATTTAGCTCTAAAATCCTGTAGTCTTACTTATGGTTCCTAATCCTGGAGTCCATATACTTCTTTGTTTCACTAAACATCCCCAGAGTTGTCAGGGAACCAAGAGAAATAGGAGCCACATTCTGCTAAAAATACCTTGTTTAGAGTGGAAAATCTAAGAAATTTAGCTTAACTGGTAATATTTTATCTTATTTAAATGATTCAAAACAATATTCTTCAAGTTCCTTACCAATTCTTGACAAAAATTTTTGGTTTCTGCATCTTTTAATATCTTTTAGCTAATAATATTGAGTGTCTTCTAAGTGTCCAGACTGTGCTAGGTCCTTTGAATCTGTCATCTTTAATTTTTGCTACAAACTGAAAGATACAGAAGAAACTGAGATTCATTGAATTGACCTAACTTGGATCAAATCCTGGAAAACAGCTAAATTGGGTTGAGAATATAGTTTCCTTTTTCTCTATAGCTCAAATTCTTTTTGCTATACCTTTCTTCCCGTAAGTTATTTATTTATATACTACAGTGAGACTATTTTACTGTCTTGTTCTCTCTACTGGATTTAATATTTTTTGAAGATGGATTGCCTTTTTTTTTTCCAGTATAGAAGTCTTATGCCTAGTTTATCCTTATGCTATCTGTGGGCACTAATTTATTGACTCTGGAATTGATAAAACATACTGTCCCATCCTTGTATCAACCTCTACTTGTCAAGTCATCCATACCAACCTTCCTTCTTCAATAACTTATGTTCACAGGATTGAGCTGTGGTCCTGGTCACCTTTCCCAGAATTTGGGATGATGTTATATCCATGTCTATCTTGAACACTTGGGCAAGGTCTTCCTATCGTCCTGTGGGGGCTCCCCAAGGAAGAGATCAATTTATTATTAGGTGTGCCTTTGACATAATTATAAAAAAACAAGTTAGACTATTAAGATAAATTTTTTTCAGGGTAAAGGCCTAAAGTGTTTTTTGCCCTGAACTCAAACCAAAATCTCTGGACTTACATATTTATTAGATAAACAAAGGCTCAAATCTTTTGCTATCAACTAGCCAGAGTGTTGATGCTCTAGATATGTCCTGGATTTAACCTGAATTGACAATTTTGTAGCTTCTATCTAAGAGAAATGGTATTCAAGAAGAATCAAAACAACCCTCTATCTTTCTACCTCTTAATGTAATCCAAGTTTTATTCTTCATTGAGCTTTTTCCAGAAAGTTTATATGAATCTTTTATTTTCTATAAGGTAAAAGGCTAGATATTTTATATGATTTATTTCATTTAACTGTAAAATCAAGCATTATTTTCACATTATAGATATTATCATCTCATTTTATAAATGGTGAAACAGGCCCTGAGAAGCTAAGCAAATTTGCATAGTATCATTCAGCTAGTAGTTAATGGAGACAAACTTTGAAAATACATATTCCTGACACCCAAGACTTGGCTGGGTTTAGTATATTATATTGACATAAAACCATGAATTAGGTTTAATTGTTATGTCTGCTGTTTTATTGAGCTTCAATATAAGAAGTGGTAATATAAAGAATATTTATTTCTCAATTCTTTGTAAAATAATCATTGAAATATTATCTATTACTTTTTCATTGTGCCTTTTATACAAATTAATATATTAAATCACTTCCAAATTTGGTTTGAGGAAAAAGCTTTATCTCTTAAAGAATTAATGTTTTCTTTTACTGTAATAAATAGAAATAGGTAGTTTACTTTCTTTTTATTTTAATTGTTTTTGTTTTGCTTCCAGGAAACTCAAGACTAAATTTTAAAGCTCAGTCATGGAAATTATTTCAAGAGGTTTGCATGTTCTCATTGCTTAAAACAAAATTTCTTTTCATATTGACAGTTTTGTTTTATTGTAAGAGTCTGAAATCCGTTTTTGAAGAAGAGGATGTTTAAACTATAAATAATTAATAGAGATTCAGGATCAAAACCTATAGTTTTAACTGATACTTCTCAAATTTATCTATCTATCATCTATCTATCTATCTATTTACAGTGTTCTTAACCATGTTGTTTTTTTCAAATTTTGAAAGCTGAATTTATTATTATAGCAAAAGTCTTAAGCATTACTCTTTCAAAGCTCGAATTGAATATTTATTTAAAGAACAGCTCACAACATTCTTTCAAAGGACAGAACTTACTAATTAGATTTTGGTTTAAAAATGATGAAATGCCAAGTCTTAGTTCACAGTTTATTTTAAATTTTATGAGAGTTTGCACTTGCCTTCTTTTTTCCTCCTGTCCTTCCTTGAAACGTTCCAGTCATTATCACATCATATTTATAGCAATCTTTCCTCTCAAAATGTGTTCATGGAACACTGACCATGTTTCATATATAAAAATGAATCCAAAGTAAATTGATGGAAAATATGCATATTGTGTTTGAGTTAAGATGATGTCAAAGCAACTGGGTGACTTGGTTACCTTGGCACTTTAGATGTTCAATGAGTTTCATATTGGGGCCAAGTCTGTGATAAAATTTGTCCAGGTAGTTACTTGGCATTGTGGAAAAAAAAAAATGACTAAATTTTGCATTTTGGAACTAGTTATGTTGGTGTCTCCTTGGATAATGAGCTTCAGGTGTTTTCAACAGCCCTTTTATGTGGTCTGTCTGGCTTAACATAATTTGCTATTCTGATTACATGGGACATAGGGCATCTTATGCCCAGAAACCTGAAGATGTGAACCAAACAATGTTAACTTCTACAGCTCCACTCTTTTAATTAACCTGCATGCATTTTAAAACAGGCACATTACCCTCTAGTATTTGCATATAACTTGTGTATCTAATTGGCTATATGTATGGAATATCATTTATTTATATAGACTCCTTTTCCTTGTTGAGTTTCAGAAGACTTTTTCTGCATTACCAGGGGTCTTAGATGCAGGAGAAAATGTTATTAAGCCTGTAACAAGATAATTTAATTTGTCAAATCTGAGACTATTGGGTTTGACAGATCAAATGTTATCTTTCAGGGAAAATGTTGAAAATAGCCCTGGAACAGAACCTATGGAGAGAAGCTGTTAATAAATTGCCAAATTATTTGAATTGTGATGAAACAGAAATAATGTCACTTCTACCTGTTTATGACTAAATTGCTCATGGATTTCAAAAAAAACAGCAAAGAATAACTTATGTGTTCTAATTATAGCTGAGTTTTAGGCTTGGTGGTGCTTGTTCTGAATTTTACTTTTCCCAAATGTATTGGAGTTGCTGGATCAAGATGATTCCCTAATATATACAACTCCTACGGCTAAATGTCTGTATCTTTAGTACTCTGATGCTTGAAAGCAGCAGTATAAAACAATTATATTCAGAATTGTGAAGTTTTCTGGCTGTGTTGACACTGTTAAATATATTAGCAGGTTATATTTTTTAGCATGGATTATAAAGTGAAGTGGGGATTTGGCAATTTTATGGTCTATTGATCAAGGTAGGCAGCACAGAAAGATAATTTAGGATTTAAAGTGAACTGATTAGCTGGACTGTAAGTACTGATCAATATGGGGGGTAATTAAGAGTCCACATATCACCTTCTGCCATCTACATAATCCCTGAATATATGACCAAAACAGATGAAAGACTTATTCATTACTGGAGTGTTATTTTTATATGATAATTTGACCTGACATTTCCCCTCACTGTTTTTATATCTGAATTACAGGTATGATGGGAAGTTTATCCTTCAGCCTCCATGTAGCCTCTAAAGGCATCTTTAGTCGTGACCTCCCCTGTGCTGGAGGAGAGAGGCTGCCTCTTTGACCAGCTGCAGGGTGGCCGACTCAGTTGAGTTCTCCTTTGAGGGGAAGGACTCTCTTTTGTTTCACATTCTTGAAGGCTTTTCCTGGCCAGAGTTGATTTGGCAGGAGTGTGCACTTGGGCTGTTGGGCTGCTGCCAGTCACTTGGTCCTGAAACTGGAGTTAGTAAGATCTTGCCAAAGATTAGACTGAGAAATCTGGATGCCGGCTGGCAGTCCAAGCAAGCGGCCCCAGCCAAATTGGCACAGTTGGGAAAACCTGGGAGAATCACAATTATTTTAGACAAAATACGAAGTTTGTGAGCTTTCTCAACATTATGCAAATCAGCCTTGATTCCTAACTCACATATGCATAGAAGTCCATCACTTTTGGTACTTATGTAAATGTACTAGCGCCCTGATTCATGTCAGATTGAACCTTGGTTTGCAAAGAGGAAATGCAATGGTGCTGCTGTGGGGATGCTACAGCACCTGCAGCAGCAGCAGGCAGAGAGCTCAGATGCCTTCAAGCCTTTCTCAGAGTTCTGGTCATCATCCGCACTCTGCTCCGGGGGGCTGCCAGCCTGTGGGTATGCATGAGGATTGAGGGAGCTGATGTGCATTATTAACAGTGCCGTTTATGGACAACCTGCTCCTCATACCTCACGTCCATCATCTCTTTTAGCTCAATCCTCACAATGGTCACGTAATGGAGGCACTGTTATTGTCCCCATTTTCATCTCAGAGAGCTCAGATTGGAAACCAGTTTCCCAAATGCCAAAGCTTGTAATTTTATCTCTGGGGGTATCTTGCAGTGCTTTTCAAAGTTTGGCAAACCTAGAACTCCCCAGGGGAACTTTTAAAGATGCTGATTCCTGGGTCCTGGGCAAAGCAGTTCTGATTTCATGGGCATGGGGTGGGACCCTAGAGATACTGTGTGACAATTGCTCCAGGTGACTGAGTCAGGTGGTTGAAGAGCCAGCCTTAGAGAGATACTGCTCTATGATCCCTTGTTTGTGCACAAGTGTGTAAACTCATGTGTTGGAGTTGGATATCTTTTTCCTCCTGAACTGCTTGTCATGTGAGACCCGGAAGCCCCAACTGCGATCTACTCTGTGGTATTGCACTGACCTTCCTTAACAACATTCCCACACCTCTTCTTTTTATTCCTCTACAGGCCCCTTGTTCCCTGTTGACCCTAGAAAGTTTAGCTTGTCCCTATTTTGAGTATCACTTAAACATGTTTACTTAAAAGTAATCTGAAGCATTCTTAAAGTATTTGGGTCAAAACTTATAGATCAGACATGCTTAGAAGTCCTGTAGCAAAACTGATAATCTCAGTTCTTCTGATGGCTTGTTTCAATATTCTGGGGTAATAATGCTTTCCTCTCAGAGACGAGGAGACTTATGTTATTGCACCTAAGATAGTCTATAAAAATCATTTGAGATCTTCAAAGAAAACTATGTCATTGCTTGCATACCTGAATCTACTGGTCTGAAAAACAGGGGTAATATCCTTTTGACAAATAATCTGGAAATCTGCAAAGCCCCTAACATATGGTCAAGCTTTTATGTGTCTTCTCTTTTTTCTTTCTTTCTTTTCTTTCTTTTTTTTTTTTTTCATTGAACACATTTTGTTTCTTGCTTAGCAGGGGAAAACCTAAGAAAAGTTCGGTACTCTTACTTCAAAGCCTGGGCAGAATTTGGTCTGAAAAATGTGATAGTTTAAAAAATACCAACAGCAAATAAGCAAATAAAAGGAAACATTTATGAGCTTCAAGAATAGTTTTCTTAAGATAAAAGGGAATGTTTATTTCATGTTTATTTTGTGTTTACGTCATATAGATTTACAGTTATGTTAAATTATACTCAAAAACAGATTCCAATTTTTAGAATTCTGTTGCTTAAAAAAACAACTTAATGCAATGATGTCAGTTCATGACTTTAAGATAAAAATGATTTCTTTTGAATCTGAGTCACTTATTTTATAAGCAAAACCTTCCTATAAAAAATTGGATGTACTTGAATTAATCAATGTAACTTATGGTTTTTCCATTTACATTTCCTCTGAAATTACAGTGATGTCAGAGGATATTAAATTTTATTTTATTTAACACCTAACCTGAGTGGCTGTATTTTTTAGTGAGTAGCTAGACAAACTGTTTGTAGCAATTTTGATGGTGACTTATGATTTGAAGAATAGGGCAATCTAAATGTCATCACTTGATTTTAATTTTGTCTGGGTGGTATTTTGCACATTTTTTTTCTCTTTCTCTTGCTACAAGCCTTGTTGAGGGAAGATATTCTGAGCTGGAAGGTACAATAAACAGAAAACCAATGCTTTCATGCCCCTGTGATACTTTAGGCTTATAGATTTTTAAGTTTTAAGTTTTAACTTAATTAGCTAATTAATTTATTTTACCAAGCAGTACATTGATGCAGAGAGACAATACTTTTTCTGAGTCCCTGTTGTTTGGAGATGAGGGTCTAAAGACACTATGGGAGACCTTCACATGACATAAAAATGTAGTATATGTCACACATGCATGAAGGATGTGACTGAATTCATGTAATTACTGAATAGAGAACAGATCATAATAGTGCTTTACTGGGCTTATTCTAGTAACTTATTTCCACAACAATGTTAATGATGCTTCTTATAAAGTCAGAGGACAGAGGTGTCATTTGGTGGTTTTAGGTGGTGCCTTGGCATTTTTGAAGGAAATGGAGCTTCAGACTTGGGCAAAAGGAACAGAAGAATATTTGGATGGTCATGAAAGTGACAAGAGAAGTGACTAGTTGGAGAAATAATGACATAATAGGTAAGTAAGGGAAGAGGTGAAGGATTGGATCAGTGGAATAGGGGGGAATGGAGATCCCATTTCAGCTGGAAAGACTAACACAGGTAAAATAATGAGAAAGGAATCAGCAAGTCATGTGCATTATCAGAAAGAAATCCAAATTGAAGAAAATTCATAAAAAATAAGTGAGGTTAGTAAATATGATAGAGTCATTGGATGGAGGGCTTTGAATTCTAGATTTTAGAATTCTGATTTTTTAATAAGTGATGTGGTCAGCCTAAGTTGCTATGGATAAATCTGGGCTTGAGTGTATAACTAGGCAGAAAATAGTAAAACGAGTCCAGAGATAACATAAAGCCATTTCTGCATGAAAACAAAAAGTCAGAGCTAAGAAGTATTTGCCCACTTTAGATAGGATATGAGTTCTCTTGCTAGCCCAGGTCACCCTCTGAACCCTGTTTATCACTTAAGTTATGTGCCTGACTCCTGTGGATCTGAGCAGTTGGGGGTTGGAGGCAGAATTTGGGACTCACATCACTTATTTCTGCAGGTGATAGGTGCTTCCCAAATGCTGTTAGTTCTTCTTAAAGGTGCAGAAACCAAGAGGCTAGGTCATTATGCATCTCTGTCAATAGTCCACAAATCACCCAGTGACACAGGAAAATGTCAGTCAGTCACCTGACTGGTGGTTTTAAATGATACACAACAACCACCATAATGTTTTCATGTTGACTAAACTTGCCCCTCATTGTGTGTTAGCATGCTAGAGAAACAGCCTGAGGCAGACATACAAATCAGATCAGAACTTGGGTTCACTGGTCGGGAGAAGTTTCTCTAAAAAACCTGTTTTAAGCAGATTTTCGAGAATCAGCATAATAGAAACATTGCCCGGTAGTTGAAAGATCTGAACTCTATTTCTGCCTGAGCACCACCCTTGGAGACTGTGGTTTAATTGGTCTGGATAGGGTCCAGGTATCAGTATTTTCTAAAATCTTCCCACATGATTGTTAGTCAGGCTTGAAAACTATTCGTGTAAGTCATTGACAGTTGTATGATCCTTGCTTATGTGTCTGATATGAACAAAGTTGGATTGTTGCCCAAACAGGTGATTCTGGAGTAGAAGTTCCTTACCACTCAGGCAGGGAAGCTGGGGAGGTGTCTTGAAGTAACATAACTGGGTTTAGATAATATGTATCTATAATTACTATGAAGAGAAACTAAGCTTGTAGCTAGAAAAGCATCAAAAATCAAATCCAAAAATTGAGTTGGGGCAAGAATGGAAGAAAGAAGAGCAGACCAGGTAGCCAAGAGCAAGGCCAGAGGACAGTTGCGTATGAAGACCATCTCCAGGAGAGACACTCAGAACAGAATTCAGCACTAAACTGTGAGTGGATTCTCTCTTTTCCAGTGTTTCTCCTGCATGTTGTGTAGGCAACAAAGTTACAGGCAGTCTGGATGCCACTGGAAATGGCTTGAGCTTCAGAAGCCTGAAAGATTATAATGTCATTGCGGAGAGTATATAGAACAAGGAATGCCCTGAAATTCATGACACTTGGAAAAGCATTTTTTTTTTTTTTTTTTTTTTTGACCGGTAAGGGGATCCCAGCCCTCAGCACGGTGTCATCTGAACCACGCTCAGCCAGCAGAGCACACCGGCCATCCCTACATAGGATCTGAACCCACGGCCTCGGGGCTACCAGCGCCGCACTCTCCCGAGTGAGACACAGGGCTGGCTCTGGAAAAGCATTTTTAAAACAATTTTGTCCTCTTTCCTCCCCACAAAAGTCTATATAGAATGCCAGAAATCAGTGGATCTATTTTACTTCTTGAAAAAAATCTGTTTTCTACCCCCTTCCCTCTCCCTCCACCATTTCTCTCTTTCTCTCTTCCTTTTGAGTCCCTTATCCTAAAACAATATTTAACCAACCGTTTTCTCTCCGTCCTCATTAGGTTTTACTCTTAATTCAACGCTTTAAAAGTCTCTAGTACTGCTAAGCCATTCCTGCTCCTTCTGGAGGAGCACCTGAGCTTCAGTTTCAGTCAGACCGATACCAAATCCAGGTTCCATCACTCTCCAATTCCGGGACCTTGCTCAGGTTGCTGAGCCTCTTCCAGCATCAATGCTCTCATCTTTAAAATGGGAATATGTCCTACCAACAGTGTATGAGAGTTCCTTTTTCTCTGCAACCTCTTCAGCATTCACAGTCTTTTGGATATTGGCCATCCTAACTGGAGTGAGATGGTATCTCAGTGTGGTTTTGATTTGCATTTCTCGAAGCCTGAGTGATGTTGAGCACTTTTTAATGTGTCTGTTGACCATTCATATATCCTCCTTTAAGAAATGCCTATTCAGCTCCTTTGCCCATTTTTTAATTGGGTTACTTATTTTTTTAAATTTTTTTTAATGTTTTTTTTGCTGTAAAGTTGTTTGAGTTTCTTGTGTGTTCTGCATATTAATCCTTTGTCAGATGTATATTTTGCAAATATTTTCTCCCACTCTGTTGGTTGTCTTTTCACTCTGTTAATTGTTTCTTTTGCTGTGCAGAAGCTTTTTAGTTTGATATAATCCCATTTGTTTATTTTTCCTTTGGTTGCCTGTGCTTTTGGGGTCATATTCATGAAGTCTGCACCCACTCCTTCCTGGAGTGTTTCCCCTGTTTTCTATAAGGAGTTTTATTGTTTCAGGATGTATATTTAGTTCTTTAATCCATTTTGAGTTGATTTTGGTATATGGTGAGAGGTACAGGTCTAGTTTCATTCTCCTACATGTGAATATCCGGATTTCCCAGCACCATTTGCTGAAGAGGCAGTCTCTTCTCCAGTGTGCTAGACTTGGTGCCTTGTCAAAGATCAGATGGCAGTAGGTGTATGGGTTGATTTCTGAGTTCTCTATTCTATTCCATTGATCTGTGTGTCTGTTTTTATGCCAGTACCATGCTGTTTTGGTTATTATAGCTTTGTGGGTTTTTGTTGTTCTTGTTGTTGTTTTTCTTTTCTTTAAAAAGTTATTTTTATTTATTTTTACTTTTTAAAATACATTTCTTAATTTTAATTTTTAATTTTATTTTAACTTCTCAATATACCTTGTAGTTGATTTTCATGTCCCTTTACCTATTCCTCTTTCTGCCCTCCCTCTCTCCCCTCCCCCCTGACTACATCATATCTGTCTACTTGTCTTAACAAGTTCAAGGAATTTTTGTGATTGTTGTGTCTTCTTTCCCCCACCCACTCTTTGTTTGTTTGTGTATTTATTTATTTATTTATTTATTTTTAGCTCCCACAAATAAGTGAGAACATGTGGCATTTCTCTTTCTGTTCCTGACTTGCTTCACTTAATATAATTTTCTCTAAGTCCATCCATGTTGTTGTGAATAGTAGTATTTCATTCTTTTTTATACCTGAGTAGTATTCCATTGTATAGATATACCACAGTTTCCTCATCCACTTATCTGATGATGGATATTTGGGCTGGTTCCAACTCTTGCTATTGTAAATAGTGCTGCAATAAACATGGGAGTACAGGTATCCTTTCAGCATTATGATTTCCATTCCTCTGGGTATTCTCCCAACCGTGGAATAGCTCGGTCATATAGTAGATCTATCTGTAATTGTTTGAGGAACCTCCATACCATTTTCTGGGAATACATCATCTGTTTCTTATGGTTCTTGTGATGATTGGAGGAAGTGCCTCATTCCATGCACATGTACAACAGCTACTCCAAAACACTAACTTTGCTTTGGTCTTGTGGAGAGAAAAGACAAATGCAAATGCCCAATGCTGTGTGGGGATGTAAATCAAAGGGGAAAGAGCTAATTCCCCTAGGAGATATCCATCAGTAGTAGTCAGCTTTGATTTAAGCATTTTCCCATAAATTTTTACCTAGTTCCTGTGCTGCAGAGAGCGAGTAGTTAAAGTTGGCATGGGGTTGAGTTTGATGGATTATGCCCAATTTTGTTTCACAATCTTTACATCCACCAGTTGTGAGATGTAGATAGCATTTTACTTAGTGAAATGCAAAACTATTGAAAAATCGCAGGCTTGACACTTTGCATGAACACAGATATCATTTCTTAAGTTTAAAATACCAATGCATGAGTTCTGTTGTTTTTTTTTACCTGAGATTTTGAAATAGCTTAAAATTTTCCAAAGGTATTAGATCAATTTTGTTTCTGTGGCAGCAGGACATACAGGCTTTTCTTTTTCCTTCTGATTAATGGAATTGGCTCTAGTTGTAAATGAGTGTGAGAGTTGCTATGTTTTAAAATATGCGTCTGTGGTTACTTTAATACATTTGTTTATGTTGAGGGTGTCCTTTTCATATTTCCAGGTGCTGATGGTGCCATATTATTTATGTAGTATAGAGTTCAGAATAGAATAGAAACAATTCCTTTTTTTGATTATTCATTTGTCCATACATCCAACAGTTACTTATTGGAAATATATATATATATATATTTGGCCAGGCCTTTTGATTCTAGGTGATGTAAGTCCCGAGAAGAAAGACCCAGAAACTGCTATCAAGAACTGTTAGTCCAACAGACAAACACCAACACGAAGCAAAATAATATTTTTATAGAAGCAGCAATGTATAATGAAAAGAACATGACTCTAACATCAAGATAATCTGGCTTAAATACTGACACTCTCATGTACTAGCTGTATGCTCGTAGGCAAAGAATAAGCCTCAGTAGTTAATAATACCTCCCTTGCAGGGTACAAATGAAGATGGTCAGTAACGTGTGTAAAGGGCCTAGCACCCTGTCTGGTACATAGAAGATAAAGGTATAAGGAAGACACTATGACACTTAATAACGTAACACTGTTGTTTAGGCACAATGGGCTATATTGTGATTACTCACATTTTAATATTATGATTATTCACATTTTAAAATGTGGATGCTAAGGTTCAAAACAGTTTAAAAAATCTTGTCCAAAGCTACATAGTTTCGAAATGGTGGTGCCTAGATTTAAACAAAACCATCTTTGGACTCAAAACGTGAATTGCATCCATTTGGACTCTTCTCACACACCATACTGCTGGTTGGACTTTAAATGTTTTCTATTAGTGGCTCAGATCTATACATGTGTTGTGAGGTATAAGATAGAAAATATTTTAGAAATATTGAATACCTGTAATTCCAAATTTTTTCCAAAAGAAAAAAAGTACATTACGTAGGAAGAAGGGTCTTATATTTGAGTTGGGATGAGAATTAAGGTTTTATGGCAAAGTTTGATGAACAGCTACCTGATAATGTTATTAATAATTGATAAATATTTAATGAACAAAATGGTGAGAATGACCACCAGAGGTCCATTTAGATGAGCTCTGAAGAGCTTCTTTAGAGAACTCATTCTGAAGGTAGAAAGATCCCTGGGCTGAAATTTACATGCTAGGAAAGACTTAGCTGTCTGGGATGGGGTTAAGGAATGATGAATAAACAGAAGTGTCTGGCACTTGGATTTGCCTCACTTGGACTATGTCTGAAGGCAGGAGTGCAAAAAATAAAAACTGGAAGAATAGTTTCAGCAAGAATCTTTAAAACTCTGTCAGGTGCTGCTGTGGTGGTGGGCATCTGTCTAATAGTGAGGATCTCAAAAGCAAGAGGCAACTTGCATTTCAATTTCTTTTATCCATTGTGGGTTCCACCAAATTAGCTAGAATACCCAGTGGGAAAGAGGGGAGGCTCTGGACACCGTGGGACCAAGACAGAGATTACAAGCCCTGATAGAATAGAAGTGGTGTCAGCATGAACATCACTGCTTGTGAGCATGTGTTGAACAACTTCTGTGTATTTCCAGGAATATTTGATGGGACAACTTTGAAGGAGGGGGCTCAATTTGTGAAGAGAGGAATCAGTAAAATTTGGTTGTTACAGAAAAGGTAACTCCATCTGAATTCCCAGGTTATGCTGTCTGGGAATATTTGAGCTACATGTATGATAGACATTGTTACAAAGAAAATATTCCATATGTTGTATGTCTTTAGCTGGCAATCTGTTCACAATATATTCCTCCACCTACAAGTCCTGTGACTCTAAGATCTCCTACCCCAGTAGTCATCTGTTCACATCTTATTCATTCTTCAAGGCCCAGTATCAAATGCATCTTTTGCTATGAAACTTTTATAACTTTCCCAAAGTGGGAAAGACAGTATGGTAGAGTAGGAAGGAAAGCCATATTGGAGTTGTCAGATTGGAGTAGGATTTGAATTTTTGTCATTGTTTAGAAGTTACCTTATCTCTTGCACGCTTGCTTTCTTCAGTGTAAAGTGAAATGGGAAAACCATCCCTCTTCACAGTGTTGTTACAAAAGTCAAAATGAGATGATTTTGGAGAAAATGGTTACAGTTTGGAAACTGAACCACTATGAAAGCTTGACGGCTCATGGAAAGAGTATGGGATTTTGATGTCAGACAAAGAACAGCCACAGGTTTTTAATTTACTTGTGACCTTAAATTACTTAACGGTTTTGAATCTAAGTTTTTTTAATATGTAAAACAAACAAAAAATGCTACCTCACTTACAGGGTGGTGGTGGAATATAAATGAGGTAATATATGTAACATGTGCTCCATTGAAGATACCCAGTAAATGTTAGTTTTATCCTTTTTGGAAGGAATTTGTTCCTCTTTTTAATATATGTCTTTTGATACTGATCATCTTATGCCTTTTATTTTAGCTATTCATGTACTTTTCTCCATACCGCTATAAAACTAAGATATTTAACAGCAAGGTGTAATATGCCTTACTCATGTTTGTAGCTTCAGCATCCTGCATAGAATTCTGAGCTTAATAAAGCTCAATAAATTTTTACTGAGCAACTAAATGAAAGAACGAGTAGGAAAAGTCAAATTCCTTGCCTGAATGACTGGATGACCATCAGAGCAGTTAGTGCGTTGGAATAAGAGGAGAAAGAGCAATTAAAGGTAAAGCACTGAAGTAAAGGAAGGTAGAGGTGGAAGTGCTGAAGAGGAAGCCACACACCAATTGCGAGATTCACACAATGCTTCTTGGACAAACATATGCAGTGCCCAGGGCGAGCAAGGACAAGGAGCATATTATGCTTCCTGGTCCAAAGATTTATTGCACTGAGTGTGCTCAGGTAAAAAAAAAAAAAAAATCTGTGGGCTTCCTAGGGACTAAAATGTGTGTATACAGCAAAACAAACTCTTACATAACCCAAAAGTTAGTTTCCCTCTCCTTATGGGCCACTTCTCTTCAATGTACAGTCATTTTGGTCGATGATGGACAGCATACGTGATGGTGGTCTCGTCCAATTACAATATAGCTGAAAATTTTCTATCATCTAAGAACATTGTAGCCATTGTAATATCATAGCACAATGCATTACTTATGTAGGAACAATAGGCTATACTATATAGACAAGGTGTGTGGTAGGCTGTAATATCTAGAGTTGTGTAAGTACATTCTATGATGTTT
Organism: Cynocephalus volans; assembly: GCF_027409185.1. Taxonomy (NCBI): domain Eukaryota; kingdom Metazoa; phylum Chordata; class Mammalia; order Dermoptera; family Cynocephalidae; genus Cynocephalus; species Cynocephalus volans. Next base: position 217,331,462 of record NC_084460.1, on the reverse strand, counting down.
GCTCAATGATGAGATCCCTTAAGAATTGGTCCCAGCAGAGGAGCAAATGTGAGGCCAAGTCCTATTATCCGTTTACTGGCCTGTCCTGTTGTCTTCTACAATGTCCTGATCCAGGCTGTGTGTGTTTAGCTTACTAGAGATTGCTAACAGGGGGGATAACCAAAGGAATTTTCACTTAGAAGAGGACATTGATAGAGGTGTATGTTAAGTACGATTTTTTCCCCCACAATCCAAAGGAAAGGAAACCAAACAGTTAAGTCCTCACAGGATGTACCCAGTTTCTAATCTAACATAGACCTCTTCTCTAGACAGAAGGAGGGTCAAACCAAACAGTTAAGTCCTCACAGGATGTACCCAGTTTCTAATCTAACATAGACCTCATCTCTAGACAGAAGGAGGGTCAAAGAGTTGGGGGCCTTCTTAATCCACACATTTACCATTTTATCTTCTGGAAATCCTAAACTGGTTCCACAGAGTCCCTAGTCCTAGTCCCTCCCCTCCCTCCTTACCTTCCTGGTGGTACATATAGTTATTCATTCAAGTTGGCCCTGAGTTATAAACTTGCCTTTGCCTTTTTATTCTCCTCATTGTCTAGCAGGTAAATGCTGACGCAGACACACAGGCACACCTTTCTAAGGCACACATTAATTCTCAAAGACAGCACAATTTAAATCTATAAGGAGGAAGAAATATTTTCCTGATATCCTCCATAGTTTGCAAGGCTCTTTTTTCAGAGTAGAATTATTATTTCCTATTTTCAAATATATCTTAATATCCAAGCCTTTGGGGGCGGGGTGGGGGGGAGAAAGTAAGGAAAGGAAATAGACCAAACCAAATAAAAACTTTGAAATTGCTATAGAAAGCATTTAATTAGATGACTAGATAAAGACTTATCTTATGTCTATGTGTTGAAGAGAAGACGATTTTGTTCTTTTAGTTATACATATAAAGCATATTTTTATATTAATAATATCTTGCAGCTGTAAAAGTGAATTAATACACCTATTGAAAATCAGATGACATCAGGGCTCAAATAGACCTTGGGAATGTCTGGCTCTGCGTTTTTCAACCTTCACTTTTTTTTATCAGCATAATTCTTCATCCCAAATTTATATTTAGAAGAAATAAAATTGTCTGTAAATATATAAAATATATGAAAGCAAAGCTACTACGCTTTAAGTTGAAGGAAGTCGAGGTTCTGGTACCCCAGCTGTCATTTTACCCCTTCACTGTCCCTCCTCTCTTCCTCCAAGGCAGCCTCTGAGAAGCATTCAAACCTAAAATTCAGTGGAATACATCCCACCCCCTCATGTGGAAGAATCTGGTGTCCAATTTAACTAAATGATCTCCCCATGGCTAGATAATAATAATAATAACAATAATAAGTATTCACAGTTAACATATATGAAGTGATGACCTGGACCAGGCACTCTTCTAAGTGCTTGGCATGGTTTAAAGCATATAATCTCCACATCAACTCTATGATGGAGACTCTCATAATCTTCATTTTACAGATGAGGAAACTGAAGTCAGAGAGCTTGAGTGATTAGAAGCAAATCTAAGACTAGACCTCAGGTGTTCCTAACCCTCAGGCCAGTGCTCTTTTCAGGCTGTAATTCTGCCTCTCACAGAAATATTCTCAAAACCACCCTATGATTAGAATGGAATTTTAGCATCAACAAAAGCATACCATGTATTCTCAGTCCTCTGTTCTCTTAGGTTCTTTCCAGAGATTCAACAGGTCATTTAAAGGCCAGAGAAGCTTAAAGCTTTGACATTCCCACATGCCCTCAGGACTTAATTCAAGTTCCAGGCTACTGCAGGGCACAAGCCACCTCAGAGGTTGCCTCAGACTCATCACTGGGAACTTGGAGAAGTAGAAACCACTGAGGCATGGAGAGAACAATGGGCAAGAGAAGAGCTGGAAAAGCCTTTCCAGTATCTGTGTGCAGAATTAGATTTGTGTATCACCTGTGATAACTCGAGAAACTCTTATCTTTTCCTTTTTCTTTCTACTTCCCTAAGGCAGAGAGACTCTGTCTACAAATGTATCTTCGTGTTCCCCCTGTGTTTTCAGGACTTGAATACATACATGTTGAATTGGTGGACAAATTGGCAGCATTATCTCTTTCTCTAATTAACCAAGTGACTAAGGCCAAACAGCCCCCTCCTCAGCCTGCTTGCTATTAAAGCAAAGGCCAGCTGCACAGTGATGGGAACAGCCATCTGCAAATTAGCAGTTAAGAAGTAGAGAAGTGACTCAGGATGTCTGAATGACCTACCATTTGGGTAATCCACTTGTGGTTAATTGAGAACAAGATTCAATTAACACATTTCTACACTGTTCACCTGAAAAATTCCAATAAACTTAAAATCATGAATAAATTTTGCAACTCTGATGCATGGTACATGAGTAAGTGTCTAAGTAAGTGAAGTTGTTTAATTTGGGTTAATATAAGTAATAGTGATTAACTTTCTTATCTGAGGTCAAATGGGAAGCTGGGAAGAAGATATTTGAAAGGCTAAGCTGAGTGAAGCCATGAAGAATATTTAAATGTAATTTAGAACAGAAGGTTCAGATCTCGTGAATTCTGACACATGCATGTACAGAAAGAAGGAAGCACACTTTTAAAATACTACTATTTTAGGTGGCATAAAGTCTTTAGCTCAAACTTTTAAACTCAATTTAGTCAGATGTATAAAATGATAATTCTGTCTCCTGGGATGGCCTATAAAAATGAATATTTGTTCAACATTTTAAGATCCACAAATTGAAAGTGCTGTGTAAATACTGGGCCAGATTAGCTCACCATGTGTCTCCCTGTGTGCACAGGCTTTCACTGACTTCAACGGGTGGAATGTGGTGGGAGAATCTGGCTCATTATTAGTTTTCCTATTTTGATTTGATCAACTGTTGTCAATTACAGACATTGGTAATTAACCACAGAAAAGGAGAAGAGGGAGAAAAAAACTTGCTATCATAATATTTATCTTATCAGTTATGGTATTTTCCTATATTGAAAAAAATATTGTAGTGAATTGTGTAACACAGCAAGTACTGATTTTACAGTGTCCTTGCCTTGAGTGTATTTTTTATACAGATTTTTAAAAAATGTTCAAATAAAATTCACACATTTATAGAGTGGTAATTCTTCACTTATCACTGTGCCCTGTTAATCCTCCTTTTCACCCCTCTCCCAGCTCAGATTTGCCCTTTAGATTTTGTCCCCTGTTTATACCATAGTCCAGACCATTGTTGTCCCAACACTTTCTGTGATGGAGGGGATATTTTATATCTGTACTGTCCAATGCAGTGGACAATAGCCACATGTGGCTATTGAGCACTTGAAATGTGGCTAGTATGATTGGGAAACTGAATTTATAATTTAAATTCATTTTAATTAATATAAATTTAAATAGTCACATGTAGCCTGTGGCTACCATATTTTCATGCAGTCCAAACTCATATGCCGTATTGTGATAGCCTTTTATCTGCTCTTCTTACTGGCTGTGCATTTTGTCTTTAATTTCTCTTATACACAGCCAATTTAATCATCTTTTAATTCTGCTTTCATCATGAAATTCCCTACTTAGAAACTTGTGGTGATTATTGTGTTATACAGTGATCTGTATAACACAATACACCACAAATCTGTCTGCTCATGAGAACCACTTGGGGACAGAACCTAGAGTGTATGAGCCTGAGAAACTGATTTCGATGCACAGCCAACTATAAGAATTACTACTCTAGCATCTGCACTTTTCTGCATATCCACTGTTTCCACACTAGATAAATCCATGAACATACCTCACCTGGAACCTGCAATATTCTTCTAACTTTTATCCCTGTCTTTTTTCTTGCCATTCGTCCCCCATACCACCCACAATCCATTCTCCAAATAACAGCTGAAGGGGTACTCCTAAAAGTTGAAATAGAACATATTATCCTGACAGTTTAAATCCTCCAAAGGCTTCTCATTGCCTTTAGTATAAAACGTTATTTTTTTCCTTGCTCATGGTCTACAAGGCCTACATGATATTCTTCCCACCTAAACCTCATTAATTTTTTAAAACTACTTTCCCCTTCTTCACTGCTTACATTTCCCTTCTTTAAATACATCAAGATTCTTCTCAATGTCTCAATGTCCTTGACTTGCTGTTTTCTCTTCTTGGACCTCTGTTCTCCAGGGTCTTCAAAAGTTTGACTCCTTCTAATCCTTTGCATCTCAGCTCTCATGTCACCCCGAAAGATTATTCCTTGTCCACATGATCTCTTGTCTTTGTCCATCTCAGTTACTCTCTATACACATTTTTAAAATGTCTACAGGCACTTATTATTATCAGAAATTATATTTTATTAGTTTATATGTCCATTCCTTATCTCTTACTACTAGGAAATAGGTTCTGTAAGAGCAGGGATTTTATATTTATGTTTTAATGCTCAATTTTCTAAATCACAATCATCGTTTTATTTCATATGGATCTTAAACTTCTCCTCAAACACAGTGGTTTACAAAGTAGACTTTCAAGACCAGCAACATTAGCATTACCTGGAAACATATTGAAATACAATTCTGTGGCCCTCCCTTAGACATAGTAAATCAGAACTTTGAGGGTGGGCCCAGCAATCTGTATTTTAGCAAGCCCACCAGGTGAGGTTGATGCATGCTGAAATTTGTGAAAGACTGCTCTAACACATACCATCTACTATCTTTTTCTATAACTCAGTATAAAAAGATATTAAATTTGAGGGCTTATGCTCCATTTCTATGAACCTTTCTCTCACACTTCATATTTCTTTCTGTATTTCTGCTACATTCTGGAAACATAGCACAACTAATCTTCCCACTCATTTATTTATTCTTCAGTTGTATCTTTTCTGTTATTCTGTAAACATGCCTCCATCTGCAGAGTCCTGATGAATTGAAAGTTCTGATCCTTTCCTCAAACCATTTGAAGCCAGTGATTAACTAAGTCTAAATAAACAGCAAAAATCAGATTCAGTTCAAGTACAGATTAGGTTGACTCAGCCCTCAACAATAATGTCTGACAGAAGAGTCATGCTCTTCACAGGTAATAAATCTTATTTCTTTAATTTCTACTGTGCTTTATTTTGATCACAAATGGCTTGTATATAATCAAAACTTCTAAGACACACAAGAAAGCAGAAAAATGTGACCTGTGAAAGAGAGGAAACAGTCAATAGCAGCATGCTCAGAGATACACCAGGTATTATCATTATCAGACAGAAACATTAACACACTATGACCGTGTATATTACGGTCTAGTGAAAAAGTTAGGCATCAGGTGGGAAGAGATGAGTAATTTCATAAGAGAAATGAAAATATAAAAATTGAAATACACACACATTAGAGATGAGTCACACAGTAATGGGCTTAACAGCAGACCATATACAGTAACAAAATTAATCAGTGAATTTGAAGATAGGTCACTAAAACAATTCCAAATAAACATAAAATAGCAAAAAAGCCAGAAAGAAACAGAGCATTAAAATCTGCATTTCAGAATCCCAGGAGAGAAGATTGATAATGGGGCAGAAGAAATATTTTGAGATATAGTGGCTGAGAATTTTCCACCATTAATGAAAGCTCAACCCACAGATACAAAAAGTTTAACAAATCCCAAGCAGAATAAGCACAAAGAAAAATGTACCTAGGCCCATTATAGTCAAACTGCTGAAAGAAAACCAAACACACACACACACACACACACACACACACACACACACACACACACACAAATCTTCAAAGAGCAACTACAGAAGAAAACACAAAAGTATTACCAATGACAGCTGGCTTCTTATCACAAGCAATGAAGACCAGAAGAAAATGAAATAGCATCTTTAAAGTGTTAAAAAATAACTGTCAGCACAAAATTCTATGTTCTGCAAAAATACCCTTCAAAAATGAAGATGGGATAAGTAGATTTTTTTAGACAGAGAGAAACTGAAAGAAATCTTTCAACAGATTTTCTCCACAAGAAATAGTGAGGAAAGTTTTTCTAGCTACAGGAAAATGATGTGAAGGGGAAGCAGTGAAGGCATAGAAATTGTATAAATGTGCCTAAATACTAAAGATCTTTTACTATTTTTTCTGCATGTTTTAAATTTACTTAAATTATTATTTATAGATAAGGCAACGAAGTATTTTGGAGTTGATAGCATATGTAAAAAAAATATGACAAAAAGAACGTAAAATTGGGAGGAAGAACAAATTTAATTATAATGCTATAATGTCTTTACATTTCTTTAACTATTATATTATTTGAGAGAAGAATGTGAAAAGATAAAGCATATATGTAATATCTAAAGTAACATTGAAAAAGTAACACAGGGAAGTACAGTTTGAGTCAATAGAGGAGATAAAATGGGGTGTTAAAAAATGCTGATCCACGCAAAGAAGAGAAAGAAAGGAGAAGCAATAGAAAACAAACATCATGATGGAAGGCAGAAAACTAGCAATAATTATGCTAAATGTATAAGAATCAAGCACTTCATGTAAATAAGACAAAGATCATTAGACTTTTAAAAGCAATAACAGCTCTATGTTCTGAATAAGAAATACACTTTACATATAAAGACACCTTTATATCGAAAGTATGATTTAGAAAAACTACGCTGCATGTACACTAGAAATAAGAAAGCTCAAAAAAAAGGTAATCAAGATAAAGAGCCTTAGAAATAAAGATAAATTTTCATAAAAAGGTAAATTGACCAAGAAGACATAACAATCCCAAATGGGTGTGCACCTAATAACAGCTTCAACATTTAGGTAGCAAAACTTGATAACATTAAAGGGATGAATAGAACAAATCCACAAATATGATTTTAACACCTCTCTATTAGTATAGTAGTTCTCCCTTATTTATGGTTTCATTTTCCATGATTTTAGTTACCTGTGGTCAACCTCAGCCAGAAAATATTAAATAAAAAATTGCCGGAATAAACAATTTATGTTTCAAATTTCATGTCGTTCTGAAGAGCATAATGAAGTCTTTTACTGTCCCACTTTCTCCTGCCCGGAACATGAATCATCCATTTGTCCAGCATATCCAAGCTGTATATGCTATCACCTGTTAGTCACTTAGTAGCCATCTCAATTCTCAGTTTGAAAAAACATAGTATATATGGGTTGAGTACTATCCACAGTTTTAGGCATCCACTGAGGGTCTTGGAACATATCCCCCACAGATAAGGGGGGACTATTGTAATTGCTAGAATGAGTAGTTACAAAAAAAAGTTAGCTTATACTCTGTAAACTATTTCAACCAACTTGACTTAATAGATATATATACTGATAGAACAATATACCCAATGATTTCAGAGAGCCCATTCTTTGCAACTGCAAATGAAGCATTCACTAAGGTAGAGTATATGCTGAGTAATAAAGTAAGTTGTAATACATATCAAAGAATGGAAATCACATGTAATTATTCTTTGACCAGTATGAAATTAAGTTAGAAATCAATAATATGAATTATCTGGAAACTCCAAATATTTTCACTTTAGAAAACATACATTCAAAAAACCCATGGATTAAAGAAAAAAATCATAAGGGGAAACGGAAAATATTAGAAAATATTACAAAGTGAATTATAATACACACATAAAAATTTGAGGGATGCTACTACTGCCAAATTATTATTAGAGAAATATTTATAGGTTTTACATTTAATATTTACATTAGGTTTAAATGTACATATTCTAAAAGAAGAAAGTTCTAAAATTAACAATATAAACTTCAGTCTTAAGACACTAGGAAAAAGGAGCAAATTAAACCCAAAGCAAGTAGAAGAAAATAAATATTAAAAATAAAAGCAGAAATGCACAAAATAGAAAAGGTCAAGAAAACCTTTTTTTAAAAAAAATTTTATTTTGTTGATATTCATTGTGGCTGATTATTGTTGCCCATCACCAAAACCTCCCTCCCTCCTCCCTCCCCCCCTCCCCGCCACCAATGTCCCCTCTGTTTGCTTGTCGTATCAACTTCAAGTAATTGTGGTTGTTATATCTTCTTCCCCCCCCCAGCCCAGTTTGTGCGTGCGTGCGTGCGTGTGTGTGTGTGTGTGTGTGTGTGTGTGTGGAATTTATATATTAATTTTTAGCTTCCACCAATAAGTGAGAACATGTGGTATTTCTCTTTCTGTGCCTGACTTGTTTCACTTAATATAATTCTCTCAAGGTCCATCCATGTTGTTGCAAATGGCAGTATTTCATTCGTTTTTATAGCTGAGTAGTATTCCATTGTGTAGATGTACCACATTTTCTGTATCCACTCATCCGATGATGGACATTTGGGCTGGTTCCAACTCTTAGTTACTGTAAATAGTGCTACAGTGAACATTGGAGAACAGGTATACCTTCAACTTGATGATCTCCATTCCTCTGGGTATATTTCCAGCAGTGGGATAGCTGGGTCATATGGTAGATCTATCTGCAATTGTTTGAGGAACCTCCATACTATTTTCCATAGAGGCTGCACCATTTTGCAGTCCCACCAACAAGGTTTGAGAGTTCCTTTTTCTCCGCAACCTCACCAGCATTTATCGTTCAGAGTCTTTTGGATTTTAGCCATCCTAACTGGGGTGAGATGGTATCTCAGTGTGGTTTTGATTTGCATTTCCCGGATGCTGAATGATGTTGAGCATTTTTTCATATGTCTGTTGGCCATTTGTATATCTTCCTTAAAGAAATGCCTACTTAGCTCTTTTGCCATTTTTTAGAAAACCTTTTTTTTTTGTATACATTAATAAAATTGATAAACCTCTGGCAAGATTAATCAAGGAAAAAGGGGAAAAAACACAAAATAACCACATGAGAAATAAATGAATAATTAAATACATCACTACAGATCCTACAATTTATTACAACTGAATCAGGAAAAAAATAAATAAATTCCTAACAGTAAAATATATTTAAGAAATTAAACTAGTAATTTAAAATCTTCCTACAAGGAAAATCTCAGGACCAGATGGCTTCACTGGTTATTTCTATCAAACATTTAAGAAATATATAATCCCAACTGTACACTAACTCTATCAGAAAATAGAGTAGGTGAGGCACTTCCCATCTTATTTTATGAGTCTAACATTACCCTTATATCAGAACCTGATAAAGCTATTATGAGAAAAGAAAATTTAAGTCCAATATCTCTCATGAATATAGATGCATAAATGCCTAACAAAATATTATCAAGTTGAATCTAGCAATATATAACTGGATAATACATTATGCCCAATGTTACTTCAGGAATGCAAGTCTGGTTTAACAGTTTTTAAAAAGTCAATCAACATAGTATGCTACAGTATTGGAATAAATCATAAGCATTTTTTGATTATCTCAACAGATGCAGAGAAGATTTTGACCAAATTCAGCACTTTTTCATAACATAAAGTCTCAGCAAATGAGGAGCAGAAAGAAACATCCTAAATTTGATAAAGAATAGCTATTAAAAAGTCTTTCATACAGTTTTATACTTAAAAATGGAACTGTAAATTTGTCCCCTAAGATTGAGATCAAAACAAGAACATATGCCAGCAATCCCACTACAGGGGATATATCCAGATGATTGGAAAACATCAGATCAAAGGGATACCTGCACTTGCATGTTTACTGCAGCTTTATTTACAAGAGGTAGGCAATGGAACCAACCTAAATGTCCATCAGTGGATGACTGGATAAGGAAATTGTGGGACATATACACAATGGAATACAACTCAGCCATAAAAGAGAATGAAATTCTACCATTTGCAGCAACATAGATGAGCGTGGAGACATTATTCTAAGTGAAACAGCCCAGGTATAGAAAGAGAAACACCACATATTATAACTCATAACTGGAAGCTGATCCATAAATAAACAAATGAACAATAAAGAGAGAAAGAAAAAAACAAACAACAATCACAGTAATATGTTGAACTTTTAGAAAACTAGAGGTGGAAAATGGGAAGGGAGGGGAAAATGGAGGGGAAGAGGGAGGGGGACTAATGAGGAATTGGTCAACAGACACAAAGAATGATTGTGTGTTGTAATGATAAGCAAACTATACTAATCTAAACACCACACATTGTACACAATTATTGAAAATCAACATTGTACCCCACATGTATGTATAATAATAAAAAACCCCCAACAGAACAAGAACATATGCATTCACTACTTCTATTTAACATTGAGTTAGAAGCCCTAGCTACTGCAATTAGGCAAGAAAAATGAATTTAAAAGAACATAAAAATTAGAAAAGAAGAAGTAAAACTGCTGTTATTTGCAGACAGCATAATTGTTTACACAGAAAATCTAAAGGAATGAACCAAAAAAACACTGTTACTAATAACTAAACTTAGTATGGTTGCAATGGAAAATTTAATATAAAAAGATTTTACTTCTATTTACTAGCAAAGAACAAATAAAACATTAAATTGAAATGAATAACATTTATAATAGCATCATAATGCAGTGAATGCTTGGTAATAAGTTTAGTGAAAGTTATGATGCACAAGAGCTCTACACTGGAAATTTAAAAATATTTTTAAAAAATTTAAAAAGAACAAATAGATGGAGACATAAACCATGTTTATGGACTCAAAGGCTTTACATTGTTAAGATGTCCATTCTTTTCAAATTGATCTTTAGACTCAAAGCAAGCTCACACAAAATCCCTAGATTCAAAGCAAGCTCACTTAAAACCTAGGTTTTTTCCCCTTAGAAATTAATGATCAATTTCTAAATTTATATGAAACTGCAAAGAATCTAGACTACACAAAACAATCTGGAAAAAGAAGAGTACAGTAACAAACTTTAAGTTATCTGTTTTCTAGAATTACTATACTTACTGTAAGCCATAGCCATAAAGATTGTGAAACTGGCTACTTGAATAAAAAAGGAGAGAGTCCAGAAATGGACACATGCTCAAGTGATTGATTATTGACCAGACTAACAAGTCAAATATATTTAGATGGATAGACATAGACTTTAGACATATTTTGTAGACATAAATCCTTTGAGATATTCTTTTTTATATATATCTTATAGGTTCTGGATATGAGTCCTTTATATACCTGAAAATAGACTCATGTCTAGAATATATAAAGTCCTCCAAAAATTGACAATAAAAAGACAAACAACCCAATTTCATTTTACAAAAGAAGATATATAATCTCCAATAAGCTCATGAAAATGTGCTCAACACCACTACTCATCATAGAAATGCAAATCTAAGATACATAATACCCACTAGAATGGATAAAATAAAAATGACTTATGACACCAAATGTTGGTTATGATGTAGGGCAAACAGAAATCTAATACATTGCTGGTTGGAGTATCAAATGGTAGAGGCACTTTTGAGAACTGTTTGACATTTTTTTTTAACAGAGTTAAACTTTCATCTGCCCTATGGCCTTGCAATTCCATTTCTACCCAAAAATACTTGTACAAGAATGTTTATAGCAGCTCTATTCATAACAGACTCAAATAGGAAACGTGTCCAATTGTCCTTCAAACAGGAGACTGGATTGATAATGTGTGTTATAATTGTACAATAAAATACTATTTGTCAACTAAAAGAGTATAAGCTAACTATATACACAGCATAGATGAACATCAAAAACACCAGGTTGATTAAAAGAATATATGCTTTAGGATTTCATTTATATGAAATGAAGAACAGACAAAATTATTCTGTGGTGACTGAAGTCAGAAAGTTGTTGCCTATGATGGAGGAATTGAGTGAAAGGGGCAAGACAGAACTCTTTGGAGTGATATAAATGTTTTAAATCTTGTTTTAGAGCATGTCAAGTGTATGCAATTATCAAAACTTATCAAACTGAACTTTTAATATCTAGGCATTTATGTAAATTATACCTCAACTTAAAAAATGTTCTTTTGTTCTGTTAAGTTTGTTTCCTCTTCTCATTCTTAGTTTACAGCTTTTATTTCATGGAGTTGGTTTTCTTGAAATGTTTCGTGATTCTTGACCAGATGTCATCATTGTATTAGAAAGTCCCTATTTACCTGTCTGTAGGTATGGTTCTTTTTACTAGTTGCAGGGCAGTGGTAAGACATGCCAGTAGTGGCATATACTGGGAACTCATTTTCTCAACATTGAGACTCCTTTTTCCTCCTAACACTGGAGATTCTGTACCGCCTCTTTGACCCACATTCATACACTCAATGCTGCAGTGTTCCAAAGCTAAGCTTCTTCAGTGTGTTTACACATCAAATCACCCTGATGGTTGTCTCAGCTCTGTGAGTGTGCAGTAACCAAAGCCCCTTCTGCCTGCTGTGGCAGTTCTCTCTTGTGCATATTTATTCCAATTGTTTTCTATTTGGAGATTTCTTAAAATTTCTGGTCCTGATTTGACTCCCTCTTGGTTTTCCAGTACTATCATGAACTTACAATTTTAAAAAATGGGTGTGTTTCTTGTCATTTGTGGAGATTTGGGTTGGGACTTAGAGACAAACAAATTCACTCTATTAGCCATCTTAATCCAATTTCCCCAAGTCACTTTCAGTTAGCAGCTCTGCTTGCTACTTTACATACTGATATACCCGTAATTCTCATTATCACTTTTATGTGGCCCTGTACATGGGTCTATGAACCTGGCAGTGGCCTGGACTCTTGCTATTTGCAATGTAGATATTTCACAAATTCACAAAGGTAGAATGAATAAGACATGGATTGATCTCTAAGGTACAAGCAGTTTTGAGCAAGGAGAAAATTAGTTCAACATGCTTGTGTTTGCTAGAAACGGGATTGATCTTTCAGAATCTCTACCTGGAGATTCAGCGCTACAGACAAGAAGCCCCAAACTGAGAATGTAGGAGAGCCCTACTCAACATTGCCTAAAATTTCCCTAAGCACCTGGTCCCTGACTATTTATCATTCTAATGTTGACCTAACACTTTAGGAGGCTGAGTCTATAAATGAAGAATGTGTTTGTGCACTAAAATCAAGTGCTATTTACTGAGGATACTGTGACTTCCGTTTGACTTTCTTTCTGATAAAAGCAGATGGAAAAGGTTTTCTTTCGTTGTTTGCTTTCACATTAAAAACAAATACTAACTGCCAAAAACAAGGACTGAAATACTGCAGTTCCCCCTCACAGCTGTTATTTAGAGGTGGTCCAAAACTTTTCAAAGAACATTGGATAGTACAAATCCATAGGAAGCCAATATTGGAAATAGCATTTGCTAGTTCCCATTTTTTGGCCCACCAAAACAAGTCATTTGTACCACCTAGGGCTGATGTGATGTTAAATTTACAAATTCATGAGGGCTACAGTTCTATTGACAGCCTTTCCATATTACAAAGCAGGAAACTGAGTGAAGCACAGAGTAATTAGGCAATGTAGATTTATTTTAAAAAGAATATACAAAAATTTTATAAAAATTGAAAGCCTCTGCAATGTTGCTTGAAGGATGACTTCACATAGGTTATTATGATAAATTGGTGTTAAATCAATCATTTTTATCAAATAGAATTCTGGAGCTGTAGTTACAATTTCCAAAAAGTACATTAACCAAACAGACTCTTCTGACTAATTGTAAGAGTGTTAAAAACAAAACAAACAAACAAACAAACAAAAAACATGATTTTACAATCCAGAGATCAACATCATAAATATTGTAGAGTTTGGGTTTCCAGTCAAGATGGCTGAGTAGATGGTTTCTAGTGTCACTCACTCTCACAAAGCAACCAACTTGCAACTATTAAGATGCAACAACAGGAGACGAGAGATCTGCACCAGAACAGGCAAGAGCCATGTGCCATGGGACCCCAGTCCAGGCTAGTGTCTGCCGCCCAGAGAGGCCTGTGAGCCTTGGGGCCCACACGTCCCAAGACAGCTGTGTTGGAAAAGGCAGGCGCTGCAGGAACTTCAGCCCAGGTCGGTCCCTGCCACTTAAAGAAACTTAAGAGCCTCAGGGCCCACATGCCTTGAGATAGCCATGCCAGAAAAAGCAGGTGCTGTGGGAACTTCAGCCCAGGTCAGGCCCCACTGCTTAGAGAGACTTATGACCCTTGGGGCCCATATGTCCAAGACAGCCACACCAGAAAAGGCAGGCACTATGGGAACTTCAGCCCAGGTTGTCCCTGCCACTTAGAGAGTCTTAAGAGCCTCGGGGCCCATATGCTCCAAGACAGCTGCATCAGAAAAGGCAGATGCTGCAGGAACTTCAGCCCAGGTCGGTCCCCTCCACTTACAGAGACTTAAGAGCCTCAGGGCCCACATGCCCTAGACAGCTGTGCTGGAATAGACAGGCATCATGGGACACCCAGCCCAGGCTAGTTCCAGCTGCCCAGAATTGGCAGTCCCTTCAGGATCCAAGCCAGACATAAGGGTGAAATGAGTGGACTGTGACGCCCCCTGCCACAATGACAATACACCAAAGGAAAGATAAAAGAAATATGAAAAATCAGGAAAGTGCATCACCACCAAAGGAAAACAATAATGCTAAAGCTCTACATCCTATAGAACAGGATATCTTTGAAATGACTGACAAGGAATTTAGAGCAACAATTCGAAGGAAACTAAATGAGGTACAAGAAAACTCAGACAACACAATGAAACAAGATAAAATATACAGGATCTGAAAGAAGAAATGTGCAAAGAAATCAATGCCTTGAAACAGAATGTAGCAGAGCTTGTGGAGCTGAAGGATTCATTCAATGAAATAAAAATCACAAAAGAGAGTCTAACCAGCAGAATAGAAGAAGAAGAGAGAATTTCTGACCTTGAACATAGGCTGTTGGAATTCATGTAGGCAGACAAGAAAAAAGAAAATAGAATTTAAAAAACTGAAAAAAATCTAAGAGAGATAGCAGACAACCTTAAGCACTCAATATTCAAATCATGGGTATTCCAGAAGGGGAGGAAAGAGGAAATGGCATTGAAAACATATTCAATGAAATAATAGCAGAAAACTTCCTAGGTATAGGGAAAATCACAGATCTCCAGATTCAGGAGGCCCAAAGATCCCCTAACATATTCAACCCTTTTTTGGGTTGAATATGTGTCCTCTCCAAGACACATGATGGTCAAACAGGCAAAACTCAAAGACAAAGAGAAAACCTTAAAAGCTGCAAGGGAGAAGCAGCAAGTCACCTATAAGGGGGCCCCAATAAGAATAACATCAGACTTTTCATCAGAAACCCTAAAAGTCATAAAAGAATGGGGTGACATATTCAAAACACTAAAGGACAAAAATTTCCAGCCAAGAATACTTTACTCAGCAAGGCTATCCTTCCAAAATGAAGGACAAATAGCATATTTTCAGACAAACAAAAAATGTGGGAGTTCACTACCACATGACCAATCTTACAAGAAATTCTTAAAGAAGTACTGGGTTTGATACATCATGAACAACCATCACTGCCATGAATATTCAAGAAAGGACAAAACCAACCAGCAAAGAAAAATGCTAACAATAAAGAAAAAACATAGTTTATCTACCATCCCAAGAAACCAACAAATACGAAAGACAAACAGAAAGTTAGGAAGAAAGAAACAAAAAGTACTTAAGACATCTAAACAAAAATCAATGAAAGTCAAGGAGTAAATCAACACCTTTCAATAATAACTCTAAATGTAAAGGGATTAAATTCTCCACTCAAAAGACACAGACTGACTGGCTGGATTAAAAAGATGGACCCAACAATGTGCTGTCTTCAAGAGACTCATCTGACCTGTAAAGACACACATAAACTAAGAGTGAAAGGATGGAAAAAGATATATCATGCAAATAGAAATGAAAAATGAGCTGAGTAGCTATTCTAATATCAGATAAAATAGACTTTAAAGCAAAAACCATAAAAAGATAATGAATATAATAATGATAAATGGATCTATCTATCAGTAAGACATAACAATCATAAAGATACATGCACTCAATGTTAGACCAGCCAGATTTACAAAGCAAACACTATTAGATCTAAAGAAGGGGACAGACACTAACACCATAAGAGTGGGGGACCTGAACACCTCACTCTCAACATTGGACAGATCATCTAGGCAAAAAATCAACAGAGAAACACAAGATCTAAACAACATTTTAGACCATTGGACTTGGCTGATATCTACAGAACATTCCTCCCAACAACCTCAGAATATGCATTCTTCTCATCAGCACATGGAAAATTCTCCAGGATAGACCACATGTTAGGTCACAAAGCAAGTCTCAACAAATTCAAAAAAACTGGAATTATTCCATGTATTTTTTCTAATCACAATGGATTAAAATTATCAATTAACAAATAAAACTCTGGAAACTATACAAACACATGGAAATTAAACAACAGTCTACTTAATGACATATGGGTCCAAGAAGAAATTAAACAGGAAATCCAAAAATTTCTTGAAACTAATGAAAATAATGACACATCATACCAAAATCTGTGGGATACTGCAAAGGCAATAATAAGGGGGAAATTTATCACATTAAATGCTTGCTTCAGAAGAATGGAAAGATGGCAAATAAACAACATAATGCTTCACCTTAAAGATCTAGAAAAACAAGAACAATCCAAACCCAAAGTTAGTAGATGGAAATAAATAATTAAGATCAGAGCAGAACTAGATGAAATAGAAACATGAAAAACAATACAAAAGACCAATGAAACAAAAAGTTGTTTTTTTGAAAAGATTAATAAAACCGACAAACCTTTAGCAAGACAAAGAAGAGAGAAGACCCAAATAACAAAAATTAGAAATGAAAAATGGGATATTACAACTTACATCTCAGAAATACAAGGAATCATTAGAGACTAATATAAACATGTACATGCCAACAAATTTGAAAATCTGGACGAAATGCATAATTTTCTGGATACATACAAATTATCAAAACCGATCCAAGAAGTATAGAATATCTGAACAGACCAATAACAATAAAAGAGATTGAAGCTGTTATCAGAAGGCTCCCACCAAAGAGAAGCCCAGGACTGGATGGGTTCACTTTGGAGTTCTACCAAACCTTCAGAGAGAAACTGATACCAATTCTCTAAAAACTGTTCCAAAAGATTGATGTAGAGTCCATTCTCCCAAATTCATTCTATGAGGTAAACATCACCCTGAAACCCAAACCAGACAAACATGCATCAAAAATAGAAAACCACAGGCCAATATCCTTGATGAATATGGATGCAAAAATCCTCAACGAAATACTAGCTAACAGAATACAGCGACACATACACAAAATTTTACACCATGATCAAGTGGGATTCATACCAGAGATGCAAAGTTGGTTCAACATATGCAAATCAATAAACATGATACACCACATCAATAAAATCAAAGACAAAAACCATATGATTATCTCTATAGATGCTGAAAAAGCATTTGACAAAATTCAACATTCTTTCATGATAAAGACTCTTTACAAGTTAGGTACAGATAGAAAGTATCTCAACACAATTAAAGCCATATACGATAAACCCATTGCCAATATCATTCTGATTGGGAAAAGCCACCAAAAAAAATAAAATACTTAGGAATAAGTTTAACCAAAGATGTGAAAAATCTGTATGAAGAGAACTACAAACCATTGTTGAGAGAAATTAAAGAGGACACAGATGGAAAGATATCCCAGGCTCTAGGATTGGAAGAATTAACATTGTGAAAATGTCCATATTACTCAAAGTGATCTACAGATTCAATGCAATCCCCATCAAAATTCCAATGACATTTTTCTCAGAAATGGAAAAAACTATCCAGACATTTACATGGATTAACAAAAGACCACACATAGCCAAAGAAATCCTGAGCAAAAAATAAATAAACAAACAAGCAAACAAACAAACAAACAAACAAATAAATAAATAAATAATAAAGTTGGAAGCATAGCACTACCTGATTTTAAACTATATTACAAAGCTATAATAATCAAAACAGTATGGCACTGGCATAAAAACAGACATACGGATCAATGGAATAGAAAAGAGAACCCAGAAATCAACCCATACACCTACAACCCTCTGATCTTTGACAAAGGCATCATGTCCACACACTGGGGAAGAGACTGCCCCTTCAACAAATAGTGCTGGGAAAACTGGATATTCATATGTAGGGGAATGAAACTAGACTTGTACCTCTCACAATATACCAAAATCAACTCAAAATGGATTATAGAATTAAATATACACCCTGAAACAATAAAACTCCTTAAAGAAAACATAGGGGAAACACTCCAGGAAGTAGGAGTGGATACAGAATTCATGAATAGGACCCCAAAAGCACAGGCAACTAAAGGAAAAATAAACAAATGGGATTGTATCAAACTAAAAAGCTTCTGCACAGCAAAAGAAACAATCAACAGAATGAAAAGACAACCAACAGGGTGGGAGAAAATATTTGCAAAATATACCTCAAAGGATTAATATCCAGAATATACAAGGAACTCTTAACAACTTTACAGCAAAAAAACAAATGGCCCAATTAAAAAATGGGCAAAGGAGCTGAATAGGCATTTCTCAAAGGAAGATATATGAATGGCCAACAGAAACGTGAAAAAATGCTCAACATCTGGGCTGGTTCCATTTGCAACAACATGGATGAACCTTGAGAGAATTATATTAAGTGAAACATGTCAGGCACAGAAAGAGAAATACCACATGTTCTCACTTATTGGTGGGAGGTAAGAATAAATAAATAAATTCACACACACACACACACACACACACACACACAAGCAGGGGGAGAAGAAGACATAACAATTACAATTCCTTGAAGTTGACACGACAAGCAAACAGAAAGGACATTGTTGGGTGGGAGGGGGGAGAGGGAGGAGGGAGGGAGGTTTCAGTATTGGGCCACAATAATGAACCACATGGTATATCGACAAAATAAAATTACAAAAAAAAAAAAGCTCAACATCACTCAGCATCTGGGAAATGCAAATCAAGACCACGTTGAGATACCATCTCACTCCAGTAAGGATAGCTAATATCCAAAAGACTGAGAATGATGAGTGCTGGAGAGGTTCTGGCGAAAAAGGAACTCTTATACACTGTTGGTGGAGCTGCAAAATGGTACAGCCTTTATGGGAAATGATATGGAGTTTCCTCAAACAATTAAATATAGGTCTACCATATGATCCATATTCCCAGATAGATGTACCATATTCCCACTGCTGGGAATATACCCAGAGGAATGGAAATCATCATGCCGAAGGGATACCTGTACTCCAATGTTTATTTCAGCACTATTTACAATAGCTTAGAGTTGGAACCAGCCCAGATGTCCATCGTCAGATGAGTGGATAAGGAAAATGTGGTACATCTACACAATGGAATACTACTCTGCTATAAAAAAGAATGAAATACTATCATTTGCAACATCATGGGTGGACTTAGAGAAAATCATATTAAGTGAAACAAGTCAGGCACAGATAGAGAAATGCCACATGTTCTCACTTATTTGTGGGAGCTAAAAATAAATAAATAAATGAACACACAAACAAACAAGGGGGGGGGCGAAGAAGACACAGCAATCTTAAAAATTCCTTGAACTTTTTAAGAAAAGTGAACCGATATGATGTAGTGGGAGAAGTGAGAGAGAGAGGGGGGAAGAGGAACAGGTAAAGGGTCATGAAAATCGACCACAAGGTGTACTGAGAAGTTAAAAAAAAAAAGAAAAAAGAAAAAGAAATAAATATTGTAGAGTTTTCCTGCCTAGACAAACTATTATAATAAAAAATCATATACTTTTATTGATAGTTTTTTTTTTACTGAACATTTTACCTTTAAAAACGTATTTTAGTAGATACCATGTATGCTATAAGTGGAAATTTGTCCCTTCTACTGAAATATATTGTTTTTCTTGTCTATTATAAATGACAGTACAATCAACATCTTTGCAAGTAAATCTATGGGTGTAAAATCCGAGTATTTCCTAGGAGTGATTCTGAGGAGAATAAACAATTCAGAAAGAGGTTGTATGGATGATCTAGTGGTAGCTTCCATCTCCTAAATTATTTCCAGGATTCTGTTGACCTGAGGAGCTGGGTAAGTATTTTTTTAGTCCCTCATCAATGCTAATGGCGTTTCCCTGGAAGTTGAAGGGAACTTCAATGTTTCTTATGTTTCTTCCATCAGAAACATATGAATAATTGTGCTCCATTACTGAAATCTCTAAACAAGCTCTCAAGATCCATTTGTATGATTTGAATATTTTTTCAGGCTCCTGATAACTGCAGTCAAGTTGTTTCTAGAAATGTTGCTTCAGTGTATACTCCTACCAATGTTCTTATAACCATTATTGGATGTTATTATTATTTCTTTAGAAATTCTGATAATTTAACATTAAAATATGGCATTTTTATTCTCGTTTGAATTTACATTTATTTGTTATAAGAAAATTACCAGCCATTTGTGTTTCCTGTTTTGTGAACGAACTATGTCCTTCATCCATTTAGACTTTAAATGGCCACACTGTTTTATTGTATGTAATACAGATAAATTAAAAATATGTACAAATTGACATAAGAGCATTGCCATGTTTCTTTAAAATGTTATAATGTGAAACATTTAAAATCTGTTTTATATTGTTTTATGAAATACAAATGTTTATATATATTTGTGTAGTAACCTTTTTTGATTAGCATTTCAACTTGTTATACTTTAAATCAATTACTTTTCATGCTACAGATATGTCTAATGTAAGTTATTGTTGAGTGTTGTAATAGAACAAGTACGTTCAGATGCACAAATTTAATTTTTATTTCTAGCCTCTTCCTTCAGAGTGTCCCATTATATATTCTCTGTTATTTACAATTAACTATCTTTAATTAAAATTTAAAAATATTTTACTTCAAATTATAATTAAGTAATGATTAATGACCCAAGCAAATTTTAAAGGCTTGTTTGGACTCTATTTTCCCTATAGTTCCAGCTCCAGAATTTTGTAATGTCCAAAGATAGGTCACCCTAGAACAGTTTCATCTTAGGACTTCTAAATTGCCGAGTTACTTGGTTTGAAGTTACCAGACTAAGTTCAGGAAACAGGTTTGAAGGACAGGATCTGATGACTTGGAATTCTAGGTGCTGAGTTGTTTTCTGCCCAGAGTCCATGTGATGCTATCCATTCTGCATTTCAAGCAAACGGTAGCCCAGTTGTGCCCATAGATCTGTCATCAAACACAGCTTGGATTTCAGCTTTAATTTATCTAAATATAGACTTACTATGAGTGACAAGATCCTGGTAAATGGCATTCTCTGCCATCCTCTTTGATATTGTTTCTAGTAGGATGACTCATGGCTCTGCTTTGCCCTAGAAAATGTTTAATTACACTAGGGGCTTTTCATTGAGTAAAAGTATCATTGACAGATCAGCTGTCACCCTGACAACTTGGATTGTTATTCTGCTGTCTGGAGATTGCACAGTGTTTACTTTTGTAACATTGACCATCTGAAGAGAATTTCAACTGGTTATTTAGGCAGTCTGATGCTGTCAAATGGAAAGACAGTGAAATTTCAGAAGTATAGATAGAGACATCTGGATTTCTTGGTGAGATCCCACAAAGCTCCCAATATTAAAAAGTTTGGATATTTTGATGTGCAACAAACTCTTCAGAGGGAATAAAAGAATAACTTTACCTCTTTTGATTTTAAATTTTATTTAGTTAATGTAAGCACACCCAAACATAGCTTTGAGATGAAACCTAATTACAATACCTTGAGACATGGGTCTTATTAAGGAAACAGTTCTCTTTGGTTCCACTGATGACTATTCCTCTGAATGATACATACCATCAAATCACTAAATTTGGGTACTTGGAGTCCCATTTGCAAGGCTACCCAGTGGCTAGAAATGGTCAAGACATCCCCATTCTAGCTTTTGGTGCAGGTGTCTGTTGTAACGTGATCTTTCTTTGGCTTGAGTGACTGTCACATCCTCATTTCCCACATGGAGACTTGTGCATTCTGAGGTGTACACTGAGCTGGAAGGTGATTCTGGCGAGGAGGATTGTATTTCTTGTTAGCATGTTTTCAGAGCAGTCAGTGCTTTCCCTCCAACAAATGGAGAACACAGAAGATTTCTTGTTGATAGGTTTTATGATTGATAAGGCTAAAACTGCCTCACCTGCTCTTTCTTATATTTTCATAGATGGGTGTAGGTTCAGGGAGCAAGTTAGAAAATTATGTAAACCCTTCAACAAGAAAACTGTCCTCTCCCTTAGTCTTTCTTTATTGTTAGTTCCTTATGAGCTTACTTTCTATCCCAGGGTTCTCGGAGAATGAACTGTTCTCACTTTCAAAAACCAGGGATGTGGGAGAAATCATGTTCCAGATTTTACTATTACCTCCAACTCTTGTAAGTCAGTTCAAGTGTATAGAGAGACCTGCGGACGTCAGCATTTTGTTTTTGAACTAGGCCAGTGGTTGGTGGTCACTCAGGACTGTGTCTTGTCAGCTCCATGTATTAAAATTGTTGCCCTCAGACACTTCTAGTCCATGAGGAATCTAGACCAACAGCCTCTGCTTCCTCAATCTTGAATAGTTGATGGGTTTTCTACCACTCTTTCTGGAGCTAATTCCAAGATCAAAAGGGTGGTCAATTGAGATTTTACTCCTACCAAAACCTGGGGTCCAGTGTGCCTGGGGTGAGCTGTAGGAGTCCACATTGTCACTGACCTTCAGTCTTCTCTCTAACCTCACTCATGGCCACTTAGGACTTTTGTGGGCCCTAGAGACTTTGCCTTCATGGGCCCATTCTTTCATTAAAAAAAATAAGAAAAATTTATTTTACAACTGTATTGGTATAAAGACAACTATAATCCATGTTGGATTCATTATGACATATTTATTGCCATCATATTCATTTTTAATTCTGATTTTAAAAGAAGTTAAAATAAAATAATTTCATGGGCCCTTAAAAGTGTCATGAGACCTAGGCACTGTGCGTAGTGGTAAGTAGGCCCTGCCCTCGTATATTTGACCGGGCACATTGTTTTTTGATCTGTCATTTAGACTATAGGCTTTCCGTAGTTTTAAGCCCACACCCTGCTCAAACCCTGCATACCACCCATGTGGGATTCCCCATGACAATCAGCTGACAAATAGTGATGTATTTTAACTTGGAAAGACCACCCAGAACCATGGCTGTGCTACCTAACTCCAAGCATTGCTATTTGCTTAGAACCAGTAATGCCTCACTCAGCCATTAAATCCAATCCCCTTGGGTACTGTCACAGGCCTGGAGTACACTTGAGTTACAGCAGTTCTGCTATCTGTACCACCAAATCATTTTCCAAAGAGGCCAGTCCTGCAGAGTGCCTGTCTTTCTTTCTTCCCTCTGTCTTCCAATAGCATTGTAGCATGTCTTACTATAGAGTCTAATAGTTATTCAATGACTGCTGGCCAGACAATACAGGCAAAACAAGTAGGCTATTATGAACAAATTCTGTAATTTAGAAAACAATTTTATTCTTCTTTGTGGCACTTTAAGCCCAAGTTAGACTTATGCCCTTACTCCTACTTTCCATTTGTTATTTGTCTTCCCAAATAGTTGTTTACTTCACCTGTGGCTTCTTTTGTTCATGCAATGAATTCAGTAAACACTTATTGAAGCCCCCCGTTGTGCCAGGAGCTTTGACGTGTGCTCACTATTGCCTGTGGACTCTATGAGAGTGGGCACCCTGGAAATGTGAGATTGAAATTACAGTTCAATACTTATTTTTGCTGTTGGTTTTGGTCTTTTGTTTTAATTATGAAAATACATGCTTGGGGGGGGGGGAACTACTCAAGTAGTAGCAAAATATACAGATGCAGTGAGTGAGAGTTTAGTATTGTTTCCCTGATTCTAAAATTTACATTTCTCCAAAGGTGGTGGTCTTCAATCTTCTTTCTTTTCTCTGTTGCTTTCAAAATTATGGACTGCTTCACTCTGAAGCACTTCACTTTTCCTTCATCTTTTGTGGCACAACCTTTGAGTTTTCTTATTTTTCTACTTCCCTTTCTAAAAGGTTTTCCTATCAATTTTTCTGACCCTCCAATTTTTTCTTTGAGATTTCTTTATGTGGTTTGTCTCTTCTGATTTGGGTTTTTAAATGTGTCTTTGAGTTTAAAGACATGGAGAATTGGACTTATAAATATGCCACCTCTGATGTCTTGGAAAGAACTTTTTGTTCATTTGCGTATATCTCCATTTGATAAATCCAAGGCCTCTATGATCCTAATGATCTATCTTTGCATTTCCAAATATGTGTTCATCAACTTTTATCCAAAGAGCTGAAATATTTCACACCTTTTTACCATGTAATTTCCAGAGATGTTTCCATTTGGCATTTGGGAAATCATTTCGTTGTACATACAGTAGGCGCTGATGTCTTCCCTTTGTCCCTGCAGATGTACCCTTCCTTCTTCCTTCTCTACACTTCCCTTGCCCGAGGAGGCTGACCTGCATGGACTACAGCAAAGAACTTTCTCGCCTATTAGCTTCTGGTTGGGTTGCGTCAGGGGGAGCCCCAGGAGACTGGAGAGGAGAAATGTGCAGTCGATGTATTTATGCCCCAGCATCCTCCCTGTCAGGGTGCTATGGGTTGGCTGTGTCCCTCTCTTGAAGTTCCCCAGCTCCTGGCATGAAGCCCACACCGTGTTCTCCCTCCAGGTTCTAGTAACTGATTCATATCCTGCCCCTTCTGGCCTGGGTTTTGTAAGAATGTATGTGAACCCTGGGATATTTCACTTCCCTTCTTGCTTTTCTTAAGCTTTTTCTATGCTATAATAAATAGTCCCCTTATTAAAATTTCAAAATAAACCTAATTTTTTTTTTTTTTTTTTTTCTTCTGGGCATTAATTGATATGCCTAAAATTTACTCCAAGTATTTGGGCAATATTCTTTAGGTTCTCCTTTCTCTCACAACATAGATTTTCCTTTCTCTTTGCTTGATTGTGTCAAATTCTTGAGCCATAATTCATGGCCTTCTTCCTGAATCTGCATTAAATAGCATTCCATTTACTATGGTGATAGTGGTGGTGGTGAGAGGAAGTATCCTCTGTTTACTTCAGAATGTCTTTTCCTTGCTGTGATCTGAGGTGAAAACAATTTTCTCATAACAAAGCTTCAGAGTATGTCCTGTATATTACTTAGGGTTCTGCAGAGAAACAGAACCAATATATATTATACGCAATAAGTATTATATTATATATAGTATTAAATATAATATATTATATATAATATTATTTTATGTTGCATTAAATGATATATTTTATATTAAGTATATTATAAATATTATATATAATATCAAATATATATAATATATACAATACATAAAAAAACATTTATATATAATATATATGATATATTTATATATGTAACAATATATTTTATAAGTAGATTACAAATATTACATATAATATTGAATACAATGTATATTATAAACATCATATATATATATAAAATAATATATATTATATTTGATACTATGAATAATATAATACTCAGGATGTAACTGCTTAACCACCTCACATCAAACACAGGACCAGCTAAAACAGCATCTCAGCTAGGAAAGCCTACTATGACAATGGTCATCAAACATCTGTTCCCTGTTAACTTACCGTAGTGAAAGCAATTTCCTGTCTTTTTTTTCCCCCCATATAGTCTTCTCTCATTTAAGAGGAAAAATATTTCACATTTTGAATTTGTTAGTTAACAGTAGAGACTTTTTTTTAGTAAAAACTCTTTAATGTACAATATTTAAATACTTCTTCTGACATGTCCCATAATTTTTTAGTTCTTGCATTTTAAATCAAATCCAATTATAAAAATAACTTTTCCTTTCCATGAATACCAGAAACGTCTGCCAACTATTATTTGGAGAGAAATTTGAAATGGATTCTACTTAAATATTTATTTATATTATGCTAGAGTCCTTCAAAAAGTTCATGGGAAGATTTGTACTATCTTTTAATTCTATTTTTCCACAAACTTTTGAAGGACCCTCACATTTATATATTTTATAAGCATATTTATATTCATTTTAATATTTATTAATGTAATAAATATTTATATTTACTTATATATTTATATATAATGCATGTATTCTCTTAAGGTTTAGCCTCCTTAGTCATTAATTTGAGTCTGTTTATAAAGTGTGGTAGTAAAATGCTCCATAATTAAGTTTCTAGGTGAAAGATTTGTGGCTGGTGAAATAGCTATTCTTGTGTTCAGGAGACCTCCACATGTCCCTGCATCCCAAAGAGTGACTTCATGCAAAAATGGGATAACCTTTAGTTGATTAGAATATTTCATTAATTTGAACATATCTCTCTTTGATCTTGTCAAATAATTGAGGTATTAATTTCCTTCCTTAGATCCTTCAATCATGGACAAGGGGATAGTCAATATCTTATGTAATTTGGAAGAATTCAGTGAAAGGAATTTTTAATGCTTTCTGGCTCACGAAGAATTGTTGTGTTTTCTAATTGCCACGGCCTTTTATTATTATGATATTGAGCTTTAGGCAAAGTAGGGTATTCATATTTTGTGAGATGTGTTCCAAATCAGTGTTAATTTTTTAGATCAGTGGATGGTAAACTATGGCCTGTGGGCCAAATCCTGCCTGCTTTTGTATGGCCTGTGAGCTAAGAATGGTTTTCATATTTGAAAAAAAAGAATCAAAGGAAAAATAATATTTTATTACTTGTGAAGATTATATGAAATTCAAATTTTGGTGTTCATTAATAATATTTAATTGGAATACAACCACATTCACCCATTACATTTCTATAGGTGCTTTCATAATACGATGGCAAATTGAGCAGCTGCATCAGAGACCGTATAGCCTAAAAATCTCTGGCCCTTACAGAAAACTTTGATGTCCCTGCTTTAGATAACCAAGTGTCGTTTTTCTTTACTTAAAATAATAGTCTAACTGAAAAGCTTAACTCTCTTTGTAGCTACTGGATCAATGATATTCAAACCATCCTGTGTATAGGTTTTTTACTGCTAGTTTTATAAGAGGATAAGAGACATTCTAACATTATTCCCACAACCAGGGCATAGCTGGGAAGATCGTGGAATCATATGAGATTGTCTAGAGGTCAGTCTCTTGTTCGGTTATCAAATATGGCATATGGCGCATTACCTTATATTTGACAGTTCTTCTGGATGTCTTTGAAACCTTATATAGGAACTTTTACTCACCTGAAAGTAAAACAGCCACAAGAAAGGGAGCCAAATCATGGTTGGCTTCAGATTAAATCAGTTTCATCATGTGCCTCGCAAAGTAATGACACACACTTCTACCACCCATTACCCACTTTCTATATAAAAGACAAAGAAGTCTATGAATATCCTAGAACAAAAACAAACCAAATGTTTTCCTATATACACATTTCTGACACCAAACATGGGAGGTTTTTCCACATCAACCAGTTCTCCAACTCCGGACACCAACTGTCCCACAATTATGTCCTACAATTCAATTCTGGCACTAACGATTTGGAGTCAGTGCAGAGCCCACACGTAAAGGGCTAAGTCCCCCAAACCAGCCCTCTCCCTTCAGATACCAATTGCAAGTCCCAGGTTGTCACCTGTAAGTGGCTATACATCTGGAGTTCCCACAGCCTCCTCCTTAGGTTTGATAATTTGCTATGACAGCCTGCAAAACTCAGGGAAACATTTACTGATGTGTATAGGTTTATTGCAAAGGATATTACAAAGGATACAGATGAACAGCCAGATGAAGGGGTACCTAGGTGAGGTCTGGAAGGGCTCTGAGCACAGGAGCTTCTGTCTTTGTAGAATTAAAGTCACCCTCCTGGCACACAGGTGTGTTTTCTAACTTGTAAGCTCTTCAAACCCCATTGTTTAGACTTTTTATGGAGTCTTCATTATGTAGGTACGGTTGGTTATATCATTGGTTACATCATTGGCGATGAAGTTAACCTCCCACCACTCTTTCTTCCCCAGAGATTGGGGGTAGGGCTGAAGGTTCCAACCCTCTCGTCATGCTTTGGTGTTTCTGGTGACCATCCCCATCCTAATGCTACCTAGGGACCTCAGCCACCAGTCATATCATTAGAATACAAAAAGGCACTCATCACTACAGAGATTCCAAGGGTCTTAGAAACTCTTGTGTCACGAATTGGGGACCAAGACCAAATATTTTAACAAAAGATACTCCTATAACTTAGGAAATAAAAAGAATTTAAGAAGCTCTGTGTCAGAAAGAGAAGCAGAGACTAATATATATTTCTTGTTATGTCACAGGTATAGTAGGAATATATTTTCCTCATCTTCGTACTCAAAATGGGCCCTAGCAAGTATGAAAACAGGTGTTTCAATTATGGTTTCATCCAGGACTCTTGATTCTTGATGGACAATTGCACATAATATCTTTATTTGTTGGGGTTTTTTTCCCCCCTTGCAATCTAGTTCCCAGCAGGAAATTTACTGAGCTGCCAACTTGTGATCATCTAATTGACTCAGAAAGAATCTGAATGAGTTTCTAAATATCCAACTGAAATCAATTGTGACTCTCTTTATTTTAGGCCCCAGGCAGATTGAAATTGAGACAATAAATGGAAGCACCTCATTCTCTGAGAATGAGAGTTGGCAGCTTCACAGCAAGCATCACATGCATTCACACACATATACATAGGCACACCCACATGTACACTCACTTGCAAAGTTGTGTATTCAGAAGGAATGCATGATCGAATATATGTTCAGCACTTTAAACTCTTTAAATTTGACTAGCTATCCACAATCCATGATTTCACCATCTAGAAAAACATTTTCTTCAATATAAGGAAATATTAAGGACTGTTGGTGGTTTTGGAGAGGCATGACTAATAAATAGCTTAATTATGTAAAGGTATTTGTGCTCTTAGTTTCTACCAAAGGTCTGAGACTCTAATTTTCTTTTTACTATATTTTCCATTTTACTCATGGAAAACTTTTTCCCAAAGTTCATCTATTCGTACACATTTTATATTTAAATGTTTTCATTAAATTCCAATTTGTGTGAAATAGAAACAACAAGAATTTCAAGCCGCATTGTTATGGGTTTAGTAGCCCATCTGCCATCCCATCCTCTTTTCCTAACAGCTAGAGAAGAAATGACTGAGAGAATAAACAAAACATTTAACACCATGCTTCAGTGTTAGAATTCTAAGTGTCTGAACCTTCAGAAAGGAGGGACTGAATGTTTAGTTTTCATTGTGGTGTGTAATCATGATGAGCACTATTAGAAATTGTGATTAGAGGTGAAGCACTTGTAGCATAAATTCCAGTGAGCATTAAGTGATTGAAAAAACACACACCATGAACTCTTTTTTTTCAGGAGAATATCTAATGGTGGGACAGTAAAGTCTCCCAGTGTGGTGCACACCCTTACAAAGGAGGCTCTTACCAGAGATGGAGTTCTCCAAACCCTATTCCTATCCCTTCCAAAGGAAGAGATGACGCCGAGGAGCCTCAAGAACAGAGACGAACACAGCAGTCTGGTTATATACGGAGAAAGGCCATTTCTGACTCAAGTGGGAAAGCAGAAGCCAGCATTTTGCAAACCACGTCAGAGGGAGGAAAGTTGGTCATAAACAATTCATGAAAAAGCTTGGAAGGAGATTTGTTCCCGAGCCCAGTTTCTGCCCTTAGACAGATAAAAGCCAAAATAGAATGTAGAACAGTGGTGTATCCACTGAAGAGGATGAGCCAAATTTGGACAATGCATGGAAAAGGAATTTGTTCACACACTGGACCAGAGCACACTAAGGGTTATTTCCAGTTGTTCCTCACTGGAGGTTGGCACTGTAGTCTTCATAGCTGTGTGAGATTATGCTAGGCTAAATATATTCAAAACTAAGGATTGTTCATTTTAAGATTATGGGGAGATTACTAAGTATTAATAATAATTGATAATAATAAGTATTAGGAACATTCAGTCACATATTAAGAATATGAGGATACTCTCAATATTGTTTTCATTGTCTTCAAAGAGATTCCATACTAGCACTATGGAATCTGCCCCCAGTCTTGTGCTAGATACTGTAGATAGTTAACAAAACAAAACAAAAACACAGGTATTTCTGGGAGGATCCTGGTAACCTGAACATCTTTTGTCATATAAGCAACACCCCATGGCTGGGGGATAGCTTGGCCCTAGAGTCAGGCAGACCTGGGCTCCAAACCTTGCTCTTTCATTCTCCATAACTGTAAACAAGGTACTCCACCTCTCGAGATATCATTTCCTCATCTGTTACTAGAGATGTATTGGTTTCCCAGGGCTGCTGTGACAAAGTCACAAACTGGGTGCCTTAAAACAACAGAAAACTATTGTCTCACAGTTCTAGAGGCTAGAAGCCTGAAATCAAGGTGTCAGTAGGGTTGGTTCCTCTGGAGGGCTCTGAGGGAGAATCTGATGCATGCCTCCATCCTAGCTTCTGATGACACCTGCAATCCTTGGCACTCCTTGGTGTGTAAATGCATCACTCCAGTCTCTGCCTCTGCTTTCCCATGGCATTCTCCCTGTGTGGGTGTCCAATAACTCTTGTTATAAGGACACCAGTCATATTGGATTAAAGCCCATGCTAATGACTTCTTCTTAACTTGATTCATTAGCAAAGACCCTACTTCTACATAAGGTCACATTCACAGATAGTGGGGAGTAGTACTATAACATATGTTTTTGAGAGGGACACAATTCAAACCATAACAGGGGATAATAATCAAATATTTTTTTCACTATGGGAAATATTAAAGAAGTTAACAATGCAAAGACCACTGAGAGTAGGTTTGTGCCTATTGAAAAACATTTTTTGGCCTCCCCAATATCCAGCATGTATGTCTTTATAATATAATCAGGTTCTGTACACAACACCGGCTCCACAACCACCAACTCCACTTGTTACCTTGGCAAATTATTACTAACGTTATCACAAATATTACTATAATGTTGCCCTAACATCGCTGCTTCTGTGTGGTGTGCTAACCCCTTTGCAAAGCTCAGTGCTGTCCATGAACTTTCTCTCTGTTCTAACTGTTCCAAGTTCTGCTTGGAAGTGGCATCGAGCTGGTATGAACTGGAAATCTGAATGGCTGTATGAACACAAAGACAGATGGCAGGATCCCCACAGGAATGTGTGGCCAGCACATGGCTGCTATTTGTTTTCACTCTCGAGTAGTCAGCAGACACACTGTGACTGTACTGCAGCTGCGGTGAGATTCATTTCCAGAACTTTTCGGGACTGTGGGGCAGTGCATGGTAGGGGTTACCTGGACAGGTTAAGTGTTAAAAAGGAAGCAAAGAATCTTTTCATTTTTGGGGAACAGGATATAGAAGGCAAGGTCCCTAGTGAATGGGTAGACATGTTCTAATCTTCAAGAGTCTTGGAAGCCAGTCTTTGCTCCCCACATAATTCTGACCTGTTTAACACCATAAGTGTTTTCCTGTCATCTTCAGGCTTCTGCTCAAGTTTCTCTACATTCCTTGTAATGGAGTTCACAACTGGGCCCCTCAAACTTTTTCAGATCTGTCTTGCTATTCCTTGCCTCTCATGTCACCAAATTTCTTGCAATCCTAGCACATGTATAATTTCTCTGGAATGACATTTCCATTTACTTCACCTGAATAATTTCTACCTTCTTAAAACTCAGCTCAGGCTCTCTCTATCCCAGGGAGCCTTCTTCATACCTTGCCTCCTGCCTCCTGGGGACGTGGGCATCTATCTTATCATTTACCAAATTATATTAAACTTTTTCATTTTTAGTCTGGATAATTTTGTTTTCATTTTGAGTCCTTAGAGTCTAGGAAGTAGTTAGTGTTCAATAGCTGTTAATTGAATTGAATTGTATTGAATTTCGTAAGAATGAATTATTTTAATTCTTCCCCTATCCTCCCCGTGTCTCTTTCTCTCTCTTGCCTGGGAGAGAAATAACCAAAGATGTGAGATTCTATTTAGTCCTCTTTCAAAGTAGTGCACTATTTTTTTTTAAAAAATAGGGGAGACATAAAAATCTTCTAGAGAACAAGAGGTAGACTAGAGTATAACTGAAAGGCATTTATTCATTCAACAAATATTTACTCAATATCTTCTATGTAGTAGGCATTGGGGATACAAGATGAAAAAGTCCTTGTCTCTGATCATAAGAAAGTCTCAGTATAAAGGAGTCAAGCAGTTAAAGAGATCATTTTGGTGCAATGGATGAGAACACCAAGATGTTATTCCCATGCTGGTATAATCAAAGATTTCCAAAACATGGGGAAAAAGTCTTCTCTTAAAAGTAGCTGAATACATTTCTGTTCCTACTTTCTCACCATCCACATTCTCCATAACTATCTCTAATTTTGTTTTCACCTTTACTCCTTCACTTAAATGGCTTTGTCAAAGTCAACAATGACTTGCATGTTGTATAATCTAGTGATTATTTTTCTTTATATACTATTCAACTTATCAGTAAAATTTGATATCGTTTCTCATGCCCTTTTAGAAAAACCCTCTTCTCTTGGTTTCTAAGATAACCCACTTTCTTGATTTTTCCCCCACACCTTTGAGGTCTTCCTCAGTCTCTTTTGTAGATTCCTCCAGCTTACCCAGAGGCAGATTTGCTTTGAAGCTGATGAAGTTTAAGCTTCAGGACCCATCCTCAGCATGGACCTCTTTCAAGACCTTGGGTGAAGGGCTAACATGGCTACACGTTTTTGCAAAGTTTGCAGAAGGAAAATATTTTAACTACAAAAGTTAAGGCAACAGTCTCCTTTTCACTCCAACTCCCCCATCCCCCTCGCCATCATGTTCATTGGTGATGAGAGACAGTCTCATCATGTGAGATTGTCTACAGGCATTTTTGGAATCTGGTTAAAGGGAAGTTGGGTTGAGGATACTTTTCCTTTGGAGTGAGTGGGTTCCATGTATGTGGTTCATGGTCATGTCAGGTTAGTGAGGTTATTGATAGACATCCCGCTGACCAGCTCACCTGCTGTCATGACATGAGGGTGCAGGGCCAGAAGTAGCACCATGATATGAATGTGTCCTGTGGCCCCAGCACTGGCTGATGTGGGTAGTGGGGGAGAAAAATGCTAGAAGAAAGACCAGATGACCTTTCTATTCTCCCAAAGGAAAAGAATATTACAAAATCTTTGTCATATGAGAAGGCAATCAGAGAGTGCAGCCAAAAAAAAAAAAAAACAGGAGAAAAAAGTATTTAAGAGTGGGTCAGGCAGTTAATTGTAGAGGATTCATAAAGCAAATGTACCTCACAGGGCCTGGTTTTCCAAAGCCTTGCAGTTTCAAATATTGACCTTGCAGATGACAGGAAATTTTCCTCAGGCTATAAAGTCTCTGTTGTAAGATAAAGATTTGTGGCACAGCAAGGTTGCTGGCTCAAAGACAGACTGGTTACTGATTGATATGTAAAGTTACTGGGAAGCAGCTGGAGCGAGAAGGAATGTTTGCTAAGATTAAGCTTTTGTTGGTAGATCACTTAGTTGTCTAATGGAATGTCATCTAGCTTGTTTCACTGAAAGTTACCAGCCTATATTGTTAAACTATAACCCCACCTATGTCTCTTCCTGTAACTTCCTGGTCTGTTGAATAAATGCAGGAAGAGAACCCCAATTTGGGGTCAATTTCCCAAGGATGGCATGCCTCTTGCTTGAGGGTTCTGGGGAAGTTAACCAATTCAGGGCTTCTCCCTGCTCAGAAGAGATGGGATTTGAGTAATCCTTTGCAGCTCCATCACCCTGGGGAAGAGGGGTGACAAATCCATGGGGGGGGGGGAAGCAACAGTTAATACCTCTAAAAATGCAATTTTTCTGGATTTTGTGATGGTGGTATTTATCATCTGTAAATTATTGCAATTAATTCATCATTCTACTGTATCTAATTTTGTATTTGGACATTTTTTATTGTTTTCCTTGAAGAGGATCCCCTAAATTATATGAGCCCACAGGATCTAGGTTCACTACTGAGTTGCCCATGCCTGCCCTCTCAGCCCACACATTCTTACATCTCTTCCTAGGTGATATTGTCTGTTTCTATGGTCATAAAAGCCATTTATGTGCATATTTGTTGACTGATTTGGATCTGATTTTGATCACAAAAGAACTCGAACCTGGGATATTTTTAAGTTACCTTCTTTATTTTTATTATATTTTTAAAAAGTAAAAACAGTCCTGTTATTTTTTAAAAGTGTAAAAGTGGGTGAAAGATACTTTTCTTATGACCCCTCAATGTCTCTCTCCCCAGAGAAAAAAGGAAACCATTATTTTAATTATCTATTTATTTTTTACTTTGTTTAGCATTATTTTAAGTTTGCTTAAACATTTACAGGCTTTTTAAATTCATGTTTGTGTTCACACATAAACATATATGCACATACACACTATACACACATACATACATATGTTATGTGTGTACATATATATATACACAGATATTTGGGTATATATATGCATACATATATACATATATACAAACATATAAAACATAAAAATAGGATCTTTTAGTATTCTAAATGTTTTTTAGAAATATATATATATGATATCATATCATAGATTTCTTTCCATGTCAGAGCATATAGGCCTAACTCATTCTTTCATTCTTTTCAATTACTACATATGATATTCTGCCATGTATGTTTTTCATAATTTCTTAAACTGGCATACTAGATTTTTAGCTGGTGGAATCATGATTTATGTTATTGGAAAAGACAATGGAGTATGTCCACTCAGAGTCCTATCAGGCAGCTGATTATGATCGACTTCGCCCTTACACTACTAGAGGTGTGCATCTTACTGTCAGATTTAATATACGGCATGGGAGCGAAAGCAGGAAGCTCAGGGTTGGTTAGTTAACTAAAAAGTCTTAAAAACACACAAACAATGAAATAGACAAGTTTTTCTTTCCGATTTCTAATTTATTTATCACTTAACATTTATTAAGGAGCAACACTGAAGGTAGCCCTGAGGACATTTGTCATGTTC
Organism: Cynocephalus volans; assembly: GCF_027409185.1. Classification (NCBI taxonomy): domain Eukaryota; kingdom Metazoa; phylum Chordata; class Mammalia; order Dermoptera; family Cynocephalidae; genus Cynocephalus; species Cynocephalus volans. The sequence goes on along the minus strand of NC_084460.1, from coordinate 217,296,520 downwards.
CTAAGGCTAACAGAAGAGCTATGAACTCTGGTCCAACTCAAAGTATGAACCTTGGAAAATTAACGAACCTCTCTATTACCCCTCATGTCCTCTTCTGCAAATTTTTAAGTTACACAGGCAGATAGACCCTGAAGAACACAATTAAATACTTTATTTCAGGGCTTTATGATGATCTGATAAGTAAACAGTTCTTTTGTTTTTGTATGTTTAACCAAATTAGACTAGTGCAACCTGCCAACCCCTTTAGCATTTGAATTTTAAGATAAGGAAGCAATTCTTGGAGAAAAGAAATTTTCAGAAGCAGCTGTAGAGACATGGTAGTGATCTGGGATTGACTGAAAGAAGACAGATTTATTGGCAGGTTTGTGAGAGTCTGGGAACACTTGGAAGAGATTACCGGTATTCTTGAGATAGAAAAGGGACTCCAATTAGTAACATGGATACACTTTGAATTCATTCCAAAGGGTTGCTGTACGATTCTGAATCATCGACAGCTTTATTTTGTATGTATGCATTATTTATTGCAGTTAACTGTGGTATCAATTCCTTTAGGACTTTGGTTCTTGTACACATCCTATTTTTGAGGTATTTTCTTTCTTTTCTATTATACTCCATAGAAAAGCAATGATTTGGGGTCAGTACACAGACATTCCCAGCCATTGCAGCTATCCAGTATTGAACTAGGACCCTCCATAGGTACTGAGCTGACCTTCAGCTTGGCCTTTGAGGCACATTTGCAGAGGGATGGGAGGTTGTGCATGAATGGGAGGTTTAGGAGAAGCTATATATTATGAATGGAGTATGGTTAGATATCCCAGGATAAAATTACCCTAATAAATAAGAAGCAAAAGTAAGGGGAAATCAGAGTATGTGGCCAGATGATAATTAATATTTTACAGGGTGAAAAGAGGGGTGGTGCAAAAACTGCCCATATGAATGTGTTCTGCCTCTCGCATACTTACGTGTTTGTGTCTTTCTGTCTCTGCATCATGTTTGTCTCTGGTGTTTCTACATATCTATGTGAAGAATGAGTGGGCTAATAAAAAGTGAGCTCTGAGGCCTCTTCCAGGTCTGGAATTTCATCTCTGTCATTCTGTGTTTTTATCAGGGTTCATGCATAGTCAGTATGTATGCTAGCATAAATGTGTTCTAGGTATTGACTTATTGCCCTGTACAGGCACAGTGAAAATGAAAGTTGGTGGAAGGAATTCTCTTCCCAAACTTATGATTTAATTAGAGTCAGACAGGTGGGTGAAAAAACTTTTTCTTTGCTTTCTTGCTTCCTGGACAGTCTTGGAATTGTCAAAACTTGGGAATTGTCACAGAATGAATCAAAGTTGGTGTCACTTGTGATGGTTAATTTTATGTGTCTACTTGACTGGTCTATATGCCCAGATAGTTGGTCAAAGATTAGTCTGGGTATGCCTGTGAGGGTGTTTTTGGATGAGATTATTATTGAATCAGTAGACCCAGTAAAGCAGATTGCCCTCCCTACTGTGGGTGGTCTTCATCCATTCTGAATGGAATAAAAAAGCTGACTGTCCTGCAAGTGAAAGAGGATTCCTCCTGCCTGACTGCCTTGAGCTGAGACTTCAGTCTTTTCCTACCTTAAGACTCAAATTGAAACATTGGCTTTGCTTGGGTCTTAAGCTGCTAGCTTTTGGGCTGGAGCTTACACCACTGGCTCTTCTGGTCTACAGCCTACTGATTGCAAATCTTAGGATTTCTCAACCTCCATAATCACATGAGCCAAATCCTTATGAATCTCTCTCTCTCTCTCTTTCTGTCTTTTGTGTATAGTGAAAGGAGAAGAGGATTTTTCACTTTATCCCTCTATTGTTTAGTATAATTATATGTCCATATAATCAAAATGTAAAAGAAAATATATGTAGTTATTGTCCTTTAAAATAGATAGAATAACATATAGACAAGCAAGGTATTAGTAACACTTGTGTAAAATTATAAAGAGTAAAAATTACACCCTATTTTTCTCACAACACCTACATAAACATACTACCAAAATTTTATTTCAACCACCTCACTTGTATTTTAGATTTTATCTTATTTTTACAACAAAAATAGACTGTAGTCAAATATGCCTCTTTATTGGGTTTATGCATTGATTCCTTCCAATTTCTTATTTTCCTCTTTTATCCCCTAAAGCAGTGCTTCTCCAACTTTCATGCATAAGAATCACCTGGAGGACTTGTTAAAATACATATCTGGGTCCGAACCACAAAGATTGTGATTCAGTAGGTTTCAGTGGGGTCTGAGAATTTGCATTTTAAAAAAGTCCCAGGTGATTAGGTTGCTGCTGGTCTGAGGACCCCACTTTGACTACTCCCATCCTAACGTACCCAGAAAGTTCATTTCCTACTTCTTTCAGCTAGCACTTATTAAGCACCTACAGTTTGTGAGGCTCTGTGCTAGATTTGGGAAATTCAAAGTTGAAATAAAATCTCTATCCCCCTGGAGTACCCAGTTTGATAGGGACAGGGAGGCAAACAAATAAGAAGACACGTTTTCATCCCAGTGACAGTGCTGTGTTGAGCTTGTGGTGAGACTTCAGAATGCAAGCCTTTCATGGAGGTACAGTTCATAAGAAGTACAGGGTGAGGTGGAGAGGGGAGATGCTGATGTGGTTTTATACCTGCAGGACCCCTGATAATGATGTCCATTAAGCAGTTGGATACACACCTGTCCAACGTGAGACAAAGTCAGGAAATAAGCATAACATAAGTATTGCTTTTGAAATCTCTGGTCCTTTGTCTTTCTGCCAGGGAAATGAAGGGCTGATGACTCCGCTTGCTGTAATACTCTACATTTCTGTGATTTCCTGTCTTCACTCTTTTCACCATCCAAGGACCCATTTTGCTGAGTTCTAGCTATCCAGGGTGCCATACTCCCATGTGGGCAAGGCCAAGCACACCCCACATCAGCCTGTTGTCCCTACCTAGTCACCTAACCACTAGGCCTCCCCCACAGGTCAGCGCATTCCTACCATTGCTTGACCCTCCTGGTCCTTATCTCTCTACACTCCTCCAGCCAGCCCAATGCTCCAGCTGTACTGAATAATAATTTGAAGTTCCTCTCTTACCTAGGATTTGCACTTTTCACTCATCTCACCTAGAATCACTCTATCCCCATCATCTCACCTGGCTGCCTCCTACTAATCTTTGACGGCTGAGTTTGGTACTCACCTGTCTGAGGCACTCTGAAACAATCTCTTTCTCCCATCTGGGCTAGGGTCTGCTTCAGCATGTTCCCGGAGCGCCCTGTTCCTGCACCTGCTAGACTGTGCTTACATGACTGTCTCCTACAGAGATGGCAGGTACCTTAAACACCATGGACTGGATCTCGTTCATGTTTGTATTTGGATCTAAATAGATGCTCAATAAATGTTTACTAATAAATTCCTCTTACTGAAAAACTGCATTTGTCCTATATTCCATTTCTTTTAAGGTCTTACCCTTTTCTAGGGAATTGTTCACTAGTCATTGGGCAGAGTATTAATGTCTATTGATATATTACCTCCCCCAGAAAAGATATATAAATATACATAATTTTAGAGCCGATGTGTCCATGAGTCACCTAATTTAATCTCACTTTAGAAATGAGAAACAGAAACCTAGAGAAATTATGTGACATATCCAAGGTCACACAGTCTGTTTGAGATGAAATTAAAACTAGTACTCACTAGTTAAGTTTGTTTTGCTATTTTTTTTTTCTTTTGAAAACAGTCTTCTGTACACATTGCTTTAACCAGTCAGTGTGACTCTATTCACGGCATTTTTCATTGCTGCAGTTCTTGGGAAAATTAATTTGGTGCTTTGGGGCTTTTCTATGCCTTTCAAAACATCCCATATAGTAGAATTCTTATTTTAGTTCTATGTTGCACTGGGCTGCTAGTAAATTCTTTCTTGTTAAGTGAATCCTTTCATAACATTTCCACAGAACTTACTACTTTCCTTACTCCTCCTTATTAAGGAATGATCTCCTTGTCCCTCTCTGTCAACATTCTTTTAAGTTGGAAAATTATTTCCCTTGGGTATTCTTTTTTTTTTTCTATTTACTCCCACCTTTACCTTAAAACATAATTATGTGTTAAAGCCTCTTATAGCCTTATATTTCTACATAATTTAAATGTAAAATGATTGAAAATGGGAATAAATTTTTAGAAAGCTCTTATAGAAAGTATTTCTTTATCAATTTCTAATGTACCCTTGATTTGGAAAACATCTGCCAAGGTAGATTCAATCTCGAGAGATAGTATTACATAAAATGAAATAATGTGTCCACTTCATCTACCTTCTCTCCTTGTAAATATTTTCCTGATGTTCCAACTGCACAGAACAATTTTAAACTAAAAGCTACAATCCATTCTTCAAGGAACCTCAATTCCCTACCAGAACTCAGTGACACATTTCTAGAGTATTTCCTAGGCAGGGATTCTTTGGTATTGTGAAGAAACCACATAGCACTCGCAGGAACGAACCCAGAATTTGACTACAGAAGGTGGTTAAATTTCATTCAGCTCCCAACACCTTGAAGTTTGAGAAGGAATTTCTTGGAAGCTCTTTGTTTGGCCACATCGCCCAGATCTAGGCCAGCGTTGATTCTTTCAGTGATTTCTTTCTCACTCAAAATGATCCCTTGCTCTTAAGACAAGAGAGAGCATCTTCTAATGCCCTGAATATTTTACATATTCATATTTGTTGATTTCATGCCTTATTTTAAAAAAGGCAGCGGCCAGTCTTCATATGGTTCCCCAGGCTCTTAAGACCTAGTTCCTAGCTTCTAGGTTTCTCTACCCCTGTACCACTCTCTGGATTTCATCCATCAGATGTGTGCCATTGAAAACTGATAGATCCCTGCATGTTACAGTGGACGGAAATAGAGTTTGTGAACTCAAATACCTATACCTATATTGATAAAATAAAATTAAATTAAAAAATAAAATAAAATAAAATAAAATAAAAAGGTCAACAAAATTTGCAAATCTTTATAAGCTGGGGCATTATTAAAAAATAAATCAATAAAAATCAATCAATCAATAAATAAATGGGCATGCAGTACTGATGGTGACTGAGGTGAACTGCAGGGCACATGCTCTGTCAGAAGACAGCAGGGAAAATATGAAAATTTATGAAAAAGTCCTAGTTTTAAAATGAAGTTTGCTAAATCAAACTTCTTTTGAAAAACATGGGCAAATCTTACAAACTGGAATTGGCTCATGGTACTGTACTGTGTGACCTATGTTTATAGATTATCTTTCTTTTCACAGGTTCTATGAAGTGAGTGAAAATGTGATGACAATTATAGAACATACCACAAATTTTTATTAAAGGAATATCCCCATCCCCCTCAAAACAACTTTTCCTTGATTTCCTTTGCCTCCTTTTCTTCTCTCTTGCTTCATTCCTGTTCTCCTAAAATAACAACGCAAAGGATTTTCTCTAATGTCGGTTAACCATGTGTGTGTGTATATATATATGGCTATATAGTATATTATATATGTTACATGAATATTAAATACACGTATATGTGTATAGAATGTCATTATATTTGCATACATCGTATAAAATTAATTGCATGTAATAGCTAATCACGTACTTATGAATGATTTGGAATACATTATTATTTGCACATGCGCACACCCCATGCTTTATTTAGAAATCAGATATTTGGTGATACAAACATTTAGAAATCAGTCGTGAACTTGGAAATCAATGCTAAAAAGCTGCCATGAAACCTCTGTACTTTTTGTATGAGGCAGCACACTGCAAGCGGCATATTGGAAAGGTGTGGAGCAAGTATGACCCCCCCAGTAGACTACACATCGCGCTTTCCAAAAGGAGGTGGACATGCTTTTGAGCAGAGGTTTTAAACCATCAGCTTGCAGGCCGAATTAAAATATCTTTAAATGCTTTGAATTTAAAGCCTTTCCAGTTTCGTCATCCTTACTGCTCTAATACCAGGCCAGGATTTCCTTATTTCAATTACATTCCTGTCTTTGAAGGTGTTTGAATTTGCAGCCCTTGTGTTGAAGAGCATTATGGGAGATGGAGTAAAGGCCATGTGCCATCAAAAAATGAAAGCAGCTTTGAAAAAGAGACCGCCGCAGTGCTGAGGCCAGGAAGTATTTTGCAGAAAGGATAAATATCAACTTACTTTTTCATGTGAGGAGGTCTTTGGGACCTGTTGTTGGACACCGACCTTTCAGGGCTGAACAGGATCATGTCTCATCATATCGTCTTTTCTTTACATAGGAATCTCTACTTTCTTTTTTAAAGTGGTGGCCATTAACTCTGCTTCTTGGGGTTCCTTTTATTCACTCCAAGCCTGGGTGAAGAGTGAGAATCTTCCAGATGGCTTTGTCTTGCTGTCCTTCAGAATGCAGATGCTGTCTTTTTTAGACATGGGGTGAGTGCATGTGTTCATTTCTTTTTAAATTAATTAATTAATTAATTTTGAATATTCATGAGATACAAAGCTGATTGTCCCCCCCTCCTGCCCATGATGTGGGGGCCAGATTTCTAATCCCTAAAAAATGCATACAGAGGATAATGACAAAAATAGCCAAAACAGAAGTTATAATACTTGAATAAATTCAAATTTTATTTTAATTCTAGTTAGTCTCTTCAGAATCCCCTTCCTACATAGTACAGAAAACTTTTGCTAACATAACTAGAATTCTATTTTAGATGTTGTTAGCCTAAGCTACATAGACTTCAGCTCAAAGTGGAATCAGATTAGAACTGCTATTGGACCCAGAGGAATACTCTAACTCTGATAAAACTCATTCGTTAATCTTACTCCTGAGCTTGAACCCTTGTGGTTGCCCCCTCAAGGTTCTTGAAGTGAGAAAATCACTTTTCCACCTACTTGTGTGCTGAAGTCTGTCCCCTCAGGGCTACAAGGCATCCCATAATTATTTCTGTAGACATCTCCTTCAACCCTCAGTGAAACTTCATTGTAGAAAAGATTCTTTTCTGTTTTATCTAAAGATTCCTCCCCCGGACCTCCCCAGGTCCTATGGTCATACTTCTGGAAACCCCACTTGAGATCTCCCTTGGTCCCAGTCTTTCTGCCAGGTGTATTTCACTAGTGGGTTTTTGAAGAAGCTTTTGTCTATTAATATTGTTCAGATTTTTTCACTTATTTTAAATCAACACCTAGTCTTTAGAATATTTCTTTAGAAGTCATGGAGTCTCCAGCTTTGCTGTGTTTCACAGTGACTAGAATGTTTCATCAAATACATCAATAACTACTTTTAGAGACCTGTTCTCTGATGAATCATGCCTGATATTTCTAGTTTTACACCTGAGAGATGGCAGTCTATTTTACCAGGCCACAATAACAAACATAGCTGAACATCAATTAATGATTTCACCCAGTGTTTTCTAAGTCAGGTTCTGTAAAACCCTACTAATATTCCACAATCAAATAAATTTAGGGAACATTTACATAGTGTAGCCTTTTTGGGAAAATCACCATTTGCATAACATATTAAAGACTTCGAGAAGTCCTGTAGTAAAGATACTCGGTTATTTTTTTTATACCAAGCATATCTCACTTTAACTGACCATGAAATCATCTTTTTTCCCCCCATAGAATTACTTCTTCAAGTCTTTTAATATCTTGCAGACCACTGCTATTGAAACATGGATTTAATACTTTCTGCTGTTGGCTTACAATACTACTTTTCCAGTCAATGCCTTCTCTCACTTTCCTAGGTGACTATCTCACCCTATCATTCTTTCCTCAGACTTCGAATAGCCCTTCCACTCTCTTCATCTGTACTGATGACTTGATTTTCGCTTCACTCCTTGAGAAAATAGAAGCAATCAGAAGAAAATGTCTTTGTCCTCTCATCACCAAATTTAGCTTGTTGCTTGCACCTGTGCCACACATGACAGTTACAGTGAATCAATTGCCTGTACTCCAGTGTGAGGCCACCACTGCAGTGGACCTGATGAAACCCATCCCTTTTAAGCTACTTGAGAGCTTTGTTCCTGCAATGATGCTATGTCTCTCTTGCATCATTAATTTTTCACTCTCTACTGGAGTATGTTATTTCCCAACATGCAAACATATTATACTACCTCTTATATTAAAAACAAAACAAAACAAAAAACAAAAACACCTCTCTTGATTTCCATATTCCCCTCCAGCTAGTACCCATTTTCTCTACGCTGGTTTTTGAAAAAATTCTCAAAGGAGTTTTCTATACTTAGTATCATTACTTATCTCCTTTCATTCTCTCAATCCATTCTGATCAGGATTTTTGTTGGCAACATCACCCCTACATTGATAAATCAAGTAGTCAATTCTCAGTTCTCATTTACTCTTACCCAGACTTTGCCCCAGTTAATCACTCCCTTAACGAGTCCCAATAGTTCTAGACAATTTATTATTCCTAGCAAAGCAGGTAGCATGACCTCCTTGTTTGCATTGGTTTCCCTTTCCCCCCAAGTGTTATGGGAGTGTTGCAAAGGCAGGCCCATCTGGATGTTGTCCACACCATGGTCTGTGTCCCAGCTGTGGAGCTTTAAGTTTAGCAAACCTGTCCAACCTTTGCCCTTCAGGAAGAGATGGTCAGGAAACAAATTTACCCTTTGCCCCAGAGGGAAACACTATCTCTAGCTTTCAAGGCTCTTTGTTATGCAAACATCCTTGAGAAGGTAGTTTCAAACAGAGTTCTCACATGCAGAAACAACGTAATGGAAAATTGTTTCCCACCCAGTAATCCTGCCTAGAGTTCTTCTCTCCCAGATATTTACATGTCTTTCTCCCTCATTTCATTAAAGTCACTGTTCAGATGTCAGCTAATTAGAGAGACCTTCTCTGACCACCCTGTCTCTCCCCTTACTCTCTTTTATTTTTCTTTATAGCACTTAGCTCTATCTGTCATTGTATTGCATATGAATTTAATGCTTTATTGGCAATATGCTCTATTAAAATGCAAGTTTCAGAATGTCTAGAACTTTATTTTGTTTGCTGTTCAATCCCCAGCTCCTGAAATATTACCTGACAGAGAAGGTGATCACTAAATAGTTGTTAAATGAACATCTGAATAATTTTTATCAACCTCAGTTTTTCAGAATGAATCACTCAGGTGTTCTATTCTCATGCAAGGAAGTAAGATCTTTAAAATTATATTCTTTCAATATTAAAAAAGTGGCAACCACAAAGGGAACATTAATGCATACAATTTGCTCAAAAAGAAGAGAATAATTTGTTAATTTATCCCTCTGTGAACGATGAGTGTTCTCTGGACCCTGGGTGACAATAAAGGGATATGTATAATATATTTCAGAATGATTTCCAACAAAAGTGATTAAGTATTTTAGAAAGCCTTACATCTCTAAGAAAAAGGCTTCACTTATCAAGAAAATTTACTAATATGAAATATAACTATATATGATTATCTTGGTTAATTAATGATCTGTGATCTATTGAATTATCTGGTTCAGCCATTCACAGAATGCACTAAAAAAAGAAAGAATGTCATTGCTGTAATCTAGCCTTGCAGCTAGATTAAAAAACAACAACATACACATACATACACACACACAATTGATTCACATAATTGCCACCAAATGTTGTCATGCATAGCAGCCATGTGTCCCACCGACAGGATCCTTAGCAAGTATCTTTTCTATTTTTTTAAAGTCTCGGTGTTCTTCTGCCTGACTTATTTTAAGATCCAGGTTCTAATCCCATTCAGATGCTTGGCTAGATGACCTCTGTTATTTTATCTGATTTCTCACCTGTCATTTGACAGTCATTTTAGTCCTAAGTACCAATCTAAGATCTAAGCTGCCTTCTTTTAGTTCTCCAGCCAATTAATTTTTTTTTCTTTTGTTTTTTTCCCAGTAGCGTTAGCTAGGTGTGAAGCTTATGAGCTTCCACCCACTGCACACTAGCTCTTCAATGGATTAGAAGCTCGGGAATAGGAAGATAACATTTCAGCTGCAGCAAGCCCAGGAAGCAGAGCTTCATGTCCTATGCCTGCATCACTGATTGAATCATCTGTGTGCCTGGGACAGGAGGCAGGCCAATTTCAGGCCACCATATGTGTGTTAGGCCTGGCTGTGTTCTTCTCCCGGACTTTCCTCTGGGTGCTAATTGCTTTAGTGAGAGAAACTGTGCAAAGCAATTAAATAGCCCCCTTCTCTCACAGTCCTAGCTCTAGAAGCTAGGGGCTGGGAGAGGGCTCCTGCTCTCTCAGTGGGTTGCAAATTGCTCAGAATGAATAAATACATTTGTTCACTTTTCAAACTGTGACCAGCCACCTGGTCTCTTGTGTTGCTCTCAGAGCAGAGAAGGCAGATGACGGGCTCCTTGTTGCTGAACTCCAGCCCATAAAATTGCTTCACCGCACTCTGAGCTATTTTCGCAAGGACATCTGTTGCCAAAAAAGAATTTTAATTAAGCAAAAACACATCTCTGTTTTGTCCATGGCAAGGAGGCTTGTGAAAGCTTTCTTGTCTCAGATGCATGCTAAATCTGGAGAAATGGAAGCCTTAAGGTGTTTTGTAAGGGACATTTTGCTGCTCAATTTGAGGACACAACAAATTTTCTACGGGAAGGAAATTATTGGAAGTACATGTTTGTGCTTTTCAAAATAAGGCCCAGACTGCATTAATAATTAATTGTACGTAATATAATCTGACATGTTACCCCACAGTTTGATAAAGTCGAAAGTTATTTTCCAAAGGCAACTTGCCAGTTCTTTTGCTCCTTTCCAATCTTCTTCTCAGGTGATATTCATCATTTTAACATCAAGCTTCCAGAACACCACATTAACACATAAATTAGAGGACCCGGCACTGTGCTGGCCGTTATAACTAGTCTAGATAAAATTGTCCAATCGAAAAGGAAAAAGAAAAAGTCAGTGATAAACGGAATCAGAAAGCAGGTTGATGACATTAATACTGCATAAATTGCTGAAGATCGGGCTGGAGAGTGGGGAGGCAGCCTTTCTTTAGTTTTCATAAATGCAAGCATATTGAGTATTTTTTTTACTTTTCAAACACTGACATAATGGCAGATACAAATTCTTCAAATATGAAACTGATTCTGTAACTATACACGCTTCCAATCCCTTAAGTGCCTTTAGGGGCACCCTCTTCAGCAGCACAGGCATATCACATAAGCTGATTACAAGAGGGACACTTTCAAGTAGCAGGCCCCGAGGGGTATTGCTGGCCAGCATTGGAGGATGAATTACCTGATAATAAAGATTGTTTCTGGCCACTTCTATTATTGGTTGGGGTCACTCGTTTGCCCTCTGGAAGGGTGGACAGAGAACATCATCTGGGTTGAGGCAGCAGGGAGCTCGTATTTCTACACGACAGGATCTTTGCAGACAGAAATCTAGCCTTTATGTTAGGAACTGGAATACAGAATCTTATATTGTACATCAAACTTGGAATGTTTCTCTCTACTCTGTAACCTTTTTGACAGTTCAATCAATACTCACTTTTGGAGATTTTACTCATCATGGGGGGAGCAAGGGAATTTTTTTTTTTTTTTTTTTTAGTTTTTCTTTTCCAGGAATGGCAGTCATTTTGTGATTGCTAGGACTACCACCCTCCCCCCAGAAGCCTGGCCCCCAACTCTTAACAAGATTAATATTGTTCTACCTAATCCATAATATAAATAGAGGAAGGATTTCCCAGGTCCCAGGTTCCCCCTCATCTAAAAAAATATTTATAGACTTACAATGTATATCTCTATGTCTTTCAACACTTGCCAATTTTATGATGACTCTTTTGAAGGCAATGAGTGATAGCTGTTTGTGCACATTTAATTTAAAGTTTGGTTTCCGATCTTTTTTTTTTTTTTAGACTTGGCGTTTCTTGGTTTTATTAGTCAAGATGTTTTGGTTGTAAGCAAGAGAAATCCAGTGAAAAGTAAGTTAAGGGAAAAAAATGGAAATTTGTTTGCTTACAAGACTGCCAAGTCTCAGGTTAAAGGCTTAACTGCTAGATCTACGGCCTCAATCAATGTCATCGGAACTCAATCTATTCTTCTATATGCTTACCTCTACAGTGACTTTTTCTTAAGCAGGCCTTTCTACCTGAAGGTGTTAAGCAGCTTCTGTCTCAGCATAACTTGGTGACACATCCTTTCTAATGATTCCAGCAAAGGACTAGGCTCTCAGTACCACAGTCAGAGCACAGATTGGCCTAGACTGACTCCAACACTTACTAGCTGTCAGGAAATTTATCCTCTGTGCCTCAATTTCTTCATCTGCAAATTGAAGATAATAATAATTCCTACATTATAGGCTTGTTGGAAATATTAAATAAGTTTATTTGTTTTTTTCATAGTGTTTAAATTTTATTTTATTTTATTATTACAGAATGTAAACATTTTAAAGCCCATGAGTCTTAACAATTATTTATTATTGTTATATACCATCCATGAACCTTATTGTGGCTGGCAGATAGAATAGGTTGATTGGACAGACCTGGATCATGTGTCTTCTCTAGAAGCTGAGATGGGATCTTCTCACACTGAAACAGCAAGGATGGAGAATGAGAAGTGGGTATTTCTCTAAGAGAAACTTTGGGGTCTTTTATATGGCAAGATAACTCATGCCAACAACCTTAGTAATTTATACAATTAGCTAAGGGACTCCACAGTACTGGCATTGCTTAGAATCTAATCAAACAAAATGGTGGAGGTGAAAATGTTTTTGAAATAACAAAGCATAATAAAATTTCAATGTGATTGGATCAGTGACTTATTCTAGGCACTCAATAAAAGCACAACACTGTCCTAAATCCTACAAGTGGATACACAGCAGATCTGGCCCTTCTCGTCATGGACTTTGCCGAATTATTGAGAACACAGACACAGGCACAGCAAAGAACTGACATGGGGTAACCAAGAAACAAGGGCAAAAGAGTCTTACAGGTTGACAATTATGAAGAAATTACAATAGCTGGTTCTAATCATAAAAGATTTATTAAAGGAAATCATTTGCTAATGGAAATGTGAAACCACAGAATAAAGCCATATTGAATTCTTAACCCCTAAAATAACTTTTCCACACCCCCATAATATTGAATTTGTTGCATTGGATCCAAATTAAAGAAACAATTCAACCACTTCTTCAATCACCAAAACATTTGACCTGGCTTGGGCACTGTAGGCACTTTCCTCAGCTAAATCAAGGAATTGAGTCACACTGCTCTCATAGGATTAATCATAGGGCCATATTAATTCCTTACTGATCTTCAGCATCTTTTGGAATGATGGGATGAAAGATGAGGAGAAGCCTTTGAATCCATCCTCAGCATTAGTTACCACTCCTTTATCTTGCTTAATGTGTTCTCATGCATTACAGGTAAGCTGTTCTTTCATTTTCTGAATACATGATAATAGATGAAAGAAAAAGTTCATTTTTTTTACTGGATAACCATGCTTATTTGTGTAGTTATGAAAGCAGACTGTTCAGCTAAATAACATAGTATCCTTGATCAAGATTACCTTTAGGAAGCCATGTGCTAACAGCTACTGTCCCTTTACTTTTAAAGGTAAGTCCGCACAAATGAGGTGGGTCCTATGAGGGCTGATCTGTCTCAGAAGCACACTATATAAAGAGTACAACATGGTCTTCAGTTAGCTCCTGCACTCTGCAACAGGGAATGTTTAGTCTCTTGTGGGAGGTGCTAAGGCCATTACATAATTACAAAGTCCCCAGATATACTTTATTTTGTGTAGTTTCATCATTTTAAAATAGCATGTGTTCTCCCCTTCTTCCTCATAGTAATAAATGTAGGTACATGGAAGAAGCAGCTATACCAAGGTGTGCTTTGTAGGGGATCATCACCACACACGTACAAAGACCCTTGATAAACTGGCATTCTCAGTAAAAAAAGTGCATTTGCAATGCATATACCTCTAGTCAAGGCCCCTCCCCAAGTCACCTCAGATAAACATGCAATTTAAATAAATAACATTGTCCTACCTATGCAAACTTGAGTTCAAGACAGATTCCCCAGTTTTCTAGATCCAACTTGATAGCTCCTCCACTGTCTCTCTAAACAGAAATCATGGGGCTGCTATTAGAAAGAAACAAATAGTACAATAATCACTTTAACACTGGAGAATCCAAGGCAGACTTGTGCACACTCAAACAGATAGAACTTCTAAGTTCTAAATGTGTCAGTGCTTAGGGTGGGATGCTGTAGCTTTGATTTAGAGAATGATAGTATATATTAAAAACAGGATATTCAAGACATTATTTAGCCACATATGGGATTACACTATGGCTAAATAATATCTTGTATTAAGTCAAATTACTGAAAGCTTACTGAGATTCAAGCAAGGGAGGTCAGACTTTCAAAATAATGGAATAAAGACCTCCGTAAATCCACTCTGAAAAACCAAAAGAAACCCGGCAAAATTATCAAAATCATCTTTTTCAGAACTCTGGAAGTTAACCAAAGGCTTGAAACAATCTGCAGAGTTTATTCAAGAAAACCAGCTAAATCTTGGTAAAATCAATGAGCTTTGTGGAGATTTATTTATTAAATTGTGGTAAAAAAAATATAACATGAAACTTACCATCTTAACCATTGTTAGGTGTGCAGTACAGTAGTGTTAACTATGAGTATACTTCAAAAACTTCGTGGAACAATTTGTATTGTCTTTTAATTATTATATTTTTCCACAAACTTTTTGAAGTACTCCGGTATGTTCACATTGTTGTGGAACAGATCTCTAGAAACTTTTCAATTTGCAAAGCTGAAACTCTATACCCACTGAACAACAGCTTCCCGTTTCCCCTCTCCTCAGACCCTGGAAACCACTGTTAGAGTTTTTCTCTATGAGTTTGACTACTTTAGATATCTCATTTAAGTGAAATCATACAGCATTTGTCTTTTTGTGATGGGTTTCATCCAGAATAATGTCCTCAAGATTCATGCACATTGTAGCCTGTGACAGAACTTCTTTCTTCTTAAGGCTTAATAATATTCCATAACATATATATAGAAAACATTTCTTTATGTATTTATCCATTGATGAACATTTGAGTTGCTTCCACCTCTTGGCTATTGTGAATAATGCTGCAATGAACATGTGTGTGCAAATATCTCTTCAAAGATTCTGCTCTAAATTCTTTTGTTATATACCCAGAAGTGGAATTACTGTATCATATGGTAATTTATTTTTAATTTTCTGAAAAACTCAGAAAATGTTTTTGCCATACTGTTTTTCATAGTGGCTGCACCATTTAAAATTCCCATCAAGAGTGCACAAAGTATATAATTTTTCCACATCCTTATCAACACTTGTTCTTTTGGGGTTTGTTGTTTTATCGTTTTTGTTTTTTGATAGTGGCCATTTTTATGTGTATGAAGTGATATTTCATTGTAGTTTGGATTATTATTTCTTTAGTGATTAGTGATGCTGACCATATTTTTATATGTTCACTAGCCATTTGTATATCTTCTTTGGAAAAATGTCAATTCATGTCTTTTGTCCATTTTTAAAATCAGGTTATTTGTTTTTTTTCTTGTTGAGTTGTAGAAGTTCTTTATCTATTCTGGATATTAACCCCTTATCATTTAAATGACTTGAAAACTTTTTCTCCCATTTCATAGGTTGCCTTTTTACACCATCAATTGTTTCCTTTGATGCACAGAAGTATTTAAGTTTAATGTATTCCCCGTTTGTCTATGTTTGCTTTTGTTGCCTGTTTTTTTGTGTGTCGTGTCCAAAAAAATCAATGCAAAATCCAGTGTCATGATGGTTGTCCCCTACATTTTCTTCTGGGAGTTTAGTAGTTTTAGGTCTTATGTCTAGATTTTTAATCCTTTTTGAGTTGATTTTTGTGTATCTTGGAAAGATAAGTGTTCAACATCATTGTTTTGTATATAAGTATCCAGTTTTCCAACACAAATTATTGAAGAGACTATCCTTTGCCCATTGTGTGATCTTAATACACTTATCAATGATTATTTTACCATATGCATGAGGGTTTATTTATGGGATCTCTATTCTGTTTCATTGGTTTATGTGTCTGCCTTTGTGTTTGGATCACACTGTTTTCATTACTAAAACTTCATAATATGTTTTGAAATCAGAGAGTGTGAAGCCTCCACTTGTTTTCTTCTACTCAAGATTATTTTGTCTATATGGGGTCTCTTGAGGTTACATATGAATTTAAGAATTTGTTTTCTATTTCTGCAAAAAATGCCAGTGGAATTTTGATAGATATTGCATTTGATCTGTAGATCACTGAGTAGTAGGATATTTTAGCAATATTAAGTCTGCTTCTCTACAATCACAAATGCCTTTCCATTTATTTGTGTCTTCTCTAATTTCTTTCAGCAATAGTTTTCAGCATATAAGTCTTTTGCCTTCTTGGTTAAAATTATTTCTAAGTATTTTATTCTTTTGGATGCTATTGTAATGGGATTGTTTTCTTAGTTTCCCTTTCAACTTGTTCATTGTTAATGTATAAAAAAGCAACTGATTTTTGCATGTTGTTTTTTATCCTGCAACTTTGTTGAATCTGATTATTCTAACAGATTTTTTTGTGTGTGTGTGGAAGCTGTCAGGTTTTCTACATGAAAGACCAGGGTATCTGTGAACAGAGATAGTTTTATTTCTTCATTTCCATTTGGATGCTTTTTGTTTTTTTGCCTAATTGCTCTGAGTAGGACTTTCAGTATCATGATGAATAGAAGTGACAAGAGTGAGCATTATTGCATTCTTCATGATCTTAGAGGAAAAGCTTTCAGTGTTTTAACAGTTGAATGTGATGTTTTCTGTAGGCTTTTCACATATGGCTTTTATTATGCTGAGGTGATTTCCTTATATTCCTGGTTTGTTGAGTATCATGAAAGGGTGTTCAATTTCGTCAAATTCTTTTTCTGTATAAATTGAGATGATAATGTGCTTTTTTCCCTCATATGTTGAACTATCTTTGCATTCTAGAAATAAATATTACCAGGTCACGGTGTATAATACTTTTAGTATAATGTTTAATTTGGTTTGATGGTACTTTCTGAAAGATTTTTCCATCAATATTCATAAGGGATGTTGGTCTGTAGTTTCCTTTTGTCTTCTTGTTTTTGTGTGGTTTTGGTATCAGCGTAATCTTGACCTTATAAAATGAGCTTATTAAGTGTTTTCTCCTTCTAATTTTTTTGGTAGAATTTGAGGAAGACTGGTACTAATTCTTCCTTAAGTGTGTGGTAAAATTTCCCAGTGAAGTTATCTGGTCCTGGGCCTTTCTTTGTTGGGAAGTTCTTTTTTATCAATTTAGTTTACTTACAGTAATTGGTTGGTTCAGATTTTTTTTTTTTTCTTTGTAATTCAGTCTTGGTAGATTGTGTGTTACTAATTTGTTGGTGTATAATTGCTCATAGTAGTCTCCTACAATCCTTTTTATTTCAGAGGCACGAGTTGTAATGTCTTCTTTTTTGTTTCTGATTTTAGTTTTTTGAGTATTCTCTTTTTCCTTAGTTTATCTAGCTAAGGGTTTTCCAATTTTGTTTTCCTTTTTATAAAACCAACTCTTAGTTTCATTGACTTTTTCTATTGTTTCTCTATTCTCTGTTTCATTTATTTCTTCTCTGACCTTTACTATTTCCTTCCTTCTGCAAACTTTGGGATTTTTTTTCTTCTTTTTCTAGTTTCTCGAGGTATAAAGTTAGGTTGTTGATTTGAAATCTTTCTCCTTTTTAAAAAGTATTCATTGCTATAAACCCAAATCTTACTACTGCTTTTTCTTTATCCCATAAGTTTTGATATGTTCTGTTTTTGTTTTCATTTGTTTCAAGATATTCTCTAATTTCCCTTGTGATTTCTTCTTTGATTCATTCGTCATTTAAAAGCGTGTTGTTTAAATTTCACATATTTGTGAATATTCTAGATTTCTTTCTGTTATGTCTCATTCAATTACACTTGGAAAAAAATACTTGATATGATTTCATTTTTCTTAAGTTTGTTAAGACTTGTTTTGTGCCCTAACATATGGTCTTTTCTGGAAAAGTTTCATATATGCTTGAGAAGAATGTATTCTGCTGTTGTTAATTGTAATGTTTGGTGTCTGTTGGCCTATAGTGTCATTCGAGTCCTCTGTGTCCTTACTGATCTTCTGTTTGGGTATTTCATTCACTATTGAAAGGGGCATTCAAGTCTCCTGCTACGATTGTGTTGCTGTCTATTTCATCCTTCAACTCTGTCAATGTTTGCTTCATATATTTGGGAACTCTAATGTTAGGTGCATGTATATTTATACTTGCTATACCTTCCTGGTAAATTGACACTTTTATCATTATTAATATCCTCCTTTCTCTCTTTTTACAATTTTTGACTTAAAGAATTTATTTTGTTTAATATAAGTATGACCACTTCTACTCTGTTTTGGTTAATATTTTCACAGAATACCTTTCTCTATCCTTTCACTTTCTGTCTATATGTGACCTCAGATCCAAATTGAATCTCTTACAGACAGTGTTTCAATGGACCTTGTTTTTTTAATCCATTAACCAATCTATACTAGGGTACTTCAAAAAGTTCATGGAAAAACTCATACTGTCTTTTAATTCTATTTTCCCACAAATTTCTTGAAGTACCTTTGTCTTGTCTTTTCACAAAGGAGTTTCTTATATTTACATTTAAAGTAATTACTGATAGGGAAGAATTTACTATTGCCATTTTGTTAATTTATTCTTTATGTATTAAAGCTATATGTATTGTAGCTATTTTGGCTCTCTTTTTCCTTTTTTGCTATCTTTTGTTATGTTTTGTTGATTTTTTGATGCTTTGATTAGTTTTTTTTTTAACTTTCTATTGATATTTTCTTTTGGGTTACCATTGGAATTATGTAACACATCTTAAACACATAAAATCTGTTTTGAACTGATAACAACTTAATTTCAACTACATACAAAACTCTCATTACATATCAGCTCCCCATCCACTTTGTTATTTATCTCTCATGAATTACATTTTTTATACTGTGTATTCATTAAAATAGATGAATAGCTGTTTTTTAAGGTTTTGTCTTTTGAATACTATACCAGAATGAAAGGTGATTTATGAATCACCATTACAAAACTACAGGATCTATATTTGTCTATATTATACTTTTATAGAAAGCTTTATATTTTCATATGTTTTTATGTTGCTATCAAGCATTCTTTCATTTCAACTTGAAAAAATCTCTTTAGCATTTTTTGTAGGGCAGGTCCAGTGGTAATGAACTTTCTCAGCTTTTGTCTACCTGAAAGTCTTAATTTCTCTACCAGTTTTGAAGGATTGTTTTCCCTGATATAGTATTCTTGATTGGTAGGATTATGTTTCTTTCAGCATTTTAAATATATCATTCCACTCTTTCCTGGACTGTAAATTTCCTGCTGAGAAATCCACTGATAATCTTATGAAAGCTCCCTAGAATGTGATGGGCTGCTTTACAGTTGCTTTCAAGATTCTCTCTTTGTCTGTAAAATTTTACATTTTGATTATACTTTGTCTCAGTACATGCTTCTTTGGGCTTTACTAGTTTTAATTCACTGAGCTTCTTGAATTTATATGTTAATTTCCTTACTAAAATTTGGGAATTATTTCTTCTGAGAGGTTCTCTGTCTCTTTATCTCTTACTTCTTCTGAAATTCCCATAGTGCTTAATTGTCTGCTTAGTGTTGTCCCACAAGTCCCTTAGGCTCTCTTCACTTTTCTTCATTCTTTTTTCTACTTACCCCTCTGCCTTAATTATTTCAAATGATTTGTCTTCAAGTTTATTAATTCTCTCTCTGCTTGATAAAGTCTGCTGTTGAATCCCTCTAGGAAAATTTTTAACTAAGTTATTATATTCTTCAGCTCCAGCATTTCTGTTTGATTCTATTTTTGTAGTTTCTGTCTCTATGTTGATATTCTCATTTTGTTCATGCATGATTTTTCTGATTTCATTTCATTGTCTGTGTTCTCTTTTAGCTCACTGAACATCTTTATGACAGTTACTTTAAATTCTTTTTAGGCAGCTCATAGATCTGCAATTTTGGGGGTTAGTATCTGAAGTTTTATTTTCTGTCTGTCTTTCATTTTGTATACATTGTGATTGTCTGTAAAAATTTGGGCATTTGAAAAAAGAATCACCTCTCTGTCTTTACTATCTTTGTACAGGAGAAGACCTTCATCAGTCAGCCCAGCTAGAGATTCTAGGGTCCTCTTAAACTTTTTCTGAGAATATATATTCTCTGGCCTGAGCATGCAATTTCACAGCTAAAATGTTTTGCCCCTATATCTTTTTCAGGAGTTTGAAATCTCTTATTCCTCCTATTGTCTTTCTGCAGTACTGTAGTCTATCTAGTGCTACAACAAGTTATTACACTGGCCTTTGTTCTTAGCTTCCCCAGGCATCTAAACTATGCTGGCTCCCATCAGTCCTCTGAGTCAGGCAAGACAGAAACTAGTCCTTCATTAGTCCCCAGAAAAGCATATATGTTGGGTGCACATTCCACTCTTCTCTTTCCTTTCTGAAGTAGAGCCATGAGTTGGAAGTTTTCTCGCAATAGTGTTGTGCTCTACTTGCTAGGGGCAGGTGCTATACTGGGTGAATTCAATTAATTTCTTATGTATTCTAATGCAGTTTTCTTGGCTTTGCACTTGCCTAGAGTGTTGCAATGTCTTAATTGGTTTTTTGATTGATCACAAAGGCAATTTGATTCATATATTTTTGTTAGGTTGGTACCTCCATGGAGGAAAGAAAGCTGAGGCTTCTATTCTGCTGTCTCAGTGACATCACTCACCTGAACTTTGTGGAGTTTTAATCTGCCATATTCTAACCTCTCTCTGCTCAGTATCATGGTAGTCTTGAAAACCAAAAACCTTGCAATCACTATTGTCATGAAAACCAGCAGCCTAACAACCATAAGACAGAGCAGAATGAGTTTGAAACCCCCAAAATCCTTATCCCCAGATAATTTTTATTATTTGACATGTCTGGAAGTTCCCTGGAAACCACACTTGTAGGAATTTTTATGTGAATTGCCTCAGGGCTTATTCAGAGCAAACAGTAATTCCTCTCTGGCATTTGTCAAAAATGTGTGCATGTTTAGGAAAGACAGAAAATTTTCTATTCTCTTCCCTCTGGTTGACATTGAGGCTTTATGCAATTAGGAAGTTAAGCCTAAGACAGAGTTAGAAACTGCCTGCTGAAACATTGTTGGGAGACTTATTTGTTCAAGGCATTTAAAGATATCTCTTTCCAGTCATTAGCTGACCATTAAGCTACCATAGAGACTTCATTGGATGTACATAATCAAAATTATAGACTTTAAAGAATTCATTTGGGAATGTTATTTATCAAGCAAACATCAGCAACAGTATCAACAGCAACAATAATAATAGCAACAACAAACAGCATTAACAAAACACCCTGGGGGAATTGATCTGATTTCCAGACCTGTCACATTATTGTTATGTACAACATCCAGTTTTCAACAAAAAAGTCTGATATATTCAAAAACCCAGAAAAGTGTGGTCCATAAACAGATAAAAAAGCAGCCAATGGAAAATGCCCCTAAGGAAGCCTAGACATTGCATTTACTAGAAAATTGACTTATATTAACCATTATAAATATGTTCAAAGAATTAAAGAAAATAATGGCTAAATAACTAAAGGAAAGTGTGGAAATAGCATCTTACCAAATAGAGAATATTATTAAAGTAGTAAAAATTATTAAAGACAAAGATGGAAATTCTGCAGTTGAAAAGTAGTACAATAACAGAAAGAAAAAAAGAAAAAACACTAGAGGGGTTCAACAGTGATTTGAACTGCAAAACTTCCAAAATATGATTAAAAACAGTAGTCTATACACTTAAGAAGTTCAACAAACTCTAAATAGAATAAACTCAAAGAAATCTACACTGACATACATTATAATCAAAATGTCAAAAGACAAAGACAGAGAATCTTGAAAGCAGCTTGACTTATCATGTACAAGGGATCCTTAGTAAGATGACAGCCAATTTCTAATGAGAAACTCTGAAGGCCAGAAGGAGAAGAAATGAAGTACTGATATACTATAACCATCCAACAAGGATAAACCTTGAAAGCATTATGCTAAGTGGAATAAGCCAGGCACAAAAATCTGCATATTGTATGATTCCATTGACATAAAATGTCCAGAATAATAAAAATAAAAATAATAGATTAATGGTTCTAGTGGGGTTGGGGGCAGGGGGAATGAGGAGTGATCCTGGTAAGTATGGGTACTCTTTTTGCAGTGATAAAATAATCTAAATTTAGATAGGAGTGATAGTTGCACTACTCTGTGAATATTCTAAAAATGCTTAATTTTACACACTAAAGGTGTGAATTTTATGGTATGTAAATTTTATCTCAATAAAGTTGTTAAAAATGTTTTACATGAGACTGAGAGCTCCATTGTCTGATGAAACAAGCAAATGATTCTTGTGACTCAGTTAATGGTGGTGTTTATTTTCTATTAGGGAAATGATTATCATTATAAAGATTATAATTTCAGTAGCGTACTTACATAAGTTATTCAAATTGTTCCCCTTTTTTGCCCCCAGATGTTTCACCTGATGGCTGTTATTGCATAAGTGAGATTTGCATAAATTGCACAATGTAAACCCATTCAACCACATGTGGAACAAGGAGTGTCAAGGGTAGAAATGAAGGCCCAGGCTTATCTTGGTGCATCATAGGACTGATGTAGCTACACCTGTTCTATGATACCTGTTTCTCACATACCCGTTTCTCAACAGGCATTGTCAAAGAGTTGCGAGATCTAATTCTATGAGTCAGGCCCAATATGGTGAACCAGGCCAAGTTTATGTTGTCTAGAGAAAGTATCTTAAATTCTCTTTCCTTTTCCTGGCATATTTGTATGATTCCTATCTTGGGAGTATAAAACTACATGTGCCGAGTTTTAACAACTTTTATGGTACTGAGGGGAAAAAAGGTCTTGGCAAGAAATCTGCAATAATGAAGATGGACCCTGAGAAAAGCTGGTGGGATTCAGAGAAGAGAAAGGAAGTCAAAAGCTGAATGGAGGTCTCCTTGCCGTAGAACTAGAAATGGACCACACGCTTCTCTGGCTTTTTGCTTTGATGATGCTCTATTTCCTAAGCATTGTCAGCATGTACTTCAGCAGCATAAAAATGCCAACTTTATTTGAGAGTTAGCTTGGGCACTATTTTCATATTGTGGTTTGTTAAAAGTTTCTTTTTTTTTTATTTTAAATTTTTCTAAAGCATTTCTGAGCCTACTGTTCAGTTAATTAGTTGAAGTCACAGTGAAGTTTTTTCTCGATTTTTTGTTATTGATTCATTTGTTTTAAGATATTACTATTAATATATCATTTTGCATTGATAGTTTGATATAGATCATATATAAATAAATAATATGAATATATAAATAATATATAATAATAACTAAATAATATATAATTATAATATAAATAAGTAAACTATATCTGTAAATTATATATATATACACAAACACACAAATATGTGTGGATATGTATATTCAGTAGATGATTATCAATTTTTAAAGTATTATTGTGCCCAGTAGGATAATAGGATAATTAGTGTTTTCTGATATGGAAATGAGCTGAAGACACAGTGACAGTGTCTTCTGAAACATAACATTGACATTCACATGCGGCGGGCTGAGTAGAATCCCGTTATTGTGGAGGTTGCATGTACTGATTCACCACCGATTAAATTTCTGCCTTTTCCATTAGTTTTCCCATGAGATTATTAGCAACCCTTTCCAGGGAGCCAGTGTAAGACACTAGAATCTGGGAGGATAATTATAGACAGAGATGAAAGAGATTTAGCCCTAGCTTCCACTTTCAGAGTTACTAATACTGGGATCCTGAAGGTCTTGAAGCCGACATCAGCAGGCCTATAGTAGCAGGAAGAGAAGCAGCCAGAACAGAGGCATCCGTGAATGAGTGTTGTTCGAGAGGAAGGACTAAAACTAAATCAGAGATGATCCTGGGCAAGGTCAGGCTTCCATGAGATGATAAAGTTCGGGATAGAAGCCTGAATCAACTAACAGAAATCCGGAGTGAGCCCTGTGTGCTGCTGGTGGACAATAGGACTTGGGTGGAGAAATTGAGGTGAAGATGTGAAGTGTAATCAGAAGTTAACTTTGGTTAAGGCTAGATTGGAATCTAGGAGAGGGTGTTCTAGGTCTGAAAAACCTGGAAGCAGATGCTAAGAAGGCAGATAGAGCCGTAAAATGGCTCTATAAACTGAGATCTATCCTTGCTTTCCTGGGGGTCTTGGAGAACTATGAGATTGTCTGTGAGAATTGGGGCTGTTATCACCATCATCATCACCGTCATCCTCATCATAACCTCCACCATTTATTGATATCTTATTTCTGTTCCAGAAGCTAAGAACGTATGTAAACTGTTTAATTCAATCCTCTTAACTACCCTATAGTTTAAATTTTATTATCTCATTTTCATATTTAAAAAACAAACAAAAACCACTGACACTCAGAGAAGTGAGATTACTTGTTCAAAGGCATGCAGGTAGTAAATAATGAAGGCAACACTCGAGCCTGACTCTACCGCCTGTGTTCTCACTAATGAGAAACCCACCTCAACAGCATCTCTTCCCTGTTAGTATCTGAGAGGATAAAATGCAGCAGGAGCTGCATAAAGCCAAGAAGCTTACCTTACCTCTTGTCTCAGGTAGCCGTGGTTGTGGTTTACAGATGAGGAGGTAGGAGCATGTGGGGAAAGGATCAATATATCATAGAGAAAGCACAAGTGGAGCTTGCCCTGCTTATTAGATATTATACCCAACCTAAGATGCTGTCTACACACCTGTATCCTGATTCTGCATGTGTGGGGAGGGGGACGCATAGCCTGTGTCATATACATTTTCGTCGCCTAGGCTCAAAAGCAGTCGGCAATGGAAGGGTTCTCACAGATTCCCCAGACCAACTCTTAACTCTATTCGACAACCTCCAAACTGAAGTCCATGCTGAACAGAAACTGCCTCTGCCAAGTCTTCTCCAACTCAAGGCCCCCAGGCAGAGCGAGTTTCTCCTCTTTGCTGCTCCACAACATGTTTCCTACGGCTGTGAGAGCACTCATTATATTTTGTTATCCATTATTGTTCGCAGCGCTATCTTCTTCCCCATCGTTATTGAGATTGCAAGCTATTTAGGGCAGAAATACTGTCCTAATCCTTTTAGCTCAATTCCTATTATATAAAACAGAGGGAAGTGCAGTTACCAAAATGTATTGAATTGAATTTTGTGTAAGACTAATCTAAGTGCCAAGATGTTAAACAATTTGCCCAAGTCATGTGCAGATTCATAGCAAGGACCAGGAAAGATTTATTTCACTTTTAATTTGTAATGTAGTGCTATGGCCCCCATCTGGGGTTTATATTTGTCTCTGCCTCTTCGTATCAGCTGTGTGAGGGTGGGGTGGGGCTGTGGGTATTACTTTCTAACCATGTTCCTCTGGACACACTGTTATCAGTCAGGTGATTGCCCAGTATTGACTTTTTGCTCTCTTGGCACCTACAGGACAATGGTGGACTTTTAAAAATTTACTTAGCACAGCACCAAGCACAGGGCTCTTTTATTGCTTTTTGTCTTTGATGAAGAGATGGGAACCCTAATTCAGGAAGAGCTAAATTGATCTCTATGCAATCTTATGGGGAATAGTGACAAAATGGGAAGTAGAATCTAGGATTTTTTGAGCTTTAACAGCATTAAACCATCCCTGAATAGTCTCAAAAAGAGCTTAGAACAAATACGTTGTGAATATACATGCTTTAAAAAGCGATGTCCATAGACAAGCTAAAAAGATCTTATGTGTGCATATGCAATTGTACAAATGCTTTTACAAGTCTGGAGAAATGTGTAGCGATCACTCTATATTGGCTCCTTGAAGGGTGTGGTAATGAAGAGTGGTGGTATTGAAAGAGATTTCAGTTGAAGATATTGACTTTTTAGATTCATATTTGTGTGTTTTCACACAAAAGTTAGTAACAAATTTAAAAGTATTGTAATTGAATTTGACATTTGAACATGTTATTTTCACTCAGGCCCATCTATTCAGCTCTTTTATTATGAGGAACAGAGACAATTCAGACTAGGCACAAGTAAAGGAGACTTGTTGAAAGCATTGATAATGGAGCTATAACTTTATGAAGACCCAGGGACAGGAGCAGGAGCACAGACAGCCTGGCTTCATGGGAACTTAAACTTGCCTGAGGGTGAGATCTGGATTCAAGAACACTTTTGAGATTTCAGAAAAACCATGTGAGACATTCACAGCCACACTCCCTGTGTAGTGCCTTCTATTTTTGTCCCACTTCCAAGTGACAAATTCTTCTCAGTTTCTCAGTTAAACTTCCCAAGAGGGAGAGAGAATTGGATTGGCCCACATAATACCTTCTGGTAGGGGTGGGTGAGGGTCACACCTTCTAAAACATTATTTTCCTTTCTAGCTAGAATGGGCTACAAAGTTGGCTTCTTTAAGGTATTCACCTTCTTGTACAACCTGTTGGCTGGGAAATGAATGCATGTGTCATAAATCATGTGGGTGTGGGAAGAGAGAGGAAGACTGACTAGCTCTTGCTTTTGGTAAACCCATTCAGTGTTTATTTTACCTGTTTTAGCCTCTGCAAATGGGACTATTTTTATACATGTGCCTCACTTGTATTTTTGTGTCCAGTTATTTCTTGGCTGTAGTACTCTTTGCTTAACTCTCGTTACATTCTGTTGAGGTTGCCTCTATATAAATTTGTCACTATCATTAGACTGCAACTCTGAGGAACAGGATTGTGATTGCTAATGTGGTACCCCAGGCATCTAGTTATTGAGCCCAGCTCATAGGAGATCCTCAGCAAATATTTGTTGAATGAATGGATGGACTGTAAGATAACTGGGGTATTGTTTGAATTTGTTAAAACACAGCATTGTTCAATTTCCAGAAGACTGAGTTCTTTCTTCTGTTACTCTGTAACTGATACTTGTCCTTTGTTAGTGATTTTGCAAAGCCAAGCCTATCAGGTCTTCAGGGTGTTGACCTGATTCTGAGTATCTTGAAGAATGGTTATAGAAAGATGGCAGTGGCTAGCAAGGCAGGGCTGGGCAAGCCCGAGTGAGGTGGGAGGCTGGGTAACTTGTTGGGGTTGGTTGTGTAACACGAAAGGCAACCCACCCATTTGGAAATGTAATGCAAAAAGGAGGCTATGCAGATTATATCTGTTTCTATCTCTGATCTAGAAAACTCAGAAACAGCTGTCAAACCCTATTTGGGACACATTCACATCCTGCCTGTGATATGAATCTTAAGGGGGTGATACCCACACAATCATGGCATTGTTCCAAGCTGCACAATAAGCTTGCCGTAGCCTCGGGCTCTCATGCATGTTCTGACGGCTACACAGAGACTTTGGAGCTGTCTGAGAGGCCATGTTCTCTCTACATAGTTTTCAGGATACTTCTAAATGTCACCTGTTAAAGTTCAGTCTTTTCCCACAGTACCTAGCCTGGGAAAGTGTTATTCAGGGTGCATTTGGGTGGGAGGCATGATGTTCGTATAAAGTCACAGACTGCCTAAAGGTCAAAGACTCTCCTTTGCCCTCAAGCCCTGGTTCTGCCTATTCTAGCCTGCTGGAAAACATGTGAATGGCATGAAAGAACACAGAGCCTACCTCTGTTTTAGACAGGGTCACATAAAGTCAGCTCACAGGATCTTAAGTCAATGACATTTCAGGGGGTATTTCAATTCTACAAATCCTTCTCAGGGGCTATCTATTCTACACAGCTTATATTATAGATGGGAGAATAAAGGGAATGGAATAGAGGTAAAAAGAGACGATTGTTCTTAAAGATTATACACAATTACTGCCAAGTGATGTATAATGGAGACAATCATATGGATATTTTAAATGAGAAATTCTTGACCCCTTGCCTCAGCATTCTAGACAAATAAAGCAAAAGAGCTGCATTCAATACCAACTGTTATTTATTTCTCTTTAGCTCTGTGGTTACCAGCATACACTTCAGTGTCTCATAAAAACCTGGCTTTGAATTCAAACTTTAATACTTACTAGTTGTGTGGTCTTAGCTGAGTTAGTCCCTTAAGAGCCTGAGCTTCCTCACATGAAACAGAGATAATCAAATCTCCCCTGCCTGGTTCTTGCAGGATTAAATACATTGACGTAAATCACTGAGGATAGTACATGGTATGGTGATTGCTCAATAAATAATAGTTTGTAATAAAATTCCTTTTGGGGAGTATTGACTTATCTAGGGCTTGCCTGCCATCTTTCTTAGTATTACCCAGGCTTTTATAGTTTTTTCTTATTGATGGAAACCTTCTGAGGAACACTGAGCCAGGGCTGGCTCCCTAGAAATTACTAGACACCAGCACTGGCAAGTGACCTAGGGAAATGGCAAGGACATTTCTTCTGAACTTCATTATGGATGGTGCCAGTGCCTCATTGTAAAATGTGGATTTACCCAGTTTCTGTGCCTCAATTTGGTTTAGATGACTTAAGAGTTTCATCTGCAGATATCTCTCACTTAGAACTACATGGTATCACATGCCCTGTGTGCCACTACAAATTTCTTGACATTTGAATTTTCTTAAATTGCTGTGTTTACTGACATTGGTGTTATGATTTTACTCATTAGATTTGTGAAGTTCTGGCTACTATTTTGTAGTTTCCCAACCATGAAATGCAATCGTTCAGTTTTAAGTATCAACTCGAGTCATTTCTAATCTTGATAATTATTTGGCTCCCAGTCTCTAAATTTTCTAGTATATAAGACCAAGAATGTTAGTTGTGAAATGATGTATTCTACTAGCGACTACTTTATTTTTATTAGAATGTGTAGTGATAAAGAGTCCAAATGTTGGAGCAGACTGTTCAGGTTCCAATCCCAGAACCATCACTTATTATGTTTGTGACCTAAGAAAAGTTACTTAACCCTTCTGCACCTTAATTTCCTCATCTTCATAGAGTGCTTACAAGGATTAAGTGAGTCCATAGATGTAAAGCACTAAAAGCAGTTCCTGAAACATAGGAAGTGCTAAAGACATGTGAGCTGTTATTATTATTATTATTATTATTATTATTATTATTATTGGGAAGAGTACTAATCAAACTGCAATCACTGTCTCATTAGTAGTCAGTTCTAAAACCTCAAAGGAGATTGTCCAATGGATCCCCCCGATGGCAGTAGGACTGGAAGTTAGATTGGCATCTACAAAGCTGAGAATAGGGGAAGAAACTTCTTAAACTCAGTGCTGTGAGGTTGCTGGATACAAAGTAACATGATATGCTGAAAGTCATGGGGTGTTGGAGAAGAGCAATCACAAAAGTCACAAAAACAAATTTGGGGTATGATACATAAAACTGATGTGGGGAAGGTGATGGGAGCTGAGGAAAGAGTCATGGACATTTCAAGAGAAGATCATAGACTGAGTGCAGGAACTAGTCTCAGGAGAATTCTTAATGTGGCAGGAATGGGTTGACACATTGAAAGGAGTAGCCATGATGATCCAACGATTTTTTTCCCCATTGGTTTAGGTTTGACATTTCCCTTAATTCACCTGGTGGAAAGCTATGACATGTTCTAATATATTTCTGAAACAGAAAACAATTTCCCTTGGCAATTCTGATGGCCCAGTAAATCAGGTTTTAAGTTGATCATGGTGTCCACAGCAGTCTAGTATTTCTTCCAACCGTAGCTTAGTAATTGTAGATATAGAGAAATTTGAATCACGCTCTTTGTCATAGTCAGTTTGGGCTTCTATAACAAAATACCATAAACTGTATAGCTCATAAATGGAAGTTTATTTCTGACAGTTCTGGAGACTGAGAAGTCCAAGATCAAGACACCACCAGATTCAATATTTGGTGAGGGCCCACTTCCTGGTTCAGAACTAGCACCTTCTTGCTGTGTTCTCACATGGTGGAAGGGAAGAACCAGCTCTCTGGGGTCTTTTATAATGACACTAATCCTAATCACAAGGGCTACACCTTCATGATCTCCCTAATATCATTGCCTTGTGTGTTAAGATTTTAACATATACAATTTTGAGGGAACAAACTCTTCAGACCATAGCACTCTTCAATAGTTGGGAAATAATAAAATAACTAATAATTCTTGAGGCAACAGATTTCAGAACTGACATAAAAATTAATCTCGTGCACATGCTACTATAATTAAGTGCATACTATGTGCTGAGTTTTATAGTGGTTTGCATCTATTATCTCATTGATCCCTTAGAGCAACCCAGTAAAAGGTAGATATTATTAGATACATTTTTTTCATATCATTGATGTGCTGTTCAGAGAGATTATATAATTTACCTCAAGATATCATTAACTTACTTAGGTTAGAAAGGATCACTCTCACGTAAGTGAGGGGCAAGAATGAAATCAGTGAGACCAATTAGAAGACTACAGCAGCAGTCTAGAGAGATGATGATGGCTTATACCAAGGTGGAAACAGCAGAGATGGTGAGAAATTGTCACATCCTGGATACATCTTGAAGGTAGAACATGCAGGAATTCCTGACTGAACGGATGTAAATAAGGAGAAAAAATAAGAAATCAAGAGTGACGCTAAGTTTGTTGGCCTGAGTAAATAGAAGGATGACATTGCCACAACTGAGATGTAAAAGGCTGTAGAGGAAACAGGTTTAGAGGGAAAGAAGAGAAAGTTCGAGACTTCAGCTTGAGATGTACATTAAACATCCAAGTAGACATGTCAAGTAGGCAGTCTGAAATTCAGGGGAGAACTCTTGGATAATGAGAAAAAATTAGGACTCTTTGGTATATAGATATTTTTAAAGACACAAGACTACAAGAAAGCACCCTGGGAGTGGGTGTATGTAGAAAGGTAAAAGGAACACAGAGCCTCAGGCCACATATCTGAGAAATTGGGAGAAGAGAACAAGCCAGAGAAGGAGAATGTAAAAGAGTGGCCAGGGAAACAGGAGAGAAAAAAGAAGATTGTGGTGGCCTGAAAGCCAAGTGCAAAAAGTGCATTAAAGTGTACTAAAATGTATAAAAGGGAGGGATTGACTGTGTCAAAATGCTGCTATAGATCAGATGAAGACTGGGAGTTGACCATTAGGCTTTACAACACAGAGTGCATCAGTGATCTTGAAGGAAATGTTTCATAGCATAGCTGTGTCTGGGAATTTTTGGGGGAAAAAAGGCCAGTTTGGAGTAGATTTAAGAGAGAGTAGGAGGGGAATATTTGGAAGCACCTTAGTGGGGGTAGAGATATACTTACAGGTGCATAAAATTGTATATGTCCACAGAGACTTGGAAAGGTCTACATGAGAATGGGATTTTGATCTTGATCTCCTGACCAGTTCATTGTGACTCATCTTTCTGAGGCTTTTATGTATTAGACCTTTATATTTTTCCCCCTTCTAACCATTACCAAGGAAGTCACACTTTGTGTTTATATCACGATTCCATCCCAGATGGAGATGTTGTGATATGAGTTGGTCATATTATGGTGGCAGGTGTGTGTTTGACTGCAAAACATGTTCTGATGGAAAGTCCACTTAAAGTTTCCTCTGATTGACTTGGGAAGTGAAAATTAGTTTTCCAGAGAATAGAATCTAAACTGGTCATCAAAATAGAGTCGGAGGTTACTCTGTACCCTGTGAGACTAACATAAAGAGTGGGAGTTAGTAGTTAGAGCACTGAAGAACTAAGAGAATAAGAGGTTGTCATAGTGTTGAGTGTTTCTGGAAGGGGACCTGAGAAAAAACAGGCATCCATGGCTATTGCTTATGATTGTGTTCCCAAAAATAATGAGTAAAGAGCTATATGTATATGCTAAGGAGACAGAAGACCCTGTCTAGGAAGGCAGCTGTTACTGGGTTTGAGGACTTGACTATTTCTTTATCAGTGTGGTAAATGACCCTCAGACCATTGATGGGCCACTTTGCTTATTTCACTCTTTGCTTCTTAAGCTGACAACAATTTAGGGAAGTGTCACCCTATATGTTTATAGGGTCTCCACCAGATTATAAAGCCTTTGGGACAGAGAACATGTTTTTTATTTTGATCAATTCCCAATTCACCTATCCAGGAGTTGTGAATTTATTGTGTCTTCAGTCAACATTTCTGATCAGACCTCTTGATATGTGAGGAACAGAAAGAGGTGGGGTGTGTGGGTGAAAACCTGTGGCAACCAGGCTGGTAATCTGATAACTGGGAGTGGCTGAGCAGAAATCCCCAGCTGGCTGTTGTCTTAACAGCTATCAGGGAGTGCCACAAGTGATTCTTAAGATTTTATTTTTATTTCTTTAAATTTCCTCTTGGAATCACTATTCGTCAAGTCTTTACCTGAGGAAATTCATTTCTCTCTGAGACTGAAAGAAAACCTGTGTCTTCTGCCCCTTATTTTCTAGTCAAGGTCATATTTTTAACTCCTTTTTTGCTTGCTTATCATGACAAATTAGCATTTATGAGCCAACTTTGGTTCATGATATTTATTTATTCCAAAGGTTCACAGTAACTGTTATGTAAGTAATACACAAATAAACTACTAATTTTGTTTAAAAGCAGTGATTTCCTACTTACGTTTCCAGGGTTTCATTGATTTAATCAACAAATATTGAAATATGGAAAGAAACCCACAAACCTTTAATGGTTGCCTACATTTTACGTAGTATGAAAATATCATACTTTGTGGTTTTTTTAAACCTCTTTTCTACTGATAAAGATTTAGGCTGTTTCCAATTTCTGCTACCACAAACAATGCTGTAACAAATAGCATTGTAAGTGTATCTTCTTTATTTGTATGTATTGTTTATGTTTTATAGTTATTAACCCTATGTTATATGTCTCACAAATATTTTCTTTCAGACTTCCCACTGCCCCTTGCCTTTGCATGGTTTTTTAGGTCTTGTTGACAGCATAGACTAATCTCGGGTACAGACAACTTTATAACTATCCAAGCAGGAGCTACCACTAAAATTTTTAGAACAGCTAGGTAAATAACACACATTCAGAACAAATGATTGATTAATGCACAGCTCTACTTCTCTGTCTCAATATTAGGTGTCTTGCCTCGCATTGTTTATTGTATTAGTGGCATAATTGAGGGTCTTCTTTCATTTGTTTAGAAGAACTTTAGGCAAAGTCCAAAGCCTATTAATCCTGAGAGAGCCTGTCTATCTCTTAGAGACGGTATGAAAAAATTACTTATAATGAGAGTTTGAAGCCCTTACAAGATAGTGCTTTTTAAAACAAAAACTGGTGTCACTGATTTAAACATTAATGTGATTATTATTTTAATTTGCTGATTTTTAATGTTAAATTCACCATTTCTCATGTCACTATCCTAGTGCATGCTTAATCTGTTCATTTATATCTTATATCTCAGGTGCCAAAAGGCTGCTGGACTGAAAACCTGTTGGAGGTGGGCATTACTAAGTTACACTCTCATCCTCCCATCATTATGCAACTGCTTCATTTCTCAATGAAGAAATATATAAACTTCAACAGGATCAAATATTCACCAAATTCTGTCAGAAGCCAATATGTGTTTCAGTAATTTGGTGTGTGCTGCTCATACAGAAAATTCCTGGGTTAGTTAAGTGATGAATTAATAAGAACAGAATCATTGTAGGGATATTACCAAACATCCTGTCTCCCCTTTTTACTTACCCCAAAGGCTATTAAAGCCAGAAAAAGCATTTGGGTCATTTATCCTAGGAAACATGCTTCCCAGAATGAAGGCTAGCTGGAGGCTGAGAGAGGGATCAGAA
Organism: Cynocephalus volans; assembly: GCF_027409185.1. Lineage (NCBI taxonomy): Eukaryota > Metazoa > Chordata > Mammalia > Dermoptera > Cynocephalidae > Cynocephalus > Cynocephalus volans. The sequence goes on along the minus strand of NC_084460.1, from coordinate 217,262,720 downwards.
ACAATAGGATGATGACTTTTCTTCCCCTGTAAGGGTGTGACCCCAAGGACTATAAGTTTGGTTCAAGGACCAAGAGAGCTTCATGTCTGTAAACCTTCTCTTAAATGGAAACATCAAGAGCATGCAAAGCCCCAAATATAAAAGGACTATGGCAAAGCACAATATCAAACCTTACCACATTTTGAACTGTCTCACTGCCAACACGTCCCTTCTGTTAGGCCCAGTGGGGCCATCAATGGGTGCTGCACTGATATGCTACATATGTTTTTGCTCTTTGGCCCCATCACTTGCACAAAATTTCTGAATCTTTGCTAAATAAATCAAGGTTGCTTTATGAATGGTATCTTTTTTTGAAGCCAAAACTCACCGGAAATGCTGAATTGATGCTTGAGGGAAGTTGCCTTGCTCCACCTGAGACCAATTATGAACCTGATTTTGTTAAGCCTTTGGATCACGTACTGTAGTAGTGACTTTCATCCTTAGTAAGAAAACCACAATAAGGAGCATGGCCTTCTCCTCTCCCTGCCATGGCATGTAGTGGTCCACTGATCCTGGTGTACTCTGAAAAGGGGGAGTCACCCAGCAAAAATGTCACTTTGCCAGCTGAGTTCAAGGCACCCATTTGGCCAGATATTGTCAGCTTTGTTCAAACCAACTTGCACAAACATGACAGGCAGCCCTATGCTGTCAGTGAATTAGCAGGTCGTTAGACCAGTGCTGGGTCTTGGAGTACTGGCAGAGCTGTGGCTTGAGTTCCCAGAGTTCGTTCGAGGTGGTGAGACTCACCATTCTGGCCACGGTGCTTTTGGAAATATGTGTGCGGAGGCTGCATGTTTGCTCCAACCAAAACCTGGCACCATTGGCACCGTAGAGGGAACACAACCAAAAAGTGATGTGCCATCTGCTCTGTCCTGGCTGCTTTGGCCTTACCAGGGCTGGTAATGTCTAAAGGTCACTGTACTGAGGAAGTTCCTAAACTTTCTTTGGTGGTCAAAGATAAAGTCAAAGGCCACAGGAAAACTGAGGAGGCTGTTTTACTTCTTAGGAAACTTAAGGCACGGAATGATATCAAAAAGGTCTGCCTCTCAGTGAATGAGAGCTGGCAAGGGCTAAATGAAAACCATCATTGTATCCAGCGCAAGGAGCCCTGCATTATCTGTAATGAGGATAGTGGTATCATTGAGCCTTCAGAAACATCCCTGGAATTACTCTGTTCAGTGGCTGCAAACTGAACATTTTGAAACTTGCTCTTAGTGGTTATGTGGGACATTTCTGTATTTGGACTGAGAGTGCTTTCCAGAAGTTAGATGAACTGTATGGCCCTTGGTAAAAAAATTGCTTCCCTGAAGAGTAACTATAACCTTCCCACACACAAGATGATGAATACAGACCTTAGCAGAATTTTGAAAAGCCCAGAGATCCAAAGAGCCCTCCGAGCACCACACAAGAAGATTCATCGCAAGGTCCTGAAGAAGAATCCACTGAAAAATCTGAGAATCATGTTGAAACTAAACCCATATGCAAAGACCATGCACTGGAACACCATTCTTTGCCAGACCAGGAGTCATACATCCAGGAATCTGGATGGAAAAGGCAGCAGCAGCACTAGAGGCCAAATCAGATGAGAAGGGAGTGGTGGGCAAGAAGCCTGTGGTGGGAAAGACTGGAAAGAAGGCTGTTGGTGTTAAGAAGCAGAAGAAGCCTTTGGAGAAAAAGGAAGCAGGTATCAAGAAGCCAGCCGCTGAAAAGAAGCCAGCGGAAAAGAAACCTTCCTTCCACAGAAGAAAAGAAGCTTGCTGCATAAACTCTTAAGTTTATTTCATAAAACTCAAATCATTTTGGACAGTTTATTTTGAATAAAGACCTGATCAAAGAGGTAGTGAGAAAAATACATATATATGTATAAAACTTGGTGTGCCAATAAAGCCTTTTAGACTAAATTTTCCAGCCCACCTTGCAGGGAAGGCATAGCCATATGACTAAGTCTGATCTTTCAGATGAAAAATAAATGTACTGGATGAGTTTTCCAGGAAGTTCACTTAGAAGGGGGCAGAAAACAAGGGCAAGCTTTTGCACACATACCCTCTGCTATTCATTCTTTTGGCCTGGTATGTGGATGTGAGGAACAGAGCCCCAGCAACTATCCTACACTGTCAGTGAAATTGGAAGTCATGTACCAAGAATGGTTGGACAGAACTGTAGAGGCCTATGTCTTTGAGGACCACAGAGCTGTTAATCAGCCTTGAACTGCCTAGCTTCAGAATTCCTTTATGTGAGGGAGAATAAACTAATACCTCATGCAAGCTATTTTTAGGTTTTCTTTTATATGAAACTTTCTTGTTTATTTATTGCAAAGCAGAAAAAGTAGCCAAAAGATAAAAATGTACTTATTTAGTCCAAGAGATGCTGCAATTTTTCCTTTGACTATTCATGTAAGAAACATTCTCTGTTGAATATATTTACTGTAGCCTTCCTAAGAAAACCAATTTGACAACTTAGCACTAGATATGGAAGAAAGGCAGCTTTTGCAGATGAGATTTTTTCAGGATGGGCATGTTAGTTATATACTGACTACCTTTGACATACTGGAACAACCAAGAAGAACATCCACTTTTTACGTTAACCTTCTCCCATTTCTCTCATCTAATTTCCAGCATGCAGTGCTGTCCAACAACATATCTACATCCAGTAATTGATGTGTTGTTTACTTTTGACACTGGCCGGGTCACCAGCCATTAGTGAACTTAATCTCTCACTTCCTAGAAATTATAGATATGGAGCCACACAAAAATACTGAGGTTGTACAGTTGCATTGCTGTGCACAGTGGCGCATACCCCACCTAGCCATCAGAAACACAGCACTGCCTGCATGTTTTGGCTGTGTTGCAGATGGAAGGGTACCAGACTCTGAGGGAACTGTCTATCACCAGTGGATAGCACATGGGGGACTGGATGGATCACTGTTGGATACACAATGAACATCTGGAAATACCGCAGGGCAATTGCTTCAGCAATTCCTTATCTCTACTACTATGTTATTTTTACTACTTTTAACAAATCATGTTTCCGTTTGCATTTTCTTTCACATTGGCAACCTGAAGTTTTAAAAAAAAAAATTCCACAGAGTTTAGCATGAAGAAGAAAAGCAAAACAAAAGCCAGTACTGAACTTTCTAGCACCCCTGAACTGGGAGAAGAATGAAATGAGCTCCTTGTCTGGGAAATGACTGATAGGCTGTTGAATTACTACATGCAGATGGTGTGCATGCACATGCGTGTGTGTGTGTGTGTGTGCGTACGTGCACCTACGTGTGTGTATTTTATCATTGACTTTCCATTTACATTTGAAGGTGTCTTTTTCTATGTTATCTTTTGTGTATGTGTTGCTTTTTTTCTAGTTTTCTTCTAGCTTTCTCCTTGTGAATTTGAGTACATTTATATTTATGAATTATTATTTCTAAGTCCTTTCCTCTAAAATTCTCTCTGTGTTAACAACAGCTCTCTATTCTTTACTCTCTTTTCCTATTTCCCTCCTATCACTTTTTGTTCTATCTCTGACTGTGAGCTTATAGAACTGAGGTACTATATATATTGTCTAAAAAAAAAAAAAGAAAAGAAAAGAAAAGAAGACTTATAGCTCTAAGTAACTGCCTGAATATGTTACCTTTTGTCCCTCTCCAAATTTTAGTAAAATAACATGCAAAAATAAGAAAAAACCTAATATTCCTATAGCATTATGGAAAAGCTAGATATGGTGTTATCTTCAGACCAAAACAATTGAGTCATTCTTGTAAGATATAAGCAGATGGAATTAGCTCTAAAATAAATATGTTTGTTTTGTTTTGCTTTTAGTAGAACTCTAAAGTAATCCAAGGTCAGGGAAAGTAGAGGCCAGGAAAAAGAGAAGGCCATAAAGAGCTGGCTGTGGAACCAGTTTATCAGTGCATCCCTCTTGGATTAGCTGGCTCCACTATTTGCTGGGTGTAAACTGTGGTACACCTCACTTGCCATGTTCTGATGTAGGAGATTCCTAGAATGGACATGTCTGGCTATCAACCAGGGCAGTTCTCTATCCCACTTACAACTGCTAGGAGGAAAGGGAAACTGATACCTAGATAAGAAATTACCAACACTTGTTAAAGAAAACCTACTAAAGTTATGTATTGCCTTTTACCTCCCACACAAGTGTAGCACAGCCAAGCTTCTTGCAATCGAAACCTTCATTCACTGCTAGTAGAAGAAATATTTTCACTTGGACTTAGGACATGTACATCATTTCCTAACATGGATCAAATTAGGCCTTCATTAATCAAAATAAAAATACAAAAAATCAAGGAAAGCTAAGAGCATGAAAGAGGGTCTGTACATGCAAACAAATGAATAAAAATATCAAGAAAAGCTATTGATGATAACAAATGGTTAAATTAATATAAATGTAATTATTATCCCAAATGAATTTTTAGGGACATGAAGAAATAATATATCAAGTCTACTGAAAAACAACAACAAAACCAATATCAACAACAATAACAATAGATTGCTCTGAAAAGGAAGTTCTCAGAGTTCATGAAATAATCTTAAAGACACAATTACTGATTCAAAACAAAATGTAATAGATAAGCTGAATACCAGAATGGACACAACCAAAGGGTGACTTTGAGAAATGAAAACAGAGCAAAGAAAATTCTAGAATGTAACACAAAATCCAAAGAGATACAAGACACAAAAGAAACATTAGGAGACATAGGAAATACTCGTAGATACAGTAGTTTCATTATTAGCCTAAAAAGGATTCCAGAAGATATTTATTGAAATATAATAGAAAAATACATTCCTTAGCTGAAGACAGACTTGTCTTGAGATTTAAGGGAATTTCTGGATGCCAATAAGTAAAGAAAGGAGAGAATACCTAGATTCTCCCTGGTGAAATTTTAGAATGTCAATGACAGAAAACCCTAACCTTCCAGAGAACAAAATTGTAGTTTACTCTAGAGGATAACCCTCAGATCAGCATACAGATGTTAGAAAAAAAGGAAGATTTGTCTTTAAAGCACCAGAGGAATATAATTTAGAACATTATTTTATTAGAACACAAATATTAGAAGGAAAAACCAAAAGCTGTCAATATTTGTGAATTTTATGATTGTTTACTTAGAAAATCTTGAAAAATCATCAAAAAACATTGACTATAATAACAGTTCAGTAGAATTCCAGCATATTAGATTAATTTACAATAAATCAATAGCTGGTATATAAATCAGCAATTACCAATTGGAAACTAATAGAAAAATATAATTTTAATAATAGTAATGAAACTATAAAGTATACAAGAAGGAATTTAAGATAATAACAGTTGTATATTAAAAGCATTGATAAAATTTGATGAAAGGGCAAAACAAACAGAAAACCCAGAATAAAAGGAAAGAAGCATTAGATATGGATGTAGGATTCAATATCATAAAAAATGTCAATTTCAAATTAATCTGTAATTTCAATTCAACTTTAATCAACATTCTTCTGGCAGTTTTTTTTTTTTTTTTTAAATTTACTTTTTATGTTGAGATAGTTTTAAGCTTACAGAAGTTTATAAAAATAGTACAGCATTCCCATATAACTTTCACTCAGCTTCCCCTTAAGTTAACATCTTACATAACCTTAGAACACTTATCAAAACTGAAAAACTAACCTTCGTAAATACCATTAACTTAAGTGGAGAACTTCTTGTATTTCACTGATCTTTCTCTTCCAGGATAGCACACTGCATTGTCATGTCTCCTAAGTATCCTCTAATCTGTGATCGACCCTCATCCTTCTCTTGTCTTTCATGACTTTGACATTTTAAGGAGTACTGATTACTTATTTTGCAGACTGCCCCTCAATCTGGACCTGCCTGAAGTTTTCTCCTCATTAGGTCATGGTGACACACAATTAGAAAGGAGACCACAGAGATGGTGTGTCTTTCTCAGGGCATCATCTTAGGGAGCACATGGTGTTGGTCTGTACCACAGGTGATGTTAAACTTGATCACTTGATTAAAGTGGTATTTGCCAGGATTCTGTAGTCTAAGATAACAATGTACCCCTTTGTAACTGCAAATTTACAGAATGGAAACTGTTTGAATAGCGACGTTCTCTGCAGCTTTACAGTATCTGCTAAACACACTGTTTTCAAAAATTAATGAACTCCTTAACATTACTAAATTATGATCATGTGATTCATTTATTTCTCCCTCAAAACATTTAGATTCGTGTTTTCCTTCTTAAATTTCCATCCACTAATTTTAGCATCCATTGATGGATCTTGCCTGCTGCAATTATTACTGTGTTGTTCTAATAACTGATTTTCCGTTTCCTTCTTTTACATTTATTAATTGGTATTCTTCTGTAAGGAAGGATGATCTTATTATTTATTAATTTATTTTCATTTATGTCAGTATAGTGAGGATTAATGAATATTTATATTTTGAATTATAACACAATATTATCATTATTTATCTTGTTGCTCAAAGCATTCCATCATTCACCATTGAAAGCTTTCAGGTTGTAATTTGCATTTTCCTGATGACTAGTGATGTTGAGCATTTTTTCATGTACCTATTGGCCATTTGTATGCCTTCCTTTGAAAAATGTCTATTCAGTTCCTTTGCCCATTTTTTAATTGCATTATTTGTTTTTTCACTGTGTGATTGCTTGAGTTCCTTGTATAATATGGATACTAATCCCTTGTTGGATGCATAGTTAGCAAAAATTTTCTCCCACTCTGTAGGTTGTCGTTTCACTCTGTTGATTGTTTCCTTTATATATATATATATATATATATATATATATATATATATATATATATATATATAAAATTATCTGTCTGTCATCTGTGTGTCTACCATCTGTCATCTATCTACCTACCTATCATCTTTCTGTATATCTATCTGTCTATGTATCTGTCTATCTTCTAAATCATCTGTCTGTATTGATATTCTGCCTCATATCTAGCACCACAGTGTTCATTCTAATCATCTTCATTTCCTTAATTGTAACTACTTACTCTGAGTCTCCTTATCTAAAGTACATTTACTAATTTTTTTCAACCCAAGCATACAAAGTAAAACCAGAATTTCTAACCCAGAACCCTGTGAAAAACAATTTACCAACTACATTACAGCATTTTTTGTTTGTTTGTTCTTGCCTTAGATCTTCCTTGGGAACATAGTGGTTGAAATACAGTCTTTTCATCTTTAGCTACATGGTCTTCAGTCAAAGTACTGTTTTCAAAGTCACTTAATTTTTTGTTTCTGTCCATTCCCTTTAATGTGGTCATGTGATTTATTTACAATACAGCAAGATTCATTTGCCATAGTTTGTATTCCATTCCCCACCCTGCCCCCCAAAACACACATACACATGTTGGTTGATTTATTTTTTAAAGATTCATATGCATTAAAGAAGACACACAAATGGAAAAATGGAAAGATATCCCATAAATATGCATTAAAGATATTCCACAAATGGAAAGATATCCCATGTTTATGAATTGAAATAATTCATAGTAATTAATAATTAATATTGTTAAAATGTCTATATTACCCAAAGCAATATACTTGTATAGATTCAGTGCAATCCCTATCAAAATTCCACTTGCATTCTTCATTTTTCGAATAAGCAATTCTAAAATTTCTATTGAACCACAAAAAATTCCCATATAGCTAAAGAAATACTGAGAAAGCAAAAATAGTTGGTGGCATCACACCTCCTGATTTAAAATTTTACTACAAAACTGTATAAATCAAAACAGTATGGAACTTACATAAAAACAGAAATTTAGACCAACTGAACAGAATAGAGTGCACAGAAATAAATCCAGAAATATATGGTTGACTAATTTTTGACAAGAGCACCAAAAGGATGCAATGGGGAAAGGATAGTCTCTTCAATACATAATGCTGGGAAAACTGAATTTCCACATGCAAGAGAACAAAATTGGACCCTTATCTTACATCATACAAGAATATGAACTTAAAATGGATAAAAAAAATCTAAATGTAAGATCTGAAATTATAAAACTCCTGGAAGAAAATATAGGGGAAAATCTCCTTGACATCTGCCTTGGCAATGATTTTTTTGGATATCACACCAAAATCCAAGGCTACAAAAACAAATAATAATAAAAAATAGGACTACATCAAAATAAAAAGCTCTGCACAGCCAAAGAAACAATCAACAAAAGGAAAAGGCAACCTATGCACTGGGAAAAAATATTTGTGAACCATATATCTGATAAGGGGTTAATAGCCAAAATTTACAAAGAACATTTATAACTCAATAGCAGATAAACAAATAACCTGGTTAAAAAATGGACAAAGAACCTGAACAGATATTTTTCCAGAGAAGACATAAAAATGGCCAACAGGTATATGAAAAGGTGCCCAGCAGTACTGATCATCAGGGAAACACAAATTAAAACCATTGTGGGATATCACCTCATACCCTTTAAGATTATTAAAAAGACATAAGATAAATGTTGGCAAGGGTGTGGAGAAAAGAGAACCCTAGTTCACTGTTGGTGGGAATGTAGACTAGTATACTCATTATCAAAAATAGTATGAAGATTCCTAAAGAAATTAAAAATGAAACTACTATATGAGCCAGCAGTCCCTCTCCTGGGTATATACCCAGAGGAGATGAAATAACCGTCTTATAAAGACATTCACACTCCCATGTTCATTGCAGCATTATTCACAATAGCCAAGATATGGAAAGGACCTAAGTGTTCACTGACGGACAAGTGAATAAAGAAAATGTGGTGTGTATATATAAATATAAATAAATATATATATAAGTATATATATATATATACACACACACACACAGTGGAATATAATTCAGCCTAAAAAAGAAGATCCTACTGTTTGCCACAACATGGATGGACCTAGAAGACATTATGCTAAGTAAAATTAGCCCCCCCCCCCACACACAACATATTGCATGGACTCACTTGTATGTGGAATCCAAAAGAAGGAAAGAAAAGGTCAAATGTATAAAGATAGAGAATAAAACAGTGGTTACCAGGGCTGGGGGTGGGGAGGAGGAAATGGGGAGATATAAGTCAAAGGATACAATGTAGCAGATATGTAGGATGAACAAGTCTAGAGACCTAATATGCAACATGAGGACTATAGTTAATAAAATTGTACTATATTTCAGATTTTTGTTAAGTAAGTAGACTTTAGCTGCTCTTGTCACACACAAAAATTAACTGTGAGATGTTAAATATGTTAGTTTGCTTCACTGTAGTAACCATTTTACTATCTGTGTATATCATAACATCATGTTTTAAACCTCAAATATATGCAATACAATTTATTTTAAAAACAAAATTATGTGTAGTATATTTCACACTTTGTGGTTTATAAGTTCTATGGGTTTTAACAAATGTCAGAGTCTATTATCCACCACCACATTTCCCCCAAAGTTCTGTTGTTAGAGCGCCTCCCTGGATCCCCCGGTGCTGGCAACCTCCAATCTGTTTTCTGTCTCTATGCTTTTGCCTTTTCTGGCATTTCATATAAATGAACCCATGCACTATGTTGTCTTTTGGGTCTGACTTCTTTTACTTAGTAAAATGTATTTATGATTCATGCATATTGTTGTGTGAATTGATAGTTTATTTTTTATTGCTGAGTAATATTCTATTGTATGGTTATTCCACAGTATTTTTATTCAGTAGTTGAAAGAGATCTGTTTTTCCCCCCAATTGTTTGTGCTTATGTATAAAGTTCTTGTAAATATTTGTGTTCAGCTTTTTTTTTTTTAATTTATTTTTTATTTTTTATGTGAGCATAGTTTTTGTTTGTGGTAGACACTAAGGTGTTGGTATTTCCAAAGTGACTGTAGCATTTGAAATTTCCAAATTCCTGTTCCATTTGCCCCATGTTCTTATTAGTGCTGGATATTGCCAGTTTTTTCTTTTTTTTAAGACATGTTAACAGGCGTGTAGACATGTTAACAAGTATCACCTTGTGGTGTTAATTTGCATTTCCCTTATTATTAATGATACAGAACATCTTTTTATATGTTTAACTGCCATCTAGTAAGCATCTTCCCTGAAGTCTTTGTTCAGATAGTCTGCCAATTTTTAAAATTAAATTGTTCATTTTCTTATTGAGCTTTGGGAGTTTTTATATATTTTGGATGTAAGTCCTTTTTCAGAAATGTGATATTCATATATATACTCCTACCCTGTGGCTTATCATTTCATTCTCTTACTTAATAGGATCTTACATGTAGAAAAAGTTTTGAACTTTAAAAAAGTCCAAATTTATCATTTCTTTTCTTCTGTGTGTCATATTTTTGGTGTTATATCCAAAAACTCTGCCTAACTCAATGTCATGTGGATTTTCTTTTATGATTTTTGATTAAGGCTTGTGTTCCTTAGTTGACACAGGGAAGAGGGTCAGGCAGTTTTTCTTGCCCCTCTTGCATACCTGTTTTTTTTTCCCCACAATACACACTTCTTTGGCTCTTTCCAATCATTTCTGTGGAGAGATAGCCTACAAGAAGACGTGGACGATTTCTATGGCCCCCATGGGTTTCACACTGTCCTTACAGCCCCCACTCAGCCTTGATCAATTTTTCAACTATTCCAGCTTTATTTTTCTTACCGTATGTTTGCTATCTACTCCAGGTGAGTAGAAGTTCACATGTCCCTTCCTCCTCCCGGTACCATCTCTCCTTAGATGTTTGAGACTATTTGTTGGGACTCAGCTCTCTAATGGGTTTTTGTAAAAAGTATAAATTTAAAGTACATTAATGTCCTTTTCATTGCAAAGATTGGAGTGGTCTCCTTTTATCCCTATGTCTCTGGGTGAAAGCTGAAATTACATCACTGGGAAATTTAAGAAACCAGAGTAGCTAATTTCTAGTAAATGGAAAAGAGGAGCCAAGAAAATATTTAAAAAGAACAATAAGGCAAGGTTTTCTTCAAAACATTATATTACAAAGTTACCTTATTATATTTTTCATAAAATTTTACTATATGATATAGCTACCTTAACTGAAATAGTGTGATTTTGGTACAGAAATAAGCACAACTGATCAATGGAACAGAATTGATTTTCTGGAAACAAACTCTATAAATATTATAATTTGATATATGATAAAGAGGATAATACAAATTACTAGAGACACAAATTGTTTACTAAAAGGTTTAGGGACAATTGACTATCCATGAGAAAAAAATTACATTTTCTGTATCATAACATTCACAACAATAGAATCAAATATATGAAAGATCTAAAGATAAAAAAAACTAACAAGAAAAGTATTTATGTATAAAATTATAGGACAATGTTTTTGTAACTTTGGCATGTGAATATGCTTTCTAAGGAAGACATGAAATCTAGGCACTACAAAGAAAAAGATACAAAATTTTAACCAACTAATAATTCAAATTAAAAACAAAACAAAATGACAACAACAACTGTCTTCTTAATAACAGACACCCTACAAACAGAGTTTTAAAAACAGTGACAAGATGGGAGAAAACGTTTGCTTATATTGGCTTTCCCTATAGAACTCCACAAGTCATCAAGAACATAACTAAAAAGCCAAATAAAATTATTGACAAGAAATGTAAATTGGTAGTTCAAAGAAGAATTGAAATGACCAATGAATGAAGAAAAAGATGTTTAATCTCTTAGTAATCAGGAGAAAAAATTTAAACAATGATGAGGTTTACTCATAATAGCAATTTTTAAATAAGCTTATAAATAATTCTTATTAATGACAATGTAAGGAGTTGAGCACTTTTGCATGCTGTTGATGAGAAGGTATGTTTCAACTGCTTTTTAGGAGGTTAACTGAGCAGTATCTATCAACCTTAACATATTTACTACCTGGATTCCTTTGATCACAAGAAACAAAATCCCATTTAAGCTTGCTTATGCAATTCAAGCAAATTATTGACTCTTTCAATTGAAAAATTCAGCTGAAAGAAATTCAGCAAAGAAACATTAGCCTCAAGTGAGACTCGATTAGCAAGTATCAAGTTTCCTACTGATTCTCAGTTGTCCATTCTATCCTAGTTGCCTCTGCTTGTGATCCTGAGGTGGTTTTATGAGCTAAATTATGTGCTCCCTCTTGCCCCCAATTTATATGTTGAAGTTGTTAAACCTCAGAATATAACCATAATTGGAGACTGGGTCTTAAAGAGGTAATTAAATTAAAATAAGGTCCTTAGGGTGGACCCTAATCCAGTATGATTGGTGGTCTTATAAAGACAATTAATAAAAGAGGAAATTTGGACACAGACGTGCACAGAATGAAGACAATATAAAGACACAGGAGAAAAGGGCCATCTACAAGAAAAGGACAGGTCTGGGACAGATCCTTCACTCACAGTCCGTAGAAGAACTAACCGTGCCTACACCTTGGTTTCCAGCCTCCAGAACTGAGAGAAAATAAACTTCTCTTGCGTTAGCCTCCCAGTCTGTGGTTCTTTGTTATGGCAGCCCTAGCAAACTGATAGAGATGGTCTCTGATGTCTCCCAGTGTTTCATTCTTCCTGTATATGTGCAAGAAAGAATAAGTATCTCAGAATTCCCATCATAATTCCTGAGTTTCATTTTTATTAGAACAGTTTTAGGATACACGTCATCCTTGAAATCCATTATTGTTGTCATCAGAGGTATTAAAATGTGTTCATTGCTTTAACCTAAATCACAAGCTTCACTTTTATCAGAATGACCAAAATAGGTTGAATGGAATTCATGGGCTATTGCAAATGGGAGAGCAAGGAATGGATACCAGGTACATGTCTTCTCTGTTCTTTGACCTGCAACTACTCTTCTCAGTACTGACATTTGTGTCCAAAGGGTCCTTATATGTGCTGTTTATTATGCCATTCTTCAGTACAGAGAAAAATTGGAATCACCCACAATGCCCACCAATAAAATAATAACTGGTTAATCTGTGATAAAACCACAGAGTGGATTAGCATGCCTTCTATGGAAATGTTAAAAAGAAGTTATAATTACACGGTTTGAAATGGAAAGGTCTGCACCATCAAAATAAAAAAATGTGAGTTCTGCACAATATCTATAGTATGATAATAGTAACAGAAAAGAAAACAAGTTTTGTTTCTGCATTTAAAAAAAGTCTAGAAGGGTATCCACCTAACTGGCAACAATGGTCATGTCAGAGGAGGAATCAAAGAATAGGAGGATTAATTATGGGACTTTTGCTTTATTTGTAGTCTTTGTCTTTTATGAGACTGCATTCAAGTAACTATTATTTATAAAGCTAAAAAATGATAAAGTGCTTAGTACCATGTCTGGAATGTGGTGAGCACTTTGTAAATGTTAGCTATTATTAATATATTATTAAGGAAAGGTGGGAACTTCCCAAATCAGATTCCTGCCAGTGTGTATATATCAGACCACGTAAAACAGTGCTTGGCAATGGCCAGGCAACTAGATTACATATATGCATTCTGTTTACCTGCGTGTATGTAAATGCACACAGTTCAAGTATAGAAAGTCCCTTACCAAGTTGGTCATTGTGACTACCATTGTGCATGGGGGGGTTGGGGGGGCGGTGTAGAGTAGAGAGGAGAAAAGGGTGGCCTCAATTTTTATTCCATCTATTGGATTCTTTTATCTTTTAACAAAGAGGCATTATTTTGGTACTATTTGAAATAATCAAATTTATGTAATCCCTGATTTGTTTTTTTAATCTATATCCTCATTTACTTAAAAACTAATCTCAGCAAGGAAGAGCAATGTGCAAAGGCATTAGTTTGAGCCCTGTTTGTGTTCTTATACTCCACGCTATTAAAGGAGAATGAGGATTGTTTGTCAAATGAGGACCAGCTGGGATTGCTTGGCTGAGTCCCAGACGCGGCTGTGAAGAAGCGGATATGGGGTGCTCTCCCACCTCGTCAGGAGCAGCGTTCTCCTGTCTGCTCTTGGCACCCCTCGCATCCTGTGCCCTGCTAAGGTGTTAACTGACAACTGACAGATTTTACTAAGAGTCTACTCTTCCCAGTAGGATTTTCATTTTAAAAGTTGACTTAAAACTTAAAAAAAAAAAAAATCCTCTGAGAGTTAAGGCATAAAGTTTCTTCACTGTATCCCATAAATACGATTCCAAATATCCTAAGCTTTAAGACAAATAAACAAATGCTTCCTTGACACCTCAGATTCCATTAGCTACTAGCAATTTTCAAACTAAATTTTCAATATAACAGTTCATTGTCTTTTCTACTAACCTCTCAATAGATACAAATCTAATGTAGTCTGGCTTTCATCTTTTCTCCTCAGATTGCTCTCTTTAATGTTACCCTCATTAATATCTAATTGCCATTCCAAGGGACTTTTCTTCAATTTAATTTAGTACATTTCCCCATCTTGATGGTGAGCTTCTCCACGTTTGGGTGTCTGCCTCATTCATCTTTATATTCCCTGTTGTCTTATACAATGCTTAGCCCATGATAGTGTTTACTATGTATTTGCAACCTGATATCTGTTGAAAGATTGGGTGATTTGGAAGGCCTAGTGTTTGTCACACAGTAGGACTGAATAAAATATGTGCAAAGGCATGACAGCCAGCAGAAATGTTAGACTGGGGGAGGTATTTTGAGTGGGTTCATTCATGTGGCAGCCTTTCAATAATGCTGCCCACCCAGTCTTATGATAGGCAGTCATGACAGGAATTTGGAAGGTACAGAGGTACACCTTGGCTGGTGCAAGAACCAAAACTCATTGAGGTTTACTTGAAAGAAAGGAGCGGCATCTCTATCATAACACTGGGTAAAGCATGGGATGGAGAGAGTTATTCCAATAGCAAAGCAAGAATGTGCCCAAGGTTTTAATCAGGCATTAAACTTATCCCCACATCCCAGTGGCACAAGCTGGGCTTCTTTGATACTATAAATAAATGTACTTAAATATATAAAGCAATGGAAGTGAAGATGGCCTTTAGCCACTTTTAGTGACATCTCTAAGCAAGTGCTGAGCTCTGCTGAATAGACAGGTACAGGATCTCAGCTTTGAACACGACTTTACAGAATGCCGTAGTAAAAATACCGCTTCTGAACATTCTCTCACTCATCTTGCATCTCCTCTACTTACTGCCCCAGCTCCTGTTGTTTTTGTTTCACTATGGTGCAGATTCTGTTTTGGAGGTGCAAGAAAGAGATAGTGAGTGGGGAAAGGGGGGAGGACTTTACTGGATCTGCAGACAGGTGATAAATATCCTAAGCTGTACTGCGAGTAACTTTCCTTCTGTTGAACACCTCTGAAATTAGACAGCATAATTATAAGTAGAGTCTGCTCTGACTGTAACACAAATAAAACCATTGTAATAGAAACATGTCATAAGATCAATGTCTTTCACTCCTAAAACAAACATCTTGGCTGTGCCTCTGTGTTTGTTTTGGCTTTGGAAGCTGAGTCCTTTATCAAACAGTAGGAAACTATTATCTGGTGATAATGTATTTTGATTCTATTGTTATCTTAAAACTGGTATCTTCTGGGCCCATCCTTCTGGTATGTTTGTTTAATGACATGTTTAAAAATCTTTGTAAGAGCCGTATTAAAATGACAGATATTTTATATTGCCAACATAAACCACAATCTCCAAGGCTGATGATAAACTCCAGTCCTGGCCTCGGCTACTGTATGCTTTAAAGCTCTTAGCTGCTTTTCAAATGTTGGCGTGGTTGTCAATCACTCTGTATCATACTTACAGTTTGTGTGAGGAAGCCATTTGTTAAATTGCAGCCTCCTAGACTCAAAGAACATTTACCAAATGCTTTCAGATAAAATGCCACCTTATTCTGTAAAGTACTGGGAAGCTTGCAAGGGGAAGAAATACCTGAGGGAAACAGCAAATTGCAGGAGAGAAGTAACATGACACATTGCTCCATTCTCTACTGAACTTTTGCTATGAACTGAGACTAGCACTTAATTCCTCTCTTTTCTATGTGTTTTTGTGTTATTTATTTGACTTGATAAAGCTCTTTGGGGGCAGGAAATTGTTACTACATGATTATAAAGGAACGGCCACCCTATGGTGGGGACTCACTGTGGTGACCCCCATAGCCAAAGGTGCATCTCTCTGGATTTCCCTCATATTTTACCCTCTTTCCCCCTAATTTTCTTAGACCCTACTTGTCTCTAAGGCCAGAGGGTTTTCTACATTGTGGGAAAATAAATGGCAGAGATGGTGAAAGGCCAGTGAATATTCCTTTTTTTCCCTAACGCTACTACCAGTTTCCTGGTCAAAGTTTACCTGGTAGCTGGTGCCATCAGTCCCATAATATTTTCATAAAACCTCTTTGTACTTATCCTTCTCTGCCTGTTATTTTACTAGAATATACAGAAGACACAGACTGAGGTTTCTCACTGAGGTGCCAATTCAAATGTCTAACTATGTCACTGTCTTTTACCCTACAGGATCTAAGTTAGTGGTTCCCAAAGCAGTGTGTGAAAACAGAATAACTAATGCATCTATCAGTACATAATAAATTACCTATGTTTACATGGAATATGATATAAGATATTTATTTATATATCTTTTTCAAATGTGTGTTTGCAGTAGGTGAAACAATATGTTACAAGTGAATTGCTTCTATGTGGGGAAGGGGAAACTGCAAATCATCTTGGAGCAGATTTCTCTCACTGTGGGAGGATTTACTTGAGTGATTCCTTTTAGTTAAGGATTTTTTAAGCAAGAAAGTCCCATTATCCTAGAGGACTCTTGTAATAGAAGCATTTTTGGCTCTTGGCCTCTTGATTTTCAGAATTAGTCTTTAGGGAGAAGCATTATCAGAAGCTAGGATATTGTCTGCGAGGGATGGGTGTGAGATCCCAACCTCTTATCCTTGAGCCTAGAAGTTAGGGAAACTATTTGGGTGGACAAAGGAGACAAAGTCCAAAGCTAGGTGCTGATAAAGGATGCCAAAAGTCCTAGAAGGGCGACCTGGTCTCAATATGGATCCAGGTGTTTCTATGGGAAGTTAGAGCTGGCACAGCATGTTTCTGAGGCAGGATGTACCTGAAGGTCCTGCCAGCTTTTTGGGAAGAATGACTGAATATCCTGGGAGTCTTGTTGGAGGAACCACAGAGGAGCTGACAGGAAACAGAACAGCAAGGACATCACTGTGCAGTCCATTAGAGTTCCTTGTGCCACAGAGTGTCACTCTTCAACAGCAGCCGTTCCACAGCAGTATGGCAGTGGTCATGGACAGAGAGGATTTCAAAGTTTTTGCTTTACCTCGTGTTTAAAGAAGGTTTGGTATCTTTTTTCCATGTAAGCCCCAGCATTATTTCATAGGATTCAAGGGAGTTTTGCTAATGGAAGCCTATGTAAATTTGCTGGTTAGTTGAAGAAAATAAGAGTTATTACTATATTTGTATACTAAGCTTGTAAAGTGGGTCATACTACTTGAATACGAATATTACCATGATTCCCAATATTCAACATTATTTAAACACGTCACTCAATACATAGTCATCTTTTAACATTTTTGTATTTTATTAATTGGTAACATATCACATGGAAGTTTGGAAGTTTTTCAGTATCAAAAAGAGATTCCCATTCTCACAAGGAATTTCTGAATTAAGGGGAAACACAAACAAACAGTCCTGGACTTATATGAGTTTTTCCCATTGTTCCTACTGATCAAAACTATTAACAACACATTTTTTTTTTTTTTTTTTTTTTTTTTTTTAAAGAGCCTTGCTTGATCTAAGGGCAGTCATTAAGGAAAGGTCTGGACTGCATTTTTGCTCCTGGGGAAGGGAGAAATTTTATTGGAAACAGTTAGTGGGAACTTGCTAGTGTTTAGAGCCCTTGGAAGAACAGGAAGAGGAGACAGAGCCAGGTGTATTTGTTTGCTAGGGCTACTGTAACAAAATACCACAAACTGGGTGGTTAAAAACAACAGAAATTTATCTTTTCACAGTTCTGGACACTTGAAGTCCAAGATCATGGTGTTGGCAGGTTTGGTTTCTTCTGAGGCCTCACTCTTTGACTTGCAGATGGCTGCCTTCTCTCTGCGCCCTCACATGGTCATCCCTCCTTCTGTGTGTGTTGGTGTCCTAATCTCGTTTTACAAGGTGTCGCGGTCTGCTGTAGCTAATGTTTGGAATTCTGTCGACATAGCCAATCACAGAGCTACTTATTCTGTTCGTGATGCCAACTGTAAAGCTAGGTGACCATGCTATGCCAGTTGTGGTGATCTTTTACCTGCTGGTAATCCCACACCGACTGGGCCGATTGTCGAGCTAAGGCTGGGTCTGGAGCTCCCAGACCCCTTTAGTCTGTTCACAGACTGGGTCACAAACCCTTCACATGTCAGGCTGGGTCCCCAGACCCCTTACGTGCCAGGCTGGGTCACCAGACCCCTTCATGCAGGTCTATGAGCTAGGTAACCAGCCAAAAGGTCCTTGGAAGCTGCAGGTTGGAAAGCATGGCCATGCCAGGCAGATGCCCAAGGCTAATGCCCACCTGCCTGCTTCACCAAACTCTCTCTCTCTCCGGAGAGCACAAGAATAGCAACAAAACGAAAAAGATACACTGTCATGCATGTGCACTAACTCCACACATGCACACACAATTTGCTTACAAAGGATGTTGAAGCACCCCCAACTGGACCCGAGGTGAGGCCCCTGACCAAATTATTCTATTTTCCCAGCCTAAGGACACCAATGTATTGGATTAGAGCATATCGATATGACCTCATTTTGCCTTAACTACCTCTTTGAAGGAACTATCTACAAATATAATTGCATTCTAAGGTACTGAGGGTTAGGACTTCAGCATATGATTGGGGGAAACACTGTTCAGCCCATAACACCAAACAAGACTGAGGGGAGTCCACAAAAGATGACTATAGCAAGATCCCAGGAACCCTAGTTTTTCCTCCTCTTAGAACTTGGTGCTATGTTCTGAGGTACTAACTGCCTTCAAGTCCCTGAAATTCCAGCTCCTCCTGAGTAGGAGCAGCATTGTCCAGCTCCTGCTGGAAGATGAAGGAAGTAGGAGATTACTGAAGATACTGGCTCAGGCCTACCAAGTTGGAACTGGAAACCAGTTGTAACATAGAAACACTTTTCTATGTTGTGATCATTTTCTTTTAGATCATCAGTTTCCTCTTTCAGGCATGTAATTGGTTAAAATGAATTTGCCACAATAACATTGTATATTTCCTTGCTAACTCAAAAAAAAAAAAAAAAAAGATAAACAATTGTTAACGAAAACCTACTCACACATGGACTCTGCCTGTATGCCCTTTATCTTCCCCTCAGGACCCGTCATAGTGCTTCTTAAATATGTTTTGATTAATTAATTTTTTGGTTGAGAGAGTTTTTATAAAATACCTTTAGGCTTCCCCAGAATGGTCAAGTTATACAAAAAGCAGAATTGACTCCTAATATATATATATATATATATTTTTAATTCTGATAGTCGTGATTGTGGTCAACTAGTTTTAGTAGAGAAATAATCGACATATCAGATTCATGACTTTATGCAAGAACCCTTACAAGAAAATGATTACACCTTTTCCCTTAACAGAAACAGCTGGTGTCAATGATGTGGATGGCTGAAGTTTTATTTGGGTAACAGCAGTTAGTGTAACAACTTTTCTACTGCTAACATTTAGAACACCCTATACAGACACATGCCACTGAAAGGATGGCAAGGCTCGAGTCTTCCAGTGTGGGACAAAAATTCCATGAGAGGTAGGACCACTGTGAAATCCACTCTTCTTGGATTGAACAGAAGGTGTTGGGTTTTTTTGTTTGTTTTTTTGTTTTTTCTCAAATGAACCCTCCCATGATTTATCCATTTCTAAGTGGACTTGATTTTAATAAAGAAGATCACTATTTTTCATTTTTACAGAAGGAATAATAAAGGAAAATGGGAAAAAATCTGGAATGAAGGTTGGGTTAGTTTTCATGAAGAATCTGTCTTGAGACATCAAATACTTTTGATTTAGTTGTAGCTGAAAAATTTTTCTTCTTATTTTAAGGGTCTTGGGGAAATTTACTTTTAGAAGGGATTAAGAAATTCCCCGGGTAGAGTAAGAGTGTAAGGCGTTAAAAAATAGAGCACATTGCCTTCAGAATCTTTTATGGACCTCTTCAAGCAGAAAAATTAATAATGGTAATACAATTATTGGCTACTTGAAATCTGCTAGGTATTTTTGTATACATTTAACTTAATTTTTACAATTCTCCACAAGGCCTATTCTAAGTTCCATTTTCATATTAAGAAAACCGAGGATCAGAGAGGGTAAATAACGTCCTCATGGCCACAGAACTAATGGGATGAAGCAAGAATTTGAACCCAGTATGTCTGGCTCCATAGCTGGTGCTTGTAATCATGCCCTTGACCATTGCACTGTAATGTCCCAGATTTACCTCCAAAATGTCTCCCTCCTTCTTTCAGTCTAACTCTTCTCATCTTAACCTTGATTACTTAAGGAATGGAAAAGAAGGAGCCCTCCTCTGCCTACTTTTTCCATGCTGTTTGGCTCTGTTTTGTACAACTCACCAGTTCTTGCTTCTTGACTAACTTTTTTGAAGGAGGAGGAAACCCAGTGTGCTTTATCATTCATTAATACCATAATCTGGTACATACAAACACTTATCAGTCCCAGTTACAGCGGGTAATTGCATAGTGTTAAAATACAAATATCCATTCCCTAAAGTAGGCATTCCCTTCCTTTAAAAAAAAAATAAAAAAAATAATATATATATATATAAAATATTATCTCTCCAAGTAGATATTTCATGGGGAAAAAAGTGAATAGGTCCACATCTATCTTCACTTCAACATGTGACAAACGGGTGTATCTTAGAAGCTCCTTCATCCTCTCGGTTAGTTTTTATGATGGCATGACTAGAAATAGCACTAGATTATAAATTGGGTTACAAGGGAGTAAGACTGGAATTTAGCAACAGTAAATCCAGTTGCTAATTTGGATGTGTAAGAAAAGGGCCAAGGCCATAAAAACTAACTCAAAGATAGAGTTTGTACATGCAGTGATGTTATTTACAAATAGTAACATTACAGTTGACTAGAAGGGTTGAGGGATGGAGGAATGCTTGTTAATGGACTCTCTTGGCAAGTTCAAGATTATCTATTGTGCTCTTTGCTTCAATCTGATGATGTTACCCTGAAACTTCTTGACTTTTCTCTCTTATGATTGATATCTTAAAGTATACCAGGCTCATTTTATGAATAGCTAAAAGAATATAGAGTTTAAAAATGTAAGTAATATCAGTCCCTGACAGAATAATGTAAATGACACATGTACAATGCACCTGCTCTTTAAGTTTATCCCTTCCTTGGAAGTGCCAATTTCACTCAACTGAAAACTAATCATCAGTGGCAAAAGAAGTAGGTGGTTGTAGTATTACAATATTTGGTGGTGATATTATCAGTATTTCATATTAGCTTTGAGTGACAACAGCTTATGGAGTTATCCCTTTTTAGTATGCTTATTTTTTAATAGAAACTTGACCCTAGAAGCAAAAGATGTACTCAGAATCTTTAAAATTAGAACAGCACCTATACAATGTACTTTCCACATTCAGCGCTCTGGGACTTATTTCTACCATTACCTGGGGAATATTTTCTTTTGATGAGGAGTTGGGGAAAAGCAGTAGCATCCTTTAATTTTCTGCAATTATGAGTGTTAAAGTGGACCACTAATTGTTCATAAATTTTCCTAGAAAATAGAAGACTTTTTCTCAAAGCATTTGTGAAACTTCTTAGCTAACTGGAAATGTTCTGGATTGTTGTTGAAGAAACTGCTGTGAGGTCTTTTGCATCCTCTATGTGTCTTTCAAAAGAAATTTAATCTCTCCAAGCCTCCATTCTTCATCTGTAAAATGGGAATAATGATGACTATCTCACAGAAGTGCCACATGGGACAAGGCACACTTGCACCTGAGGACTCTTTTGCCATAAAATGTTGGGTTACATGCTCACCCAGGAACAGGCCACTAAATACACCACAGTGCAAGGTTTGGTATATGAGGCTGAAAAACCCGATTTTGTTGACGCAGGGAGTGTGGATCCATCTCTCAGGACAGTACGTACATGAACCAAAACCCATGTATTTTGTAAACAAGGAATGATAATGAATTGATTTATAAGGAGAAAAATTCTCACCAGAGTGGGCGCACTGGCAGTCCATTTTCTCTCTGAAGTTCAAACCTTATAGGGAATTAAGTCTTGATAAGAAAGTTCTTTAAGAAATTTGAGAATGGAACAAGGAAAATTCAATGATGAGAAAATGTAATGTCATAACTCTAAGACAGCCTCATGCATCTATCTCAAAATAGTGATAGTTTTGTCATTGAAATAGGATATTGCAGACACACTAGCACAATATCCCTATCTCCATATAGGATGTATGTGCTTATCTCCATGTTAAGGGTGGCTTTGTTGGTAGGATTGAGCTGTGGTTACTCTCTCCCAGGAAGAGTGCTTCAGTGAATTACACCAATATGCTATTCAACTCTTCAGTTTCCATATTCAGTCGTTGCCCATCCTCTTTACAGTTGACACTTCATTGTTTAGCTTTAATAAATCAATTATTCAAGTTGTCATCATATCTCCAAATCTAGGGATTCATATCTTTTTTTTTTTAAGACTTTGCCTATTTTTACTCTAAATTAATTTTAAAGTATAGTCCTCAGAATTTATCTGACTTTTTTCCCAAATTCCTGGTTCAATTTTATGACAATAAAATTTATGACAATACCTACCTCACACTGTTATTTTGAAAGCTAATTTATAAAAAGCAACTGAAGCATATAGTTCAGTTCCTAGCACCTTTCAGGCATTCGATAAATTATGTTTTGCCTTGAGTATGAATATCTACTCTAAAATGCTTTATCATTTTATGTACATTTTCATTGGTTGTGGGCATCATAGCATACTAGATTTTCTGGATCATTTCATCCCAATTTCAAGCAATTGTTCTCATTTTCAAATAGTCATTCCCTTTTTCCCCTAAGCCAACAAAGTATCCTCGAAGTTCCATTTTTTCAGCATCTAAAATACATCTCCCAGCTGCTCTTACACCTCTGACACAAAACACATTTTTCAGACTATGGTATCTGGTTTTTACTTACAGAAAATATCCATCAGAACTTAAAGAATGTACAAAACAACTCTATTATAAAAATGGAAGTGATATTTGTCATAATGTCACTTTATAACTTGTATTACAGAGAGATATAGTTACTTAAGTACGGCAGATGGAATTTACTACTTTTCTTCTTTGCATTATAGTTTGTTGTCAATGTAGATATTTTGTTTTTTATATTAGCCTCTAGCTTCTGTAAAGAAAGGGACAATGTTTTACTCAACTTTCCATTCCCTAGGCACCTGGAAACTATGTATTAAAAATGGGAAAATATCCAAAGATAGAACTAGTTCTAACATGAAGGAGAGTGAACTTGATTTAAGAATGCTTCCTTATTTCATCATAGTTTTTTTAAAAAAAAGTCTCATCAATGTGTTAGCATAAAAGATGCACTGCTATTCTGGAATATACAAATATTCATAGGAGCATCTTTCTCCCAGCTATTTCTTGGGTAGATTTCTGATAGAGATATATGAGGGTACCTCAAAAATTTCATGGAAAGATTAGCATTATCTTTTAATTCTATTTTTTAATGAACTTTTGAACTACCCTTTGTTAGTGGATTGGTAAAGCAAGTTAACTAAAATCACTGAAATACCTGTCATTGCTTGCCTTTATTCTCAGTTGGTCAAGTTAATTCTGGTAATTTCTGTGACATTGGATAAAGGTGCTTCTTATTTCACTTGTAAGTGACTTGGACTTTAGGGTAGACAGTGGGAGTTCCCAGGCTCTCTTGAATCTTAGTCAGATATATTTTGAAGGTAATAAATTACAAGGTTTTTGTCATAAACATTCATAGTTCCTTAACTTTTTTCTTTATCCTTATGTAACCATATCGTCATTGAACCTCTGAGTTACAGTTTCCCTAATGAATGAGCATCTCTAGATAGTTTTCTCTGTATTCTTCATGAAGACTTTTAATGATGCAGAATGCACTCCAACAAAAAGCAGCTTTATGGAGCCCAAATTTGTCTCCCTTTAATCTCTACACCTTGGTTTCCTTTGTGAACTCATGCAAATGTAACATACATTTTTTTATTTCCTTCTTAAAATGTCTTAAAATATGTGACTTGCTATAGTAAGGATGGCAGTGAACCAAGCAATAACCCTTTTCCTGGTCCCTGAAATTTCATAAAATATCATCACCTTTTTTGGATCTTTTTCATATACAGTGACATAAAATTACATTTTCTTGTGTTTTCACATTTTTAGGTCAGTGACATTCCATCTCCTAATTAGTATTCTGTTGCAGTCTTATGAATACAGATGTGCTTGGTATTTTATAGATGCTTAACTTAGACAACCTTCCTAAGATTTTTAAAACATTCCAGTTTTCTTTTTTATCTTCTTACTTTTCAATTTTATTAAAATTTATAGAATTTTTATAATGCAACTGAAAGCATATAGTTCAGCTTACTAAAATGCACCGTTTCTCAAAGTGTGATACATCCATACAG
This sequence comes from Cynocephalus volans, assembly GCF_027409185.1. NCBI lineage: Eukaryota > Metazoa > Chordata > Mammalia > Dermoptera > Cynocephalidae > Cynocephalus > Cynocephalus volans. The sequence continues at coordinate 217,238,104 of NC_084460.1, read as the reverse complement.
CCATTAATGAGGAGACTATGGAGATTTTAAAACAAGTCTGCCAATTTTTTGATAACACTCCCATTGACGGTGGGGTCTAATTCGTTTCCCTTTGAATGAAAACAGAATACAGTAGAAGTGATGCTCCATGAATTCTGAGACAAGGTCCTAAAAAGTGGTGCTACTTCAGCCTGACTCTCTTGGAATACTTGCTTTTGGAACCCTGACAGCATACCTGAAGGACATGAGGAAGTGTCATGGAGGTGTTCTGAAATAAAGATTTCAACGTCCATCATCAGATGAGTGGATACGGAAAATGTGGTACATCTACACAATGGAATACTACTCAGCTATAAAAACGAATGAAATACTGCCATTTGCAACAACATGGATGGACCTTGAGAGAATTATATTAAGTGAAACAAGTCAGGCACAGAAAGAGAAATACCACATGTTCTCACTTATTGGTGGGAGCTAAAAATTAATATATAAATTCACACACACACACACACACACACACACACACACACACACACACACAAAACTGGGGGTGGGGGAGAAGATATAACAACCACAATTACTTGAAGTTGATATGACAAGCAAACAGAAAGGACATTGTTGGGGGGAGAGGGAGAAGGGAGGGAGGTTTTGGTGATGGGGAGCAATAATCAGCCACAATGTATATCGACAAAATAAAATTAAAAAAAAAAAAAAAAAAAAGATTTCAGCTGAGGACCCAGGCAGCAACCAGCATTAACCCCCAGACATGTGAAGAAGTCTTTGAGATGGTTCCAGCCCCAGGCACTATCTAATTGCAACCTTATGGAAGACCCCCAGTGAGAACTGGCTAGCTGAGACCAGCCAACTCTCAGAACACAGAGCGATAATACCAATATATGATTGCTGCTTTCTTATGATGTTAAGTATGAAGTAGACTGCTCTGCCACCATACACAACCATAAAATATCTTAGTGCCACATAGGGGAATCCAATCATTGCATCTAAAACATGGGTCATTGACTTTGGGACTAAGATGTAAGCAATAGCTGGAAGAGGCTAAAGTTTGTTAGCAAAGTTTAAAGGGTCTTGAGGAGTTTGACAGCAAAAACTTAAATAAAAGTGAGCAGTTATTAGAAATAGTAGGGAAGTCTAATTGCTTTCTTTTTGAATGGATAAAATGCAGTGGAAGTGATGGTCCATGAGCTGACGAGGTCTTAAAAAGAAGTGCTACTTCAGCCTGGCTCTCTTTCGGGATACTTGCTCTTTGAACCCTCATTCCGAGAATGAAAAGGAGACCTTTGGTATGTAGTGGTAAGAAGTTTAGCAACACTATCAGCCATCGTAATATGGAAAATAAATATACTTAATGACCTGGATGATCTGGCTAAGGAGATTTCTAATGCATAGCCTTAAAGATTCCACCTGATTTCTTCTAGCTGTCTTTAATAAAAATGAGAAAAGAACTAAAGAAATAAGAACTTAAAAATAAACTGTTAAATATAAAGAAGTCAGGACTTGGGTTCTGAAATAAAACAGTTTCTCATTTCCAACCTCTCCAGATGGTATACTATTTTCAAATTAGGAAATAGCTTTCAGGCAAAGATCATATTCAGGGCACTGTCAGAAAAATATGGTCTAAAAACATCTTTAAAATACTTTTCAAGACTTCTTGAAAATGTAAGGTGTGGTGCTTCATATACCTTTCAAGCAGATAAAAAGGCCGCCTAAAGATCTTAAGAGAAAACTTCACAGTTTATCTTCACTAAAAATTAGAGCTTCTAATAATTTTTAGGGCATTGTCCCACAAAAACTTTACTGGGAGTTCAAGGTAGAAAAAAGTTATCTTCAAAGTATTTAAGTAAATGGCTTTTGTTTAATGGAGTGAACCTTAAAAATGATTCATAGGAAATATGTAAATTTTTAAAGATAATGATACCAGAAGAAACCTGTCAGTTTGGACTAAAAAAAAAGCAATGGTATGAAATGAAAAAAAATCTTGTTACACCCAGGGTTTCTATGGGAAAGGAAACAGACAGAGAAGAGCATTCAGCTATAATCACGGGTTACATCTTAGGCAAAAGAAAGGATAGTTCAGAGGGTGGATGGAACCAAGAGCCTTGGAGAACTATCACCAGGCACTAGGACTAAGCCCCAATCAAGAAACTGGAAATATGTGCTTAGCTGGATTTCAAAATTATAATGGGCCATTACTGTTGTGTATTTTCCATTTTTTCATTTTCTTTCTTTCCTTTTTTTGTTTTTTCTCTTATACAGGACCATCTATCTTATTTCTCTCCCACCATTGTATTTTGGGTGGTGGGAGGTTTCTAATGATCAAATGTGTCCACTAAAAATTCATGTGTTGGAAATTTGATCCCCATTGTAACAGTATTAGGAGGGTGGGAAATCCAATTATGGTGTTTGAAAGATGGGGTGTTTAGGAAGTGATTGGGTCATAAGGACTATTCTCATGAATGTATTAATCTGTTCATGTAGTAATTGAAAGAAAGTGAGCTGAAATGCCAGATACTGATCAAGCTTTATTAAAGGAAAAGAATCTGCCGGGCTGCATTCAAAATGAAGAGCAGCAGCTGGTGTTGGGGTGGGAGGGCTTATATAGGCTGTAGGGAAGGCTGATGTAATCAGGGAGGGGTTTGGTGCCGGTGTGGAAGATAAGGCTAGCTGATGCAATAAGGTGGAAGGTTTCATCCATGCGGAAGTAGAGGAGTTTCTATTTCTCAGAAACCACAAGGTTTCTTGTAAGGGAAAGGCTGGCAGCCATTTTGTGCTTAGTGTGTGTAAAATGGCATCAGTCACATCCAAGATGGCGCCAGTCATGTCCGAGATCTATCATTCCTGCCTTTTAAGTATAGGGAGAAGGGAAAAGGGGTTAAGGCCTCATTCTTCTGAAGCTACCTCTGCTGGAGATGGACAAAGATATGAAAAAAATAAAGCAATTAGGTGGTGGGGTATTGGTTTCATGTGGGGAGGCTGTATTCTTCTGGGGAAGGGTCGACGGTTCTCAGGGGCTGATATCCTCTTCCCAGGAGCAATTCGGTAACCTTTTGGTTGGCGAAAGCCTGCATACATTCCTACAAGAAATTAGAGAAACACCAAAAGAGGCAGAGGCCAAGAAGGATAAGTCCCATCACGGTCAGGGGTCCAACGTGTTTTGTCCTGAAGTCCTACCCTATCACTATAGCCTCAGTGAGTGGTTTGGGTGAAGCAGAAATGTTTTTGTCATGGGCGGCACTGGACTCCAGCAGAATCTCCTTTGGAAAGAGCTATCCAGTAGTTTTTACCCCCGTAAGAACATGATGTGGCCATTATCTGGTCATAGCATGTTGTGGAAATGTATGTCAGGGATGTGAATGTGTCCTGTAGGGTTCCCCCAAAGATTCTGGGTGGCTGACTAGGGAGGTTGGAAAGTGTCCTTCCACACACCAAGACCTTGGTTATACATTGTGAACAGGGTGTGGCATATGTTTCTGTTAGGAAAAGAAGCAAGAGGAAGAGAAAAGGCAAGCATTCAGGGGCTGAGAGGTTGAGAGGGTGCATAGTAGGAAAAAGGGGTAGAGGGAAACCTCATCGGGGGTGTAATTACAGAGGGCACCCTGCCATGCTAATTCCGTTACCCACTCAAGGATGTCTTCAACACTGGAGGTGGCAGGTTGGGACCAGTCTTGGAGCAGCTCCTGTGTGAAGGACATGAAGCAGGCCTGCAAGAGTGAGAGGATAATTGCCAGGGAAAAGATCATACACCAGTTGTCCTTCCTCTGTGCTCCCAACTGTTGGAGGTGTTGTATTTCTTGAGGTGTGTATTGGGGCAAGGGTGTAGGGGCAATGAGAAGGACCTGAGCAGGAGAGGAAGAGTGGGGGCTATCCCAAAACCCCTGAGGTAGCAGTGTCTAGGTGAGTTGTTGGGAACGACATGTATCAGGATCAGCCCAAGTGAAGGTGAACAGGTTTTGACAGGAAGGGTGTAAGGGAATAGAAAAAAAAGGCATCTTTGAGATCAAGTAGAGAGAAGAAACAGGTTGTTGTTGGGATTGTGGATAGAAGAGTATAGGGGTTAGAAATGATTGGAGTTATGGGTAAAATGGCCACATTAATGGCCCTGAGTTCTTGAACTAAATGGTATGAGCCATTAGGCTTTATAACTGGAAGGATGGGTGCATTAAAAGGAGACTGGGTAGGCCATAACAAATGAGAAGAAAGGAGTCTGTGTATGACAGGTTTTAAGCCTATTAGGAGTTTGTTAGCAATGGGGTATTGTGGGACATTAGGGAACAAAGAGGGGTTCCGCAACTTAACAATTAATTGTAAGATAGGAATATAATGGAATATCATATGATAATAAAAATTAATGAACTATTGTTTAGACAAAGACAAATTTCACAGGCATGATGATGAATAAAAGAAGATGAAGACAAAAATGTACATACTATATTATTTCATTCAAATGAAGTTTTTGAGAACTATTGATTAGAAAGGGCTACACAGAAGCTTTTTGGGATCTGGAAATAATCTAGTTACATGGTTGCATATTATATAAAATATTATCAACTGTACATTTATGTTTTTTTTGCCCTTTATCTTATGTTACATGTAATTTAAAGATAGAAAAGAAAGAAAAACTGATTATGTGTAAATCCCTGCAAATGTAAACTCCTTAAAAAACTGAATTTAATTGCATATATACAATTAAATTGTATACATGTGCATACATAGATAGATTCATAGATATAAAAGTAGACACAGGCAGATAAATTAATAGAATGTTTCTGAAAGGATACATAAGCAACTGATTACAGTAAGAAATGGCAGCTATACTTGCTTTTTGTATTTGAAATTTGAAATACCTTCATCTTTTGAAATCTGTATCCTGCACCCGTAATTCCTATTTTCTGAACAAGAAACAAAAGGGAGTGGTAAGAAGAAAATATTAAAAAAGTAATAAATCCCTGCCCTGGATGTATTAATCTTAACTTGTATTAATCTTTTGTTTGCATAACCTAGTGATTAAAATAATTCATAGAATATTTTTAAATTGCCTAATTTAACATGTAGAAAATTGTACAGAATTTTCTATGGTTGGAGTAGGTTTTTAATTCTAAGTATTTATTAATTTAAACACACAATCAAGGTTAGCTGATAGAATTGTTTCCCAATGTAGTCATAACTCTGTTGAGAGTCCCTTCTTCCTCATCCTAATATGTCAAGTTGAGCATAAAGAGACTTTGGAGTATTGGTCCCATTATTCAAGGAGATGCTGAAGAGTGCTTAAACTCCTATTGTTATAAGATTGCGATTTTGCAATACAAATCAGGCCAGCTTTTGCTGTTTTCTCTATCAGTTCTTTGAGACTTCACTACTTGCAAAAGCATAATTTGGAATTTCATTTGACCAAAAACTTAATTAGTAGTAAGAATCCTAAGGCTTCCAAGATGACCTAAACATCTCCATTAAAGGCAAGTTTGGAGAATTGAAGTCATTGATGGATATTGGGAAATGGCAATTTATTGGCGTTAGATGTGTTTTCCAGAGAGTTTAGATCAAATTGGAGAGTTTCTTTGCATTGCCTCCAACTTAAAAAATAATACGCCTATATGGCCTTCCCAGGGATGTTAGGATCCAATGTTGAAACTGTGCTTTAAAGAGCACCAAAGTTAAAATTCGCAAGCTAGGGGACAACTTGTTTTCACAGCAATGAGAGCTGGCATGGCAAACACTTCTCTGTGGTGACTTACATACTTACTCAGTGATTTAGACTGCGTCTCTGGCACGGGTCAAATGGCATATTAACATGGGATATAATCCTTTCTCACTCCGTAGGCAATGGCTCAGTATGATATTGGCACCATATTAAGCTTCATTAACCCTACAACACGTTGCCTTCTTAGTTTGGCACTCTCCTGCTGGCTGCAGGCAGTAACCCATGAGTAATCTGATTACCTACAACCGACTGTAGCTGCATGGAATGGAGGCTAACTACAGAGTGGAACACAATTACAGTCTTTTGAGATTCAATTAGAAAGCTGTTGGTAGAGCTACGTTCAGAATTCTGAAACTGGCTCCAACAACCTCTTGTGAACTGCATGTTTCTTTAAGAGCCTATTGTAAATAATGAACTTAAAAAGCATCACCTGTTTCTCATATGCCTTTTTAGAATTTGTTCACCTGAAGTGCATAATAAACCATGTTTGCAGTTAGGAACAATAACTGTTTCCACAGACTCTATGCAGGAAATCTTTTGCCTTCTCTAAAGGGGAAATGTTATTTATCTTCTCCACAGAATTTTTCTGCACTTAGTCACCTTTGCGAATGCAGGGTAAAAATAAGTGCTCCTTAACATAGAGCTGAACGTTATCAAAGGCTAATTATTCTTTAAATAAGACCTGAGGTTAAGAAAAATTAAGCTTCACATAGAAAAATAAAAATGAAGACAAAGATGTTCTAGACTGGATTATGTCATTCTGTGACATATCATAAACATCAATTATGCCAAATAAATGTATCTATAAGATATCATTCTTTTCTTGCTGATGGTCTGAATATCTAATTGCAAATTTGAAATAAAGTGGTTTTAAAATGCATGTTGGGAGAAATAGCACATTGATAAGAAAATGTTTCAAGTATATTAAACACTTTGGTAATAACGTGTTTATTTTTTTACTGTATTATTTTTGCCCCCAAACTTGACTCATCTTGTTTATTTGTTTAGAGATTTTTCTTTTTTTTCTCCTGGAAATTGTAGAATGAATCATATTCATGAGCTTGAATCATGGCTTTGCCACAATCTCTGTGACCTTGAAAGTTACTTAATTTTTTTGAGCCTCAGTTTTTTCTCTTTTAAAAAAGGAATACAAATGCCTTCTGGCAGTGTTATTATAATGATTAACTAACAGCACATGAGGAAGGGATGGTACAGGGCATGGGAGGTACTATATACTTAAAACGTGAGCCAGATGTCTGGATCCCACTAAACTACATAGGCTTGTTGTGAATTCCTATCTTTTTTTTGAATCACTATGTATCATAATATCTGATATTATGAGTATCCATTTCAATGCTATGAAATGGAGGAATCATCATTAATTATTGAAGTGCATTGTTTATAGGCATTTATTTGAATTCCTAAATTTCAGTAAGTGGCATCTGAGTTTGAATGAATATGAGATTTTCCTTTTACGCTCACCATCTTTTCTTCATAAAAAATGTGAATATACAATTAGCAAGTTAAATTCAATCAAGTTCCAAAAAACTCATGCTAACACTTCTGACTAATGACAGTTCCTTGACCTCTGTGAGGTGAATGCACGAAGAGTCTGAAAAACAGAAGCATTTTCAAGTCTTGAAAGTTAAATAGTTACAGATGCTCAGAGTATATGAAAATCTCACTGTCTGACTCTGCAAGTGAACAACAGCTAGTAAACTGCTGAATGCTACATGCTTTCTTGGCAATATTGAAAGGCATGATCAAGGAACTCCCTTTTCTCCCTGGACTCTGCAGATTACCGTGTGTCCGGTGAATCTCCACTGGCACTGGCTCCAATCGTGGGACTAGTATGCATTTGAAAACTAGTATGCGGGACATCATGTCAGCCATTAGCATCTATGAGCCACTAACAATAATTTAATCAGACTTGCATTTATCCATTGTGTGGTCCAATGTGACACACTTCACTCTATCATTATCCATAATGAGTCATTCATGTCAAGGGAACTGGCCAATCTCAACATTCATTATTAATCACCAATATTTAAGGGACAATTTTCCAAAGTTTACTAACACATTTTGCTAGATTTCTATTGTTGTAATTAACTATAGCTGGGTCATTAATACAGACAAGCCAGTTAGAGCCCTGAGATTCCAAAGTGAGTTGTTCTAAACTGACCTACTTTTCAAAGAATAATACTAAAAGCAGCACTGGATACAGCACCAGGCGTGGACATGGCTAGAAGAGTAGAAAGCTGGTGTATGTTATTTTTTATTCTTGTTTTTCACCTGACCCTTAGGCACATCCACATCACCAGTGGGAAATCCAGATCAATAACAGTTCAGGTAAGGGAAATGGAAGGTCTTAAGGGGTTGGGTTAAACTTTTCAAGCATCAGGTAAAACAAGCTTTTGAAAAAGTACAGAAACTCAATTTGTAGACTGTTTGCTCAATACTGTTGATGACGCTAATGAAAACATTACCACATTACCACTTTTTTTTTCCTTTTCTTCTTTTTTGGCTCTAAGCCTGAAGTAAAATAATCATCAGGACAAAGCTTGGTAAGAAATTGATATTCTCATTTGGTTTCTCATTTTTTCCACATGTTTATCTATTAGCTAAGACCTTAATGCCATCACTTAGACTAATAGATGTTATACTTTTCTCTGTGCCCCAGAATCTTGTTTTTCCTACCTCCCCGCCCCCACCATTACTCCTGTCAATGCATTCTCTCCGTTTTGGGTAGGTCTTCAGAAACACCACCAGCAGACTTCAGCTGTCTGTTGTTCTTGGGCCAGTCTCAGTGCATTCTTGTGTTTCCTTCACAACGTAAACTGACTAAAAATATTGATAATTAAGGCAGATTTCACTAAAGCTTTGTTTCATGGAAAGAGGGTCAAGTTACATTGGAGGGTCAAGTTACTAAAGTGCCTCCACATGCTCTCTAAGCATCTCTGACCTTCTTCAAAAATTCCTCTTTTCCCCAGCCCTACCCTGTCCTTTTCTTTTCTTATTTAGAACTTGTCTCTTCCCTCATTGCATTCTCACTTACTTTTCTGGTTCAGCAAAACAAAGCATGTGTGTCAGCAACCATGCTGGGCAGGAACGGGGTTGGGAGAGGTGGTACAAGCACCAAATCCTTCTATTGTGAGTACCAAGAGCATCATTTCAGTTACCCTCACAGTACTCTGAATGAGAAAAAGGAGCTTTGCAGGGTTCAGTACTCATGTTGAATATATTTATTATCCTGATTTGAACATCACATTTTGCACACAGGTATTGATATTCAACGTGGTACCCCACAGATAAGTACAATCAATTACGTTTCAATTAAAAAAATACTAAATAAATAAAATAATTAATTAAAAAAAAAATTTAAGGGGCAGAGCTGGGATAGATACCAGGTCAGCATAGTCTGGCTCCAAAGTCCTTGCCCTTCCTAGTAAAGTGACATGTGAGGTAATTTTAGGTGATGGTTAAGCTTACTTTAAAAAATTTTAGTAATTACGTAAACAACAAACATGACTTTACAGATACTATTGCTTAACGAAAACAAGTGAGTTGATTCAAAGTTGTTTTAAAATACATTATTAATTAAATGATAGTACAGGTGATCAAATGGATGTGGAAAAATATTATCAGGGTGCTATTCAAATGAATAAAGTTGAGAAAATCCTATCACTGACTGTATTGCTTTATTGTTCTGCCAGCTGCTGTCTGAGAGTCTCCATACTATATTTAACTTGAAGAGTCTCTGTGCTTTGTGATATACCTTCTCCTTCTAAATTGTTCACCTTGCTTGGTTTCTTGCTGAAATTCTGCGTAAGTGGCACCCCTTCATAAAACCTTTCCCAGTTGGCCCTCTTCTTAGGGTCTTCATCATATGCTGACATGACATTGAATAGTCACTCTTTTTGAGGATATTTGTCAATGTGTTTGTTTGTTTATATTCACCTTGTGGTCAAAGACTTTCTCATTTACATCTCTCTAGCTTCCTTTCCCAAAGCACTTTGCTTAAACATAGGCACCTGGAGGAAAGGTGCTATAGGAAAGTATAATGATTAATTTCATGTGTCAACTTGACTGGGCTAAGGAATGCCCAGATAGCTGGTAAAACATTATTTCTGGGCATGTCCATAGTGTGTTTCTGGAAACAATTAGCATTTGAATCAGTAGACTGATACAGATGGCCCTCCCCAGTCGGTCATCATCCAATAAGTTGAGAGCTGAATAGAACAAAAAGGCAAAGTAAAGGCAGATTTTCTCTTTGTGTTCGAGCTGAAACGTCTGTCTTCTCTTGCTTTCCCCTTCCCTCAGACATTGGCATTCTTGATCCTTGGGCCTTTAAACTTTGACTAGTAATAATACGACTAGCTCTCCTGGTTCTCAGGCATTCGGGTTTGGACTGAAACTATACCACTGGCTTTTCTGGGCCTCCAGCTTGCATGAGGCATATTGTAGAACTACTCAGGTTCCATAATTACACGAACCAATCCCTCATAATAAATCTCATTGTATATATCTATATATGTTCAATTGGTTGTTTCTCTGGAGAACCTTGGCCAATACAGGAAGGAAGTCAAGGATACTGGGGTTCAAACGCCACTACCTGCAACTTATTAACTGTGGGACCCTGGACAAACAAAATTTGAGTGTCTGTGAGGATTATGTAACATAATACATGAATATAACATGAATATTATGTCTTACCAGAAAGTCAATATACATTATGTTTCCACCTCTAATAAATATATTCCGAATAAATAAAAAGTGCATAGAAAAGATTGACACAAAAATTATATTAATTTATTTAAACTTATCTTTTGTTATATGCTTTTGCATATGACTTGGATTTTACTAAGGTAATTAATATTTAATAAAAGCATCCATTTGTCCAAATGCTCATAAATTTATATTAGAACTTTTTTGGATGCACATGACTGAATACCAACTTATACTAGTGTATGAATAAAAAATCTTAAAAGTTAGGAGAGAGAAAAAATTTTAATTATTTCAAGTAACTGCAAAGACCCAGGGCTAGGATTTGATTCAGACATAGCTGGACCTAAGGTGCACAGGTAATGTCACCAGGACTCTGTCCGTCTCTCTCTATCTCTTCTTTCTTTCTGTGTGGTTTGGTGGAAGATGAAGAGACCCTGACTGGCAGCCCCATCAGTTCCAAAAGAAAAGGGAAGTAGGACAGATAAAAACAAACAAACAAACAAACAAAAAACACATGCTATGTCTAAGGAAAAGTGAGGTAGAATGAGCCCAGGCACTCTAGGACTGGAGTAGCAGATGTTCTTGGTGCCTCACTCAAAATCCCTCATCATTTACTGTTCCTGTAACTTCCTGACAGCATCCTACAGAAAATACTGTTATGTCCACCCAAAGGTCTTCTCTTGGCCCACATTCAGGGCAAGCGAGAAGTGAGGGAGATTTAATGCCCCTCGACCAATGACAAGGGAGAGTTGGTGGATACATGCCTTAGCTTCCTCTCTTCCCTGTTCTTAGAGGCTTGTTTTTTAGAGTTCCCAGTAAGACTGAATGCCAGCGACCACAGTGGTAACCCACTCGATGACAAGCCATTTATCGGCTTCCTTCCCTCTTCTGCCTCACTTCACCATTTCCCTTCTTCCTAGGATACCTCTCACATTAACTCCTTGCACTTACCCCCTGATCTCAGTGTCTGCTTCTGGGGGTACCTAGATTATGCCTCTGTCAACAAAATACTAGTAAGAAATCTCTAGTTGATCCCAAAGTTTTCTGAGTAGAATGAGCTCATTAAAATTTATTTCATGAAGACCGAATAATTACACTGGGATGATTATGATATTTGTCTGTGATATGTGAAAGTAGGAAAAAATCCTCTAGATGTGTAAACAGCTTAACGAAAGCTCACATTAGATGGGATGCCATACTGAGAGGGGCAGTGCTGTTAGGACTTTCCTTCTCACCTTCTTGTCCACTTGAAGATTTCTGCCTCTTCTGTCATTTTAAAGGGTATCTGAGACCAATAAGGGCATTTTGGACCAGGTTTGAAAACACTTGGCTTAAATATAAAGGTCATTTTTTTTCAAATCTGATGCAAAAGAAACACAATTATGTTAATCATTCTAGCTTTCATTTGCCAGCACAGTTTCACCTTTGGTTCAATAGATTTCTACCAATTTGATATGTTGAAATACAAAGAAGATAAAACTCATACCTATATATCCAGTAAATTCTGTGCAATTCTTTTTGTTATCAACTGTGGGTTTATAAGAAGTAGAGAACATAGTTTCAATTTTTAAGGTATATTGAATCTAGAGGTAAGAGAAGATTCAATGAATAAAGAAAGTGCAGAAAATCTGACAATGTATGTGAATTTGTTAGAAACAAACACTCTTTTGGAGTTTAGAGAAGGGAAAATTAAGACAGTTAAGGAGGGAAGAACCAACATGAGGACAGAATAATGGGAAAAACATAGAACATGTTCTGGCAGACACTAAGTTGATCGGTGTAGCCAATAAGGCTTAATGAAGAATGGACTTTTCCAGATGTCCCTTACTCATGCAATTTGCATACTGGGTATTTTGAAATGTTGCTTTCCCATCATTTGCATTTGGATGCTGGGAAGGGATAAAGGAGGAGTGAGGTCAAAAGGAAGAATTCATGCCAAAGATTTGGGGGAAAGATAGGAGATTGGTGACCTCACTGATAGTTCCTTCTAGGTCCCCTTTGTGACCTTCTCTTCTCACAGACCTCTTAATGTTGGAGTACATCATAGTTCTGTTCTAGGTAGTTCTGAAAAATTTATTTAATGATAGCCTTGATGATCTCATTTATCTCAGTGTCTTTAAATATCATCTATATGCTTGTGACTCTCTGATTAGCTCTTCAGTCCAGAGCTCTCTCATGAGCTGCAGACTGACCTTTTGCAACTGCTTAATCAAAATCTCCACTTAGATATCCAGGAGACACCACCAACTTGACATACTTGAGACTCAACTTATCTTCTTCCCTATAAAACTTGCTCAGTTGATAGCCTTTCTCATCTCAGTTGGTGGCAACTCATCCTTCTAGTTGCTCAGTCCAAAAACATTAGAGTCATTCTTAAATTTTTTCTCTAATAACCACACATCCCATCCCATGTGAAATCATCTTGCCTCTATCTTCAATATATACACAGACCACTTCTAACCACCTTCATTGCTACCATCCATGTCCAAGCCATCACCATGGCTCACCTGGATATCACATTACCTTCTACTTGTTTACAATCTTTTAGCCTTGTTTTACCTGGGGACTACTGGTGATCTTTTTATAACCAAGATAAAGGATGTCACTTCTCTGTTCAAAACACTGCAATGGCTCACCCATTTCTCTCAGAGTAAAAATCAAAGGTTCAGAGTGGCCTACAAGACCATGTGTGATTTGGCCTCCTGTCACCTCTCCTACAGCTCCTCCCCTGAGCCGCCTGCTCCAGAACATGGCCTTTTGGCAATTCCTGGGGCTTGACCTGTGCTATCCTATTCTAGGACCTTTACTTGTGCTGTTTATTCTGCCTTTCATCTTCTTACTCCAAGTATCTGCTTGACTCAGTGTCTCAGCTCCTTCAGCAATTCACTCAAATACCACTTTCTCAGCAAGGCCCTGACCACCTCTTTAACTCATTGCAGTCTGCATCATGCCAATCAACATGGTATGATTATTCTTCTTGTTGATGTTTTTCTACATGACCTCTACATTTTACTTTTTCCTGAATTAACACTTACCTACAATACTCCTATATCTTCCTTCTTTCATAACACTTATCATCTTCTAATATACTATATCATTTACTTAATAATGATGTACAGTTAATCATCTATTTTCATTTGATGGAATATAAACTACATGGAGGCAGAGCTCTCTCTCCATTTTATTCCCTGATGCTTCCTCTACTAGTTCTCTATTGCTGAGTAACAAATTACCTACAAATATGGTGGCTTAAAACAGCACACACTTCTTAGGTCACAGTTCTCTATGGGTCAGAAGTCTGCCATGATTCAGCTGGGTGCAGTAGGGTCTCACAAGGCTGACATCAAGCTGTTGGCCAAGCTGGGCTCTTATCTGAAGGCCCTGGGGAGTTATCCAATTTTAAGCTCATTTACCTTGTTAGCAGAATTTAATTTCTTGCAGTTGTAGGGTTGAGGTCTTCATTCCTTTCAGTCTGTTAGCCAGAGTCCCCTCTCCCAGCTCTTAAAAGTCTCCTTCATTCCTTCTCACACGTGCACCCTGCCCCCATCTTTTAACCTGCAATAATACACTGAATCATTCTTAAAGCTTGAATTTTTCTGGCTTTCTCTTCTGCCCCAACTTCTGCTTTTAAGATCTCATGTGATTACATTAGGCCCACCTGGATAATCTAAACTAATCTCTATTTAAGGACAATTGACTAGTAACCTTAATTGCACCTGCAAAGTCCCTTTCTATTTAAGGACAATTGACTAGTAACCTTAATTGCACCTGCAAAGTCCCTTTTGCCATGTAATGCAACATATCCACAAAAGTAACGTCAGGGAAGGAAGGTCATGGGGCCCAGAGTTCTGCCTACTACATGAATCAAGCACCACTAACTATGCCTTCTGGGCACATAGCATAGATGAATGAACGTGTGGCAGTGGACCCCAGAGCTCGAGGTTTTATTTACAGAAACATGGCTATTTATCTGCCTATAGCATTTGTAAGAAAGGTGTTTGAGTCCTTCCAATTTGGGTGTATGGGAAGGCGTTTGTTTTCATCTTCAAAGGGGGAAGAATCGGAAATGAGAGAAGAAGGAGAGAGGAAATAACAGAGAGCCAGGGAGGGATCAAGTTTGGGTGAGAGTAAGAGAATGCCTGAAGCCATGCTCATAGCAGCCTTTGCCTGTCTGTTTCACACAAACTGAAAATAGAGATTTTCCACCTTTGTTAACATTGTCAGTCCCAAGACTCTCACTCTTGTGTGCCAGATGTAGTTTTCCAGGCTCTTAGAGCTGTAATTGCTTAACAAACCAGATGCCCTTAGAGGTTTGCTTGAACCTACAGACATGTATGTGTGCTTGTAGTGGGAGTTCTGGTAGGTGCTGCGTGTTCACAAGGGCATCCGACGACTATGAGGCTTGGGATAAAATCCATGGCTTTTTCACTTTCTTGGCAATAACATATTATCATTTTATCTTTACTACATTTAAACACAAGATATTTAAACTTAAATGTGAGAAATTACTTCATTTCCTACATGAATGCTTAAACTCCATAGGGAAATTGATTTGGTAATTATGATAATATTAGACTATCAGAAAACTTTAGATTAATTGAAAATGATAGATTAGTCATTTTTCAGACTTGTGTCTGGCTTCACTCAACCACGAATATGCTGCCAGTTTAGAACTTTTCTTCTTCTCCAGAGTGAAATCAGAGTTCACATTCAAAGTGCAGGGGTCCAGCTGGCCACTCTTTTCATTTGGAGTCCACATTTGGCTCTTTCAACTGGCTGACTGGGAGAATCCTTCCCCTGATGGAGATGACAGCTTTGGGTGCCCTCTCTAATGAAATAATGTTAGGAAAAAAAGAACTTGATATTGAGAATCCATAAAATTGCTTAATTTAAGAAAGAATCAGGACTGTACTTTCTCTCTCTTGTCTCCCTAGTTTTGTCACTTCTTTCATTAGGTCTTATTCATCCAGTCATTCAACAGACCTGTGTTGAATGTTTTCATGGATAACAGACATGAGCTATGCATTTGAGAGACAGATTTGGGAATAGGTTCAAATAGTTTCAATTTGTTGACTGAATTCTGGTGAAGAGAGTTGGCTAGGCATGGGGGAAAGGTGTGGATAATGGTTTGGGGCAGATAGGGGGAGAATTCTATGACCTAGAGCAGGAGTGGGCAAACTAGTCTGCATATAACCTGTGAGTTGAGAATGTTTTTGCATTTTAAAATAGTTGGGGGAAAAAAAGAGTAAAAAAAAAAAAATTAAGTAACCCATGGAAATTTTGTGAAATTCAAATCTCAGTGTTCATAAATAAAGTTTTATTGGAACACTATAGCACTCATTCATTTCCCTGTTTGTGGGGTGTTTTCTGGTCTGTACTGGTAGAGTTGAGTAGTAGTAACATAGACAGTTGTGTCCTGCAAAACATAAACTATGTATTATCTTGCCCTTTACAGAAAAAAATTCCAGCCCCCGGCCTATGCGAAAGGGTTAAGAAAGAGGGTTGAAGTCTCCATTATTCTCTAGTAACTTAAACAAGATGCTAACTGTAGAGCACCAGATTGTGATGGATGACAGGGAGTGGAGGCTCAAAAATTTGTAGATTGCATTCTTAGGTAATAAGGAGGAAGGGAAGGTAAATGACACATCTGGCTGTGGAAGCATTCCAGGGGCTCAGTCCTAGCAATGCATAGATGCTATTTGCTCAAGGGACAAGCAATTTGGTTCTATCCTAAAAACAGCATTCGAAGTTATTGGAATTCCTTAGTTACAAGTAATAGAAATTCTACTCTAACTTAGACCAAAATGAAATCTATTGGCTTACATAACAGATTTCATGGGCCCTAGCTCATTCCCCAAACTCTGCTGATTTGTGTAACTTCGCTTTGCAGGGATTCTATTTCCATGTGGCAGGTACCGTAGTGGCCAGCTCCAGAATTACAGCCTATTTAAAATAGTCTTAGTGAAGGCTTTGATTTGCTTGGTGTAGTTCACATATTCATTCCTGAAGCACTTCCTGAGAATGACATGAGAGCAGAGAATTCTAAGTAGCAAATCAGGGTGACCACAAAGTGTGAGTTCTGAGCTGTAAGAAAGGTTCCTGTTACCAGAAGAGTAGACAAGGTTCTGGACAAAGACAACAGATGTTCACTCCAGTGAAGCAGTGGTGAAGAAGCAGCACTGGTATGGGTGGCAGACCTACGGACATGGCATCTCCGGGCAGCATCAAAAGCAGTGAGAATGTAACATCACTGGGTGCAGTTAGGCAGTAGCGCAGTAGCTGGGTGGGACAAGAAATGGAATATAAAAGAGAGATCAGCTGCATGTTTTGAGCTGCTTCTTAGATCATGCACTAAAACTAGGCAAAAGGCCTTGGACAAGGTCTGGTGTCACAGGGAAGTCTGGCTACGAATTTGGATTTATAGTTATTGGACCCTTGCACATAACCCCAGCTTAAAGTGGCTTGGAGAAATACCTGTTAAGCAAAGATGAATGTGACTTGAGCCCTTACAGTGTGCAGTCTGTTTCACTTGGTCCAATGGGCAGAAAGATAAATAGTTACAATACATGCTATAATAAAATTATATGGTAAGATCTTAGAATATAAAACAGAGAAGGTGGTGTTTGAGTTGGGTCTTCTGGAAGAGTTACCTAAAATGTCTATCAAGAAAAAGGCTTTAGACAGATTAAACAATATGTGCAAAGGGATGTGAACTTGAGAGAGCACTTGCAAGTATCCCAGTGTGACTGGAGAGAAGAAGGCAGAAATAACATTTATTGAAATACATATTCTGTCCAGGCACTAAGCTAGGTGCTTTCAATTCTCTGTTTTATTTGATTCATAGCATAACCCATAACACACTGTTTACAGTGAAGGTAGAAGATGAGGTTGGGTAATCAAAGGAGGCATGTAGGATGATTAAGGATTATTCTTGGAGCAAATGGCAGGAGAGTGATATTTTCAATGAAATCAGAGATTAAAAGATTAGGCGTCTGAATAGTAAAAAAGGTAATAAGTTTAGATTTGGAAAATTTTAGTTCATGATGCTTGTATAATAATCAAGTGGCAGTGGTTAACTGAAAGCTGGAAATACGGATCTAGAGCTCAGAGACATAGTTGAGGAATTTTCCATCTACTCTTCTCCTGGTATCCATGGGAGCTTAATAAAGCCACTGTAACTGCTCATTATGAAGCTTGAGAATTTCCCTAGATATATTCCCTCTGACAATTTATGTCATCTATTTTTTCTTCATTAGCTGTCCTGACTAT
Organism: Cynocephalus volans; assembly: GCF_027409185.1. Taxonomy (NCBI): domain Eukaryota; kingdom Metazoa; phylum Chordata; class Mammalia; order Dermoptera; family Cynocephalidae; genus Cynocephalus; species Cynocephalus volans. The sequence continues at coordinate 217,220,415 of NC_084460.1, read as the reverse complement.
GCACTTCTAATTTTTTATGGAAAGTATCTTTATGATAATCTTCCATCCAGAATCTGGTCAACAGCTTTTGCATTAGCTCCTCAGTGTATTAATTACAATTCTTTGCTTACTTCTTAGATTTAGCACCCAAGACTTTGCTTGGCATCAGGATTGGACCCTGGTATTCTTAAGTTGCTATTCTTAGAATCTGATCAGTGGTCCAAACCATCACAAAGATGAAAACTGTTCTGTCCTTTTTCCAACCCTGTATTTTTGTTAGGCTTCTATGGGTAAGGGCACAAGAACTAATATTGTATATTGAGAATAATAACTGAAATCCCCTGAGTGTTCCTAGTGCGATAAATGGGTTACCGACTGCATCAGAGCCAATAGGGGGGCTTTTTTAAAAATGCAGATCCCTGAGCTTCCAGACAGATCTAAAGAATCAGAATCTCTAGTGGGTAAAGTCTAGAATCTATTTTTCTTTTTTTATTAGCACCATGATGATTTTTATGCCTACTCTTAAATTTGTGAGCAGATTTAAAGAAGAAAAGAAACGTACAGTGGAAACTGGACTATTTAAAAACTGGAAGGTTGAAAAAGTTAAAAATGATATTTCCTTTATAACATGTTTTTATGGAAACAAATTTAATACAGATTTATTGAACAGCACCTAAGAATAATTAAACATGTATCAGTATGAAAACAATGTCACACACAATTCCACACATGAAGAGACTGTTAGTTAACATTTTGATAAATGATCTTTCAGTCTTTTTTTTAGAGCTATATTTCTCCTGTTATGTACTGTATATATGAGCTCAAACTTTAAAATGTTTAAAATGCAGATGATCAGACTGATCTAGGGTTATCCAGGCAGATGTACTGAAAGACAGATGGCTCTACTATTCTTTGCACTCACCCATCTAGGTTATTCCAGTGACAGAATCTAATACCCGGTCTGGTACCCTGTCCTTTCCATTGCACAGTTCTCTTACAGTGGTTTCATTATTCAATCATCTACCCACCCACCCATGGACAGCCGGGCACTGACTCTTAATATGGTTGTGAAACACATGTAGTTTGTCTGCTCTACCTTTCTGTTTCCTCACCTGTACTCCCAGCCCAACCCCTGCAATGCACACACACTCACAACTGAGGAATGCATGTGTGGCCTATGATCTTGACATGCCCCATGCTGTAGCGTTTCTCATTTTCTTCTACATGTCTTCTATTGAAAGCAACCTATTTATAAAATATCATTAGATTGAGAGGTCAACTGTTCTGAAAGAAAAGGGAAGGGCGTGAGGAAGAGATAAGAGAATAAGGTTGCCTAAGAAACATAACATGAGACCAGAACCTACGGAAGGACAAGATCAGAAAGAAATTCCTCATGGATGATCAGAACAGGGATATCACACGCTGAGTTATTTAGCTCCCTGTGCTATAGTAATGATTCATATAACCATCAGTAAAAGTTTTAAGCACACACACACAGAATGAATGAACGATGGGAGGATGGATTAAGGCTGTTTCATTTACTGTTTCATTTACTTGGGCAAATTAGATTCTGCCTCAGTTTCACATTTGTGAAATAGGCATAATGACATTTACGTTGCAAGATTGTTGTAGGCCCTTCTATAGACATTATTATTCTGTGATTCTGTGTTTCTTGTACTCGAGGCCTTGGTAAGTGACAGACTAACTGTTACAGATAAACTAAAGTGGTAAGCAGGTACTGGCAGATATATTCATGGTAATAATTATTTATACCATTTTTCCTGCTGAGAAATATTTTATTAGGGGTCTTGAGTGCCTGAATTTGGAGGAGTTCCCACCCATAATGAAAGATTTTTGTTTGTCTCGTTTGTTTTTGTTTTGCAGCATGTGTAATATCTTGTGGCCCGGCTCGGCAGGGCATGGCTAGCTGGAAAGGAGAAGGTAGAACTGTAGAGTCTGAGATCTGGAACTAGACCTGTCTGATGGAGTGCAGCCAGTGATGGGGATAAATCCTCCTTTAGGTACTGACAAAAAAGTCCATTCTAGAAGGTAGAAAAACATTTGAAGAGTGCAGCCAGAGATTCTCCGTCAGCAGCCCGGGTCATGGAAGTCCAACAGGAAGTGCAAAATTGTGTCAGTAAGCGTATAGAGCATAGAATGATCAGTAGCAGAAATCCTAGAGAGGGCAATGTTCAGCATTTAATTGATGACTCAGTGGCTACGTCCAAAGATGTTTATCAGCAGAAAACAAACTTTTGGATCAGAGTGGCTGATAAGCAGTAAGAAAGACATCAAAATTCCTAGAAGGTCTGAAGTGCAAACTACAGGCAGTTAGGACAAGTATTTGTCCATGAGAAATCAGATGACAGAATGGAGGGATAGGATCTGATCACAAGATATAACTGGAGTTGAGGGTCAGAGGTGATTCGGTAACAGGGACAAGATGCTGAGCATTGTGTGGGAGGTCTTGAGAGTCCATCCTCATCCCCATGTTTTCCTGATCCCACTCATACAGGCAAACCTTGAGTTATTATCAGTCCTAGCATTCTTGCTTTTAGCACATGAGAGCTCTGCAGCTAGAAGGCAGGTAATCATTGGAGTCAGGAGAGAAGGCTCTAGAGGATGATAGCCATGCTTACCCTAAAATGCTGCTTCCACCTTTCACATGTGTCCATGGGAAGCCAGACCTGGGAATGAATCCATTAACAATATTAAACCTGTACTTGGCTGCTCTGTGCAATTAACAGACATTGGTGCTGTTACCTGTCTCTTTATGTCCGAACTCCTCAGTATGACATGAGAAGTCCTTCACAGTTCAACCTTTCCAGTCCTGTCTTCTGTCTCTTCCTTCCTTGCTGTTTGGGAAATGCCTACTCATACTTCAAGACCCAGCTAAAATGTCGTTTTCTCTGTGGAACTCACCTGCCTTCCCTAGGCAACATGACTCATTCCTCCTCCACACTCTCCAAGCAGAGTTCATAATGTCCTTTATAATACACCACACTGTGTCATCTTCATCTCTTTAAAAAGCCATCTCTCCCACTGGGCAGTGAACTCCTCCAGGGCAAAGACTGCCTTATTCACTTTTATTTTGTCTCCCAGCATCTCATTTCATTCTTGTCAATCTCACATGGGTGCCCAATGAGGATATGATAGCCCAGAATGTTAAAATAACTTGCCCAAGATATTCAGCTAGTTTGGAGCAGAGCTGGTATTAGAAACCCAGACACCTAGTTTCTAATCCAATACTGTTCTTACCACCTTGTTCTCTGTTCCATCTAATGATTACAGTGATCTTTAAAATTTCATAGCACCTTTAGTAACATTTAGACATAGATTTATTTGATGCTTAAACCATTCATCTGAAATAGGTAGAAGGGGCCTCATTGCCTCCTTTTAGAGATTCCTAAATTGAGGTAGTTAAGTGAATTGTTGTCTCAAAGCCAGTCAATGAAGGATTTTCTAACTTGTGCTTATGCTTTTACCACCAGACCATTTTGTCATATAGTACACACTATTTGCTATTTGACATGGTTATCAAGGCAACAGGGAAAAAACAGTAAGATTATGCTGGTCACTGTTTGAATTGTTATTTACTCCTTCTGCAGTTTTAGAAAAAAGTTAGAGTTCTCCCTCGAGGGATTCTACTAGTGTAGATGATTTATCACTGTCCTTTCTTTTATATATATGTCTTAGGAGTTAAAAGTGAGAAAGCTGGAAGCAGGAGACCACCTAGGGCATTGCGAATTTTCTCTTTCTCAATCAGAGTCTTTGTCTAACTGGGACAGCTATTGGCTTGCCATAAGAAAGCTTTTTACTACAGTATATTTTAAAAAGGGAATTTTCTGTTAGCACTCATTTCCCTAAAGGAACTTTTTTATTTTATTGGGAATCTATATGAAACACTATTCTTAAGGAACACACCCAGTGTGGATAGGTCACATTTCATTCTTGTTTACGAGGACAGGGTTCTGCATAAGACCATATGGCACCATGTGGACATTTTAAAGGCAACACTTGCTTCATAAGTTACTCTTTAGTGTATGAAATAAAAGCCCCAGTAACTTGAAACATTATGTCTTTCTCAATTACAATGTAAGTGGAATTCTCTATTCTTAGTTCTTGTGAAAGGTTTTCTTCTTCAGGGAGGACATGTTTGTTAACAACAAAAGATGCTCTCTTAAAACTATCTTGATCCCCAATATTTATATGGTTAAGAAAATGTCTGGGATAAAATATTTCCATTGCCCTGAAGTTCTGCATAAAAAAAGGACCATGCGAAATCTAATTAGTTACATGTGTAGAAATAAATGTGGGACTCAGTAATTTAAGATTTTTGTGCACTTCTTATAATGAGAATAGGGAATAGAATTTCTCAATAGGGTACAAAAAGTAGAGGTCTGTGCGCCTGCAATTATATAGCATAGCCCTGGAGTTTATGAGCCGATAGAACTATGTGGTTAGTCCCAGGGCTCACTGAAAGCCACGATGGACTTAGGCATTACTATGTTTGGGGAGGAGGTGGTAGATATTTTAAGTACCTTCTAAGAAAGAATATTTTTATTTTCCCTCCATGAAGATATTGCTACATTAGCTTCAAAAACAAATAAGCAAAGCACAGTCAGATATATTTTTAAGATGCAAAAGAATCTTACTTGGTTGAACATCATAAGCTTTCGAAAGTTATTTATATTTGGAAAAGAGAGAAAATCAGACTACCATTGTGCACCAAACAAAACCCACTGGCAAATTTACTATGTTTTTTTCTTTAGTTATAACAAATTACTTGTTTGAATTAGATATTTTTACTTCATTTCATGCAGTAATGGAAAATATGTACGAATTACTTCAAGAATGTGGGAATATTACTCACAGGATTGGTGTGGCAGACAGATTGCAAAAATGGCCATGATTATTCTCCTTAATCTCATACATTCACCTCTTGCAAAGTGGCTTTACAGCTTCTCGAAGATGGTGTCTTTCTCCACCCTTGAATCTGGGACGGCCTTGTGGTTTCCTTTGGACAACAGGATGTGACAGAAATGATGATGTGCCAATTCTGACATTAAGCCTCAAGAAGGCTTGTGTGTCTCTGCTCTTACTCTTGGACACTTGCATCCATTGTAAGGTTAAGCCCAGTTCTGCCTGCTGGAGGATGAGACAAGTGGATCAAAGCAAAGTCATCCACCAAGGCTTTTCTAGACTGGCCAGCTCTGGGCCAGCCTGCACCAGATCACAGACACATAAACAAATCAGCCAATTTAGAAGCACCCAGCTAGCCCACAGACTCCTGAGCAGAACTGAATGGTGTGCATGCCCCCGAGAGTTGTGTTTGCTTATTCCACAGCATCGGTGTGGCAAAGGTAAATGATAAAGTTGATAAGTATTTACAAATGCTGACACTTTCAGTCATGATATAGAAGCCCCTCTCATTATGAAACTTTCACTTAAAGATGTACATAGATAAATGACATGCTACATTTCAAAGGAAAAAAATGTGTCACCTTTGCATTCCACCAACAGACAGTCTGCAATGCACAGTGTACAGCAGCCCTTTGGACCTACCAACACGCTACCTTACAGATAGATAGGCTTTCAGAACCTAACCTGTTTGTGATCCTTCTTAAGTTAGCCAAGATTTTCTGTTTTCATAGTAGAAATATAATTCCAAATCCTAAATTAATTTATAAATTAGCTAACATTTCTTTCCTGCTAAAACATAAAGCTCTGTCCAGTTTATTTTTTTTTTTTGACACTCACTCTCTTTCCCTCTTGAAAGCTTATTTCTTCTCCCTACTTCTTGAATCATGATTAAACATTGCTTTAAGGAAGTATTTATGCTTTGGAAAGAGGTACTTTATACATCTGATAAACCATAAGGTTCCCTCTAGTGCAAAGCCAGACAAGCAAGTAAGCCATTTTTACACGAGAATTTAGTTTTTAGAGCAGGGTATCGGCTGATTTAACAGTCTGGAAGACAAACAATTAAACTAGCCAAACAGGGTTGGACAATAACGTAGAGGAGAGAAAAACTTTTCCTCTACCCTCTAAAGGTTTTATACTCGAGTCTATAAAATAAATTGATGGTGGACAGATTAAAAGGAGAAACGATATACAAATTTATTATGTGCATGGGGGCATCACAGGAAAGAAAAGTGAATATCTCATGACCAAATGAAATTTAGAATCTTACATGCCATTTTCTTCGGGGAAAGGAGAGAGGAATGTAGGCAACTTAGCGGAGAATAAATTATGTTTGGGAGAGAATGAATGGGACCAAAGAACAGGTGGTGATAGCCTGCGACAAAGTCCATCTAGGCATGATGGTGACCTCTGATCTTTCCTGTGATATGAGTCAATCTCTCCTGAATGATAGGATTCTTGAGGAGGGGATCCAGGACCATTGAGCTCCTTCTGAATGATCTGGTCTCATGGTAGATAAGCAAAACTCCAGAGAAAGCCCCTCCCTGTGCTTCAGGGGAGAAAGAGGAGCCAGAGACAGGAATCCCTTAGTTCAAAGCACTCAGCATGCTAAAGCACCATACTTTAGGATATCATTTTCTGAGCCCCAACAATGGTTTAGCTAGGCAAAATAGAAGCCAAGGAAGTCTAAAGGAGTACCTTGAATGCAATATCCACTCAAAAAATAAAAATTCATAATGAGAAAGTGAGTTCTGTCCAGTTTTCTTCCTAATTTTAATTTTTTTTAATTTTTAGAACTCATTAACTCATAATTTTATCTTTTATTTTAAAAAGGTGCTAGAATTATGATCAAGCCAATTATATTAATTGACAATAATTAGTAACAAAAAGTATGATCTCTGTTCCTGTGCATACTGTGGTTCAGTTGGGAGGATGGAAAACACTGTCACAAGACAACATAAGGAATTTTACCAAATAATTCAGCAACACAAGCATATGAACACTGGGAAAATCAAATCCTTGAAATTCCAGAATAAAGGAGTTATCAGGGAGCTATGGGGTTGTATCAGGAAGCATAACTTGCTAGAAAATCTAAGTTCTGGTGTGTGTTGGGGGGAGGGAGGCTTAAGAAAGTGAATGTCAAGGAATGAAAAAGAGATTGCTAATCTTTTTTAGTAGATAGAAGTATCTTAAATCCTTAGAATTATACTTAGTAAGCTAAAGTAGCAATTTCCAATTTATACTCAGTCTCTTAGCCTCTGGAAGGAGTTTATGCAGTTTTCAAAGGTAAATAATTTAGACCCAAGGGAAAGCTTATACATTGAGAGGATTTTCTCCAATATTTGAGATGCTCTGAGAACATTACTTTCTGAGACAGTAGAATACTAAGAAGTCAATAGTGAGAAAGTGAAAATTAACTTACAGGCAACACTGGAATTGTCAACTACATTGCTTCTTTTAATTTTTTTTTTTTTTTTTTTTTGTCTTTCTAAAAAAGATGAATTTGGTACATGGTAATTAGCTGTTCTGCTTTGCTTCCTCTTTGCAACCTGATGGGCCCAACTTCATGGAACAATTGATGTTCTGCCTCACAGACATTTCTTGACAGTGAAAGCATGTGCTCACCCAGATGGATGAAAACACTACCAGTAATGACAGGAAGCAATATTAGAGGGCAAGATTGCTGTGGATGTGCAGTTCCTACAGTTAAGATGTTGGGGAGGTTTATTCTTCCTTTTTCAATTCTTTTGGGAAGGTGGATACAGCAGTTCAAGAAAAGAGATGCCATGATTCTGACAAGTTAATTAAGCTTTCATTTCTGAGTATTATATGTATAGCAAAGAAGAAAAACCTTAATTTTCTTTGTACTGTCTGACAAAAAAGAAACACAAGATAAATGCAGGCAGATTCTTTCAAAGTTGTTCTTGTTACTGATCCCTCGTCTGCAGAACAGAGGTTTTGGAAGTCAAAATCAGAAGAAACGAGAAGTCTCAGCATCTTTTATCTTTCTGTAATTTATGTGCATATGTACATATATCAATGGATAGAAGGATGTTATTTACCAAAATGTGAGCGCTGAAGAACCCACACACGGGTTCCTTTCTATGGTGGGCTTCCTTCAGTTCCACTTGATTTCACCAGTGTGGAAAATGAAATTTATCCAGTGTGGGAGGCAGGATTTTGGCCCTCATGTTCTTTACTCTCCGGTGTTACACCTGTGGGTTGTATTTGTTACATGGCAAGAGAAAGTTCACAGATGTAATGAAGTTTACTTAATAGTGACTCTTAAAATGAGTATGCTGAGTTATCCAGGTGGAACCAGTGTAATCACATGAGCCCTTAAAGGCAGAGGAGAAAGTCACAGAGATTCAAAGCTTAAGAAGGCTGCAATGTCCCTTGAAGATTAGCTTCAATATTAGCCTCAAGATGACGGGGGCCAACTGTCAAGGAAGCAGAAACCTCAGTCCTACAACTGCAAGGAACTCAAGTCTGTCAACTACCAATGAGCTCGAAAGAAGATCCTAAGATCCAGATGGAAACCACAGTCCTGACTGATGCCTTGACTGCACGCCAGTGAGATCCCAAATAGAGGACCCAGCCTTGCTGTGCCAGAATTCTGACCTACAGAGATTATGAGCTAATATGTGGGTGTCGTTTTAAGCTGCTAGGATTATGGTGATTTGTTATGGCAGCAATAAAAAACTAATACATCCGGATTTAAAGTGATCATGTTACAATTTGTTATCCATTTTTTAGATGCCATATACTACATTTTTGGTAAATATATCTGAATATAAATATTGCATACATGCATATGCACATACAGGAAAATAAGTTTACATAAAAGTTTATCCCCCTGAAAAATGTTTCTTCAGGTAGGCCTTTAAGCAAGTTCTGAGTTATTTCTGAATTAAACCAATTCATGTGAACATAGGGGCAAACTGAATTTAAGGCCTGTGGAAATGGGATTCTAGCTAAGTACCCAGGGTCAAGGACAGGGGATCTAGGAAGAAAGTTTGCAATGGGCACTACTGGTTTGCTGCCCAACACTTTCTCTCCTCCTTCCTGGTACAGAATCTTGGTCTGTCTTAGCAACACCCGTCCCCTGCATACACACATCTTGCTGTTATTGTTAGTCATATGGTTTGGGTAGGACTAAGTCCACTCCTGCTTTCAGGGGTGGGCCTTGATTGCCTTAGGCCAATCTGGGAACCCACTCCTAATGATCCCGGTGAATGGTTTAGGAATCGGTACATGACTGAGGCCTATATAAGCTCATCATACTACCTTGCTCCGAATGTGTTAATTGGTCTGAGGATATTGGTCCGTGTTCTAAGTTGGTCCAATCAGAATGAACCTAAAGGGTTTTGCTGAGAATGCTAGAACATAGACTCACTTCTTCATTGCCGAACTCAAACAAGGAAGCATGCAGCCCACTTGTTGCCGGCACCCTCTTGGGACCATAGAGTGAGAAACTGCTTGTGATTAGGGCCAACATCAAGGATGTGGAGTGGAGACAACAAAAATATAGAAACAGCATCTGGAGCACTGTTTGTCTTCTGAATAAAGTCTGCTGTGCCCCTGGACTCCAGTTACCTTAGTAAGTTTCCTTTCTTTTTCTTTTCTTTTTTTTTTTAAGAAAAAAAGCCTGCCTGAGTTGTGTTTTCTGTTGCTCACAATCAAAACATCCCTAAATTACAGGAGGTGAAAGGAAAGATAAAGGAAGAAAAGACACCTACTCCTCTTACCACTTGAGGTTGCCCGGGACTAGGTAGGACTGTATGTTACCTTTAACACTTTGCTTCTTCCAGGTATCAAAGTCCAAGCTGTAATTTCCCTCTGACAGTAACTTTCCCTGAGTAAACCATGATGTGAAATAGTGAGAACCTCACTTTTCTGCTTCTCATTCTTTTTAGTGCCTGTCTTCTGTCTATCGTGATTTTCGTTTCTAAGTAACAAACCTCTTTCTTTACACAATGATTCTCAAGTGATTATTCAGAGACAGTCTATGAGAAACAAAGGTAAACTATTACAGGGAATAAACTGTTGGGCAGACATCTCATTTTGGGGCTGCACTTCTCTGCAGTCTTTTATTTCTGTGCTGTTCAATTCATCCTCTGTCCTTGCATTTGTCCTGTGTCCATCTTTCCACCTGATATATTTCTCCCTCTCACGTTTGCAGCAGATTTTGCAAAATGGTAAATGAAAAATCTCAAATATACTAGTAGTGCTAGCTGAAAATAAAAACAAAAGATAATCTTGGTCTCCTGTTGCACATTCTCCTGACAATTTGCCCTGAAGTAATCCAGGGAGGTGAATTGAGAAATCTGTGTCACTCATCCACATATTTGAACAGAAGTGCCAGAGCCTGTCTAGGCAAGTTTGCTCACTAGGTAAAACCTATTTATGACAAAATCTTGTTCATTTATTGTAGCGTTACTTCATGAGGGTAAGAGTATGTATTTACACATGTGAATTGTACATACTCCATGCCAAAAATCCTTAATCACGGTGTAAGTCCATTTCTTTAAAATTAAAAACTATAAGGAACAAAACATAGCTTAACTTTACATTAAAAGGCAGTTGTAAAATGAAAATAAATCAGATTGGTATTAGACCCATATAGGTTACAACTTTCTACTTCAGGAGCTGTCTCTCACTTTTAGTGGCTGCCTAAAATTCCTTTAATATAATGAGAAATTTTTATTTTACAATAATTTGTAAAATAATTAAAGTACAAGTACCTATGATAAAGGTAACACAAACATAGACCTTTTTGCACTAAGGTTTAATAGCAGTTAAAATTCCTTGCCTTTGAAGCAAGTTTAATAATGGATATGATGGTAAAGACACACAGAAAAAAGTATAAAAAAATATAAAAAAAGGAGTGTTCCAGAAGTAAAAAACAAATTTTAGTTTTCATAATAAAATTATTTTTTATACTTTAGCCTATGAAAGCAAACTGAGTTATGTGCTCTCCTAGGTATTGCCTAATGAGGGATTAGAACTGACGGAAGGAAAACAGACTTTTCCTTAGAACTTGTTCATATTTTGGGGGGATTGAAAGCTATTCTTTATGTTATTAACTTTTAACCCTATCATTCTAACCTCTTCTACTTCCCCTTGAAAGCCTCAAGGCAGCATTGCTCAAATACCATGATACTGAGTTGGCCTATTAAGTACAGAAACATTCTGTTAATCAGGGTCCTTTAGAGTAACTTTTCTCCAGATTGTTACTATGTTAATGTACATTGTGAATCTCAAAGACAGATAAACTGTATCCAGAGATTTCCAAACTCGCGGAATCTTTCTCTTTCTTCCAAATACTCATTTATAGCTCATATGACACTGGCATTTGTCAAAAAATAATTGGAGAACTTTTATTTAATAGTAAAAGGAAAACTATCTTATTGCCATTAACTTCAGGGTCAGGCTTTCAGTCCTTATATGGACTGATTAACTCCACTCTTCTGCAAAAACTTGAGCTTTTGTCTAGCTCTTTTCTACCTTCCCACCATGGTTCACAAATGAGATCAGAGGTGACAGTGCTGTCACATCAGTCCAAACCTATCTCAGCATGTGACAAGAAAATGCATAACATAAATGAAACCCAAACTGGGTTGACATCTGCGTCTTTCACATCCAAAGGACTTCTACCATTCCAGAGAAAGGTTAGTTTTTCTCCCAAATTTCTCCCTCCATAATTATTTTCTCTACACAGAACTGAAAAAGAGCAGACTCTGTAAAAGAATTTAGAGTGAAAAATAGTGATACCTGATTTTGTTGATCCAACCAAATGCCTTCTGTCGAGCTTTAAATAAAGAATAATAAATTGACTAAATATGAAAATTAGATTGCTTGCTTTCAATAACCAAGTAATCATTTAATTTCAAACTTTTCTTACCCTGTTGTATTGATACTTCTGCCTTTTTGCTTCTTGCCCATTTCTTTGGAAGTCAGTATTTTTATTAGTTAATTTTTTTTGTTTTATTGGATTAATATTAGTGCTATTCTCATATTATCAAGTTCACAGGTTTTATTATTTAGAAGTGAACATATATTCAAATTTGAAAAAGTGCATAGTCAAATAGTGTGCAATTTCAATGATCAAGTATTTATAAAATAAAAAATTAAAAGGTCAAAGAAGTTTAGAAAGTTGAACCCAGAATATTCATGCTATGCAAGAGAAATGGGTTCTCAGGAAGTTTAGGATTTAAAGACGTGTGTGTGTGTGTGTGTGTGTGTGTGTGTGTGTGTGTGTGTGTGTGTGTGTGCACGCATGCATTTGTGAGCGAGATATGGATCTAAAGAAATGAAACTGGCCCCCCAAAATGCTGTTTGCTCCCTAAAGGAAAGAAAAACCCCTATACTTTGTGTCTGTTCTTATAGCTGTATATGTGACTATAAACAAAATCTATCAAAGCTGCTTTCATGGTATGAATGTTAACTAAATGTAAGTAAGAATAAGTGCTGAGGCTAGATCTTCTGATACCCTGTCTAGTGCTCAAGAAGAATGTCATAATATTCTTTCTTATCCTAGTTTTATTTCTTTGATGTTAGATTTTTAGTTCCTCCAAATTGATAAGCTATGTTAATTGTGCTAAGTGAAATCTGCCATTAGCATTGTCTTAAGAGAGTTCTAATATCTACAGGTTTACAGTAATAAAGACCTCATAGAGTTTGTTCCTTTTGCTTTTCCAATTTTCAAGTGAGCCACCTCAGTTAAACTTGCAATCCTCGTATTTCTAACTGTTCTGTATCCAAGACATCCTCTGGAACAATGACTCATTGTTCATTGTACTGTTTTTCCAAGGTGTTTTACCTTGAGTCCTTAATTCACCTTAGAATCATTTCTTGTCTATCGAAATGGAACTGCATAGTGTATAAATAATAACTTTATACTCTTCATTTCTGACAAGCTACCTCAAAGGGGAAGAAAAAGACCCCAAATTAAATGTAGCCCCTCTGCCTCCACTATTTCCTTATGTTTTACTTTTGTTTCTTGTGCTTACTTCTCCATGGAGAGATGGTTGAAGCAGTCCAGGTTTGAGCTCTATCACCACAACTCTACGCCACTAACTTCAAGCTGTGCTTTTCCAAGATGGGCCTGACTTTGAAACATTGAAGTCTAGAGTATTGTATAGAAGAGGATAATGGAAATGGGCCACTTGGGAAAGAGATTGGGCTAAATACTGGCATTAGACAATACAGGCAGTTTACAAATATTGTGCTCAACAAAAATTGGTTCAAGTGTGCTGAACTCTCTGCTCTGGTAGCAAATGCTCTTCCTGTTTATGTAAAACATTGGCTTGCATTTTGCCCAGTACATGAAGTCTTGTGGGACTTCCCTAAGTGTTTCAACACATGTGAAGGGAAGAATTAAGGATATCCAAGGCAGGGCAACAGACACCTTAATGGTTCTGCCTCAAATTCTTTCTCCACATATGGACCAAAATCAAATTCAAAGCTGTGTTGAATTCCTTTGATTTCCAATGAAATTAACATGAGACACTTTACTCTAGAATCTTAAAAAAAAAGAAAGAAAGAAAGAAAGAAACAATGCCAAAAGCTCTTCAAAACATGAAGAAGCCCTGAAAACTACAAACAAGTACGTGTAATGGTGAAGGAAACCACTCTTTACCCCTGCAATGGTCACAATGATTGGCACTTGGAATAATGTAAGAACTTAGATATGACATATTAAGTTTAAGTTTATCCAAAGTATTGAAAACCATTCCCTATCCTAAGTTACCAAAAGAAAAAAAAAAGTGTAAGTGGGAGTGGGAAGACTCAGAGGGCAGTGGGAAAAATGACTGTAAATGGACTGGCAGCAAACTCTGGTGATTACAGACAACTGGAAAGTTTTTAGAGATATTTGGTTAATATAATCTGGGCTTTAGCTTTGATCCTGGCTCCTGTTGTGTGAAAGTGTCCTCCCTCCTCCATATCTTTTGCAATACTTGGTGGAACTATTTATTTTTCTCAAGTTTGAAAAGGAATAGGGTCATAAACCAAAGAACAATAGAGCTCAGTTGCAAAGGAGATGGTCTCATCTTAGTGTATTGAGAAACAATGGTTCATAAATTATAAAATAAATCCTCCCTAGAAATACTTTAAGTAAGATTCCTTCTACAAAGGTGTTAGTGGTGGAGCTGAAATTGCTGGTGTTTACACCTTAGCTGATCGCATATAGAACTCTTGGACTTTCCGGTTTGTTTGGTACCTCAAAAATCTTCTGCGCCATCTAATGGAAACGATGCAAACTGCAGCTTGCTTTGAAGGACAAGAGCTGCACGTTCTTCAGCACAATCGGTGCAGAATAGAGGAAAGCTATAGAACTTAATAGATCAAATACCAGCCTCTAAATGTAATGGCTTGAGGGAATTGGCTCTCAGTTTTACAATATACACAATTCAAACATGCCCAGGGTATTATGATTTCACCATGCAAATAAATTAAAACACAATATATCCATTCATAGCAGCAGACAATGGAGTTAACCCACATGATTTGCCAAACCAAGATCCAGAATATTCTAGGTTTTATTTTTTTAACTAAGTATTCATATGCAAGTTAGTGCTATATTTCTTTGCCACATCTATGCTACAGGTACAATGTCATTTAATTTTCAAGGTGTTTACCACTTTTAAAAACCGTGAATTTCATTAATTTCAGGTCAGAATCTACACCTAGAACTGTAAACTCAAATGCAAATGGCGATAAGAGGTAATTTAAATTAAAAAAGAAGAAGGCCTGGTGTAGTAAGTAGGGGGTCTTGGCAAAGTGGAAATCACATTCCCCGTCTACAGTGAGTGCTACTCAGCGACAGCCGGTTGTCCAGCTAGAATGTCCAACAGAAGTCAAAAATCTAGACTCAACATATATTTCCTTATTTGTAATCACTTGTTAGACCCCCAAGGCGCAGATATGACCGAGGCTAAACAACAACCATGTGCGATTGCTGGTTTATCACAATCCAAGGCAACACAATGAATACATAGCAGTAAGTCCCACAGTTATCAGGATCATTTAGGGTACAATATTTTTTGAGAAATAAGTGCTCTCATCTTTTAATTAATATGCATACATTTGTTGTAGCTCTACATAATAATGGAGAATATCAAATCACAGATATTGTCCAATCTTTCTATTATTCCTGGCCAAGTAATTCTAAGTCTAAAATGCACTGAATCTATAGCCAAACCGTCGCCTGTACAGCTCAAGGATGAAGGCAGCTGTCCAGTTTTGTCAAATCACGGTTTCGAATGTTCCTTGGGTTGGAGACAAGCACGCACAAATGAATGAAAAATAGACTTCAGAGGGGCTGTGTTTGAAGAATGTTTTCAAGTGATTATCAAGATACTTTTATATTTCTTGAGCAAATAAAGAAAAGGAAGCAACTAGCAATTAATCAGAATTCAAACCTGAAGAAATATAAAGAACGATGAAAGGATGAAAGACATAAGCGATGCTGGATATGAATAAACCCAAACAGAGATGTATTTTTTTTTCCCCTAAAAACATTTCGAATTTGAAGTTTTGGGGTTTTTTTTGTTTGTTTGTTTGTTTCATCCTTTTCCTCTACTTTTCAGACTCCATTGCTCACTGCCTCACTCTTTTGAGATATTTCTGTAGATTTAGTTCCTCTATATAGGTATGTTTTCCTCTCTTGCAGGCTCACAGAGCTTGGGGAGACTTCCTTCACTTTTCCTTGGGGCCAGTAAATGTCTGATCCACACACTTTCTAATAGTATCTTTAACAGCATAATAGCATCTTGCAGATCAAAATGTCTCATCTTGATAGCATTATTGACCTGCACCTTCATCAGCCTTTTTTCATATTACAGAACTGGATGCTGAGTTCAGGAAATACTCACTCCTCCAATGCATGTTAAGTACTTAGCACAGGGTTCGGCATACAGTAAATATTCAATAAATGTAGGTAATTAGTATTCTCATTCAAGATTGTCAGAAGAGCTACTCCTTTGCAGTTTGTAAGAAGAAGGTAGGGACGCTACAGTGACACAGAAGCTAGCAAATTTCAAATCTCCTTATGTATGCTCCCTTTTGCATGGTGGATCTAGTATTTTGCTGGGGTGGAGTTGGAGAGGTGTACTTTATCAGGCAGTAAAGGAGGAGGAAACAATGGTGTTAGGGCCATTCCAGCTAAAGGGGCTAGTCTAGCCATTACTACTATCATTATTAAAGCATTTTATACTTATTTCTTGCCCATTAAATTCAAAGTTTCTTAAAGGCAAGAACTATGTCTCTTTTCGTTTGCAATCTTCTGTTACACCTTAGTAACAAGTTATATATGTAAAAGGTTTTTAAAAAATGAGGGACGAATAAATAAAATACCACTTATTTCAGTTTCACTATAAATGTTGGCTTTGGGACCCCAGATGTGTAACACATTAATTGCAGATAGTATTTTATTTGTTGTAAATTGCTATTAATCCTCTTAGACTTTTATGGAGGTTACGATTCACTGGTGGCAATTCATTACAATCTTCAAAAGGTATAGAAGTCAATGGGTTAGTGTTTACCAAATAAGGAAATTTTTTCATGCTTGTGTTCACCATTCTAGGAGAGTTAGTGTTGCTTACTTGGTAACATACTAAAGTAATTGCCAAGTGGCCTAGATAAATAAAAGTTAGTCATTAGTATTTTTCTTTTACACTTCAATGGGAAACTTAGATTATGCAGTATGTAATTAGAAATGAGTATCCTCGAAATGTACTACACATTGTACATTCTGGCCCTTCGATCTTGTCTGACTTCTCACTTTTGCTATGTCATAAATGAGGCCCAGCACTCCAGATGTTATTTGAAATTATGATTCAGTAATGACTCTTCACTAGCACTGTTCCCTCTGGGAAATATTTTTTCATTAATGTCCAGTTCATCTTGTTCTGCTGTCCCTCAACTCAGGTTCTATCTTTGGTTCTTCCCAGTACTAAGTTCTCCAATATTTGAATCTGAAATACTAGTTTCTCCACACAAGCCTCTGACATAGATCCTCCCATTCTGTTCTAAATGTCTCCAGTTTTTTAAGACGTAATTTAACTTCCCCACCACCGTCAGCCCCATGAGAACCCAGTTCCCAGTATAAGACACAGTTACACAAAAACAACTTCTCTGTTCCAACCCTGTTAATAGGATGAAAACATATTTTATGAGGCTTGAAAAACTATCATCTTATTTTGTGCAAGGTATTCTAGGAGGTTCACTGTTGGGAGTTGAGATTTACAAAACCTACTCATTTGGGTATGTCTTCAATGCCAAAATATTATAAGATTGTTCCCAAGAGTCATTGCTCTGATTTGAAGGCTGAATTGGTGGAGGTTGCTGGGAAGAGAACAGGGAAAGGCCATTTCTCTCAGCTGAATCATGGGCACTAGGGATTGGCTGAGAACATTTGAGTAGAAAGAAGTAATTCCTGTGGAATGAGCCTTGGCCAGGAAACCATGTTAGCACTGGACAGAGAGGATGCAATATCTATGGATTCAGCTTTGTAGGAACAAAATCTGAGCCTCATTCTCTTCTTTTAGCTTTCACTGTCTTTTAGATTTGCAAGGAAATGGGTTGTAATAAATGAGCACCTGAAGGCCATTTTTTTTCTTTAGGGTTGAGGGTTCCTTCTTTTGCCCAGGGGAAACTATTAATTCACACTTATTATCATAAAAACACCATGCATTTTCCTACTTTAAGCAATAACCCATACACATTATACAAATTGGAATATTTCAAAAGTTAGGAAGAAAATTATAATGCTCGAACTAGCTAAAATAATTGTTAAGTTTTTGGTATATTTCTTTTCAGTCCTTTCTCTACATATCTTTTAACCTATTTATGACCATCCCTTCCTGCCTTTTATCACTTAAAAATGAAATATAAATGTTTTCCCATTAATTTTCAAATGTTTTTTGTGTATCTTTTGGATATATTGAATGTCTTTATGATCCTGCTTATATAAATAGACTGCAATTTACTTACCATCCTCCTGTGTTACCCATTGTAATTGTGTACTTGCAATTATGTTTTATCTTTTCTCCTTTGTAGAAAGTAAGGGTAACTTCTAAAACTAAAGATAGATTCTCCTACCCTGGGGGGTCATTAACTTGGAGTGAAAATGATGCAGGAAGGATTAAGATAACAAATTTTTGTCTGTTTACAATAAAGTTCAAAGTTGGACAATCAACTGCTTAGCTATTAAATCAAACATCTGTTGCCATGTCTAATTTTTGACAAATCACATCTTTTTTTTTTTTTTTAATATGTTTTGCCAAGGGGTGTTTGGAAATTGAAGAGGTTATTATATAAAGGTAATTCTATTTTTATTTGCAGTATCTATGCTAAATGCTATGTAATGCCTTATGGAATTTCATTAGACAGGAACTCTGGTACTGTTCATTTATGCATATTCATGTTTTTATTTAAAATACTCAACAAATGATTCTTTTATATTTACAATATAAATCCTATGTAATATTTATAGAGTAAAGAAACAATAAGCATTTGTGTATTTTGTGTCCAATACATTGTTCATATTGAATTCTCCATAGACAGCAATAAGAAAACAATATAAACCCATCAATATTAAATACCAAATCTTAATCACAAATGAGTTGTAATTGGATTCAATTGCAAATGGGTTTTTTCCCTTACAGCACAATTAAAACTTACAGATTGTTTCATTAGAAAATAAAATCAGCTGCTTAGTTCTAAAAATGTGCTGTGACAAGAGCAAGGACATTTTCTCTCTGCTAGTTTTGCTTCTTGGAGGTCATCCTACTTTGGCTTTCAGTACTTGGGTGTTATCAGTCTATTCCGCAGGAGTAAGTACTCTCTAAAATGAAACAGAATGCAAGATGTTGTGAAGGAACAGGATGATAAACTACTTGACTTCAGCTGTCCAGGATCCCAAGGTACCTTCATTTCAAATATATCCTGGGCTCATAAATGCTAAAATTAAATCTAGAGCAATTTTCTATGGTAGTTCATGCTGACTTCAGTCCACTCTTCCCATGTGGCTTTTGTCTTTGTGAGAACAGAAAAGTATTAACCAATTTACCACCTTCATTTCCACTCTTACAAAAACAAAACCCAAAACAAACAAACAAAAATTCAAAATCAAACTAAAATCCACTTTTCAAACATTCTGATTGAAGCCAGTCTGGAAAGACGCACAGGAAGGAGAGAGACTGGAGTTTGGCAAAGGGTGAGGCAGGAATTTCTCCATTTCTGGTAAATTAAAAAAAAATGCCTCATTTCACTCTCTTGAGAGGTCTTGTCTAGACACTGATAAATGGTGTCCCAAATGATGAACTAGTTAGAACTATTTCTGGGAGGTGCTTTTCCAGGACTCAAAATGTGGCTACCATTTTTATTCAAAGTGCGCTAGTTAAATGTATATCTTTAGGCCAGTGTTTATTAATTTACCTTTCTGCAGTTATGTCTTTCAGTTCTTGTCCTTTAAATTCTGTCTTTTTACATCCCTCTCAGTAGAATACAGATATTGAGAAGAAATTAACTCTTGGGCTCTGCAGAATGTTAAATAAATTTCCATAGATCATGACTGTCAGGGACCCAAAAGGAAAAGTATGTGTATGAGTGCGCATGCACTTACCCACGTGTGGCATCTACCTCACCCATTCTTAAGCAAGTATGAAAATGACAAAGGTAGAACTCTGCCACTGTTTTGACTTTTTTCCCCCTTCTGTTTTAACTGTACATCAGCATACATTCCAACAAAAACTTTAAATGAAAAAGGTGAGATTCTAATATTGAATGTGAAATGAGAAGAAAATCTGCTCTGAAAGGTATTACAAAAAGTGAACTGTTGAGACTCTAGGCCAATCTTTTGTTCTACTTTAAAAATATTCTCTTCAAATAATAATAAAAAAAACCTTTTTCTTAGTTTTAAAAATAGTATTATAATATTTAAGAAGAATACTTAGTTCTTTAGTAATGTGTTTGAAATGAAGATCTCAAAAACTTTAGAAGAAACTAGTGGGTATCATATTGAACTCTGAAAAGAGGAGATGCTAAGCTTTTAAAAAGAGAAGAAAAAATTTATAGTTTTTTCCTAAAGATGATATTCTCATTTGTAAAGGAGTACAGATTTGCTTTCTCAGAATAATATTCCTCTCCTCCCATCCCTTTCTTTTCCCCTTGACTTTCCTAGGTCCACTTTCCAGCTGAACCCATTATGAAGGAAAGGCCAAAGCTTGGGATAGTCTGAAAAAATTAGCAGGAACATTGTTCATTCTCAGTACTCAGCTACAAGTCTTGGAAATCCTGTGCCTGGTTACCAGCAAAAATCCCATTCCAGCTGGAGAGAAATCTGTCCTGTCACATCAGTGACAACTCAGTGTCTCTCAGACCAGGTTTGAATGCATCCTAATTAAGTGATTTTTAGTAACTGTAGACTTCAAAATACAAAGTGAAGGTTGACATTATGCTTAATGGTCAGGTCATATGGCTGCCTATAGCTGGAGAAAATCTAATTCTGGGGACTAAATACATTTACAACCCTTTCCCACACAGAACTGCTTACTATCTCTAGGAATAACATTCAGAGATTTTATATTTTCAAGTGGAGAATGAATTTACACTGATTCGGCCCAGGTTTTTTTGGTTCCCTTTGGCTAGTGACTATTGGTATATAGTTTATGATAGTTGGTTAGAGACCATAAGCAGTTTGTTGCTATGGAATTCACAGAAATGTCATGTCTGGTCTAGACAATGAACATATGATACCCTTAGCAAGATACAATCTGCCCTACTGGTATAGGAAAGATCCGGTTACAGATAATAATGCAGATAGGCAAGAGGAGATTTTGGCTCTGCCTGACCCATAAGAAAGAAAAAGACTCATATTGCTTTGGTCATTGTCGAAAAGGCAGACTAGAACATTGATGTTAATGATACTTGATTTAGATCTGTATGGGGATGTGGAACATGGTAATAGGCCCCAATTTCAAACTTGAACACATTTAATATCTGAACTTTCTTTGTCTCTCGGTCCATCCAAAAGGATAAATCTAAAATCTAATAAAGAAATCACTACAGGGGAGAAAAACAAACTAATAAAAAAGCCAAGGAGAACCAATAAAAATAATTTGCCTTAATCTCCATCTAAATACCATTGATCTTCCTCTTAGCCATTCTATGTTATGATAAGAAGATTCTACCTATTGAAAAGGACACGAGCTAATGTACTGGAATGGCTTTCTGGTGAATACATCTACTGAAACTTTTCTCTACACTCATCTGCCACATGGTATCTGTTGCTGCACTGGCAATAAATCCCCAGGGACAGAGGATGAAAAACTCAGGGGGGTCTGGCAAAGTCTGGAAACAGAAATAGACCATCTGCCTCATGGAGAAATTGACAGGAGACTCAGAACAGATGAATGTATCTCTTCACCATGAGACAGATGGATAAGGAGAGCAAATACGACCTAAAGCTGATTCTGGGAGGCAAATAAGTAAAAGGCATAGGACAAGGCTGGTTTTGAAGGATCAAGGGCAAATTCATCACCAGTCCACTCTTCAAAGCCCTTCATGGTGTGGCACCACTCTGGTTTTATGCTCCTATCCTTTATTATTCTCCCCAAACACATCTTTTCAGCCAGAATTGCCAATTTAGCATCATCCAGACATGACTTTTATATTCATGACATCCCTGCCTCTTTTTTGGTAATGCATATTTTACCCATCCTTTAAGGCTCTTTTCTCTGAAAAATCTTCCCTAACACAACTCACGTAATCTCTTTCCTTCATTGATGTTTAGTATATATTGCTTATGCCTTTCATTTTACAATGACATTGAATTGTGCTTGTAATAAAAATTCAGATTTTTCATCCCTGAACTATAAGATTTTATGTAACTAAATCCTATTTCTCTAATTCATTCTGTATAAATCTCCAAATGGCTATGCACCAGCTGTACTCAATTTCTAGAGGCCTTGAACATGTTATGTTGCTTTCCACATCATAACTTCATCACAAGACTCTACTTACTTGAGTCTTAGAGAGAGAAAAGGCCATTAGAGTATGAGGAAGGAGGAAGCAGAGAGAGGTCAGGGAGGGCTTCATCTCAGGCAAAGCTGGGCAAGTGTGACTTAGGGATAAAGAAGATGCGGATGGAACACCTTGACGAGCAAGTAAGCAGAAGACACGGAGGAGCACCAAGAGTTTCCAGGTGCTGCAGGGAGAGCAGTCAGTGGAGGTTTTGTCAATTGATTATCGATATCCTTGGTCATGGTGACCACAAACAACTGGAAGCAACAGAGGAAAAAGGGAGAGGGAGCCATATTCATTGTCATAGGCCTGGGATGTGTTTTATTTCCTGATATTCAAGCTAAGCAAGTTTCCTCAGCCTCCATTTTTTTGAGTTATTTTATTCTATAGCTGGGACATGTACCAAATATAAATAGGAAAATAATCATATCCAAGAAAGGTTAAGGAATACCCGAATTAATGAGGGTTTTTACATGTTTTATTCAGACACCCAAAGTCATTTAGTAGATGCTCTACCAGAAACAAGATTAGCATGTGCCAAATTGTTAGACTCTGATCCTCCTCATTTTAATATGTTTTAAAATGAGTGTCTCCTACAATTAATAGCACATGTGTGTGCACGCGCACGCACGGGCATGAGCATGATCTTGGACTCATTAAGTTCTCAAGTAATACTTGTTGATTTATGTATACCCATATGCCACCAGGTTTCACCAGCCTGTGGCTAGAAATCTGATTGCATTGGCATTTATGCTACCTAGCATTGGCATTTCAGGACCCTAACATGCCTCTATTGCTTCTTGGAGACCTCAGCTCCCTTCACATTTCCCCCAACTCCACATTTCTGTGGTTCCAGCTGTGCTTCACTTGTGTTTCCATAGGAGGACAAGCCTGCTGGGCACGGCCACTCTCTAGTCAGGTGTGAGCTGTATCTCTCTGCCACTTGTTGTCATGTTCTGCAGAATGTACAAATAACGTAGAGGAATAGAAGCTTAAGGTGTCTTCAGCTGCCTAATGTCAATTCATACTTCTGCTCTATATGTGTACCAGTAAATGTCAAAAAAAAAAAAAAAAAAAAGAGAGAGAGAAAAGAAAAAAGAAAAGTTGAACAGAGGACAAAATTTTTTGGAACACCCAAGATTGAGAGTTTTTTGTGAAAACACATCAGAAAGTATGTCCATCACCTTTGCAGATCAATTTCAAGCATTTATAGAGGGCCAAAGCCTCCATTAATAGAACATATTTTCCACAAAATTGTATAAATCCCACGGCATCAGAGTTATGATTGTATTCCATTTTTTTTTACTATTGACAACCATTATGTTATGAAGATTAGTTCATAAATTAATATCATCTTAAAGTGTGAGCAAAATAATTCTAATAGGACTAGCTCTGGTCTATTATTTCTGATCAAATGATCCACAATGATCCACAAGAATAATAACGTCTCTATCACTCTGTCAACAAAAAGAGAAAGAGCTTGGTTGTGTGCCATACTCTTGCATCATCCCGATTCCCCAGAATGGACTAAATCAATTGAAAGATAAACTCACTGTAGTCAGGCATATGCTGACATGTTGGCCCCTTCACAAAAGCTCATGGACAGATTTCCTCTAGACCCAAACAAACTATGTAAAGAGTCTGTTTTGATTCTTGTTAGCTTTGCACTCTCTCAGCAAGCTGCTAAGAAAATTCAAATATGGCTACTCTTTTGGAAAGAAATGGCATTTCAGGATCTTTCAGGGTTTTTTTTTTTAAATATAAGACAAAGTTATTTTTACAGAACAGTGCTACTCTACAAAGCATTGTTGGAATGGCATACAACAATCTAATCATTCAGTAAACTTGGAATATGGGCTCAAAGTGTGGTTTTAATGGCTTACACGAATGAAAGTCTTACATAAAAATGAATGGTTGGTATCATATGATACCTGGCTCACTATCTGTATCCAACCAGCCACACCTATACCAGTAATGTGGCCTGCATGGCTTGAGTGTCACACTATTACCAGCACCTAAAATTTTCCCCTGTGATTAAAACATAAAAATACACAGTTAATACATATTTGTTGAATAAAAGACTAAACAAAATGTGTGTGTGTACATGGTTGTTAGAAAACTAAAGGAATAATTTAATAATTCCAAGCCTCTCATTGCTCATTTGAAAGCAGGTTTACATATTCCAGCCTTGGCAAAGGGAACTATCTGATAGAACTATACACGACTACTTTGTGAAACACTTTGTTTTATTTTTCTCATTAAGACTTAAATCCTGTAAGGTAGGTGTTGGCTTCCCCATCTGTAAAATTGGGACAATAAGACTTAGGTTAAATTTTTTTTTTTAATTTTTAATTTTTAATTTTGTTTTAAGAATGCACAGTTGGTAAGTGGAGAAACAAGAACTCAAAATGAGTTCTCTAAATTTGAGTTTTCTTTTCAAAATTTCCATAACTTTTCTAGATAAGGGTACTGAGGTTAAGAAAAGTGGAAGTTATATACTTCTGGGTCCCCATATAAAGGTTTAGCAATGTACTGTGCTCGGATTTAGGCAAAGCATTGGCTGCAAATACTCTCACCATAATGAGCCCTTAAACCCAGAATGGAACAACTGGGAGAAGACTTTGTCCTGGGCACAATGATATAAGAAATCAAGGCCTGGATTTTGTCTGGACATATTTCACATTACAAGTTGTGAGATAATCCAGAATCTTGAGAGTGCACAGAAGCATCATTCACTGTTACTCTCATTCTGTGGGGACCTTTTACTCACCGAAGTTGTTTCAACGTGCTAATGTTTTACTCCAAAGAGAAGGAAACAAAAGAAAAATCAACAGCCCTGCATTCATGCTGCTGCCTGCTTAGAAGGATCTTGGCTTTGGAACAAATTAGTAAAGATTTCACACCACCCTAGTTTTCCCATCACGATTCCAGCGTAGAAAAGTAATGTAATAGCAGAGAGACTCCAGTTGCAGAATATACATAAGTCTGAAGAGTATAATTTCTTCCAGTATTGACCAGAACAAAAATATTGCTAGTCTCAAAACAAACAAACAGACAAACAAACAAAAAACACCCAGAAAAATGGAAATAATTTCCTTGAGGCTGAGCAATAAACCAGTTGTAGAACTTTGTGAGTTCTGAGTCCTGGATTTTGATTTCTTCAGTGGACAATGTTCCCTTGATGATTATCTCAGAAGATGTTGTGGTTTGATATGTAGAGTACTTTTGGAATGAAAGGTTCTATTTCTCCAAGAGACTTTTTAATCATATGAATGACTCTCATTATACTAATTAATAGAAGGAGGAAGTTGAAAGAACAGAATGGATAATCTAAGGCTGTTGATAATTTAGATGTAACTTATCCTTGGCATTGGATTCTAAATTAGCACTTACAATTTGAGTCATGGAATTTATAATATTTCAAGCAAAATAATAAAGCTTTACAAGGAAGGCTATCCATCAGCATTGTTAATTTTCCCACATGGCACACTACCCAAAACTGCTTGAAAATCAACTATGCAGAAAACAAATCTTTTTCTTTAGTCCTTCTCATATTGGTTCAACAAAAATGTGCTGGATGTCTCCTCTGTGCTATCATCTGTCCTGCGTACTGAAAGAATTTTATGAGCATAACAAGCTTTAAATGCAGAGGACCAAATACTAACCTGTGATTAAAGCACCTTGCTTTGGTCCACATTTGTTTACCTCTGCACCAGCCTGAATAGTCCTGTTTCACAGGCTGGATTTGAGGCAAATATTTCTCATTCAGTATTCGCCACTTCAAACTCATCTTTCCAGTGAACAAGTTTGCCTGGCAGTCTCTCCTTACCTTCATCCAGCTCATTATCCTGTATCTCTCAACTTAGATATGCTTTTTCCTGGAAGCCTTTCTTGATGCTCCAAGGCAGGGCTGGGGGCATCTCTTAAGGGCTTACATAATTGCTTCTTTACTGGATATAACTTCTATTAGATTATTGTGCCACTTGAGGACAGAGACCAAATCATGTTTATCCTTATGGCCCCAGGAGTTTACATGGTGCTTAAAGATGGTTAATAAGCGTTTGTTAAATGAAAGGATAAAGAAATAATGAATGGACATAACTATCTCTAAGTAAAATAGCACAGCCTGCAATCTAAATCTCCATGGGGAAAATGCTCATCCAAAAGCCTAACCTAGGCAACTACTTTTGACCAAGGAGAAAAGAACAGAGAAAAGAAATATTGGATTCCATAGTCAGAAGGACACTTTGCTTGCCTTCTTCAGTGCTCTGTGTGATGTCAATCCAGGTCCCCTGGAGTGTGTAGCATTTTTTGGTTTTATACCTGAGATGGAGATCATTAAACTACTGAACTTTCTCTTAGTATTTATAGATCACACTCCAGGAGTCTAGCAGATATCTCTGCAGTGTTCTAGAGTTTCAAAGCAAATCATGGATATGATTTACTCAAGATCCTAGGTTATGGACATTTTTCTAAATCTTTTTTTTCTTAAATAAAATTAATCTTTTACCCAACAGCCAATTAGAGAAAATCAAAGACTCAAACAAAATCTAAACCTTGGCCTGAAGATTTCCTAACTCAGGTTCCTTGGATTCCACCCTTATGACTCCAAAAGAGACATTATCTTTAATTTTGTTTTTAAAGATGCATGAAAATAGGATAGGGACAAATGTACTAACACCTGGGAATGATTGGGTGTTTCTTTACTCCCATAAAGTATTTTTCTTAGAGCTAGTTATGTCCATTCATTTGCCTCCTCAGCTTCTTTTCCTACTCTGCTCTCCCAAGAGAAGTCTGTCTTTTTCAGCCTTGTACCTAATCTCAGGATGCAGAATCAAACAAAGGTGAAGAGAAAAACAAGGATGAATAGACTGAAGGAAAGAGGGTTCTTGTTAGCTAAGTCAGTGCTGGGCTCTCTTTTGTTATGGAGAATCCAGGTAAAGTGTCAAATGAAGAGAAGGGTGAATAAGAAGCGAGAGAAAGTCCTGACTGCTTGAGAGGGGTGGGATGGAGTGAAAGGCAGGAAAGCTGGGGAGGCTGGGTGCCAGGAGGATTTACGGAGGGCTCAAGTGAGAGACTGGAGGCATGTGAGAGATGTTGGAGAAGTGTTGAAGCGGATTATAAATGGGGATATACTAATGTTACATACACATGTGCTTTCTTCTGGGAATGTCCATATCTTTCATCACATTTTCAAAAGGACCTAATGATCCAAAAATGTTAAAAAGTATTGGTATGTATTGAGTCATTATTAAATGTTTTGATCTCAAAGAACTTCCATTAGGAGCTGCAGCCTGTCCATAGAAACATTGCAACACAAATGGAGAAATTTTCAGCATAAAAAAAGGGCACATTTGCAGAGAATAGTATGGTTATTGAAATAAAGAAAAACTGTCTTAGATAGTATATGATTTGTGTGACTGAGGTGTATCATTCATTCTTTTGATCTTCCTTATAGTAAGGCAGTGGGATGAATTGGAAAACAAGATTAGTGAGTAGCTGCTATGTTAAAAGCCTTAAAGAGTATGTGTATAAGTAAGGCACATTTACACATATGTCCAACTGAAGATGGCCCCAAGTCCTTGTCTGCTTTACTAAGAAGATCTCTGATTCTTTCTGTTATTTTTCCCCTCCAAATTTTTCAAAACTTCCAGGGCTTGATACCTGTGTTCACAAAATGGTTCTCTGTGTTTTCTGTACAGGTAAGTGAAAGCTGAGCTGTTGTCAGCTGAGCTGCAACTCTGCTGATCTTTCTGAAAACCATGTGGAGGTGCCAGAACCTTGAGTGGCCAAAACCTGTTAACCTTGCTTGTATCATCAAAGTGCTCTGTTCCCTGCTGGTAGGAGCCAAGGCTACCTCTTATTAACAGCTCTGTGAGAGGTTCTTGCACTTGGACTATCTCATGCCATTGCGATGCACATTTTCTAAGGGACTTCCAACACTTCATATTGTTACTTCTGTCTTTTCATCAAGTGACACTGCTCTCCAGGTCATGCATGTGTGTGTGTGCGTGCACACACACACACACACACACACACACACACACACACACACACACACACACACACCTTTTTTTGTGAAAGTCTGACTGGGACTCCATGGTGACAAGATTGTGATGGGTTCTTTTTAAGCCACATGGTGAGCACAGAAGCTATACTCCTCTACTTCCCTCATCCTGGAGGACTATTTTGAATTAATTGGTTTCTGCCCTTTGCCCCTGGTAAGGTGTACCCCTTCTCAGGAGCCTGTTACTCTTTCCCTGACATCTAATTTCCATCCAACAGCCATTCCACTGGACATGAATTTACTTACATGCACACTTTCACGGAATCTTGAGCTGTGGCCTTTTTCCTAGGGAGAGCAGGAGAAAACATTGAAAACAGTTTTATCTCCAAGCCTCATGTGTAAATCAGTGGTTGAAAATCAATACCCAGAGGATTATCTAAGGATCTAATCTATAATACAAATAAATGTCAGGGAGGGCAGTGGCCTAATTCCACTGGCCAACAGCACTGGGGTCTCAGGCTCTTGATTAAGAAATTTTACAAAAAAAACCTTCCAAAAATGATGTCATTTGTTATTCTGTTTAATAGAAACATTAGTTGTGTTTCAATTTATGGCATTTCAGTCTGTTTGACAAATTGTTTTTATACTTTTATCGTTTATCTTTACATTTGGAAAACGGACTCGTCTCATAATTTTAATCTGAGTTAATTAAAAATTAATTGAAAATACAATGTTATATAAAATTTTTATCTTCTAATGATTTCAGTCAAGGTCCAGATATTTTCTTCTCTTTAAATAAATTATTATTTCTATTTTCAGGAGAAAAAAAACCATCCCAAACTTAATTCCTTTAATATAGAGGACAAGGGGGGGGGGAATAATTTGTGAGACTCATATAAGGTGGCCTGATATGAAATATTTTAATAAACTAATACTAGCACCTCTATGTCAGAAAAGGTATCTTAATATCATGCAAGTCTTACCATTTCGATGAGTGTCTGCTGTGGGTTGCTTAGAGGACTCAGACGCACTGATGTCTGAGGGTCTCACTGAGTGAGGTGTTATCTTTCAGAGCTCAGTAAAAGTAGCTTTGCTTCTCTGGATTTCAGCTTTGCAAAGATTAAGGACACGTGTGGCCTCCACACATTCGCTATTTTGTATAACAGGCAACTGTGTCTCGGTAGATTATCTAGGTAGAATTTTCTGAGGCTAATACGTGTGAATAGCCTCAGTGATCTGTGGCAGTTCTAGGGCCTGTGGAGGGTTCTGAAGGCAGGTGGGCCACTCCACACCTTTATTCAATCAGTGTAAAAAAGGCGGTGGGGCGAAAATGTGCATCAGCTTGGTCATCTGCCTCTACTGTTATCTGTTCCAGAATTAGGAGGTATAGTTTCATGGGTTAAAGATGAATTCTGAAACCTGCTGGACCCTATTTTCTCCATTGCTGTTTCTGGACATGAGACCGAGCATGGGTTCTGGGAAGAGTTAGAGCAGGAGGTGAAGATTTAGAGGGCCCCTCATGACCCAAGAAACTGTGACTAGCAGATGCTTGGCTTCTAATCCCTTCCTTTCCCTTTCACCCTTTAAGCATTCTCTTATAGCCCTTGACTTTGTTTTGTTGACTAAGTAGATATTAGGAAGAGTATTAGGATAAAAATCATTGATACAATGTGTTATCCTTCCAGGGGCATTTGCATTTTAAAAGAAGGTTGGCAGAGGGAGTGAAAATACTTAACACAAAGCAAAGCATTACTAGGAATGGCCTTTCAGTCCTCTATAAGAGAGATATTTTAGTCAACTGGAACTTCTAATGTTCCACCTACCATAATGATGCTCTATACTTGCCTTAAAAAAAAAATCATAATGCACAGATCTACAGAGAAACAAATGTCCTCTAACAATACCACTAAGCTCTGTTTAGAAACATGGTACATTTCTTTCCTGGAACTGCCATTCACTAGCTGTGTGATGTTGAATGAGGTACTTAGTCACTCTGAGCCCGTTTCCTGATTTTCAAAAGAGAATCGTTTTTACCCGATAGAGTTATTCTGAGGGTCAAATGAAATACTGGCTTAGAAAGTTTTATATTGCCAAGCAAGGCTTGGTTGTGAGGAATATGGGCATTTAGCAAATGGAAAGGTTGCTATAGAGATTGAGCCATGAAAATTAACATTCTGGGAACAGCAGGACTGCTGTATTCTATATTGAGTTTTTAACTTATCATTCACAAACTGCCACAGTGTGGATTACTTATAGAATTCAGTTGTGTGTTCTTATTTTGGGGACCTGAGTTACGGATTTCTACAGAGTCAATGTGACTATGGTAATTTCCGAAGACAATCCTTATTGCAGTATGTCATGAATGATGCTTAGAATTAAGGAATGATGCTTAGGATTAACCTTGGGCCTGTTTCAGTCTCCATCTCTCTACATTTGTGTATAGTTTAGCCACTCAAGATTTAGAGCTTGAGACTATTCACATATACAGAGAAGACAAGAAGAGTACAATAAGGTACTGATTGAGCCATCAGTGATGACCCAAGTGGGTCACTGGGAGGCACAGAAAGAGGGTCTTCTCTGTTTCCACGTCAGCATCATCGGTACAGACTTCTCATACACATATGATACACAGTTCGTATTCATTTAGTTTCAACTGGATGTTTGGCAGGGCTCTGTCCTGCTCCTTTGCCTTCCACTTGTAGACCCTGAATAAACTTTGGTTGAATAGTGCTTTGGGGGATACAATTCATTCTTCATCCAAGTTACGCCAAATATTTCTCAGTAGAAGTTTTAATTTTACATATCCCAGGCATCATTTTTGCCATGAACGTCCATAAGAAAATTAATTACCTGAAAACTATTGTGAGTAATCTCTAACAGACACCCCCCCCCCCATTTTTGTCATTCTCTAAAAATGTGAAATCGTGGCAGAATATCTGACTGGTGACACTGACGTCATGTGCCGTGTTCTACAAGTAGCAGGCAGAGGAGTGGCTAATCCCTATCTCCCTACCACTTATCATGAGATTATCCTCACATAGGTTGGGTATTCAAGTGTTTACTCAACAGAATCAACAAGTGTGGAGTAGTCTTCTCTTTAAAAGACTGGCTGTCTTTAGGTGGCATACTAGTCTATTTTTGCGTTGCTGCAACATAATACCTGAGACTGGGTAATTTACGAGGAAACGAGGTTTATTTGGCTCACGATTCTAGGGCAGCTGCACCTGGGAAGGGCCTCAAGCTGCTTCTATTCATGGCAGAATAGGGAGCCAACATGTGCAAGGAGATCGCCTGGTGAGAGAGGAAGCCAAGAAAGTGAGACCAAGTGCTGGGCTCTTTGTAACAACCAGCCTCGCAGCCAGAACTCACTCACCCCCATGGGAGGGCATTAAGCTGTTGATGAAGGATCTACCCCATGACCCAAACACCTCCCAATAGGCCCCACCTCCCAGCACTGCCACACTGGGAATCTGATTTCAACGTGAATTTTGGAAGGGCCAACATACTCAAACTACAGCAGAGGTGTCTTTTGTCTTCACATCCCGGAGCTTGCTCTTCTTTTCAAACCCCAAATCCTTTCTAGCACTGGTTTCTTCTCCTTTTCTTTTACTTCCTCTGGGTCTGAAGTCCTCTATCACAATTAGGGGGAAAAACATCTCTCCCATAGTCTTGGCCATTTAGAATCTCTCTTTTCTCATGCACTGAACACCCAGGCTCCTTTACTTAACTGTAGGAAGAGCAGAAAATTGCATTCCTCTTCCACGTGACAAGGATCACCTTACATGAGAGATGCACAGTTATTTTCTTTTCCCTTGATGTTTTGTATCTGTCATCCAATTCTTCCCATTACCCTTCACTGCAATGTTACCACCAAATACCTTGGAAAAAACTTCATTTTGTATGTTTCACTATGTGAAGAAGCAATTTCATGCTACAGATGGATGGAGAATGTTGGTACAATGTAACATCTTTTTACATGCTTATATCCCCACTTCCCCTTGTTTTTCCCCTAAAAATGACAAAGATTATGAAATACATATGGAACAAAGTACATATATTATTGTAATAGTTCTTGGATTTCCTTGAATGACTGAAAAATTTTCAGAAAAGGAGACTTAATTTGAAAGAGCACAGGATTTAGAATCATATAAACCAGCCTTTAAAACTTGGCCTCTCCACTTCCAACCTTTGTGACCTTGTGCAAGCCCTTAATATCTTAAAATCTATTTCCAATCCCATTGGATTACTGCCAGGATTTAATGAGAAAACCAATTAAAGCACCTAGTACAAAGCCTAACACATAGTAGGCACTCTGTTAGTGGGATTATCACTATTAGTTCTAAAATGGGATGTTTTCCAGAGACCTACAACAGTTCCCAAATCTTGTCTATCACTGAAGTTTCATCTTTTATTGGGCGGTTGTTTTTCACAATAAAATAAGAGTGATTCTGATTAAAATGGTAAAAAGAAAGCAGCAAGGCCACATTGAGTTAAAGAGACTTGGCTGGTTAGGTAAGTTCACTCAGTCGATCCTACAGACTTTGTGTTTCAAATAATATACCCCAGCTGAATTCCAAATCATTATATTATTAAGTACCCTTAGTTTATAATAAATTTTAAAAATTGTGTCACTTAATACATGAGTTACATGAATATAGTTGGCATTGGGTATAGAATACGTGTAAGACAACTGTAGACAATCTAGCCTACAGCTACACTGGATGATCAGTCAATGATTTTAGACTTCATTCAGAATTTTATTATTTACCCCTGAATACATTTGGATATTTCTAAATTAAGCTGAACATTTCAAAATATTATGGCAAAAAATGTTATTCTTTTTTAAAATTTGATATATGTACATTCTTTGAAGCGATTATCAAAATCAAGGCAGTTAACACATCCAGCACCTCACGTAGTTACCTTTGTCTGTGTGTGTGTTTGTGTGTGGTGAGAACATTTAAGATCTACTCTCTTAGCAGATTCCAAGGAGACAATACAGTATTGTACCTACAGTCACCATGCTGTACATTAGATCCCCAGAACAGAAATAGGCTACTCTGATGAGATTTCTTTACCAGCAAGGTGTAGTTAGTTTAACTGAGTTTTAGAGTATTAGGTTTCTCAGTAATTCTGAGATGAGAAAATCAAAGACTGTGGGATTAAGGAAAGTACATTCTGAGGCTCACTATTTAGAACTTTGTGCACATTATGAGGGTACTTCAAAAAGTTTGTGGAAAAATTGCACTGAAAGATAATACAAATCTTTCCATTAACTTTTTGAAGTACCCTCGTAGTTTCGTCTATGTCACTTGATAATCCCATGAGATGCCAATATACTGACACCTTTCTCTTAATGGCAAAATTTCTCTTTCCTGTATGCTCATAGGAACAGATGATACTAAAAACTGAGTTGGGGGCAAGTGTGGTGCTAACGAAGAAAGATTTGAGAGTGCATCACAGCACATAGCAGTAGTTTCATCTGCCGTGTTTATTCATCACTGAGCCATTCACTTAAAAATGATTTATTGATTACTTACTTTGGGTCAGACAGTGTTCGCTCCAGTAAGGTAGGGGTGTACAAAGGTTTTGGTCATGCACCTCCATCAATAAAAATGTTTTTAGCCTTCACCCCTAACATGTGCTATTTATATATTATACAGAGATAATACTATACTAGTATGCTATGTATGTTGTTCAGTGTTTGCAAAAGTAGACAATAAAAAGTAAAAGACAAAACAGATATTATTGGCAGTTGTAGTATTTCCTTCCACATCCGCCCCAATGGGTCAACTTGACCACTCATGGTAAAGCTTGCACTCTGTTTTGAAGAACACTGGTCTAAAGGAATGGGATGGTTCTTGTCAAGTAAAAAAGTAGGGTTTTGGACAATGGCCTGCTCTTCCAAGGGAGACTATGATTCAAACAAGGAACAAACATTTATGAAGTGTGTAAACCACTCCTGGGCCAGCCTGAAGCTAAGCCAGTTTTCTGGCCCCTGACTCTCTCCTGGTGTTAACACACAGGCTCCACAGCATGCTGAGTGTGAAAGAGAATAGAGAAAGGAGGAGTTTTGGGTAAATATCGACATGGGAACAGGAGTGTTAAGGGGAGTTTGAAAATTAGAACTCAATTCCAAACAAATGGATGACCACTCCTGTTCAATTCTACAACAGGTAGGTGTTGGACAACGAGTTGATAAGGCCAGAGTGCATGATAAATGCTAACGTGTCCAGAGTAGTTTGGAGCTAGGAGGATTGGAGTCATGAGTAAGATGTTGAGAAAGGGCTGTGGAGAAAAGCAGGTCTCAGATGCACACCTAGGAAGGAAGACAGGGCTCCTCTCTATTCCGGATGCTAAAGTATCAGGCACAGAGGTAGCGACCATACGTTCCGGGTTCCCAGTAGCTCTGGTCATGAGAGAAGAGACATATGGCAGATTCCTTTCTTTATCTACCTGAGATCTGCTTCCCTACTTTTCCATCTGAGTGTTTAATTAAGATGCCATGGCTGTTTTTGCTTCCAACACAGAGCAGGAGCTGATCTATGAACATCCTGACAGTTCCTTATATCCTCCCTGAAGCAATATTTCTAAGTTTGGGGTGGGGAGAATGCGTGTATATGACCATATGACGTTTATTGGAAATAGCTGTCATGGAATTTGGACAAGAGGCAGAAACTAACACAAAGCTCTGAGGACTGATGAGCATCTTGTTCACAAGGAGAAAAGAAATGATAAAAGAATCATTTACATTTTGTCTGCCTTACTCTTTTGGTGCCTGTTTCCTGTTTCTGATCCGTATCTGAACCTCTGTTCTATCATCCACATGGCCACTCCATTTTGATGAATTCAGTGGTTCTGGAAACTCTGCTTTACTCCTTTCATCTCTCCAAATAGGATTCCTGTGCCGTTTACATTTGACCAATCCTGAAGCTAAAAGTTGTCTAAAATGATGTTAATCCTCCATTGCCATTTTGAACTGCCAGATCATAACATCAACTGGTAGAGTCACATTTAACTTAAAAGATTGAAATATGCCATTCAACTGCCCTTGTATAACATATCCTGCTTGCTAGGGAAACAGAATCACCATTGCTAATCATAGTAGACATAGAAAGTTGGTTTTACCTGGAAAAAGAGCAAAATTAGATTTTACATATAATTAAACTATATAACAAATATCAAGGTATGAGTGGAAAAATGACATAGTGAAAGGCTAAAGGAAAGTCAGGAGACCTGAGTTCCAGATCTTATTCTTCAAGCTATAAAGTGTTTAGTTTATTATAACTCAGTTTTCTTATCTGTAAAATTAGACATGTAGACTAGAGTATCAGAAGCTCCTTCAAGCATTAGTATTCCATGATTCTACATCATAGTGCTGCAGCTTATATAGTTTGATATAAAATACTTTAATTCTCAACTTTCCAGGGGAAGGGAAAATAAATGAGCTGTGTCCAGCTGAAAATTAGTATTCACAAAAGCAGAAATATCTGAAGGCAAGCTCCAATAGTTTCCTATCACCCCACCCTTGGAATAATAGCAGCTTTCTTTTCCTTGCAAAAAGTCTGCTGAACCACCAATCTATAGTAAGGGTAATTAGAAGGAGATATGTTTGCAGGAGAGTGCTGGGAAACATCCAGGATATGTTTATTCCAAGGGAAAACAGAAACTCATGCAAATTAACAAGGCTGTTGACTTTGAAAATAACTTATTATTAATTCAGAGAATATGTACTTAGCTTATAATAACTTAATAGTTTCAGAAAAGGGAAGGATGGTGCTTGCTAAAATATGTCATTATTTCCGGAGGTATGCTTTCAGAAATGCTCAGAGGAAGGACGAGTTGAAACGAGTTTACCCATTTGTTTTGGCCCAGAGGGCTGTTTGGGCAAATTCAGAATTCAACAGGTTCTTACATGTCACCTGAAAAACATTTGTTGTTTGGGTAGATTTGAAATAATGCTCAACAGCCCACAGTTTGAGCACTTATTTTTTCTTTTTTCCAGTTAAAGTCAATTGCAGAAGTTCTCTTTTACTCCTTTCTTTCGTCCTTTGGTTTTAGACCACACTTCAAATGGTTCTTGGCTATAGGAAAAACCATTAAGTTTTTGGCTGATTCTCAAACATATGAGCCCCAGGTTGAAAATAACTCCCTTGTTTCAGAAAAGTAGAGGCTATTGTTTCTAAGTGATCTCCTTTCACTAAAAGAACAGAATGTGAAGAATGACTGTCTTTCTTTTTCTACTGAAAAGTCATATGGAAATACAACCCTGAATTCAGCATTTTTCAAATATGATTTTCAAACAATGACACACGACATTTGAAGGGCAGCAAAAGTTTAACCTTCAGAGCAAATAAAACAACATGAGCAATAAGCAAGTAATTTCAGAATGAAACACATTGTGTTCTGGCAGTCCTGCTAGCAACTGGCTGCTGTAGATTGTGCAATTCTGCCAGTAATATGATTTCTATGTATGCTGGGTCTCTTACAGTTAATGGTTATAATCTGGGAACTTTAGACATTTTCTGGTAATTTTTCACTCTTATCCATCTTTTTTTTTTTTTTTTGGTAAGTAGGTTAAAAAAACACATTAATATATATTGATATTTTGCAAGTAGTCAAGTAGCCTATATAACAATTGATTAACATATTAGAAATGTTTCAGGCAGAAATGGACAATTTCTTAGAGAAGGCAAGTTGAGAAAAGCAATTTCTTAAGTCATTAACCTGAAAGGAGGACCTAGAATGTGGCACAGGAGGAAGATTGTGAAATCGACAGATTAACATACTTTTGGAGATTATTAGCAGACTCCTTAGAGAATGTATAGGTAGAATTTACATTGGGTGAATTCTCTTTCACAATTTGAGTGCACAAAGGATTAAATGTATTGAGTTTTCACATTATAGTGAAAAAAAAAAAAAACACCTGATTTGATCTATGCTGAAAACAAATCTAAAGTATTACAATGTTCTTTATAGATTACAAATTAATAATAATTAAAAAATAACTTTGCAGTTATTATAGGCTACAGAACCGTTTACCTTCTTTTTATATATTAACATATTTAATACAATACACCAATAAAATAGGTACAATTAGTATCATATCTTACAATGGAGAAACTGGGCACAGAGGGAGAGTAACTTTCCCGAGGTTGCACAGCTGGAAGGAGTACAGTTGAATTTGAGCCCAGGCAGTTTGGCTTCAGGGTCCCAGCACTTAACATAGAATGATTCTCTTAAATCATAGAAGTTGAAAGGCTCACTGAAAATCATTTATTCCAGTCCTTCATTTTATGGATAAAGAAACTGAGGCAGAGAAAGTTGAAAAAATGTCCACATACCATAGTCTAGTGGCTGAGCCAGGAACAAAACTCTGATTTCATGGATCCCACTTGAGAATTCTCAACTCCGTTTTTTTCTTGGAAAAGCAAAGTGCTTAATAATGCCTTTAAACATTTATAATTAGATCATCCTGTCTCTTCTTCTGTCTAAACACAGTCAGTTGAAGACAAGTGCCCACTTAGCGGGAGGGGAGGCATACACCCTTAGCCAAATGACCCAGGAAGCAGCTGGAAGCAGGAGAGAGCCTGCAATACATTTCAGGCAAAGCACTCCTTTCCTCAAAATTCATTTTCCCTCCAGACTACTTTGTTTTATTCTTCATCCCTCCATCTCTGTGTTTCTTTGGGAAAATGGAAAAGGACTAGATTATTGAGTTCCTGGAAGAGCTGCTTCTTCCCCTTGTGGTGCTGTCTTAACTTTTTCTTCTTGCTTGTTAACATCTCCATCAAGATGGCCAAAGGTAGGAAGAGGATGTAAAACTTCTTTTGTGCCTTGAAACATGAAAGCCTTTAAACAGAGTATTGAAATGATTGGCTAAAGTCAAAGTACGACAGCATTCTTCACACTTCTGGATTCTTCATTGTAATAAGAAGAAAAGCTGATGTTCATGTAACCAGTACACCCCCATAAAATTCACAAGCGTTTTATGGAAAACTAAAATATCATGATTAATTTGCAATTACCACAAATATTAGAAGTTCATTATGGGCTATAGCATAGATAACTAAACTTTGGTAATGTGTGTGCTCCACTTCTATAGATGTAACTTCCCCCTTTTCCTCCCACTGAGGTGAACATAATGAAATGCAAATGATAGACAGTCATGCTGTCATAAGGATCATTTTGAATGTGTTTTGCTTTGTTTTTTAAAAAGTAAATTATTAGCACATTTAGTGCATGCAACATTCCATTTTCATGTATTTCACAACACACTGGATAACCCATTTGTGTCCCCAAACTACAGTTTTATTAAATGGCCAAAGACTTTATAGAGCCAAGATAAGCAAGGAAAGGTCCTGGATCTCAAAACTAACATTCCAGTGAGAGAGATTGTTATGGGTTAAATGTGTCCCCCAAAGATTCATGTATTGGAAACTTAATTCCCACTGTAACAGTGTTAAGAGGGTGGGGAATCTTACTATGGTAATTGAAAGGTGGGGCCTTTAACAGGTGATAAGATTGTGAGGACTATACCCTTATGAATGGATTAATACATTGATGGTTTAATAGGTGGCCATGGGCATGGTTATGATGGCTTTATAAGGAGAACTAGTGAGAAGCTTAGCTCTCTCCTGCTCAGCCATTTTCCATGTGATACCCTGCATCACTGTAGACCAAGAAGGCCCTCACAAGATGTATACCCTGGGCTTTGTACTTCCTAGCCTCCAGAACTGTAACAAATTTTATTTTTTTATGAATTATCCAGTTTCAGGTCTTCTGTTGTAAGCAACAGAAATGAACTAATACAGAGATAGAGAATACCTGTATACAGGTAATTACAGTGTGACAGAGTAGCACAGTGGTGGAGATGGGGAGAAAGCTGATGGGAGCAGTCAAGACATTTGCCTTATCCAGGGCCTAGGGAACATCGGCACAGCCTTCTTGACTTTTTGGAGGAAGCAATGGCTGAGAGCCTTGAAGGATGAAGAATAAATGCTCAGGTATAGTGGATGCTGTGGTGAACCATGCAGATTTCCTTTCAGGACTGAGGCAATCTTGCCCCTAGATGCTGAATGTTGGTGATTGATGGCTCTCAGAGGAGTCCCTTTTTTCTTCATCAGAAGAAAGCTACCTGGGACAAGGTCATTCCCTCTCATGGGAGACTGGTATGGGCTGAATGTTTGTGCCCCTGCCCATTCCTATGTTGAAATTTGAACCCCCACTGTGTTAGTATTAGTTGGGAGGTAATTAGGTCATGAGAGGGGAGTCCTCATGAATGGGATTAGTACCATTATTAAAGATAGCTCAGAGAGCTCTCTAGTGTTTTTTCTGCCATGCGAGGATACAGTAAGAAGTCTGAAGTCTGCAACCAGCAAAATAACCCTTACCAGAGCCCAACCATGTGGGCACCTTAATGTCTGACTTTCAGCCTCCAGAACTGTGAGAAGGAAATGTTTATTGTTTAAGCCACCCAGTCTATGGTACAGTAGTCTCCACCTTATCTGTGAGAGATACGTTCCCATATACCCAGTGGATGACTGAAACCAAGGACGGTAACGAACCCTGTATACACTATGTGTTTTCCTACACATACGTAACTATGATAAAGTTTAATTTATAAATTAGGCACAGTAAGAGATTAAAACAACGATAATTATAAAATAGAACAATTATAACAATATGCTATAATAAAAGTTACTTGAATGCGATCTCTCTCTCTCTCTTTATCTCTCAAAATACTCTGACAGATTCAGACCAGAGTTTGGGTAACTGAAATTGTGGAAAGCAAAACCATGGTAATTTGTTATAGCAGCTCCAACTAAGACAGAGACACTGGCATCTAGGTACTTGTTAATGGGGAAGGGGGTAATTAAAAGCCCAGCCCTCTTGCCTCAAGGTGAGAAAGTACTATAGAACTATTCTAAGTCCAGAGCTCAATTTGGGATCATTTGAAGGCTTTCTTGTGCAGTTCCACTCCTCTCTGACCAATATTATTACTGTCTTAACTTCCCTACACATGTTTGTTCTGAGGGCACTTTCCAGCAAATTGTATTGGGGCTCAGAACACAGTACCCCAAAGTATGGCACTTTACCATGCTGAGTACTTTGAACTGAAGGAGATTGGAACGGCTTCAGAAGCGAAAAGTTTTCTCTGATCTTCTCTCCCCTTTTGTCCTTCTCCCTTGAAGCAGGTCATAAAAACTAGAACTCCTCTCCCCCAAAGCAAGCCATAAAACCTAGAAGGGTCATTCTGACTTTTCTCCCCTGAAAGGAGATCACAAGACCCTAATTCTAGAGGAGTCCTGCCCCATACAGAAGGAGGAAATGCTACACAGAGAGGACAAGAAGAATCTGGACAAATAGACCTTGCTAAATTTCCCCCAGTTTATTACTATTAGATCATACTTTTTGTCCAATCACATTTCTACAAAGCTGTCAATTCTTTATCAAACCTAAGCATAAAAATACACAGTTTTCCTTGGGTCTTTGGGTCTTCATTTCTGAAGGCTCTTGTGTCATGTAAAACTTTGGTACATAAATTTGTCATGTTTTTCTCTTGCTGACCTGTCTTTGTTACAGGAATGTCAGTGAAAAGGTAATACAATGCCTTCTGCACCACTCTCCATTACAGAATCTGTTTTCAGGCCATGTGATTAAAGATAAAGAACATAGAGGCAAACAGGAGAAAGGCATTTCTGGCAAAAAGAACAAATTAAGCAAAAGCAGAGAGACAGGAAACACCATGGTGTGTATAGAGCCCCTCAAAGATCTCCCTTGTTCTGGAGCTCAGATAGAAGATAAAGCTGGCTGGTGAGCTGGACACCCAGGATTCAGGAGACTTGTAAGAAAAGTTCAGGGACTTGGACAGCATCATGTAGGAGGCAGTGAGCCACTGAAAGCTTTAATGCAGAGGATTAGCCTGGTAGTGTTTCTGTTTTGAATGGAGCATGCTGTTGGCTGTACAAAGGGAACATTTCAGGGGCAAAATGTTAGGGTTAAACAAATCCAGTAAGAGCCTGTTGAAAAAAATGATGAGGGTCTCAACTGGCTGGTATTAGAGATTACAGGTAGACAGAAGGGTCAAGACAACCCCTAGCTTGCTAACACGACTGGGTGGCTGGTAGTACCATTTATTGACGTAAAGAATACTGGAAAAGTTGAAGTGTTAGGGTGGAAGTTGTGAGTTCACTGGTTTGAGACACACGTGGAGACATCCGGGTTGACATATTCAGTGGTCAGTTAGATACTGAGACTGAAGTCCTAGGAGGAGGCCTTACCTGGAGACAAAAACTTGGGTATCCCTTCACCTCCATGGGTGATAGCTGAGGTCTGGGTAGGTGGGGTATGTCTGGAGGAGCATGCAGAGATAGAATAATTGGTATCCAAGAACAATAGTATGGTGAGACTGCCATTTAATGGGTGGATAAAGGAAAAGGAGTCTTCTCCAGAGATACCCTTACTTCACAGGTGGAATAAGAGGAGCTCCACAAAATAGGAAGCCAAGAAGGCAGAGCTTTTTATTACAGAACATAGACTTTAAACCAAGATGTTTTTCTATCTATGGTTTGTCCAACAGCCATCTTGTACATCATGCTGGGAATTCTATAATTAGCTCCTCCCCTTAGTTGTTTGACCATTCATTACAGATCACTTTAAATTGCACCTTTGCATTTCCAAGTCCCTGGATGTAATAAATAGAATCATTTTCATATTTGGTATAGAGATATTACATGAT
The DNA here is from genome assembly GCF_027409185.1 of Cynocephalus volans. Taxonomy (NCBI): domain Eukaryota; kingdom Metazoa; phylum Chordata; class Mammalia; order Dermoptera; family Cynocephalidae; genus Cynocephalus; species Cynocephalus volans. The sequence goes on along the minus strand of NC_084460.1, from coordinate 217,178,737 downwards.
ATGTACAAAAAGCACCATTAATGGTCTTTCCGAGAGAATATTTTAAAGGAGCTCAGAGATACCACTTTTGAATAAATGCTGAGTGCAATTTGAATATTTTCTGGAATGCTGCCAGTCTTCATTTCATAGCTTTTTATTTAAATTGATAGAACATAACCAAAGTGGCCTCTACCGTAGTAGATTTGTAAGCAAGTGGTCTCTACAGAATTTTTACAAATGGGATGATATTATATTCTACAAAGCTTCTTTTCCCCATTTTTGCTATTATAATGCTTTTTAGATTGCAATTTAAGTAACTGATATCACAAACATGCAAATTGTTTTAGACATTTGGCATATCTGAGGGAAAATGAATACTTAAAATATTAATTTTGGCACAGCTATGGTCACTGGCAGATAATGTTCCCGAGTTTTTAGGTGCCTGGAGTTCTCCTGGAATTCTCCTAACTAGCTTGTTACTGCCACCTGTTTTCTACATCAAATTTGATGTTCTTGTGTAAAAGACATGGGTTATTTCTGGGTAAGAATGAAGTGACATAAATATTTTACAAAAATACCCTGCAAACTTCTAATCTTACCTCCTTTATCATCAATTATGTTGTCATCCAACATACCCACTTTACTAAAGAAACAATTCACGGGACAGAAAATCCAGAAATATAGTTAAATCAAAGCTTCATAACACATTATTACATAGTTAAATGTCCTTCTATCTTTGGCTCTTGCTCTTGAAAATAATGGTTCCTCTGAAACCCTGTCGTGATGAGAATACTGTCCAGTTTCAATTACTTTCAAATTTCTTCTTTCCAACTTGCAAATAATTTCTGGATGATGGCTGTGTCCATTGGCTGGATGCTTCACTTCATGAGTTTCGTGCATAAACATGAAAGCATAACTGAGAACTAGACATTTAACTTCTCTCTTCACTGATTGTAAAAGACATAAGCTAATAGTTGACGAGTGTGACAATACATGCGAAAATGCTTTGGAAAGTATATAAAGCAGTCCACAAATGTAAGTGGTTCAGTTCCATGTTCAATTAAATTGTCCCTGGTGCTCTCAAGGTGTCTTATGGCATGGTGCTTCTTGGGTCTATTTTAGAATAGCTGGGGGCAGGGGAGCGAGGATGAAAGATGCTCCTATTTGTTTCTCAGCAAATCCATTCACGTAGTACTGCAGCTTTTTGATGGACCTTGATCTTGAATCTGGGGTCCATTCGTGTCTAATTGCACAGCTGTGATAATTTACTGAGGCTTTCAGGTCCCGCTGCTTCATGTAGGAAAAAACTCCTTGGACACTAGTGCAAACGAAGACAAGAGAATGGGAGACTCTTTTATGTTTTTATAAAACTAATGTCATTTGAATTCAAAGTCATGTTATGGATATAAGAAGAGAAGTCTTTAGATGAAAGCGTTCTCTCAGAAAGACAGTGTCCTATTTCTGTTCAAAGCACCCCAGGCGGTCTTACCTGTCAAAATGATAAACTTATTTATTGCCTTCTAACGACACATATTTGAGTAACTCAAATTGTTCCTTCAAGTACTCACATTACAGTTGTAGTTTTGTCAGTAATATTAAATTGACCCAGAGGTTTTTTCCCCTCCTCACAGGGAAATACTTATTTAAGCTTCTAAAAGCTGCATTTTTATTCTGGACTGAAGAACATATGGGAAGGAGTTAACATATTTGTTTCCAAAGTGCTATACAACCATTATCTTAGACTCATGCTATTTATACACACTGGCTTGGTATTCTTGTCAACACCGCCAAAATTTACACTCGAAGGACCTCAAGGAGTTAAGTGACTTTTTTAAAGGCAAGAAAACATAGTGGCATAATGCCCTATCAGTCCTGCAGCCAGCCCACTGAGCCACTGTAGATGTTGTCTTTTTGCATGCAGAAACACCTGCCCCTTTGCTTCAAAGACATTTCGGGGGCCTCACTCCTCTAGGTAGACTCATGACCTGGTTTCAAATAAACACACTGCTATTACTGGTTGGGAGAAGGCTGAGTAGTCAATAGCTGGCACTCCATTTACTCTGAAATTATTGGAAAATTTAGCTTTCTTGAAGGTCGGGTGAGAAATTTTTCATAATTAACATATTCAAAAAACATGTTAGAGAGGACTTTCGCATAGTTGTAAGAAGAGTCCGTTTGTGAAGTGGAATTTGTCTCCAATATGAATAGTAATTATAAATACTTAAAATATGTCCTGGGAGAATTGAGGGGTGATGGCTCTAATGAGCCCCATGATAAACACTGTGCTTTGGTTTTTGTTAGGTTTGTTAGGGAAGGTAGCAAAGAATGAAAAACTGTGGCCGGCATTTATTGAGTGCCTAAAATATTACGGGCACTTTGCAAAGTAAAGTAAGTTTTATGTAAGTTAATTACATAAGTTATTCTTTGCAACTTCTTGAAATTTGGATTATTTTTAAGGTAGGGAAACTGAGACTCAATTATGCAACAGTAAGGTTAGTCTTTGCAATTGGACATAATTTGAGCTCTAGATTCCACTCTACGGAGCAATCTTTTGAGGTATTCATTTCTTTCTTGTGAGATATGTTTTTCTCTTGGTACCTAGACCGGCTGCAGAATTGAGCTGTGGCCTGTGCTGCTGTGACTTCTTTTGGATTTCAGTTGCTGGGGCAATGCCTTTCCTCATTACCTTCCCTTTTCTTGGCTTTGTTTGGCTTTGCCTCCATTCAGCGTTCCTCCTGGCTTACCCTGTATCACCTCCACCTCTCTGGACTCCACCATCTACCCCTTTCCAGCCTAAAGGCCTCCAGAGTGAGGATTTTTGTTTTTTTTTCACAAACAGCTCCTTGCTGCCCCCTCCTGGCTCAAATTGTAATTAAGGCATACCACCTGGGCATTAGATAACTGTGGCTGTCAATCCCATAGTCTTGCTACTTGGAGGGAAGAAAAGATAATTCTTCTCTCTTCTTTCTCCTATCTCTCCTCTCTCTCTCTCTTAGTCTCTCTTGCTTTTGCCCACGTGCACACTTACAACTCACTCCATTATTTATTCTTATTTTTTTCTATTATTCTTTTACTAATAAGTATTTTTCTGGAGTTTATCAAATCACTAATACTGGTTACACACACTGTCATCTTAGATCCATAACAATGAAAACCTTTCCAAAATTTTTTTTAGCAGAAAATCTGTTTTTCCTTATTAATGCAGTATACATAATATTAAAAATTTGCAAAACAGTGAAAGTCATAGAGCAATCATCACCTGTAATTCAGCTATGATAGATAGATAATCACCATTATCATTATGGTGTTACCTGTTTGTGTAATTTATATGATTCTGTATGCATGGTTTTATAGCCTGCTCTTCGTTTTAGCAATATGTCATTAGCTATTTTGGTCCTTTTAAATACTGACAGAGCCTCTTCTTTATAGGTGATGATACTTAAAACTTTGTTGGGGTCTTAAATCATCATAAGATTAAACTTCTGCAAGGCAGATTTTGGATATATGAACAGAAGTTTCTTCTGTATTCTTCCCACACTCTGGAATATTGGGCTCTTTATGCTGTGATGCTCTATAAATGTGGTTGACTGGCTGTTCTGAGTTCATGATGTGTTTTCCAAAATGGCAATAAAAATGGTAATGAAATGTTAAGTTATTCTCAGCTACTAAATTTCTAGTGCCAGGGACATCATAAATTGTCTTTTTGATGATCAAAACTATTTAACCATAAATTTCAACTAAGTCACAATAACCTCTGAATCTCTCTCCAAGCCCCTTTTATCCCATATGTTTCCAAAGTATCTGCATCATGACTAAATTACCCCACAACTAATTAGAGAATAAGAAAAGAATACAGTATATATTAAGGTAAGAGAAGTAACTGAATTTAGAAGAATCATTCTAACATAAAGGGCATTTGGGGGGAGATTTCACCCCAGCTACCCTTATTGCCAATTATTTGTCCATCTTGCTTCCTCTCTGGTCATAATGAAGACAATTCATATATACACTTTTCCTTTGCTTTTTTTTTAGAAAGCAATTAAGTAGTCTCAAAACCAAAGCCATATACCAAAGGAGTGCTCAAAATCACCAGCCCTGATGTTGTATTTTTTGCTAATGCTTCTAAACTTATAGAAGCTGGTGAAGTTAGTGGTTTTAGGTCCAATAACACCTCAAAGCCTGAAGGAGAATTTGTGGACAGGTATGTTGTTAGCTACTGTAAGGGTCAGCCTTAATGTGGAAGGGGCCTCTCCCCTTCTCTTCTCTCTTAGTGGTTAAAACAAGAAACAATATATTAAACAAAATGAAGGTTGACTTGAAAGAAACACTTAACTTACATGGACTTGTTCATATTTAAATAGCAGGGGACACAAACATGCTTTCTTTAACAAATTAATTAACTTTATTTTTTAGAGCAGTTTTAGGTTCACAGCAAAACTGAGCGAAAAGTACAGAGTTCTCATACACACCTGTCTTCATACATGCACAACTTTCCCTGCTATCAATACACCAAAGTGGTGCACATATTATTATTACAATCCAATCTGTGAACCCACAGTGACACATCATTATCACCTCAAGTCCATACTGTATGTGAGGGACTTGGTGTTGTACCTTCTATGAATTTGAACAAATATATAACAACATGTACCCACCACTGAAATATCATACAGAATAATCTCACCATCCTAAAAATTCTCTGGGTTCTGCCTATTTATTTCTCCCTCCCTCCAATCCCTAGTAACAACTAATTTTTCATATTGTTTCCATAGTTTTGCCTTTTCCAGAATGTCATATAGTAGAATGATACATTATGTAGCCTTTTCAGATTGGATTTTTTCACTTAGCAATATACATTTAAGATTCTTCCATGTCTTTTCATGGAATGACAGCTCATTTTTTTTAAACGCCGAATAATATTTCATTGTCTGGATATACGTTGGCTTATTTATCCACTCACTTACTGAAGGACATCTCGGTTGCTTCTCTGTTTTAGCGATTATGAATAATCTGCTATAAATATTTATATGCATGTTTTTGTATGGACATATATTTTTAATTCATTTGAGTGAAAATCAAGGAGTGTGATTGCTGGATCATATGGTAAGAGTATGTTTAGTTTTGTAAGAAACTGCCAAACTGTCTTCCAAAGTGTGTGCACCCTTTTTCATTCCCACCGGGAATGAATGAGCATTCCTGTTTGTCCACATCCTCGCTAGCATTTGGTGTTTGGGATTTTGTAGTATCTCTTTGTTATAACTTGTAATTCCCTAATGACACCTGATGTTGTCATATGCTTGCTTGTCATCTATGTATCTTCTTTGGTGAGGTGTCTGTTCATGCCTTTTGCCCATTTATTAAATTGGGTTGATTATTTTTTTAATGTTGCGTTTTGAGAGTTCTTTGTATATTTTGTATAACAGTCCTTTATCAGATGTCTCTTTTTGAAATATTTTCTCCCAGTCTGTGTCTTCTCATCATCGTGCTTTTAAAAGACAGTTTTCTTTTAACTTTTGGCTCTATAAATGACCAATGCAGAGAGTTTTTCTTAACATATTTAGAAAATACTTGTTTAATCAGAGAAATTGAATAAATTATACTTGCCCAATTATTCTTGGTTCTAATTCAGGAAACTTAAAATGCATTATGGTCTAAGGATACTCTATATCTAGCTCTGCCTTCTCTAAATGTTAAGTGGATATGACCTTGCAAAAAAGAATACAGCAAAGAGACTTCTGTTTGTCTAACCTTATGCTTAATGACTCTGAATGAATTGCTTTTCTGGGCACTATTTCCTGTTCAGGAATATTTTTGTCCAAGGAGATCAAGGACTTTTTTATTTTTTTTTTGTATCCCAGAGAGTACTATTATGACAAAGCCCAAGAAACTGAGATTAAATATATTTTAAAAAGTATTATATTTCAGTTCTTTATCCAACATTCTCAAATATCTTACAAATGGTTAAAAAATAGTTGTGTGATGTTATCTTTAGGGTAAAATATTGAAAAGGAAATGTTCACAGGACAGCATAAAATTTTCTCAAAAAAATAAATTTACAAATTTCTTTAAAAATACTGTTTTTGTTATTTCTTCTCTTTCTCCTTTTCATGCTTCCTTAGTTATTTTCTGAAAGTAGCTGAAAGTCATTTTCAATGTTTGAATTCCGTGTAATTCTTTGCCTATTCTATACTTGGTCATGATAGAGCATGATGAAGATGATAAAGTTAGAATTGTATAACTCTATATGTGAAATTTAATTATAGATATTGAGCGCGGTGGTTTGTTACATAATCTACCCTTTATACTTTGATTATATATGTATACTTATAATTTCAGAAATACTCAGACATCAGTTTTAGATGAGATCAATCAAGTACTTAAGCAGAATCAGATCATTCCAGTAAATACACACACACACACGCGCACACACACACACACACACACACACACACACACACACACACACACACAGGCACAGAACATCCTTTTTGATTATGAAGTGCTGTAGAAGTGTTCTGTTATTATGCACACAAGCATAATCTGTCTCTCTCTTTCTTATCCCTCTCCTCTCTCCTCCTGATACCCTCACCCTTTGAAATGTAAACGGAGACACAGAACCTCATGATAAAAAATATTAGAGACACATAACCTTTCTCAGCAAACACACTCTCAATAAAAGAGTTGTCCTGATTTCCATTTCATCTTTTGTATGATAAACATAGCAATCTTTACTCTCTCAGCAGAGAGAGACATTGTAGCAGTTAGCAGGCTAATAATGGAAGTGGGCTTTGTGCTTCCCCTAAGGAAAGCATCAGATAGGTTCAGAACCCTGCCTGATGACAACAATTTGAGAAGACCTGTTCTTGTTAACTGCTTTATTTAAGGGCGTGTTAGAACTAGTACTCCAAGTTCTTCAACCTGTCAATAGACAATTAGATGTGCTATAAAATGCCTCTCTACCATTCGTGTCTTTAGTGTGTTTAAATTGGGTGAAGTCACAGTTATTAGCCTGACAGGCAATGATGTCATTGACTCTTTGGGCTACATTTCTCCCTATTAAATAAACATGGCTGCGCAGGAGGGTAATTTCAGACAGCTGTGTCAGATGTTGCTTCATTTTGCAGATCTGCCTAACATGGAAGCTTCCTCTCTATTGAACTTGGTGTCTCTGCGTTGGAATAAATTCTCAGAAATCATTAACAAAGTAATTTTTAAAAAGGCTCCTGTCATTTCTGAGATCTCAGATTACAGCAGTTATAGTAATTACTGTTAATGATATGCAGCATACACAAGGCCTCTTAAGGAGACTTTTGTGGCCCTCTTTTTTGCAATCTTTGCACCTAAAACATTGTAAAGGAAAAAGGGTGCTGAGGATGCCAAGCCGTTTGCTGTCACCTCACTGTTTTACAATGTTTATGAGAATGCTTAGAAACTTCGTTTCATTTACACAGCCCCTCCCAGGCCATTGGTGCAGTTGCTACCTCTAGGTGGTTTGCATGTTCTAGTTAGGCTTCCATTAAAATTCACTTGGAGGGGAAACTACTACTCCTACCATGGGCAGGACTGTTATGAAGATTTATCATTTGCGCTCTGTGCTGGCTGCCAACAGGCCAGTTGAAAATCATCTTCTTGGGATATCATACCATAGTCATTTATGAGGCCCTTAAGGAATTGTCTTTTCCATAGGGTCCCTCTATGGAAGCAGCATCTGGCCCTGGTCATTTTGCTTCCTACTTGAATGTGGCCAAGAAGCAGGATTATCTCTCATGGAGAACTTCATACATAAGGATCCTATTCAGGCTTCCCAAAAGGCCTGAGGCTGGCTCTTAGAACAAGTCGAATTTTTTTTTACCTCGATTTACCGCAGAGTTAGCCATTTTTTCAGATTGTCTACAGGTAGATGGACATTTCCTCCCCTCCTTCCCTCCCTCCTTTCCTTCCTTCCTTCCTTCTTTCCTTCTATCCTTCCTTTGTCTATTATGTTTGTTGATTTGTGGCTCTTTTCTGGGCATGAAGCCTAGCTTGGCTTGCAGTTTACTTATTATGAACTGCCTCTCTGTCTTCTGTTGGGAGATGGGCATCACACCAGTGGTGATTAAACCTTCTGTGGTTCTTTAGATACCAACAAAGATTACTGGAGTCTTAAGAAAGCAGGGTCAGTGATGACCACTCTAAAAACAGCTTTACCATTAAGTCTGATTTTCCCAAGAGGAGGCAGGGTTCTTTCCCCCAGAGAAGGTTGGACATTGGAACTAGTGGTGGGGCCAGGGTGAGGGCAGTGTTTGTTGGAACAAAAGGAGGAGAGAAGAGTAAATAGTGTCTCTTTCAAGTCACTACATCATCTCTTTGCTTACAGAGAAGCAAACAGAAGAGCCAGCTGAGAGACTTATTCAGTTTTGAAATTTATAAACAAATAAGTTGAATTATTTTCATCTCATAGATATCTTTAGCAGTGCCAGAATAGTATTATACATAAGGGGAAAATGTTGCCTTTTCTGAGTGATCAGAATTACCCAGATTTTTTTCAGCATAAAATGTTTCCATAGATGACAGAGGGTATAGTGTAGTGATTAAGAGCATAGACCTGGAAGCCAGGCTACCTGGATTCAAATTTTGGCCCTGATTGTGATCTTGAGGTAGCTTCTTAACCCATCTATGGCTCAGTTTTCTAATATAATATATAATTATATATATTTAATTGGTTAAGAATACCATCTACATCATAAGTTTGTTATGTGGTTTACAAGAGCAAATATTTGTAAAACAATTAGAATGCTGCTTGCCTTATAGCAAGCACCTTAAAAGTGTTTTCTGGGTAAATGAAATGTTTGACCCTCTTCAGTAAGATGGAAATTTTAACATTAGTAGGAAAAGGAGGAGCAGCAGTGAAAGTAGCTTATACAGCATTATGTCAATGTAAGATGACATTGCTTATTTATATTCTACAAAAAGAGTTTAGATATACATTTTGCAGAGGGCCTATGAATTTTATTGAGTGATTGAGCACTCTGCTTGGTATTTGGTCCGCATTGCTATTTTTCATATAGATTCTATTTTACTAAACCTTTTCATTAGATTTGAACAAAATTATGGTCACAGTGGTTCCCAGGATCTTTCACCATGAAGACTCACTATAAGAAGCACTTAGATGAAGGCATTAAATTATCATTTATTGATAAGAAGCTAAACTTGGTGAATTAATTTTTTATTTATACATTAACCTTTAATAGTCATTTAACTTCAGAAATAGTCACAGACATATGGTCTCTCAATATCTTCCAGTTAAGATATTCTAAAATCAATCTTTTCATTTCCAGAAATAAATCCAATGTGATCACGTCATTTCCCTGATTAGAGCTATTTAGTATCTCTCCGTCATCCACACAAGATAAAATAGATGTGCCTTAGTTGGCATACAAGGACTTTCATAATGTGGCCCTAGTCTTTTTGGCCTAATCTCTTATCATTTCTTCCTTTGCCCCTTTCTTTAGCTCTAGAAATATCAAACTTATCAGAGGTTTACACTTTTCACCTTTGCACCTGGCAAAAGCTGTTTTCACTACCTGCAATATCCTTTCCAAGTCCTCACTCTACTTTGTACCTCTCTTCCTAGCCCATATGACTCAGCCTTTACACTTTGGCTCTGTGTAATCAAATTTCTAAACTCCTCTTCCATGCTGTCACTCTAATAAAAGTAAGCTAACCCTGTATAGTGCCTACTATGCGTGAGGCTTTCTTCCAATTACTTTGTATATTTTCACTCACTTAATCCTCATGAAAACCTTATGAGGTAGGTAGAGAGGGAAACTGAGTCACTAAATCATTAAGTTACCCAAGGTCATACTGCTTGTTGGTTACAGAACCTGAATTTGAAGTGCACTGTACTACACTAAAACAAGAACATGTTCATATTTTTCCACTTATCAAATATTTGTAAGTATTTACATATTTGGCACTTTGTAAATGCCTTCACAACCTACCAACATCCTCAACATCAAAGATGCTCAATAAATATTTGTAAGATGATTGTTCATTTATTTAAAATATTTGAAAATTAGTAAGCTGAACCCAAAGAAACATGTACAACTTCTCAGATCTCCACTTTTCTTTTCCATCTTGAATGTTTTCTAATAAAAACCACAGCAAAGATCTTGCCCACTGTTTTCTTTTCAATACTATATGTGAACATTTGCAATTGAACAAGACTGGGCCTCCTCTTGTCTCTTTTAACCTGACATAATCAACCACTCTCTCTTTTAACCACCTTCATTCTGACCACAATAGTTTCAATCACTTGAGTTCTCATGTGATGATAAACACACATTTACTCTACCTCGAAGACATAGCTAGCTCTGTTTTTTAATCTTCTAGCCAAAGGGAGAAGAATTGAAATGAGAATAAAAACCAACATTTTTTTGCACTCTAAAAAAGTCTCTCAATAACATAGTACCAAGATGTTCTGATTTTGAAGTAACAGTTTAATTATCCATTTTCCAGTAGAAAGAAAATGTCATGTATAAGATGACAGTAAACATTAGCATGATGCAGGAACATTTCTTGATTACTTTGCTTCAGTGGTAATTCTCACAATTCTATGTTGCATTTTCCTTTTTATCTGACTTTTTTTTTTTTGCATGTAATAGTTTACTCCATGGTCCTTTGAACAGCAATAGAAATGCCACAAGCCTTACCTTACTGCATCTTCTTTAATTTGGTTAACACTTTGGCTGGGAACACATAGAAAACATGACTACAACTTTGTCACAATAAAAAGCATCAGTAGCCATTTCAATTTTGACCAAAAAAAAAAAAAAAAAAAAAAAAAAACCTTAGCCAACTCACTTTAACTGTGGATCAGACTGGTTATTGACAGGAGACCACTTAAATTCATTTATTCACTGTATTTTTTCACCTGGTTGTTTTAGCCCCAAGGAGACACAAATTTAGGGCAAGTGGATGAACTGGACATAGCCAAATTTCTGTTTGTTCAAATATTCCTAATCTCTGTAATAGCCATAGAAAAATAATCCAGAAACTTACCTGTGAGAGTCTGCATTTTTAAAATTAGCATGGTGGAATCCTTCCTCCTGACTGCATTTGATGGTGCATGGGCATTGCAAGAGCGAACTTGTGATCCTCCTCCCCAGTCTGTAGTGTGATCTCCATCCTTCACCCCCATTTTGCTTCTCTAGAAATGTTTCCTGTATACTTTCCTATTGCATCAATGCAATTTTCTCCCATTCTGGGTTCTCTTGATCTCACATGTCTAACTCTGAAGAAATCAAATTTCTTTCTCCTTGTAAAGCAGTATTTTCTCTCACAATTATTCTTTGCTCCCCCAGGAATAAAATACAAAAAACAAACAAACAAACCAACCCAGGAATGTCCCTGATGAGCAGATACAAATCTATGAAGAAAGACCATGAGCTTTAAAAAACAGGCTACTTTTGCAGAGGATTCCTGTCAGCTGAATCAACCTTTAAATATTATCTAAATTGGAAAGAGGAGGAAACAGAATGAAATAGCCGGTATATTATGAATACAAAGAAAGTAGATCATGTTGTTTGTCGTCACATTTTCTGCAGTGTGTTGCTTAGTGTGATAGGATTTTTTGCAAATCTTGAAGCAGCACATAAATATGATAATAACCATTTCCCAGCACAGTCAGAGTGAATTCCAGTTCAGCTCAGTTTTTAATCTGTGTGTTGCAAACCAGGTTTGTGAACACTGATAATGTCTGTCTGCTCTCCTCCATCCTTACCTCACGCCCAAAACTGAGCTAATTTGCTATTTTAAACTTGAAATTGTTAATTCCTTGGGTGCCTTACCTGTGTATTGCAACCCTTCTCCTCAATTTGGTTAATTTTATTGATATGTATCTGAACACATCTGAGTGAATTGCTTGTCTCTCCCTCCTTGCCTCTGAGATCTGGATGAACTACAAGTCAAAGGAGAGACCCAAGAAGACCTTAGATTATTGTTACCCATCCATTTTATTAAAAATAATCTTAAAAAACATTAGATTGTGCTTATAGTAACATTCATAAAAACATCTTATTTTTCCTTGTATGGATATATTTATGTTCAAATAGCTTTTGGTGCTTAGATTAATTTTTCTCTTTGAATAATTACAGAATCCATATGAATTCTAAAGAACAATGTGATTCCTATAATTTTACAAATGCAATTGTTGTGACCTGACTAGTTACCTCTTAGTCCACAGATGGGGAAAGTAAGAGAGTGGTGAAAGTATCTTAAACTCCCTCATCCTTAATACTTTTATTTTCTTCAGAGTAGGGTGAAGATTTAAGGAGCTAGTAAGTCATTAATAAGCTTGCTAACAGAAGAGGATCTGGTGAGGCGTGCTTTCTGATGCCAAATATCCTTCTCACTTCTGCTCAATGTTTAGGGCTCCCAGAGAGAGAGAGCAGCCTCAGGGCCATAAGACACTGCCAAGTTCATTGGATGTTTCTTAGCAGCTTGGCCCAATGTGGCCCTTACTTTATCTATTCTAATCCTCTTTCCCTTGGGGCACAATTTGAATCAACATTCCTCACTTGTTCAAGATGCCAAGATGTTATGTGACCACTTAATCTTTCTATAGATCAAAAATGTTTGAAGTTTTTATTTTCATAAAAGTCTAGAGACCATTTCCTGGTATATGGGAATTTCATATCATATGGGTGATCTTAGCTTGACATTTTAAATATGTTGAATTGATTTTACCTAAGGTCCTCAAAGCAAATAAGAAAATCTAGAAGAGAAGCACTACAGCACCTTCATATGGAACCATAAAACCATCATGGTGATTCATCAACCGAAAATGTGGGAAAATGTTTAGACAGATTATGCTGTAGAAATCTTGATTACAAGGCCTTGGGGGAGGCTCCAAGATGCCTTCATTAATTTTGATGACTGATTTAGAAATAGAGCTAATGGGTTTTGGAAGACATATCAGAATGAAAGTAAAGAATGAGGCTTCTTGGCTTGTTTGAAGGAAATTGTTAAGCAGGCCTAGAAACTGTACTAAAAAAGAAAATCATAAATAAAACACTCAGGGAAAGAAACAATGCAAAGCATGAAGAAATTAGAGGATGCATATAGAAAAATTCTGTTTGAATGAAAAGGTAACAAGGGAAATTAAATGAATAACAAATTAAAGAAATGATGAAAAAATACCACAAAAATAAAACATTAAGAAAACCCTCTAAGAGAAGACATACACTGAGGGAAGGTATGTTGACAGGCAGACTGGAAAGTGTTCTGTCATACCCTGTGTCTAGCTAGCCCTTCCAACTCAACTGGTCCAACCCCAAATGTGTATTTATTATAGTCAAGGATTGGGTGATCAAATGTAATTTGAACTTTATGAAAATTAATATAATCAGATAGAAGATGAGATGCTCTACTCAGGTCAGTATGAAGACAAAGCCACAGCTTTGAAGAACGTAGCACTACTTCTCTAGGGTAAGAAAGAGCTGAGCATTTACATTATTGAAAGAGAACACTGAACTTTAGTCAGCATGAGGATAGAAGGCAGCATCTCCAGAGATGCTACCCAATGCAACATATTCTCTTTGTAACCAAGAGGTGTTAAGCTCCTGCAGTGCCCGTGTAAACTACACTTTTAACTATTTTGTCTAGTTCAAGTTATAGTTACAATTTTCTGATGTACTACAAAGAGACTTCTTTGAACCCTAAAGTGATCTGAGATGGCAGGGATTCCAAAGGCCTTGCTCAGCAGGCAGCAGAGACAGAGGGTGGAGGACTGTGCCAAATGAGGGGCCAATGTGACTTTTCTGCATTCAGTTTTAAGTCCAAACATACAGAGGTAGCCATGAAGGATTCAGTTACTTCCTGGGGTAGAAAGGTGTGTCATGCAAATGGAATGTACTTCTTAATTCCAGATAACTTTGTTTACCCATCCTGTGATAACAAGACATTAAGTACTTTTTTTGCTATCCCTGTTATCAGGTTGCTCATTCAAGCAGTTATTTGCTCTTTGTTCACTCATTCAACAAATATTTTTGGAGTACATTGACCATTTCAGGCTAATCTATGCTAGTAAATTATTTGCTTACCGACTATCTGGTCACTGCAAATGTAAACTATTTGAGGTCATAGATGGGCTTTTTTATACTCCTCCACACTCCTAAATCAGTCCCTGGTATGCAGTAAACAATTAATGCCTATCTAATTAATTTAGCTTAATTGAAATAACATTCAGAAGATGTGTGGATTTCAACTGGATAAATGCAGGTATGAGAATAACTCATTTGCAGAATAACTTGTCAGAGACTAGGATTCTGAATAAATGAGACCAGGGATATGAAAGTTTTAATTCCAAAGGCAGTAATAGAGAGACATTAAGTTACCCCATCAATATCATGCTTGAAAGAAAAGGCTTATTCTGAGAAGCAGAGTCCCAGGCACAAAGACAAGTCCAGAAATCTTTCTCGGGTGTTCTTAAAGCTGTATTCCAGGGAAGAAGCTGAAACTGGCATATAGAGAACTCAGTCAAGTGTCAGGTTTCAGGAACATGAGTTCACTCATAGGGCACTTGTAAAACTCTGTCTGATAACCTTCCTTGGTTGGCTCTTTTAGTATATTGTCCATATTTGACTATATTTGTACATGACAAATTTTCCCCAAATATAGTGACGTTTCAGTGCAGAACCTCAGATGCCCTGAGGTTTCTGAGTGCTTCACAGTTAAGCTGGAGAAGTAATGAGTCTATGTCAGGCTCAAGGGAGATGGATGGTGGTAGAAGGATGTGCTGGAGGAGCAGAATCGACTGACTGCTGAGGGCCAGACCTGCCTTTGTGCAGATGAGCTTGGTACTTAGAAGCTCTTGGCTTGAAGGACTCTCTCAAAGGTGTGTGTTCACCAAGACTTAAGTTCCTGCCAGTAAGGAGACAAGATCCTTGTTATTGTTATGACATATCTGTAGCACTGGGATGGGATGGAAGGATTTGAAAAAGCGATCCCCCACGTCAACATTGCCACCTCCCGCAACGTTTCTCTACCTTTTTGTATAGACTTGATTTCAGTCACAGAAAGCTGCGCTTGCTGGTGTTCCTGGATGAAAGTGCTGCAGAAGAAGAAGCTTTCTCCAGTCACTTAAGTGTGCATGCAGCCTTCTACTTATTGAGACCCAATCACCCACTTGCCCCCCTCAGCAGTGCATTACCTGACTCCTCTCAGAAACTTCCAGAGAACATTTACACTCTATTCTGCTTCTGTTAGCAGCTCTCCTTAGAGAGATTTTGGCCATGGCTCTTCCTCTCTTAAAGGATAAGCTCTTTCTACTCCATCAGGTATTTGCTACACATCAACAGTTGTTTATTTATTTATTTTTTTTGCTAAACTATATAACTTTCTGATTCTTGATACGAGAATTTTTCTCCATAATGCATTTATCTAAAATTTAAGTTTTAAAATATGTCCAACTAGATAAAATCAGGTTAAAATAAATATTCTAGAGGTAGCCAAAGGAAGGAAAAAAAAATCATAAACTTTTAAAAGAGCATTCAAAAATATGTGCAGTGATGACATGCCATTTAGTCTTGGTGGTGGCAAGAAAGTGTATGTATTGGCACTATGCACAAGCAATCTCAAATGTTATGAAGAGGTTGTATTGGTTGTATTCCTTAACTGTTTGTTTGGAATTTGGGAAGTATTGTCTCATACAGACAGTGTATTGATTGAGGATGAGCGTGTCAGGCTAACCCACAATAGGTTACTCAGTTCATGTAGTGGAATGGCAGTATGTGTTGTCAGACCACCTGGGAATGAGAATCTAACAGCCTTTAAAGTTGGGTGGAAGAATGGCTTTCCCTATTTCCTAGACATGGCCCTAAGCAAAGATTTAAAACTGTGAGATTTGCCCTGGTGTCCTTCTCCAACCTTCTCTGTGCTCTCTGCCCCACTCTGGGCCCCTCTGCAGTTCTGGCACACCCTTAACCTTCCCTAAGGGACTCATACTCAGGTACCCCACTCACCTTCCCCATGCTATTTTTAAGAATCTACCCTTCATCTCTCAATTTCCAATTTTCTCAGTACGTTTGCTCTCAGATAGGTGCTGAGAACAAATCAATCAGAACCAACCAAATCACATTACGTTGTGGAAAACCAACAATTTTTCTGTAATTTTTGATTTTTAAAAGAGGCTTGTTAACCAAAATGTGTAAGTTAAGGTAAATGGAGCAATTAAGGCAATCGGAGGCATTGGTTTGTAGGAGTGTGGGTAGCACCATTAGAAGCAGGTCAACTTCCAACTCCCACCATGGAACTCACATCTGGTGGAGTGTCACATCCTGAACTGTTTGAGTTTGCACTAGATTCATATGCTTCAGCACTTGCCTCTGGCTCTAACACCTCAAGACAACATCCAATTTGTCATCAAAAGCTTTTTGTCTTAGGGTAATTAACACAACCTACTAAAAGAAAGAAATGCAAAATCTCAGTATACGTACAAGATAAACGTTTATTTCTGTTCACACACAATCCTGTGGGAGCTGGGCAGCTTTTCTACAACAAGAAACTCAGGTTGCAGTATCATCTCAGAGTATTTCAATTCCAGCTGCTAAAGGAGCAACATGGAAGACTGAGCAGAGGCTCCAGGAACAGGCTGGACATACAACACATAGCTCCTATGCCCACTTTACATTGGCCACAGTTCCATCATGTGGTCCATTCTAACCACCGGGGAGTCTGGAAATGCAGAGGAGCACATGGATACGGTGAGCACTGGTGCTCTCTGCTACACTCTTACCAGTGGGAATGTGTTCGTGGAGTAAGCTCTTTTCCACAGTTCTTTTGTACCTGAAACCAGAACTTATTTGAAGTTCTAAAGTTTCTTCCCCTCAGTCCCTGACACAGTGGCAGTCATGTTGTGTGTGTGAGTATGTGTATGTATTAGTCCATTTCTGTTGCTTATGACAGAATACCTGAAACTGGGTAATTTGTAAAGAAATGAAATTTATTTCTTACAGTTCTGGAGGCTGGGAAGTCCACAGTCCAGGGGGCACATCTGGTGAAGTCTTCGTTCTTGGTGGTGATACTACAGTGACAAAGGGTGTCACATGGTGAGAATGGGCTGAGCAAGAGGGCTAACCTGCTCACCTGCTCTCCTTGTACAGCCATCAGAACCATGCCTCATTACCACCCATTAAACCATAAATCCATTACTCCATTAATGGATCAATCCATTGATGAAGGTACAGTCCTCTCATGATCTTATCACCTCTGAAAGGCCCCACATTTCAATTACCATAATAGGATTCCCCACCTTCTCAACACTGTTACAGTGGAGATTATGTTTCCAATACATGAACGTTTGAGGGACACATTTAACCTGTAGCAGCATCTGTGTATGTGTGTGGCATAACCCATGGCAGTGAAACAACCAGGAAGGCAGATGGAGGAGGCTAATGAGGTAGTGTGGAAAATGAACAGAAATGAGCAACATAGGTAGGAGCAGGAAAGACGTAGAGAAGTTGCTTTTGTATTGTGGTTCTGAAGTTAGGGGCTCTATCTGGTCCTTACCTGTTACTTGGTTTTAATAGCAGCCAGTAAAACTCACTTCCTTTTTCTCTGCTAGATACTTCTCCACCTAGTTGTTCAGATACAAATAGCAAGTCTAATGGTTCAGGGTCCAAGATAATTATCTCCATCCCTTTAAATTTTAGGATAATTACATTGATGCACCCCAAATATGTAGACAACTGTTTATAGGTCTAAGTCCTAATAGGAGGTGTACATCATTGAGAATTATGGATGAGGAAGTCACTCCACTTGACCTCCCTTATGTGCTGGTGTAGATTTCCTAAAAATTCTATGCAAGCCAGTTACTTGGGAAATGGAAAGTGAATAGTATCTGATACCTTAATGGGTTTACACATTAGGATTCAAGTTCAGTTTTGTAAATTAGGAAATACTCAGATTCCTGCTTGAGTGAACATTCCTCTAAATTGTCTAGTGTGTGCTCACTGTGTATTTACCTAGCCCCGATGTTTGTTGAATAATGAGGCTGCAGTTCCTCAAATTGTTTTAAAACTTCTGAATTGACTTTTAAAGCTTAAATATTTTATGTCTTTTGTTTATCTTATTTTCTTTTTCATTGAAGTTTTATTTATTTTGGGGTTTCCAACTGTGTTTCTGATATAAGAAAAAACAACTGCATGCTACAAAGAAAATGTAGCTAACAGGGCTGATATTAGAACACAGAGCAACCGGCCTGGTTTCGAAAAGGAGAAAAAGTTACATGTGCATGGGGAAACATCAGTATGCCATTTTTTTTCCCTGTAGCTGAAAGGGAAATGTGTCATCTTCTAGACAAGTTCCAATCACATATATATTAAAATTCAGATTATGAAGTATATATGACAGGAGTTGACTCCACTAACATTGCTTAGACGCTAAATCTGGGAAAATATAATTCTTATTATGTATTGCAGGTATGCCAGACTTGAGAATTTTTAGGATACTTTCATCTACTTCATTCGAACTTCCCAACAACCTCATGAGGGCGTGAATTTTTAATGGCCTTTTACGCTTAAAGCAAATGAAACCAGAGAGCTTAAGTGTCTTCCTGGGGTCACACTCTCTTTACGGTTGCATCAGGAATTAAGCCCACTTCTTCTGACACTTTGTCTAATTTTCCTTGTGCTGTAATTGCCTGGTGTTTCCTTCTTACCAAACTAAGACCCCAGTATCAGGAAAGCTACTTGTTTATTGGTTTTTCTAGAGATAGCAGCTCACTGCTCTCTAGTGAGGGGCTTTCACTCGATTCTCATTCCCTTTTACCAGAAGGTGAAAATACTAATTTTCACTCCCCTTTGGTGAGTACATAGAGAGGGTACACTGTAACAGTTGACTCACACTCCACATGCCATCCATAAGCAAATCCTATGGCCCTGTATGCAAAGTATATCTAAATGCAGCCACTTTTCGCTATTTCTGACTCTACCATCATCTCCAGTTTGTATTCTTGTGGTCTCTTGACTGATCTTCCTGAGTTCTTCTCCCTGAACCTCTCCCAAGTCTGACCCCATAGCTGGCAGACCATGCCCCTCCCATCTCACGACAAAATATTCCATATTGTCCTCCAAGATACACCCCAGGAACCTTTTTTGTACACTTCCTACCACTTCTTCCTTAGCTTACCATCTTTAGTCCCCCTTGCCCCCTTCCTATCCTTTTAATATGACAAGCACTCACTTCAAGCATCTGCCACCACCTGGGATTTTTTTCCTTGCAAATGTGTGCCTGGATGTCTTCCTACATTTATTTGGTGGGGTCTCACTACAAAGACACCTCTGCAAAGAAGCCTTTGAGATCATCTTATCTGCACTCCAAAACATATCATCGCTTTTTAATCCTTATCAGTGCTCATTACATTATACGTATTTTTATTCATTCATTTTCTGTCCTTTCCACTAGAATGTAAGCTCCATGAGGGTAGGGACTTTGATTTGTCATTATATTCCTGTGCCTAGACCAGTGTCTGACATATAGTGTTTAATAAATATTTAGACACTGAGTAAATTTGTTGAAGAAATAAATGACTCATGGGGTAAAACCGCTTGGGTCTTAATAGGGCTTGGCTATTTCTTAGCTAGATGACATTGGGTCCATTATTTAAGTTCTCAGTCTCAGTTTTCACATCTGTAAAATGGCAATTATAACAGTCTCTGTCCCATTATTAGTTTGCTGTGAATATTAAGTACGATTATTCACATACATTGCTTCATAGACGCCTGACATATAATAGGCTCTCAAAACTTTTTGACAACTATTGACTTTGCTACCCATGGATGAAATACATGGACAAAGCACACTTGTGTTATTCTCAGTGGAACTGTGCCCGTGCAACCAATGGAATGAGTGACTCAGCTCTTAATTCCAGCTGTACAAAATCTTAGATCTCGGTGTTTGGAGTTTGCATGATTGCCTTTCAATAGAAAATGTGGCAAAACCATGTTCAGGTTTCATAAGATGTCTTGTTTTCACTGTCATTGCTGGTAATGTCACTTTCTTTTCAGAAATCTGGCTAGAGGCAACTGAACCCTTTGTTTTACTTAATTTAAGACCTGGTACAAGGAAGGCCTCCTGATAGATTTTTGGGAAAAGGTTTTGTGGAAGTGGAATTATACCCATTTGCTTGAGTGAAGTGCTGGGCCTGGGTCAGTCATGTTGAGAAGAATGGTCTGACATGCTATCCTAAGCTCCCCGCTTTATGAGCTTTCTTAGAAAAGTCCAGGATCACCTCACACTTCTGGGGCCTTGGGCTGGGCCCTTTGCTGCCCTCTGCTCTCCCTGGCAATTCTGCTGACTCTTTCCAAGGCTTGGGCTGGATGGCTCCTAAGCTTTCTTTGCCTAGCTAGGCTTTCCCTCTGATGGAAGTGCTCTGACCATGGGTGTTTCAGATATTTAAGGGACTGTCACTGCTTCTAGAGCAATGCTGTAAGTACAAGCTTCACGGCAGAGGGAGTTAACAAAGGAAAGTGCTCCCCAGAAACCTTATCACAGCAACATTTGTGGGGACTCAACAAAGATACGTAAGAGAGAACTGCAGCTTAATGGGTTTATAATCCACAGAGGAGGTAGGATATGCCTTTTAAATGATAATCTGCAGATCAGGGTAAAAAATGATGAGGATCTGATAAATGATTTTATAGAAAGTGCTTCAGGAGACCCGAGGCTGGGGGATTTCTGAAGGAAAAGTCTGAGGCCCAGGAGGTCCTGTTTGATCTACTCCCACTTGAAACCAGTATTTCTACAGTTGTAGAAGCAGTGATGAAGACAGTACTTGTCAAGACCCTAGAGTTCAGCAGAATTCCTTTTGAAGCTTGTATAACACATAGATGCCTGGCTCCCACCCTCAGCGTTTCATATTTAATAGATCTGCAGTGAGGGACAGACACAAGCTGTCACCTTCTTCCTCCTCTGTCTCCTTCTTTTTTCCCACCTCCTCCTTTGCCTCCTCCTCTTCCTCCATCTTTATATATTTTATTGTCATATAATTAATACACATAAAATGCACATCACATATTTTGGGATTCAGTTCATTGGGTTTTAACAATTGCATACATCTATGAAACTACTTTCTCAAACAAGATATGGAACATTTCCATTACTGTACAGAGCACCCTTGTGCCCCCTTCTAAAACATTTCATTTCCCCTAACCTCCACTGCCTTCTCCCCTCAATTTCTGTTTTCTAGCCACAGTTACCTTAGGCTGTTCTTGGATTTCAGATAAATGAACTCACAAACTATGTACAGTTTTGTGTCTGGCTTCTTCTGCTCAATATATATATATATATATATATTTGGATTCACCCTTATTGTTGCATCAGTAGTTTTTTTTTTTAATTGCTGTCTAATATTCCATTGTTTGAATAACCTGCACATTGTTTATTACTTTTGTTTTGATGGGCGTTTGGATTGTTTTCAGTTTTTAGCTGTCATGACTAAGTCTGCTAAAAACATTTTTATACCTTTCTTTTTGTGAACATAAGTTTTTGTTTCTCTTGGGTAAATACATAGGAAAGAAATTGCTGGCTCATAAGACAGATGTATGTTTAACTTTGTTAAAAAAACACCAAACAATTCTCCAAAATGGGTACATCATTTTACATGCTCAACAGCAATGCGGGAGAATTCTGGTTTCTCTATATCCTCATAAATATTTGGTGTTGTTAGATTTTATTTTTTTAAATTAATAAAAAATGTTGAGCACCTTTTCATGAATTTATTGGCCATTTGTAATATCTTCCATGATGTATCTGTTCAGATCATTTGGCCATTTTTAATGACTTTCTTTGTCTTTACAGAATGTTTTTATGAGTCCTTCACCTACATTAAATACATGTTGTTCTGGTTAGATATATATGTCATTTTTAATGATCACTTTTGATAAACAGAAATTTTTAATTTTAAGTGTAATTCATTAATTTTTTTCTTTTATGGTTAGTGCTTTTGGGGGTCTGTTTAAAGAAACCTTTGCTTTCACAAAATTGCAAATATATTCTCTCATATTTTTTTCTATGAGATTTATATGTTTAGGTGTCTCATCAATTGAATGTGTGTACGTGTGTGTGGGTGTGGGTGTGTGTAATTAGGAAGGGGATTGAGATTTGAGATTTTCTATTTTTTTTTTTTAGATTTTATTTTTCTACCATGCAGATATTTAGTTATTCTAGCAGAATTTGATAAAAAGACTTGAATTAACCTGACGTCTTGGTTTTCTGCATTTTTTTTTAACTTTTATTTTGTCGATATACATTGTGGTTGATTATTGTTGCCCCTTACCAAAACCTCCCTCCCTCCTCCCTCTCCACCCTCCCCCCCAAACAATGTCCTTTCTGTTTGCTTGTCGTATCAACTTCAAGTAATTGTGGTTGTTATATCTTCTTCCCCCACCCCGTTTTTTTTTTTTTTTTTTTTTGTGTGTGTGTGTGTGTGTGAATTTATATATTAATTTTTAGCTACCACCAATAAGTGAGAACATGTGGTATTTCTCTTTCTGTGCCTGACTTGTTTCACTTAATATAATTCTCTCAAGGTCCATCCATGTTGTTGCAAATGGCAGTATTTCATTCATTTTTATAGCTGAGTAGTATTCCATTGTGTAGATGTACCACATTTTCCGTATCCACTCATCTGATGATGGACATTTGGGCTGGTTCCAACACCTGGCTATTGTAGAGTGCTGCAATGAACACTGGGGAACAGGTATACCTTCGACTTGATGATTTCCATTCCTCTGGGTATATTCCCAGCAGTGGGATAGCTGGGTCATATGGTAGATCTATCTGCAATTGTTTGAGGAACCTCCATAGCATTTTCCGTAGAGGCTGCACCATTTTGCAGTCCCACCAACAATGTATGAGAGTTCCTTTTTCTCCGCAACCTCGCCAGCATTTATCGTTCAGAGTCTTTTGGATTTTAGCCATCCTAACTGGGGTTAGATGGTATCTCAGTGTAGTTTTGATTTGCATTTCCCGGATGCTGAGTGATGTTGAGCATTTTTTCATATGTCTGTTGGCCATTTGTATATCTTCCTTAGAGAAATGCCTACCTAGCTATTTTGCCCATTTTTTAATTGGGTTGCTTCTTTTTTTCTTGTAAAGTTGTTTGAGTTCCTTATATATTCTGGATATTAATCCTTTGTTAGATGTATATTTTGCAAATATTTTCTCCCACTCTGTTGGTTGTCTTTTAACTCTGTTAATTGTTTCTTTTGCTGTGCAGAAGCTTTTTAGTTTGATATAATCCCATTTGTTTCTTTTTCCTTTGGTTGCCCGTGCTTTTGGGGTCATATTCATGAAGTTTGTACCCACTCCTACTTCCTGAAGTGTTTCCCCTTTGTTTTCTTTAAGGAGTTTTATTGTTTCAGGGTGTATATTTAAATCTTTAATCCATTTTGAGTTGATTTTAGTATATGGTGAGAGGTATAGGTCTAGTTTCATTCTCCTGCATATGGATATCCAGTTATCCCAGCACCATTTGCTGAAGAGGCAGTCCCTTCCCCAGTGAATAGGCTTGGTGCCTTTGTCAAAGATCAGATGGCAGTAAGTGTGTGGGTTGATTTCTGGATTCTCTATTCTATTCCATTGATCGGTGTGTCTGTTTTTATGCCAGTACCATACCGTTTTGGTTATTATAGCTTTGTAGTATAGCTTAAAGTCAGGTAGTGTTATGCCTTCAGCTTTATTTTTTTTGCTCAGTATTGCTTTGGCTACGTGTGGTCTTTTGTTATTCCATATAAATGTGTGGATAGTTCTTTCCATTTCTGAGAAAAATGTCTTTGAAATTTTGATGGGGATTGCATTGAATTTGTATATCACTTTGGGTAGTATGGACATTTTCACTATGTTGATTCTTCCAATCCAAGAGCATGGGATATCTTTCCATCTTCTTGAATCCTCTCTAATTTCTCTCAGCAGTGGTTTGTAGTTCTCATTATAGAGATTTTTCACATCCTTGGTTAACTCGATTCCTAAGTATTTTATTTTTTTTGGTGGCTATTGTAAATGGGCAGGTTTTCTTGATTTCTCGTTCTGCATGTTCACTATTGGAGAAAAGAAATGCTACTGATTTTTGTGTGTTGATTTTGTATCCTGCTACTATGCTGAAATCATTCATTAATTCCAAGAGTTTTTTTTGTAGAGGTTTTAGGCTGTTCAATATATAGGATCATGTCATCCGCAAACAGGGACAGTTTGACTTCATCTTTTCCAATATGTATGCCCTTTATTTCCTTCTCTTCTCTGATTGCTCTGGCTAGTACTTCCAACACTATGTTGAATAGGAGTGGTGAGAGTGGGCATCCTTGTCTAGTTCCTTTTCTTAATGGGAAAGCTTTCAGCTTTTCCCCATTCAGGATGATATTGGCAGTGAGTTTGTCATATATGGCTTTAATTATGTTGAGATATTTTCCATGTGTACCTAACTTATAGAGGGTCTTTGTCATGAATGAGTGCTGAACTTTATCAAATGCTTTTTCAGCACCTATAGAGATGATCATATGGTCCTTGTGTTTGACTTTATTAATATGGTGTATCACATTTATTGATTTGCGTGTGTTGAACCAACCTTGCATCCCTGGGATGAGTCCCACTTGATCGTGGTGAATAATTTTACGTATGTGTTGCTGTATTCTGTTTGCTAGTATTTTAGTGAGGATTTTTGCATCTATATTCATCAAGGATATTGGCCTGTGGTTTTCTTTTTTGGTTATATCTGTACCTGGTTTTGGTATCAGGATGATGTTTTCTTCATAGAATGAGTTTGGGAGATTTGTGTCTGTTTCAATCTTTTGGAATAGTTTGTAAAGAATCAGTGTCAATTCCTCTTTGAATGTTTGGTAAAATTCTGCTGTGAATCCATCTGGTCCTGGGCTTTTCTTTGTTGGGAGCCTTCTGATAACAGCTTCAATCTCCTTTATTGTTATTGGTCTGTTCAAATTTTCTACGTCTTCATGGTTCAGTTTTGGGAGCTTGTTTGTGTCCAGAAATTTATCCATTTCCTCCAGATTTTCAAATTTGTTGGCGTATAGTTGTTTATAGTAGTCTTGAATGATTCCTTGTATTTCAGATGAATCAGTTGTAATATCGCCTTTTTCATTTCTAATTTTTGTTATTTGAATCTTCTCTCTTCTTTTTTTTTTTTTTTTAGCCATGCTAATGGTTTGTCAATTTTATTTATCTTTCCAAAAAACGAACTTTTTGATTCATTGATCTTTTGTATTGTTTTTTGGATTTCAATTTCATTCAGTTCTGCTCCGATCTTAATGATTTCTTTCCGTCTGCTAACTTTAGGTTTGGATTGTTCTTGGTTTTCTAGTTCTTGAAGGTGAAGTGTTTGGTTGTTCACTTGCCATCTTTCCATTCTTCTGAGGTGAGCATTTAATGCAATAAACTTCCCCCTTAATACTGCTTTTGCAGTATCCCACAGGTTTTGGTATGATGTATCATTGTTTTCATTAGTTTCAAGTAATTTTTTGATTTCCTGCTTGATTTCTTCTTGGGCCCATATGTCATTAAGTAGAAGGCTGTTTAATTTCCATGTGTTTGTATAGTTTCCAGAGTTTCACTTGTTATTAATTTCTAGTTTTAATCCATTGTGGTCTGAGAAAATACATGGGATAATTCCAGTTTTTTGGAATTTATTGAGACTTGATTTGTGACCTAATATGTGATCTATTCTGGAGAATGATCCATGTGCTGATGAGAAGAATGAATATTCTGAGGTTGTTGGATGGAATATTCTGTAGATATCTGCCAATTCCAATTGGTCTAGAGTCTTGTTTAGATCTTGTGTTTCTCTACTGATTCTTTGCCTAGATGATCTGTCTAATATTGACAGTGGGGTGTTCAGTTCCCCTGCTATTATGGTATTAGTGTCTATTTCCTTCTTTAGGTCTAATAGAGTTTGTTTTATAAATCTGGCTGCTCCAACATTGGGTGCATACATATTTATGATTGTTATGTCTTCTTGATGCATCAGTCCTTTTATCATTAAGTAGTGTCCCTCATTGTCTGTTTTTTATGGTTTTTAGTTTAAAGTCTATTTTGTCAGATATAAGAGTAGCTACTCCAGCTCGTTTTTCTTTTCTATTTGCATGGTAAATCTTTTTCCATCTTTTCACTCTTAGTCTATGTGAGTCTTTATGGTTGAGGTGGGTCTCTTGTAGGCAGCATATAGTTGGGTCCTCCTTTTTAATCCAGTCAACCAGTCTGTGTCTTTTGTTTGGGGAATTTAAGCCTTTTACATTAAGGGTTGTTATTGAAAGGTGTTGATCTATTTCTAGCATTTTCTTGGTTGTTTGGTTGTCTTAGGTGTCTTTTGCTCCTTGCTTTCTGATTTACTGTTTGGTTTCTGTGTTTGTTGGTTCCTTAGGTCGTAGATAGCATTTTTGTTTCTTTGTTTTCTCTTCATGAATGCCATTTTACTATACTAGTGGGTTTTGATTTTTCTTGGGTTTTTATGGCAGTGGTAGTTATTTTTCAGGAACCAAACCCAGTACTCCCTTGAGGATTTCTTGTAAGGGTGGTCGTGTGGTAGTGAACTCCCGCAGTTTTTGTTTGTCTGAGAAATATGCTTCATATCGGAAGGATAGCCTTGCAGGGTAGAGTATTCTTGGCTGGCAATCTTTGTCTTTTAGTATTTTGAATATATCATCCCATTCCTTTCTAGCTTTTAGGGTTTGTGATGAAAAGTCTGATGTTAACCTGATTGGGGCTCCCTTATAGGTGATTTGATGCTTCTCTCTTGCAGCTTTTAAGATTCTCTCTTTGTCTCTGAGTTTTGCCAATTTGACTATAACATGTCTTGGAGAAGGCCTTTTTGGGTTGAATATGTTTGGAGATCATTGAGCTTCCTGGATCTGAAGATCTGTGATTTTTTCTATACCTGGGAAGTTTTCTGCCACTATTTTGTTGAATATGTTTTCAATGGAATCTCCATTTTCCTCCCCATCTGGGATACCCATGACTCAGATATTTGAGCGCTTAAGGTCGTCTGATATCTCTCTCAGATTTTCTTCAATGTCTTTGATTCTTTTTTCTTTTTTTTTTGTCTGCTTGAGTTATTTCAAACGGCCCATCTTCAATTTCAGAGGTTCTCTCTTCAACTTCGACAAGCCTGCTTGTTAAACTCTCTGTTGTGTTTTTTATTTCACTGAATAACTTCTTCAGTTCAGCAAGTTCTGCTACATTTTTTTTTCACAACATTGATTTCCTTGTACATTTCCTCTTTCAGGTCCTCTATACTTTTCCTCGTTTCATCATGATGTCTAGCTGAGTTTTCTTGTAGCTCATTCAGTTTCCTTAGAATTATCACTCGAAATTCCTTGTCAGTCATTTCAAGGGCTTCTTGTTCTATAGGATCTAGAGGTTGAGATTTATTAACTTTTGGTGGTGTACTTTCTTGATTTTTGTACTTCTGGTATCTTTTTTTTGATGTTTATTCATTGTGGCAGGGGGTTTCACAGTCCACCGGTTTGAGACTATTGACTAACTAAGATGGTGCTGTGGTTGCCAATTTGGTACGGCTACCTCCATCACTGCTCAGTTGGGCTCTAGTGCCTTGTGTGTGTGGATGCCTCAGGTCTTGCGCCTCTCCGGGGAGCCACCTCTCTGGTCAGCTTTGACTCTGCTGGGCTGCTGGATCACGGGGCAGTACTGCAGGGTGTGTGGTCTCTGCTGAGCTTCCACTTCCCATGCAGGACTTCTTCCTGTTCCATGCGCTCTGGCCCGGGCTGTTGGATCACGCAGTGGCGACCCCACAGGGTGTGTGGTTTCTGTCGAGTCTCTGACTCCCTAGCCAGACGTCTCCCCGCTTTGTGTGCACTGGGCTGGGCTGGGACGTGTCTTCTACAACCCTTGTCTATCAGCTGGGCCTTCAAGATCCTGCTCGGTACTGCCTCGCCCAGGAAGTCTACCAGGTTTCTGCTAGGCGTAGACGACCGGTCGCTCTGGGTGCCTTTGTAGCATTGTGTAGATCTTTCTCGGGACTTATCACCTTCCTCCTGGTATTGTGGTTATTTGTGTACTTGTCTTATCTCCCACACCAGAGTGTGAGCTCCTTGGGGGAGGAGCCCACAGCACACAGTTCACCTTTGAATCCCCCTGGCATGGACCGAGTCCGTTGCCCTCCTGCAGTCAGCTCTCCGGCAGGTTCAAACGAACTCGGGAACTCTCTGACCACACTATTCCTAACCAGAAATCAGTTAGGAGTTTTTCTGAACTGGTAGCTGCAGAGATGGTATCTGCCTCCCGGTAACAGGAAGTTTACCGGGGGCCGGAGCCCAGGGTGTGATGGAGTGACAGTCGGCCCAGCCCGTACTTCCTTGCCCTCCTGACACTGGCTGGGGATGCCCCACGCCACCAGCCCCACCAGAGATCCGTGGAGGGAGTGGGAGGGGAGGCCGGCCCGCAGGCCCCCAGAAGCCCCGTGCTGGGGCAAGCACGTGGGAAGGCTCAGTGAGGAGCCGAGCCGGGCGAGGAGGACAGGCTTGGCCGAGCTGGGCTGGAGCCGCCACCACCTGTCAAAATGGAGGCAGCCCCGGGGCCGGTGAGTGGCCCGGTGTGGCAGGCGGAAGCCGGGTGGGCATCCGCCCCCCGAGCAGGGCCGGGCCGGGCGTCACTCACAGGGCTGTGCCGGGTCGGGCGGCTCCCTCTCTGCCTCTGCGTCGTCACCATCCCCGTTCTCGGCCGCCGCCATCTCGGGCTGCTCACTCGGTCCCACGGCATGGCTCAGGCGCTCCCAGGAATCTTCTTTTATGCTGGCCTGAAACCTCGAATCCTGAATAGGGCAGCTGGCCGCCTTCAGTGCGGCCCCGGCCTCCGGGATCCTGGCAGCGTCAACAGTGTCCCGGTGCCGTGTTCTCTGTTTAGAGACTCGCTTTTGCAGCTAAGAAACAGTTCTTTTCCTGCTCCATACTTCAAAGCTGTTGCCTGTAAATGAGGCAGCCTCTCCTGCCAAGGGCAAAGTGGCGGTCAGCCCCTGGGCTGCACTTTCAATACCTGCCTCCTGCTTCCATGCGGCCAAGGCTGGTCCTTTCCTGGTCACTGTCTGTCCCCAAGCTTCACCCACCTCAAGCACCTGCGAGACAGTTATTCCAGCTGATCTCACCACAACCCCAAAGGTGTGACAGGGAAGGCTAGCATTGCTCCTGTGTGTCAGCTGGGTGAGTTAGTAGTTCGGTATTCTGCATTTTTAATAAGCACTTTATATTGTTCTAATGCAGAGCATTTAAGGACTATTTACTATATACTGCTGTGGACGAAAGGTGAGTGCGTTCTTATTTTTCTTTCCTATGGGAAAAAAACTACTAGCAGTGGAATAATAATATTATCTATAAACACTAGGGGAATCTCAACTTTATTGAGCTCTTGCTGCTTTACCTCAATTATAATGAGTGCTTTATATCTAATTTAATCTTTACAAAAATCCTATGGAGTGGTTATTATCTACATATGAGGACACAGAGGCTTAGAGAGCTTAATTTACTTGATTTGTTTGTCCAAAGACTCTCTTTAGTAAATATTGGAGTCAAAATCCAAACTCTGCTTTCTGACTCCAGGGTCACTCTCTTAGCTACCATGTTCTGTGCCTGCTTCATGGCATACTGACTTTTTAACACTGCTCATATCTCAATGTAATGATTCCTTAATGTGATGGTTCTCAAACATGTTTCTCTCAGACTAACCCCATACTCTATTGAGGACCTTAAAGAGGTTTTGTTATATGGATAATATCTATTTACACTTATTGTATTAGAGATTAAAACTGATAAACTTTCAAAATATTTATTAATTTATTTTTTAAAACAACAGAAATGAATCCATTGCATGTTAGCATAAATAACATATTTTAATGAAAAATACCTTTGTTTTCCAGAATAATAATCAGTGAGAATAGTGGCATTGTGTTACATTTTTTCAGATCTCTGTATTATTTGGCTTAATAGAAGTTACCTGTATTCTCATATCTGCTTTTTATTTAGTCTGTTGAGACATGTTGTTTTTTGTTGAAGTACAGTATATGAGGATAATCTGGCCTCACATGTATATGTGGTTGGAAAAAAGAGGAGTATTTTCATTGTGTTTTCAGATGATTAAGGCTATTCTTTGATACCACATCATAATCTAACAAATAATGTTTTCTTAAATATTAAATGCTACTTAAATGCTAGTTGCAATGTAGAATCTGAAACCTTAGTTCATATCGATGAACTTTTTAATCTCAGTTTAAGTGAACATTTTATTCATGCATGATTGTGTAACAATATGCTTTGGTCCTTTGGAAAATATAATGTGAGTTATACAAATTGTGGTGGGCACAAAAATGCATTGCCTCAATCTTCTTCTGCAGGGGATGTAACTGACTGACAGCACCTGCTGCTGCCCCTCTGGCTCCACCACCACATTTGTAGGAAGGTAATGCATCCCACAGCTGCACCCAGCCAAGGGCTGCACATAGCAGAAGCATGAATGCAGTCCCATTCCAGTGAGATGTGGACCTCCTTAAACTGGTGACTTTGGCCCCTGAACTTGCCACTGGTCTGCTGGAAACATTCCAGGAACTGTACTGTGGTCTGAATCTCTTCTTACTCCATCCACTTTCCTTCCTCCCTCTTTCACCAGTGTCAGGCCTGCACTGTGGTCTGAAGGCTGGCTCCGCCTTGTCTGGCTCTCTCCTTTCTCCTACATTGGTATCTCCATCAACAATTCTCCTGAATGCCTACTCTTATCTTAGCACCTGCTTTTCATTGGATTACAACTAATACACAGATCTCTGAATGTTGACACATTTTACCATAAAATATCAAAAACTCACTTTCCTAAATATCACCACTGATCCCATTAGAAAAGTCATGAGTACTGGGAAGCTGTCAACCACAAAGTGGAGGATACATGTTTTCCAAAATTCTAATTTTCACCAAAAACCTTAAATATTACCATTTGCAACATCACTGTCACTTGTTTTCCCCAAAGTGGAAAGCTTACTCCATTCAATGATGTGAAAATTTCTGCCAAATTCCATGTCTGAATAACCATAATAGTTACCTGTTAATGATTCTTTCAATTAAAAATCATGCTCCAAGAAGAAAGCCACTAGTTCAGCTCACCACTCAGGGAACTGGACAAGGACTTTTCCTAAGGCAAATCATCCTACTGCAGAATGCAGCAGAAGTGCTTTTAGTCTGTCCAGTTCATTTCAGCACACAGAATCTTAAAAAGACATGTACTTAAGGGTCAAGATTTAATAAAATTAATATGTTTTTACTGCTTCATCATAGACATTTCTAAGTGGAACAGATACTCTACTTCCTGCACATGTGGCAGTGAAGAGTACAATGACTACTGCTTGTGTTTGTCACCACTCACCTGGTTCATGCTCTGACCCCAGTCCTTCCACCCACCACTGGTTTTGCTCTATCAGTGCAAAAGTCAACACAGTGAAAAAGACAAATGATTCCCTAGTATTAATATAGTTATAGTTTTGACCTCACGGACCCTCTGAAAGTCTCTTAGGAACCCCCAAGGGTTCACGGACCACACTTTGAGAACCATTTCATGGAGGCATCACATGTTTGTTATATGTCCTTATGGGCCCTGAGGATGGACAACAGCACAGAGTACCTGTCCTTGAAGAGTTCTGGCTTTTCTACAGGAGACATGGGTTAGTAAATAAGTGGAATGTGCTGTGGGAGCAGAGAGAAATGACATCTTGGTTTTGTCTGTAAGGATCAGTCCAAACCAGGGAGGTGATTCTTGAGGCAAAGCAAGGGCTTGTCCAAAAAATAAAGAACGTAGGTACTCCAAAAGGAGGAAACAGCAAAATGCAAGTATGGAAAGACATGGCAGAGCATAAGACACTTGTCCAACTATCCATCTGAAAAACAGTAGAAAGCATTATTTTAATCCATCTGAGAGTTTCCAGAAAGTTCTAGTTATATATTTTTCTAGATGTTTGGTGCCCAAGTTACTACTCATCTTCAGTAGACATCAGAGAGCATCTCTCTTTTGTGCCAGCCACACTGGCAGACACAGATTTACATTGTGACCTTTATGTTTTTCTCTTGGTGGCTGCATCTTTATTATTTCTCGGAACATTATTTTTGTTTTGTTTTGTCTTGTTTTTTGTGTTTTACTAGGACCAAAACATAAGACACATCTGGATATTTCCCTGGATATTTCCCTGGATATTAGAGAACTGTGACTGATGTCATCAGTGATTAAGAATTATATTGTCTTCATATCTATGAAGCTCAAAAGCTCACATTCTTTGGTAACTCAGACCTGCTTTATTTAATATATACAAAACCATGAATTTTGAAGTCCATGCCCTAGTTTTTCCAAACATGCTTATGATTTGCTAACCATAAAGAAAATGGATACTTCAGATCAGAAGGCTACAGTGTAAATAAATGTACTTGTGCGGTGTGTGGTATATTGAATGTTTATTTATGTAAACCAGAGATTGCTAGGGAGAGGCTCTCTCTTAGTTCACCCAACAAATCACTATGATTCAGATGTTTCTTAACAACCACCTGGGGGAGGAGCTCAATCTTCTCATTTAATCTTAATCACCAGCAATCAGGGACATTTCACAACTGGGAAATATCACACAAATTATTAGAAGAGCAATCATAAGACATCATAAAAGACAGAAACATAGATTTTCCTGTGCCAGAGATTTACACACACTTACTTAAAATATTTAAAGATCTTTTCATGTCTCTCTCCTAGGCCATCACGTTTAAATCTGAGTTTTTCAAATAAAGCCTTGTCTTATGAAACTGCAGGCTCTTATAGACCAAATCATTCTATATGTAAACAAAATGAGTGGATTTTAACACTGAGATCATGTTCAGTTTTGTATATCTCCTCAATAGTTGGCGTCTTGATAGAAGTTTTGGTTTTGTATTCTGTCTTTATAAACTGGTAGCTATCTCTAGGCCAAGAAGTTCCTAGTGTCATGTCACCCTAGCGTTTTTATGGAGAAAATCATAAATTATAACAGGTAGAATTTCTTTCCTGAGCTCCCATTCCTGGATTCCTGCAGCCTAGGATGTCTTCTTTGTTCTCCTGTTCTAAACATTTTTATGCAAGTGAAGTTTTATCAAGGTAAACAATAACAGCAGGGAATGAACGGGGAAAATAAGAGACATGAAGGCAATCTCAGAGCATATGAAATGAGAAAAAGGGTAGAAAAACTGCTCTAACAATACCTCTAAGAATCTCAGTGGTTTAATGCTATGGTCTGAATGTTTGTGTCTCCCCCAAATTTATATGTTAAAAGCTAATCATCAACTGATGGCATTAGGAGGTAGGGTCTCGGTGGGTGTTTAGATCAGGTGATGGGCATAGAGTCCTTATAAAAGAGCCCCCATAAAGCTACCTTGCCCCTTCCACCATGTGAGGACATGGCTAGAAGTTGCCAACTATGAACCAGAAAATAGGCCATCACCAGACGCCAGTTCTGCTTGATCGTGGCCTTTCCTGCCTCCAGGATTCTAGGAAATACATTTTTGTTGTTTACAAGCTACTCAGTTGTGATATTTTGTTACAGCAGCCTGAATGTACTAAATTAATTAATAAATTGAAAGTTTGGCTTTCACACATGCCAGAGTCCAATGTGAGGTGGTGGCAATCATAGTAGTGGTAGTGGTGGCATCCTGCTCTCTGTACTCAGGGACCCACAATCCTTTCATCTAGTGGCTTCACCATATCCTAGGGCTCTGGATTCTCCTACCGGATTCTCTGCCTCCAGCTGTCATAAGGAAGGGAGTTGGAGGATTTCTGCAAGGTCAGGTCTGAACACGGTGTAGCTCATTTTTGTTCATCTTACATTGGGCAGATCTCTGTTGCATGACCCCACCTAACTGCAGGAGAGGTTAGGAACTATGGTCTGGTTGCATACTCTGGAAAAACAAGCCAGAATTTAGTGAACACATTGCATTTTCTTGTCCACATTCATTAAAGTGTTTTTAGTGATTAAAAGCATGATGGGTAATTTACATGTGGAAAAAACTCAAATTCATCCTAGTAGGTATGCTTTCATAATTTTGCTTATTCATTCAACAAATACTATTTTTTTAAATTTATTTTTTAATTGAAACATAATTTATTATATATATATTTATGGGGTACAGGGTTGACTATCAGTATTTGTGTACAATATGTGATGATCAAATCAATATTATTAGTAAGTTCATCATTACAAATCATAATTATTGTTTGTGCCCCATACCCAATCTCTCCCTAACCCCCTTTCCCCTCCTCTTTTCCCACCTCTAGTAACCACAGGTCTGTTCTCTCCTTCTGAGAGTTGAAAGTATTATTTCAGTCTTTCTTTCTTTCTTTCTTTCCTTCTTAGTTCCCACTTATGAGTGAGAACATGTGGTATTTCTCTTTCTGTGCCTGGTTTATTTCACTTAACACAATTTTCTCCAAGCTCATCACAACAAATATTATTGAACATCCAGTTTGAGCAAGACATTGAGTAAGACACTCAGTAAATAACACTAGGCAGAGAATATAACACAGAGAAATAACACAATTCCTGCCATCAGGAGCTTATGGTCTCCTACAAGCTGACACATATATCTTCTTTCTCATCAGCTTTCTTAATTCATCCCTAAGCTGCTGACAGTACAATTGTCCTCCCTCTCCACAGAGGATACATTGCAAGACATCCAGTGGATGCCTGAAACCCAGACGTCACTGAACCCTATGCATGCTATACATACACACATATGATAAAGTTTATCAGTTTATAAATTTTGTCAATTTATAAAGTTTGTGAATTTATAAATTAGGCATAGTAAGAGATTAACAATAATAAATAATGAAATAGAACAATTATAACAACATACTGTAGTAAAAGTCATGTGAATGTGGTCTCTCTTTCTCTCTCTTTCTCAAAATATCTTACTGTACTGTACCATGGGCAAATGAAACCACGGAAAACAAACACATGGATAAGGGGGCAACGACTGCATGGGAATAGAAAGGAAGGGAAGGCAAACAACTGTCCTCATTTACTATCCCAGAGGTGCCCCCAGCAATGAGTATGCATATTAATTTATCCACTGTTTGTCTAGGGACAAACCAGAGGAATATGTAATTTATATTTTACAGTACTTTATAATTTTTAAAATTTGTACCCATCCCAGAGAAGAGGAGTTGAAATTAGCAGTGTGATCTTATGCAAACGACTTGAATACTCATGATTAATTCCTGACCTATAAAAAGGGAATAATACTAGAAACTACCTCTTAGGGTGATTGTGAGAACTAAAAGACATCATTTTGGAACGTGGTTAGCAGAATGCCTAGCCCACAATTATAAAAAAAGTGATATTAACTAGTGTTGTTATTATTAATTGACTTTAAAAATGAAGGGTACCATAATATGTCATCCCAAAATATGCCACTTTGGTGTAAGAATTATTTTGAGCTGAAAGCAATTGAGAAGAAGCAGGTGCCAGAACAGCTCTCTGAACAAAGTTAACTAACTAGCCTTTATCTACCCATTAGTTTCTCATATATTTGCCTTCCCACCATTTGCAGCCCCTAGAGACTGAAGGTCCTTTTCCTTTGTCTTGTCACTTCTCTAAAAATTTATTGTTCTTTGTTAAAGATGCTGTGTAAGCCAGAGTTCCAAGCCACCTCTTTGAGAGATACTCGTTCCTTGAAATTATATAAAATATGCATGTTAATATGAAATGTACATGTTAATAAATTTTTGTTTTTCTCTTCTTAGTCTGTAATTTGTTATAGGGGTCCCAGCTAAGAACTCAGAAGATTAGAGGGAAAATTATTTCTTCCTTCCCTACAAAAACAACCCTGTGAAGTAGATGCTATTTCATCAGTAGGAAAAACTATAATTTTGAGAAATTAAGTGTCTAGGAAGAGGCTGCACACCTTAGAAATGACTAGGGTCATTGTGGAGAGAGAAGAGTGGGCATAAGATTTGGGGTGCCTGAGTTCTAATATTTGTTCCACAGGTGGCTAGCTGTATGACTTGAAATAAATCACTTCACTATTCTGAGCTTAAGTTTTTCATCTATAAAACAGGTTTCTAGAATATCATGTAGTTATTAAGCACCACAGCAATGTAGCACAATGCAAATTAGCTGATGAGTAAGAGGACACAGAAAACATCATTTGGAATTAGAAGTGAACTATTAGATCCATTCTGTTGAGCCTAAATCCCCTGATCCTAAGCCATTCTGGTGTTTGGAGAGTTTAAATCCTTCAGTATCTCTAGAAAGTAAGTAGAGTCTGAATAGTCTCTGTTGCCATGGTATAGGATATTCTGAAAATATGAATTTTGTTTATATTGAGGGTCTAATTCTGTACAGACCAAGATGCATATTCTGTGATTATCTTGGTGCTGCCACAGAAACAGACAGGATGTTGGCAAGTCTGTGAATTAACTTGTTATCCTCTAAAAATGTTTTTATGGTCATCATAAAAGCTTTTACTTGATTTAGTATAAGGACCAGGGAATAGCACTCTTTTAATATCCTTAAACCTTTATTAATGTGTCTTTTTTAAAAGAAAAAAGACTATTACTAATTCTAAGAGTATCGTGGAAATTCTACATTGTCTTATTGAAATATAGTTGCAGTTCAACTAGAAAGTTACAATTCAATTAGAGTTCATAGTACTTTTCATTCTGCAAAATCAAGTTGGCAAAAAATTGCTGCTGAATCTAAAGATCTTAAGTATAAAAATAATTGATGAAAAATTCCACTATCAGATTTATTTTGAAACTTCAAAAGTTCAGATGTTCATCTCATTATTAATCTTTCAACAAATTTATTTTTACCTATGAAGAAACTGAGTACAGTTGAGTCATGACTAATTGGTCACAGAGGGGAGGTAAAGACTTAGGTTTGCTAGACTTCTCATTCTGCATTTCCACCAACTGCATGTGGTGCATTCATCTTCAACTTGCTTTGCTTTGAGAAAACTTCTCTGAAATGTTTTGTTGTCAGATTATATCAACAGAGAGACAGTAGATGTTGGGGGGATAAATATAGACAAATAATCAGCTACACAAGTGACTTCATCTTCCTGAATCTCAGTTTTCTAATTTGTAAAATATCTAGAACAGGAACCCTTACCTCCCAGGATGGTCATGGGACCTAAATGAGGTAGGACCCATAAAGTGCCTGGGACTTGGATTCACCAATCATCATTTTCTTCCCCTTTTAATAATATCAGTTTCCCTTACTTGCACAAATTTTGTTTCAAAATCTGTGCTTAAACTCTTTACTTGAATCACCTCCTTAATTGCTCAAAACATGAGGAAGCTAAAGCTTCTGGAAATTAAATTAAATCCCAGGTCATCAGGTCAGTAAGTGTCAGAGACCGTTTCTAATTTAGATGTTTCTGACACTGACGACCACATTCTTGATCACCATGTGTATTTACTTCCTGTTGCGCCTCTAACAAATTATCACAAATTTAGTGGCTTCAACAGCACAAATTTATCATCTCACAGTATTAGAGGTCAGGAACCCAAAATTAGTTGCAGTGATTTAAATCAAGGTCTTGGCGGAGCTGGTTCCCTCTGGATGCTCCAGGACAGAATCCATTCTTTGCCTCCTGCAGCTTCTGGATGCTGCCTGCACCCTGCACTGGGGCCCCCTCCTTGATCCTCAGCCAGCGGTGCATCTGGCTTCCATCGTCCCATTGCCTTCTGTGATCAAATCTTTTGCTTCCCTCTTTTAGGACATTCGTGACTACATTTAAGACCCACTCTGATAATCCAGATTATTCTTCCCATCTTAAGATCCTTAATTTAATCACATCTCCAAAGTCCCTTTCTCCATATAAGATATACTCACAAGTTCTAGGATTAGGATCTGGATTTGGAGGCTATTATTCAGCTAACCACACCATATTTTCTTTATTTCCCTTTCCTTCCCTGTTATATAGTAACCAAGCTTTAGCTTTATCTCTTAACTGCCTTGTTCTGTTTAGGTTAAAGTCAATCCCTTGAAAGGTTTGTAAAAACAAAAACAAAAACTTGGCTTGGAGGTGCCAAGATCCACATGCTCAGAGAAGTTCAGTAGGACAGGGGGGTCCTGGGTATTCTGTAGGGTGAAGGACTCGCAGGCAGCAGCCAGCCTTACTCACACCTCAGCAGGCTGAGAGCAGCAGGTCTGACTCAAGACAACCACAAAGGAGGCCAACACGTGGCCCTCCCTGACTCATGATATAAACTGAAACAGGTGGATTTGAATATCCGAAGACCTGGCCTGGACGGGCTCCAAAGTTTCCTTCTCCTTTTCCTGAAATGTTTAATTTTCATCACTGATCATGAGAGCTCTGTTCATACTTCTGGAAAGGTTGTATAAGTTTGATTAATGGCAGAGATGAGGTCTTCAAGTCCTTTTGTGATTCACTTTAGACATACCATTCTGTAATTTTTGTATCTATTTTTATCATCAACTCATTCTTCTTTGTATTTATTTATCCATAGTTGAACAAAACACAGGGAGTTTTATGAAATTTCTAATTCTTGATGCCAAGAAAAAAGCAAGGCAAATTATCTACACTGGTCTTTCATATATTTCTTACAATAATCTCACTTCTGTACTTGTGTATATGGTATATAATTTTATGGTAAGTGAAAATCTGAAGAGTTTTTAGGAAGTTATATTTAAATAATAATTAAAAAAAAAAAAAAAAATATATATATATTGTGACCGGTAAGGGGATCAGGGGATCGTAACCCTCGGCTTGGTGTCGCCCGCACCCTGCTCAGCCAGTGAGTGCACCGGCCATCCCTATATAGGATCCGAACCCGCGGCCTCAGCGCTCCGAGTGCCGCTGCGCTCCCAGCGCCGCACTCTCCCGAGTGAGCCATGGGGCCGGCCATTATTAAAATATTTTTTAAAAAATCTGTAAGCCTGCCATTCTATAAATGAAATTAATAGATTTAGTTTTTCTCCTTGTTTTCCTGGCAATTCAACAAATAATCTCTGATCCTTTTCTATTTCTTCATTGTTAGGACTCGTATTGCTCTCTGCCATTTGCAGACAACATATGATCATTTTCCTCCAGGTAACTAACTCCTAAGAGTTAAACCTTGAACTTATTGTTGCTCAACTCTTTTCAGAAGCTTAGGTGAAAGAAACAATATTTATAGAATAATCCCCCCAAAATATTCAACTCTTATATTCCTTTAGTTACTTTAAAATCAATCTCCAGATTAAGCAGATTAGTAGAGAGGACTGCATAAATGGACTTGATCGTTCGCCCCTCTGCAGAATTGCTTGACTGTATGTATTGTGTCTGATATTACCCTACTGACCTGCACTGAAAGACAGTGTAAGAAAAAAACCACAGAAGGCAGCCTAAGCCAGGAGTTGGTATCAGAACCTAGTTGAGCAATGCATATACTCTTTTCTTTTCTTTTGGCCTCTGGGATAACAAGGGACTTGGATTAATTTTTTTTTCCCTCATGTTTTGAGGACGCAACCCTTTATTTTGAAGGTACTGCCTTCGATGAACCTATTTACCATAGAATGACAAAATCCTACCTTTCCTCCCCAGAACAGAGCAGAATGTGTTCCTACAGGTGGTCACAGCATATTTATCATACTTGCAATCTTCACATTGGTTCTCTGTTATGTTGCCAGGATTGATTCCTGAATTTCTTTTTCTGGTTTCCTTAAGGCTCTTAGCACTGTCTTTGTCCATTCGGTTTAGCTGGCTTGGCCTCCACCACATCTGTTGGTGTGATTGCATTCATTCACTTAGCATCAAATGGGCTGGATACCTGGAAGTCATGCTTATTTCATTTGTTTATAGTTTTGTGCATTTGATTCAAGAGGTTGTTGGCTTTTTCTGGGTCTTTAATTTTTTTTTTATTAATATTTCTTTTTTTTTTTTCCCTGAGAGTTTGTGTTATTTTTTTTAGGAGAGAAAATTGCATATAACTCAGAATGTAGAGACTCAGTCTGTAGTTTATTCTGGGAATCACCCTTAAAAATTTTCCTTCTGTGTCTGACTTGTGTACCTTATGGCTACTATGAGGATTAATGCTTGTGTAGTATTTTCTGGAGTTCAGAACTTTGGAAGAGAGGCATGATATTGACAGTGATATAAATATTTGTGTGGAGATGGTTATTTGACCCACCAAAAAAAGCTACAAAACCTTTAAAGTGGTTTTACTGGAGAGAATACTTGTAAGAGATGCCAAGGGATTGAGGATTATCCATTCCTGAGAATAGTCACATATGGTCTAGCTCTCTTGAGAAGTGGACAAGACAGAAGTGATCCAGGGACAGATTGCATCCAGGTAAGGTTTCTGTGTCTTAAGTTATGTTACTGAGAGAGGTCAATTGAAATCTACCTCTTTATAGTAGCCTTGATTTCTATCAGTCTAGGAGCAATAGATGCATCTGAATAGAAGACAGGGTAATGTTCTGTGTCAGTTCCCAAATCTACTGAGTCCTGTGATCTTATTACATTTATGATAGAAATATATTTCAGCTTGATGTTTTTAAAGCTATGAATAATAATGACATGATGATATGATAAGGAACACTCTTTAAATCCCTTGAGGTATGTTTGTTTGAACAAAATTCATTCACATTCAATATCATGATACCGAAATAGTGACAGAACAAAGAACATTTAGCTACTAGCTATGCATTAAGCTAGCTTTAATGACAGTGTGAAGGTGGATAAATTTTCTGAGAGGAATTTATCATCTTTTCAATTTCTTAATAAGCTGTGAAACAGCTGAGTTTTTATCTTCTTTAGGGGAAACAGGTAACAGAAAGAAAAGCTGGGAAAGAAGAAAATGTCTGAATAATGTGGATCAACAAGATGCTGGTTTGCAATTTTCTACTTCAATACAACTCTTCCTATTTTTTAAAAATAATTTTTATTTTTTTTATTTTTAGTAAAAGAGAAATATATAATCTGAAGGTTTCTGTCAATAGTGGCCAACAAATTAGATTCCTAGTTTTAGAAGATTTGCTTAATGAGCAGCAAATGAGAAAAAGAAAACATGAACACAGTTAAAGGATGGGGGTAGGGTAGTCTGGTGAAGACCAGATTGAGAGAGATACTGTTAGAAGAGGCAAAAGCTACAGGGTATTGAAGAATGGGGATTTAGGGGGTGAAGTGGGATTATATGCACTATGGGTGATAATGGGCTTTATGGTCTATGTTCTAGAATAGCTGAAAGACCTTGAGTTATCCTAAGAGAGAAGGGTTCCTTAAAAGCCAGAGGTGTATACCTAATTCATAGTAATTACTGATATTTTCCTTATTATAAATGTTTAATCACAGCCTTGATTTCCTAGCTCTCTGCTAATAAACTAATTCAGCTGTAGGACATGAAATGAACAAGATGGTACACTTTTCAATATCAAGATGATATAGTGATCAGAAACAGGTCTTTTGCAGTTAGGGAGCCCTGCCTCTTCCACCTACCTTGGGCAATTTTCTTAAGCTCTTTGAAACGGTTTCTTCATCTGGAAAATCAGTTTTATTAATACCTGCATCATAGTGGGTGATGAAGGATGTAAGAATTAAATGACATAAAATGTGCAAGTTGCCTGACTTGTAATAAGTGGTCAAAATATTGTAGTGGCTGCTGTTTTACTTATTATTGCTATTTCTAAGAATTTAAGTAAAATCATTATTCTGTGGAATATCTTAGTGATATGTGGTGAGGTGAAACATGGAAGAAGCTAAATGAATGTAAAATAATGATTAAGAGTGCAGTGTATGAACAAAAGGTCCAGGGGAAGAGTGTGACCCAAAGGCAAACCTTTCCAGAATGCTGACCAGACAAGTAAATGTTTGGCTGTAAGAAGCAAAGCAAATATGCCACAAGATCAGAGCCCTCCAACAGGTTCATGGAGCCAAAGCTCTGGGAATCGACCACCCCCAACCCAGGTCACTTAAAACATCCGGATTTGTGAGATGCCAGCAATGAGAGCAGGTGCTCTCCAAGTCAGGAAATGCGGCTTAAAAAGAGGATGTGATCTTGTCAGGGTACACTTTCATTGGAGTGGTCATTTTGGTGTTTATTTTGAACAGAAAGCCTGGTACCTGCTCATGGATGACAATACACACCCTGAAGCTGCGATAGAGATTAGTTCTGAACAGGGAGGCAGGAGCCCTCTGATCTAGGTTTGTTTCACTACTGATATGACTGAAAAGCATGGCAAGATATATAAACTCTCATAAACTCTTGGAGGCTTGGTTCTCCATGGTGAGCAAAAGGACTGCACAAGATGACCTTTAGGTTTCCCCAACTTGTTAGTCTATCTCTGTGACTACACATTTGCAAGTCATAAATTTTTCACTAGAGATTTATACCTTGCTAATGGTAAAGAAAGCCTAATTTGTTTTCTTTTTTTGCCTTTTTTATTGGCTGACCCAAATGAGTGTTAAAAGTAGGAAAAGGAGATTTACCATATGAGTTTTTAAATTAACTGAGCATTGGCTAGCGAGTCAATAGAGTTCAAAAAGTTAGTATACAGGGTTAAAACTTACACTCATGTTCACATTTATATAGGGAACATTTTTCAAAAAGTAGACATTTATGGTGAGTGAGGCTGAGTGAAAATGTTTGCATGTGGCTGTCTCTGGACAGCTTGAGAAAATTTAAAATTTTAAAACCAGAGGCCACAATGATGTTAATTTTGTTTCAAGCTGTCTACTGAGGAAATGATATCTTTTTTATTAATGAACAATTTTTTTTTTTCATCAAGAACTAGGTAAATATTTAAAGTAGAAATTCAAGTATACTCAGTCCGCTGACTTGATCTCAAAATTTAGAATGGGAAGTGGACATTGATATGGTTTATGGGGATGTTCCAAGATTGATCTTAGCTGCATTTCCTCTTCCCCCACAAAATTGCTAGACAATATCATGGAATACTTAACATTTCTGCTATGCCTTTCACAAGCTCTGGGGAATATCTTTAAGGGAGATATGTTCAGTAATTTACATTTCATTTATTTCTCCTTGTAAGAATCAGAGGTTTCCAAGAACTTGCAAGAGTTGCATTCCATATCTTCCACAGCATTGGATGTAATACTTGATGTTTTTCTTATTTTCAAATGTGGGAAATCATGCTTCTAGGCAGACATTCTTGGGTCATCCCTAAAGGCAGTAGCATGATAGTAGCCAAGAGGCCTCACAGATAGTGGAAAACAGGCAGGCAGAACAATGTATTTTTATTTTTTACTGATCTCATAGACATTTCACTGTGTCTTAAGAAATAGAACACAGTGATGGTGCTTATATCTTGCTCAGATTTTCTTTGGTCATGTACCATCTACAGAATTAAGAAAATAAATATCTATGTTCTCCTCCCCCTTGTCTCCCCAATGTCTCCAGACTGTGGAATGTTGGGATTCATACTGTGAATGCTCTGAAAATCAATTATTGTCAGATTTCTGTTTTCAGGGCTGCCAGACAATATTTTGGCTCAGCTTCAGTCCATTTGGAACACAGCTGTTAAGTTGTTGACAAAAACTAAGGAAATATGAACATGTTCCACCCTTTGAAAAAAAATTACATTTGCTGGCAACCAACATGATGGAATTAATATTTTCTTATTGAAGAGCAAGTTAGTACCACTCTCTGGCATCCCTTTGGGCTGAACTGGTCATTCTTGTGTTCCAACACACA
Source organism: Cynocephalus volans (assembly GCF_027409185.1). NCBI lineage: Eukaryota > Metazoa > Chordata > Mammalia > Dermoptera > Cynocephalidae > Cynocephalus > Cynocephalus volans. The sequence continues at coordinate 217,135,057 of NC_084460.1, read as the reverse complement.
TGGCACCCTTCATTCACCACTTGGTGTATTCAGAATTTACTTTTGATCATGAACTTAAGCTTTAAGTTACTCTGTTAATAACTGCCTACAACTTAAAATTTTTCTGGGATTTAGTGTCTCATTGATTTCTCCACTTCTCCAGGTGCATTTTTTTTTTTTTTAAAGACTATTATGGAAAGTCAGCATTGATTTATTTCCACAGGATTAGTAGTTACATTATACTGCATGCTTTTCTCTGCAAATAATAGAAAAATCCTACTCAATTAAACAATAAATAGTATGTTACTATTTATCTAAAAAGGGAAATTATATATATGTGTGTGTATATTATATATATATATATATATATATTTCATTGTTAAAAATAAAACCGATGGAAAGATAAACCTTAACATTTTAAGAAGTTTATCTATGGGGAGGGAGAGTACAGGGTAGAGGGGACAGAAATAAAAACTAGATTTCCTTGAATATATCTTGTTTGTCACTTTATCTTTGGAATTATATAAGTATTCACTTAATAACAACAAAAAATTAAATACATATAAAAATTCTAAAAATTAAAATTTAAAAAAAACGAATTTAATTAGCTAGCAATTAGCACTGCCCAATAGAACTTTGTGTAAAAAAGAAAATGTTCTGCGTCTCTACTGTTCAATATATAGTAGCCTCCAGACACATATGGTTATTGAACATTTGAAATGCAGCTAGTGTGACTGAGAAACTAAATCTTAAATTACATTTAATTAGTTTAAATTATACGTTTAATAGCCATATGTGTTTAATGGCTACGAATACTAGACAGCACAGAAACAGAATAATCACACAGAAAGGAACTACTTGAAGTGATTTTAAAATTCAGTAATTTGGTTGTATATTTTCTAGTGGGGTAAAACCTAAGGACAAAAAAACCTTAGAAATAATATTAAGCTATTTTAAGGGGTAATATTTTTGATAGAAATATTGGGATTATTATCCTGAGTCTTTTAAGTATATATTGTGAGATAAATCAAATGAGTATGTCGATGTCTTTGAGAAGCCAGATTTTTGGCATGATTTGAAGAAGATACAGATTGAAGGCTGATAAGTTAATCAATTTTGAAACATCTATATGAGTTCATGATATATGTTTTCTTAGAAAAGAGTTCCCAACTCTGTCCACTGAAAAGGCCTAGAAGCAATGACCAGCCCAGTAGCAATAACACCCCAAGAGCTCAAATATGGTTTCTAAATGCATTTTCCCACTAAAAGGAAACAGGACTCATTGGAGAAATGGGTGACTCAGAGTTTGGGGAAGGTAATCTATAAGATGAGTCTGGAACATTTTGGCATAATAAAAAGCAGGGATGCTTTCGAAGACTAGTAGAATTATGCCAGAAAAACTCAGAGCCAATTTGAAAAGTTTCCACTGACCAAACATGGACAAAAAAAAATGCATACCAGTATAAATAACAACTGCAACAAATGAAAAAACTTCAAATATGTTTATATCATAGGTTTCTATTAATACTTTAAAAGCTCATGTATCCTTTAAAGATGTGAGTACAAACTCATTATTTTGAGAAGATAAATGACCAAGCATTTGTTCTGCCTTTTCTGTACAAAGAATGATGACCAAAGAGTTTATAAAAGAAAGTTTCTCTATGTAACACTATTCTATCTAATAAATGAAGTAATGATAAAATTAGAATATCACTATCTTTCAGCCTCTGACGTATTAATGGATCTGGGCAATAATTACTAATGGATAATAACATGTCAAAAAGATGCTAAAAGTACACTATGATGAATGTACACTGCTTTTTGTTTATTTTAATTTCGGTTTTGTTTTATTTGCTGCAATACTCCCAAATTGAAATACAATATACATATATAAAGTTGTTTCGCAAAACAATCAAACAAATGATAAAACACAGTCAAACCTAAATCTGATCAAGCCTCCAGATTTAACTACCCATTTATAGAAACTACAAGAAACAGAAGACCTGGTAAAGGACGCCATAAGTGTGCAATTAATGAAATCAGACTTTACCACAGTAAGAGTCAATAGCCTATGGCATATGGGCCAAATTAGGCTTCTTGCCTATTTTTGTTAATAATATTTTATTGGAATACAGTCTTGCCCTTTTGTTTCATATTATTTATGTTGCTTTTATGCTCGACCAGCAAAGTTGAATAGTTGCAACAGAGATCATATGTCTCTCAAAGCATAAAATATTTATTATCTGGCCGTGTATAAAAAAGGTTTCCTAACCTCTGCTTAACATGACAAAGTTACCTATCTCATCAACAATAACAATAGCAACAAAATACTTCAAGGCAAAAAACAAGGGAGATGTGTACAGAATGATGAGGTGGAGAACCTTACAGACCAACTGTTATTTAAGAGTCCTGCCAACCAATCACACTATATGGACTTTTATTTGGATCTTGATTCAACCAACCATATTATAAAGCAACTCTTAAAAGACCCAGAAAAATCTTAATATTGCTCGTGTATTAAATATTTTTAAAAATTACAATAGCCAAGAGTTGGAACCAGCCCAAATGTCCATCATCAGATGAGTGGATATGGAAAATGTGGTACATCTACACAATGGAATACTACTCAGCTATAAAAACGAATGAAATACTGCCATTTGCAACAACATGGATGGACCTTGAGAGAATTATATTAAGTGAAACAAGTCAGGCACAGAAAGAGAAATACCACATGTTCTCACTTATTGGTGTGAGCTAAAAATTAATATATAAATTCACACACACACACACACACACACACACACACACACACAAATGGGGGGGGGAGAAGATATAACAACCACAACTACTTGAAGTTGATACGACAAGCAAACAGAAAGGACATTGTTGGGGGGGAGGGGGGGAGGGAGAAGGGAGGGAGGTTTTGGTGATGGGGAGCAATAATCAGCTACAATGTATATCGACAAAATAAAACTTAAAAAAAATAAATAAATAAAAATAAAAAATAAAATAAAATAAAATCAGGAAAAAAAAGAATTACGATTTGTAACAATATATATGCTAGTAATACTGATTTAATCAACATATCTCAATGTTCAACCCCAAAAATATGTATAATTGATTTTGATTCAATAAATAAAATAAGTTAAAAAGAAAATTTCAAAAAAAAAATTATTAATTAAAAAAAACTATATTACTGTTATGTTTTAAGAGATCTTATGTTTTAAGTGTATATTGTGAATTGCTTACAGAAGAAATGATATGATGTCTAGGATTTGCTTCAGAATTATCCAGGGGAGAGGAAGTGGATGGGAATATAGATGAAACAAGATTATATTCACATTTGTGGAAAGCAGTGTCAAAAAAGTGGGTTCGTTATACTGTTTTCTCTACTTTTGTATAAGTTTGAAAATTTGCACAGTAAATTTTTTTAAAATGTCTTTTAAAAAATGGAACTTATGTTCTAATAAAGGAGAAGGAAACAATAGTTAAGGTAAGTAAATATATTCAGGGAGTTAGGTGGTAAAAAGAGTTTAGTAGAAAAAACAGTAAAAGTTTGAGGAAAAAAGGATATGAAATGTTGACATGGAAGTGTTGACATTCTTGAGAGGTTGACATGGACCGTGTGATACATAGGCCATATATTCTACCTCTAGGTCCAGGGAGGGAGTTGGCTTCCTGAGCAGCACATGGGAAAACTGGGCAGCCTAAAGGGATGCTTGCAAGTGTGCCCTCTGGATCCAGACTTCTGGTCCAAATCCTAATTCTGCCACTTACTAGCTGTGTGACCTTGGGCAAGTTACTTACTTCTCTGTGCTTCAGTTTCCTTATGGTGTATAAATGTTTGGTAAATAAATTTTAAATGTTTGGTAAATAAATTTGGGAATTAAAGCTGAAATTCTTAAAAAATGAACAGCCTTATTATCAGTACAGTGACTTTTCAATATTCTAAAACAGTGTTTCTCCAATTTCAGTGCACATCAGAAACAACTAAAGGACTTTTTAAGATACATGTTGCTAGTCCCTACATTCCTCCCCACACCAGAGTTTGCAATTTAGTAGGTCTGGTGTGGAGTCCGAGACTTTGCATCTCTAACACGTTCCCAAATGATAATGGTGATGCTCTTGTGTGGGACCACACCTTGAGAATCATTGCACAAAGAATTCCCTTATTTTACTGTTGTCCATTTCAAAGAAACAAAAGAAAATAAACACACATGACTATTTTTTATATTTTTAAAAAATTATTTGCTAACTCTATATTCATATAACAGAGGAAATGACATTCTTAAGTTTGCCCCAAAATGAGAGAGATTGAGTTTTCTCCTGGCTTTTATGACTGAATGAAAGAGACTGTGCTTATGGGGTAAAAATGACATACCAGCTGCAGATTATTTTCCCATTCTTTTTTTTAATTAAAAAAATTTCAACATGGCCAGACATTTCTCACCTACTCATCTTCATTTAAAACAAGACACCATCTGCTCTGTATCCACTTAATCAGTACCATGACAAATTGGAGCACACTCAGGTCTCCCATACCATATACCACTCACCAGGAGTTTCTGACTAGACCTTTACAAGGTCCTGATCAGAGGCTGAGAGGACAGCTGGCCATTAGACTGCAGCTGGATTCAATCAGAGAAGATGCCCCCAAGGACTCCCACCAAATAAGCAGGGTCAAACAGCCTGATCAGGATGAAGCTAGAAAATAAGTACCTGGTGTCTGGGAGGACTCTGAGTTTGATTTACTTTTCAAGGAGGTTAAGCTACCTTTCAAAAGCAAGTCCCTTTTCTCTTTGTATTCCTTCAGATATGAAGTGAGGATGTTGAGAGTTTTCAGCGTGTCCCCAGTCCGTGCCTTGGCTATCACTGGGGTGCTGCCTCGCAGACAGAATGCCTCCATACATGGAACGAAGGGGCTAATTTTCTTTCCCACTGGTCTGAGATGACCTGCAGACTGAAGCCAGACAAGCCACAGCATTTCGGAGCTCCTCTCCAACAGCTAAAAAGCTCTCTCTTCTCTTTGCTTGCTAACAACCTATTTGAGTTCAAGAGCAGAGAAAGCAGGTGGGCATTTGAAATCAGAAGAAAAAAATCAGCCAGAGCAAAAGAAACAGATAAAAAGAAATTTTATAAGAAGGAAAAAAGTGGACTGGGAATTTGAAGACTGCAGTCAGGGGCAGTGAGGTTAGAAGCTGAAATTGTCAGTATTGTATATGTAGGTGATTAATTTTCCTTGAATTAGCATAGAGGGGATGAAGATTGAATATAAAGATACAGAAAAGGAAAAGCTATACAGATGATAACTATGGCCTTCAAAGGAAATCTTAGGGTTCCTGTTCTGTTTCATGTCTCCAAATATTTATCCATTAAAAAGTAAAAATAGTGTATATAATTCGAAACAGCACCATTAAAGGGGTTTCCATATTTTCTTTAGTAATCACATGTAATGCTGGGGAAAGCAAAATATGCTTAGTTTTGTAATGAGTACACTACATGGAACAAAATAAGCCTATGGGAATATATTTCTACCGTGCAAATGAGAAGTTGTTTATTTAAGGAATAAGTAGAAGTACTTGAGATGTTCTTAGCTCTTTATCTTTTCTTTCATTCACTTATCTAGCCAATATTTAGGAGAGTCTGCTGTTTGCCAGGCACTATTCAAGAAACTAGGTGTTCAGCAATGAGCAAAAGACAAAAATTTTCAGATCCCCATACTGGCCAGCTGCCAAAAAGAAAAGAAAAATTCTTGCTATCAAATTTTAGTAGGCAAAAGAATACCTTAAAAATTTTGTTGAAATGCAGATTCTTGGGCCCAAACCCAAGATTCTGACACAGCAAATTTGTGAAAGAGCCTGGAAATATATACTACTAAATATAAACTTAGGTGATTGTGATACAAAGAAATATTCCCCATAGGTGATCTCATCCAGTCTTAAGGCTCTTCCTCAGAAGAGTCCCGAGTCTCCCTCTTCAGCTTGGCCCTTTCCCTTCCTGAACTTTTACACACGTGGCCTTAGGAAATCGAATGCTACATGGGAAATAAATGAAATTACCTTCAAGCCCAAACCTATACCTCTTTGCACATTTCCATTTCCATTTCCATGAACAGTATCACCCTCTACTTGCCAATGAAGGAACTGGAAGTTCGTCCTAAAACAATCCCCTTCCCCTTCCTTCCACAAATCTTGTTAGTCACCACAAGTTTCAGGTGCTACCTTCTTAATGTACAGTCTAACCATGTCTATTACCTTTGCTTTGGGTCAGCCCCATGAAACACCACCACTACCATTTCCAGAGCCTTCTCCTAATTATTCTCAGAATCTCTACATTCTACCCTTCCAGTCTACTCTCCATGATGTTTCCAGTATGGTATTTCTGAAATGAAACACTAATGACATAATTTCCATGCTTATTGTCTTTTTATGACTCAAAATTGCCCACCGAACAAAATTCAAGTTTTGTGGAAAGATTAAGTTAATTCATGATCTGGTGGTCTCTCCAGCATTTTCCTCCAACCTTCCAACACCCTGTCATTTAACCATTACTCAATTGTGATTTTCAGTCTGTGGTGCCTTTGCATATGCTCCTCTATATGTCTGGAATGGCTGTCTTCATACTCCTGTCCATGTGATGAAAGCCTACTCATCTTTCAACACTCACTTCGCTATAAAATTTCCTGAAAACTCCTTCCTACCTCACCATTCCCCATAAAATTGACTTATTTTCTTTGTGTCCCTATATTAATAAATGCTTCTAATATAGCTCATATAACCCTCTAACACACATATTTCTTCATGTGTGTGTCTCACTTGCATGTGTCTGCAAGCTTCTTGGAGACAGGGAGCTTGTCTTGCTCTGTATGGGAATTGTTATCACAGTGTATTGTGTATTCCCAGTCTTGAATGAATGAATGAATGAATGAATAAAAACATAACTCATTGAGAGATGTAACTAAAAGTTTGGACATATGGATTTTTTTTCGTATTTTTTATTTTGCTCTAGCAAACTATTTTTAGTTTGTTGTCCTGTCATACCAAATCTGACTCAAAAGTAAAACACAGTGCTTCCTTTAGCTGAATGTACCTCTACCTCTAACAGTTAAGGCTCAGATTGAGTTCTTTAAGTAGATCCTTGGTCTAAGCACAGTAGCTTTTAGATTTTGGTTCTTGGGCAGAAGAAGACTCTAAGCACCATAGCTTCTTCCTTTTATATAAATTTTGATTTACAATGATTTTAAATGTTGCTTACATCTAAGGAAAGAAACTGGTTACTAGCCACATTTTGTGAAAGTAGAGAAATGACTCAGATTTATTGGTCTTATCTAAACTATTTTCACAATATCTGGATTAGGTGGTTGTTTTCTTTTATAGATGGAGGATTAGAAAAACAGAGATTCCAAGTGCTGGTCAAGTATTGCTCTCTGTATCTCAGATACTATGTTTTAACTGTTTCGAGCCTTATTATAAATTCTAGGTTCTGTGAATTGCTCAAAGAATGCCAGGGTGAGTCACCATTGGTCTTGTTCACAAAGTGGTGGGGAGATAGTATTGTTTCATTTATTTGTTGCCATAATTTATTTTTTCAACAAGAGGGTCAATGCTTACTCAGCTTTCTAATGTACTTTGAGTTGTTCTTCAACCAGTAGGGATAGATTCATATATTTCTATCTGCACTTAACCAAGCTTCCATGAGACAAATGTGAGTATTTGGCAGATAGATGATAATACTCCTCACAATTTCTGAGCCTCTTTACATTTACAATGCACTTTGCCATGCATCATCATACTTATTTGATGCCTGGCAGTTTTATGAGAATAGAGTGAAATTTACTGGCTAGTAAATACTAGTAGACTCTTTTGTGTGCCCTTGTAAGCATCACTTTCTAGCAAATTCCGTTAGTGACACCTTTATGCTCTCTGACCGAATTAGTTTTCAGACCAGTATGCAGAAAAATATTTAAAAGAGAAAAAATGTAGAGCATTTTCCTGTGCTCCTCTTTTGTACATATTACTTTGTTGTGTCTGGAAAATAATAATGAGAGAAACAAAGCTTTACCTTCAGGTAAAAATGTCTTTGAATGAATCTTCTAGAGATTCCAGATGCTTAAATGCACATTTAGAGCAGTAGTTAAAAAAATGGTTTCAAATAGAACTGTTTGCCCCTGATTTATCCCTCAGAATAATTCTCACACTAAAAAAAATAAATCCTGACAATTACCTGAATAACAAGAAAAATCTGCCTGTGGTTAATTGTCAGTTGAGAGAAATATAATGGTGTAAATAGCACTTTAAAAAGATATTTGTCTTTTCTGTACCTTACATTTTAAAATTGTCTCCTGATTTTTGAGGCACCAATCTTGAATTGTTTAAATTCAAAGACCTCATCCATATAGAGCTGGGAATTGCTAAGATATTAATACCTGCATTTTTATAACACATTCTAAAGTCAATATGAAAGAGGTTTCTGAATAAAAGCTTTAAAATTACCTTATGAATTATTAATTACAGGGCATATTACCTTTGAATTATAAAAGCACAGAAAAATGGAAAGGAGAATTGAAAAACATCAATCTCGGGTTCTTTAAAAATGTAATACCAATCATTTGAGCAGTGTACAAATCTTTTATTAAAGATAAAAAGGAGGTGATACTTTTTTTATTAACTGGAGGATATGTGCAATCCACATGATTAAAAATCTCATTACTAACTCAAGTCAGGGAAAGTGATTTATTACTTAAACAGAATGGGAGGCATTCGGTTGTCCACAGCAATGTTTATCAGGAGTGGAACTATCAGTTTGTATCTATTTTAGCATGCTTAATATTTTTTAAAGGTGGCCTTACCATCTGTTTAAGAATTGAAGATATTTTCCTGAAGTTGGCAAACTACCTTAAAAAAAAAAAAACATTAGCTGTTTTTTTTTTTTTTATTTAGTTTAAAGTTTTAAGCTTTATAAATAAAGACTATATCTGTGCTATAAGGAAAAGGTTCCCACTGTAACAGAAAAAAATTACAAGGTCCATTATGGTTCCTGTCCTCAATATATTTTTTTTAAGTTTCTAGTTCATAAACATTTATTATATGAAGACAAGTGTTTTTTGTTTTTGTTTTTGTTTTTCTTTCTGCTTTTGGAAAAGGAGAGATAATGTCAGGTGTATTTGCAATGGCAAAGAGATTAATTATTACTATAACTTTTAGATTCATTGGTTCTGGTGATTGTTAGCATTTTGTTTTTAAGAGTAATTGTGATAATTGCTTTCTGAATGATTTCAGGCTCTCTCGGGTCTTAACTGAATATCTAAATTATAGTATTTAGGAAACAGTCCCTTATTATTAACCTATTTAGCACTGACACTCATTTGTTCTTATCTATAATATAATGAAATGACCTTCCAGAAGTAAGGAAAATAAATGAGGGTTGATAATATCAGGATATGCCTCATGGACCTTGAGGGAAACTTGGAAGCTTGGTAAGATTTTGCCTGATGAAGGGGAACAGCAGTTATTATAGGGAAAAAGGCACTGTCTTCTCAACACACTCAGTTGCAGTTGAGCTTGTTGTGTTGGGAAGGTAGTGAGAAGGTGGCTTGGGAAGAAATGGTGAGGAAACACCTTTGGTTGTTCATCAAGGGTTTAAAGTGATGAGTTTGGATTGGCTAAAACCAAACTGAGTTATGGAAGATTTAGTATGTAGGACTGAAGCTATAGGAAGCCAATGGAAGCTTCTAGAACAAAGGAGCAATGGGAAGAGAAAATGAAGAGCCATTCAGTTGGCTGGGGGGCTAGGGAGGGGGAACATTCAGTTCAGGAACACCAACCAGAGGCCATCATAATGATTCCACAGGCAGTAGGTGATGGAACCAAGGCAGTAGGAATTAAAAAGCAATGTTGGTTTAAAAAAAAAATCTTGAGAGAAGAATTTACTAGATAATTCTAACTTATTTTCACGTCCTTTGGAATTAGACTCATTTAAATCCTTATAGTTTATTTCAAATAATCCAGCATTTTATGACAGAGAATTCTTAATTTTTCCCTTCATATCTCTGTCTTTTGTCACTACTAGGACTTTCTTGATTTCAGGTGGTTATGCCAGTGCCACAGATCTTAGAAAGCACTTAAGAGATTTTTTAGATCCTTTCTCTTCATGTATTCCTTCATGCAGAATCAGACATTAAACTCTTTAAGAGCTTCTGTTCTCCCAATGGAGATCATTTGACTCTTCCATTCAGTATAGAGACAGCTGAGATTGCATCTGTGTGTCATTTTACAAATGGTGCCTTCAGGGATTGCTTATTTTAACTACCACTAGGGGCACTCTGGTTCCAAGGCTGCTATGGAATTTGAGTTTCTAACTCTGTATATATTAAGCAATAAATACCATGCTATACGTTGCCAGTATCACAATGGGTGAGAAAGACTGAGTGAGACCTTATAAGTATTTTCCTTCTCCTTCAAAAAAAAGAAAAAAAAATTAACATAAGAATGGTTGCCATAGACATGGTCATATTGTCTAGTTTCTTGACATTAGTGTGTGTGTCTATCTTCTTTGACTTATATAGTGATTTCTTACAGAAAAATAAAGTTTTGTAAAATCTCATGTCCATCTATCTATGTTTTTACATATGTGAATGTATGAGTATATATGTACTTTAAAAAAAAAAAGAAAAGAAAAAACTGCTTCAAAAACAAAATGCCTGTAACAAAGCATCACGTTTCTTCAAGCTGTTTTCGTCCCTTTGAGTATCTGAGTTTAGACAAATGCCTTTTCTCTGTTCCTTTTTTTTAAAGCTGGCACATTCTTGTTCAATGAAAACAAGAGAGCAAGGGATTATTCTAGCCATTGAAATAGAAATGGTGTGTGAATCTGACAGCTGGAGCTTGGGTGTGAGATATTGCAATTTTTGCTGTAGGGAAAAGAGATAAAATGAGGGTTTGAATTTCATAGCATAAGGGGCTACCTAAATAGCAGCTGTTAGGTATGAAATCCCTGCTGAAGATTAGAAAATTATGGGGGTTAGGTCTTCCTAAACTAGAGAGTTGCAAGTGGGAGTGGGAGAATCACATTGCTTTATCTGAAGTGGATTTTTCCCCCTCTTTTCTAACACATAACAATTGCTTTCTGGGTAGAACTGCACATTCATAAATTCTTTTTATTTGCCTAGACTAAAAAATACCAACAGCCTTAGAATTTTCATTTTGAAGGAGGTGAATAAGATCCATAGCTTACTGGAAAGGGCACATATTTTGAAATTGCTAAATTGTTAATAACATTTCAGTGGGTTTGGTTCTGGATTTCAAGAGGGAATGTTGACTTCCAGATGACAATAAATTGATTCCTCTCTGAATAGCACTTAGTTGATACCTTTTAAATGCATTTAGTACTCCCTCATATCACAGATTTTTGAATATATCCTATCTGTCCTACAAGATAGGTGTTCTCAGAATACTTCTCTTTCTTATTTCCCCTCTCCCACCGTCACACACCCTTTCTGTGCTCTAATCACGGTATGCTCCCTTCAATTCCTCAAACACAATTTAAGTCTCTCTTCTGGTACTTCAGAGTAGTATGAAGTGAAGATGATTAAGCTCCTTCTCCCACTACTTTTCTCTCCCCTGAAGTAACCATTGCAAACAGTTGCTTGTGTACTGTGGTGTAATGGTTATTGTGGTGGACTCCAAATCGTATCTCCCAAGTTATTAGTCTAAATCAGTGATTCTCAGACTTTTTTGGTAACAGAACCCTTTTAGAAATTATTGAAGACTCCCAAAGAGCTTTTATTTATTGGACTGTATGAATCAATATTTGCCATAGTAGAAATTAAAACGGAATAATTTTACACTTATTTATTAATTCATTTAAAACTAACAATAATAAATTCATTGCATAAATAACATATATTATGGCTAATAAATATTCTGAGACAAAAAAAAATACCATTTTTCTCAAATGGTGATTCTCCAAATTTCCTTCTATTATTATAAATCCTATGATCCTAGTCCTTTTAAATTGTTTGAGCCTTGTTTCATGGCCTAGTACATGTTCTATCTTCAAGAATGTTAATTAGTAAAGGGACACAAAAATCAACTACATTGTATATTGATAAATTAAAATAGTAAGAAAAAAGAGTGTTGTTCCATGTGCACTTCAAAGAATATGTATTCAGCTGCTGTTGGGTGGAATGTCTGTACTATACTATAGGTGTCTGTTAGCTCTAGTTGGTTTATAGTGTTGTTTAAAACATTTCCTTGTTGATTTGCTCCCTAGTGTTTATACCCATTATTAAAAATGGGTATCATCCAACGATCATTGTTGTATTGTTTATTTCTCCCTTCAATACAGTTTTGCTTTGTGTATTTGGGAGCCATGTTGTTAGGTCCATATATTTTTAAGATTCTATGTCTTCTTGATCATTTATTATTATTAAATGTCCATCTCTGTCTGTGATAACATTTTTTTCTTAATGTCTATTTTATCTGATATTAATATAATTCCAGCTCTCTTTTGAGTACTGTTTGTTGGCATTTTATTTTCCATCTTTTTACTTTTGATGCATTTGTGTCATTAAATCTAACGTGTGTCTATTGTAGATAGCCTGAAATTATCTTTCCTCAGGTGAGCCCATGGTCCATTCCCTCACTTCATTAGGACCTATAGGCAAATGTCACTTCCTCATCCCCGCCCTATCAGTGCCTAGATACAAGGCAGTGACTCAATATGTATTTGTCAAAAAAAAAAATAACCTAATCTATCTAGAAAAAATTAAATTTTATGATTTAATGTTAAGCAGAGTACAAAAAATCTACTGTCACAGTTTCAGAAATCATATGCAACTAATTGTTAACAACCTACCACTTGTCTAATTTTAGTGAATTTTAAGGGAGAATATACAGAAAAGCATTTTCAGAATACTAAAGTAAGAAATTCCAACAAACTACTCTTCCGTAAAAACAATGAGAACCCTGCCACAAATTGTTGACATCAACTTTTCTCAGAATTCTGGAAATAAATGAAAGGCATGCAACAACCTAACGATGGTTTACTCAAGAAAAATGGCTGATTTTTGCTGAGTGAACCGTAGGGAGCTTTATGGTGTTTCAACTTGACTTATTCTAATCTCCTTCATCCAGATCCATGGTAGCACTGAAAACCAGAGCAAAGGCCCTGAGGCAGAACCCTTGGAATGGGAAGGCACAGGTAGAAAGTTTGTGTTAAGGAAACTGAGCAAGTGAGAGAAAGACTTGCAGTGAGAGCAGAGCTGATGCTGTAAGCCAGCTTGTGTAGAGCCTGGGGGTCCTGGTAAATTTAGATTTTATTCTGAGGGTGATGAGAAGCTATTAGAAGCTATGGAGTAGGCAAGCAGTATGATCTGATTTATGTGTTAATGGGATTACTTTAATCTATGCTCCTTTTTGAGTGGTTCACAATCTTCATCTTTATCATTTCCTCACCCCCGCCCCCCGAAAGTTTCTTTTGCATATGGAGATGCTAAGAGTTGCCTGCTATGCATCTATCCTAAGTAGCTACGAACCCCACACCTGTGTGGGACATAAAAGATTCAGTTAAGACTTCACTGTGCTTTTCATATTCATTTATGGAAATCCTCCTTAGAAAACACTTATAATACAAGTCACAGTACTTAGACTGTCTTACAGCACAGAACTAATTTACCAAGTAGCAGTTTATTTATGAAGGAGAAGAAGGAGAAAACCAATTTTCTCCCCTTCTGTGTTTACATTTATAATAAAAAGAAATATTTTATTGACAATCAGAAAGTAAACTTAATGCCATTGCTTTTAGCCATAATATTGACAACAAAAACAATTTCTTATATCTTTTTGTTAAAAAAAAACTGAAAAAAATTATTTTTACGTTAAAGCTTCCCATTCTAAGCATATAAACCTGAAGAACTGGAGTTAAACAGGGCTATAACAAACTTGGCAAATAGGCTTCCTAACATCAGTCCTTAATGAATTATGTCAGGTATTCCATGTACTTATTCCAACCTGGGATTATTTCATCAGCAGTTTTTTGAATGGTTATGATTAATTTCTGGAAATATCTAAGTTTTATCTAATCTATAACTATTATCTATTTTCAATAAAGAGTTTTGGACTGATGCCACTGCTATCTGTGATAAGCCTTCCTCTTGTGGTAGCCCTGGATCTCATATTTGATTACAATTATATTAGAGAACACAGATTAATTTGTTTTACATATTCAGAGCTAGTTTTTTGGAGAAAGTGTTATGCAAATTTATGTAAATTGGAATACATGTTTATGTAAAACAACATGTGATTATGCATCCCTAAATTTATAAGAAAAATTCTGCTAGTCTTCTCTTAAAGTAGGGAAAATACAAATATACTCACAATCCCAGTTTGGACTAGAATTCTTGCTAGAATGGTTTGTCTGGCATGTGGAAAGTCTCTCCTGTGCCATGGCATTGGTTGAGGATTCTGTGTTTCCTTTGCTGAAACATGGTTTTCAGCTTGAGTTTCAGAGGATGTTGCCAATTTTATCTCCCCTTCTCTGCTTTCTGTATTTCTGTGATGAAAGATCTTGATTTCCACTAAGTAATTCAAAGCGGATTTGTGGGTTGTTACTCAATTTTTTAAATAAACATGCATCGGTCGAGGCCACTGCATTTGCCTTTTTGTAATGAACTGTCATAAAGAGAATGGCACGTTCCCAACTTTCTGACATGTTTCTTCTGTTCTTTTTCTTTTTGAAATGTGTAGAAATAAGATTGCTTCATCCACTATGGCTAGGGTGACCACAAATGTAATATTTTGTTCAAACAAGTACTCCTTCAAGAGTGACTAAGGTCAGGAAGTTAATTAATATAAATATGGGGGCAGTAAATTTTGTGATGTGTATGGTGTTTTCAACCTTTTAAAATTTATAATTAGTTGTGATTTCTTACTTTTGCTAATTAAGTGTTCATTTTAATACTTAAAAAAAAGAATGGCTAAGGTGCAATTATTAATTATGCCAGTTTTAATGTTTAAACCAGGACTGTTCTAGGAAAACTCTGACATGTGATTCCCCTATGGCTAAATCTAAGTTTTGTTTTCTTCCTTTGGCAAGTTTATGTGACTGTTCCATTGCATGATTTATCCTAATTTGTTGATCTCAGACCTTACAATTTTTATCAATCCAGTGTTCTCAAGAATTCTCAGACAAGAATGCTATGTTTATGTACCAATTGTTTCAACTATTGGTTGTCAAAATTCCTTTTCCCAAATAATACTTGGCACTGCTCTTTGGCTTGGTTAAGAAGTGAAAATTTTTTGATTGGGCTTTATGTTTCTGTTTCTGGGTGGCGGTGGGGGAAGTTGGGGAGAGAGAGAGAGAGATTGAGATATGCTTTCCCATCATTAAACATCTTCAGGTATTCTTTTCCTCAAAAATACTGTCAGTTGCTTTCTTTTCTGTCTGTTGTTGCCAACCTGAGAAAAATCTTACCTTAAAGTAAAGGCTTAAGGCCATGATAGGCAGAAAGCACTGAATGTTATAATCTCTAAATGGTGAGTTATTTTACTTGTTGGAGGAGATTCTATTCTACCAAGTCTGATGGTAGCAGATGGAGACATCTTGAAAAGGGAGGAGGTCATGTGAAATTTATGAAAAAGTTCTTGGAAGGGAGCAGTGTCCTAGCAACCTGGGTCTTAACTGATGGAAAATTGAATACATTTCTAGTATCTTTTATTCAGTGATCTGTAAGTTCTTTTCCACTTGATCAAATATGACAGGAAAGATACACTTTTGTAAAGAGATTTCACATAAGAGAGAGAGCAGAGTTGAGACAGTTTCTATACCTTTGAGAGCGTGAGACAGGGCAATAAAAGGAAAGCTAGATTGCCAGTCAGGAGACTGGGATTTGACAATTTGCTCAATATTTTTGAAGCTTGGTTTTTGCTTAACATTAAAGGGTGTGTGGGGGTGTAGTTAGTTTTCTTCAGATGACCTATGCAAAGTTTGGAGGAGTAAATGAGACATTGAATATTGGAGTACATCAAGCATCACATCAGTGTAAATAATATTATTACATAGCCATGTCTACATAGCAGGAATTAAATAAGAGTGACTGAATTGCTATTAAATGATCAAGTGAAAGCATTAATGTACAATTCCAATTTCTTCTCCATATTTTAGGAGATGGAATTTTTAAAAAATTGCTGATCTTCTACAAAAAAATTTTTTTTTTTTTAAAGAAAGGCAATTTAATCAATCTCAGGACATGCAACTTCCTCTCAGAGAGTTAGTCATGGTATTCTGTCACCTCATATCCTTTTTGGAATAAGGCAAAGTATGAATAAATGAATACATAAAAGATCATGTTTCTTGAAGAAAAGCCTTGTGAATCAATGCTTATATCCAGATAGAAGTAAAACAATGGGTAAAAGCTGAATAGATACTTGGGAACATCCAGATTGCCTATTTTTCACTGTGTGTACCCAGAACTGGAGTTTGAATTTCAGAAATGTTTATGTTGGTCACAAGTTAAATGAAATATCTAAAATTGAGTAGATGTTCACAAAATAATGATCACTTAATATTTCAGGTGTTTTAGCTTGATTGTCCCTAGTTTTTCTATATATTTTTATTTACATTGATCTATAGTTAATTTCAGTTACTGATTTATATGAATTGTGTGTGTGTGGAACATTCCTGCAAACCCTTGCATTCTATTTACTGTGAAGTTCAGCTTTAATTAACATCCTCACATTTTTGGAGGACTTTCTAGATAGCCTCAGCCTTGTTAAGGGATTAAGGTGAACTTTACTGTAACCCTACTGTATATCCCTTCTCTCTTCCAGGATTTTTGTAAAGGAAACTACATAATTAAAGGCCAATAGTCATATGGAAAACATGGTTTTGCTTCAGTAATGGCTAAGGAAGCACCTAACACACTCTCCTTACCCCAATCCTATCTCCCCCACCACCGCACACCTTTCCTTCCATTTGATCTGAGGGCAAGGCTTTCTGGCAAATTTAGAGAATGTAGCTTGCATTCAGAAATCCCAATTGATGGGGCATGGAGCCAGGGACCAGAACCCCTGCCCCCACCCAGGCACACTGCAAGCACCTTGGGGCCCCACCCTGGGGCCGGGGGTATCGAGCTGGGGACCGGACCCCCACTCACAACCAGGCACATTGCCAGCACCAAGGAGCATGCCAAAAACATCACATCCACGTGGGGGGCCACCACAGCCACCACAGTAACCACGGCTGCTGCAAAAGTGCCTAGACATCACAACCACCACGCAGATGGTCCACCAGCCACTAGAGTGCATTGACACAAGGAGAGTCACCAGCAGAGACCAAAGAAGAGCCCACAAAGCCCATTCCAGAGTGACAGAAGAAGCATCTGCTCTGTGATAATATTGAGGGACCTGAACACACCTCTCAGCACTGGACAGATCATTTAGGCAACAAATCAACAGAGTAACCATTACTCTTTCAGCAGGAGAGAAGAAATCTGGGGTTATCAGTGATGAGAGGGGGAAGGGAGAGAGGGATAGGGAGAGATTGGACAAGGGGCATAAAGAATAAGTACAATTTATAACAGTATACGTACTAATAATATTGATTTAATCAACATATGTTGATTAAATTGTAAGTTTTGGCAGGGACAACACATCCAAACTCTATCAGTACCCTATGTTTTTATTTTAAACATACCACCTAATTTAACATATTCAAAGTCTAAAACTATGTAGAGTTATAATCTTGATAGAGGCATTGCTAAATCTAACATTTATTGAGTATTTACTAATTGTTAGTTCCTTGCTAAATATTTTGAAAGGCTTATTTCATTTATTCTCACACTAGCCCTGGGATGAAGCTGCTATTACCATCCCCATTTTACATCTGGAGAGGCTAAGAGAAGTTAAAGACTTACTTGTACATGGCAGAGGTTCATTTGAATCCAAAGCCTAACCTCATAGAAATTTATTATCCTGTTTCTCCTATGTCAGTTTTTTGTTCTCTTGTGTTGTTTTTATTTTGTACACTCATCACAGCTATATTAAACCTGATTATTCTGAGATGTGGTTATCTGTTTGTGGGTTGGCCAGATGATTACATCTAAAATGTGGCATTCATTTGTTTTATATGTATATGTATATATTTATACGTGTGTGTGTGTAAATATATGTGTGTAAATATATATATACACATACATTCTTAATTTATTCATACAATTCATCTTAAGATTTGTTTTTAAGAAATAATGCAGAGTGCTGAATGAAACAAACATTGCATTGTTAGATTCCAAGAGCGAACATAATGTTTAACAGTTGCTAGGCACAATGGGACAGTCTTATTTTCTCCCAATTTATTAAAGTAGTGCTATTTATTGTTGGACAGTGCCAACTATTTCAGATGGCTTTGAATATTGACTCGGTAAATGCTTTACTGAAACAGTCATTAAGTTCTGCCACTCCTGGGGCAACCACATTTTTATCTCTAAAGATGAAATAAAAGTGATGTGAATGTTGCCCAAATCAGCATCTGAGAGGGAGGAGAAAGGTCACTCATGAATGGAACCAAGTTCTGACTACTTTGCTAAAAAGGAAGCAAGTCAATTGTAAGTCATGCTCTGCTGATTTAATGTGTGGGAACAAGAAAGCCAGGAAGACGCTTCCAATGCTGGAGAAAGCTATGTGCCCGCCAGTATCATAAAATTCTCTTTGTAATCCAAGAAAAAAAGTTATACTGTTGGGAATGATCCAAATGTTTCTGCAATAACTTCCTATTTGTACATTGTAAAGAGTTATCTCTGGTTCTTTTTGGATCTGAATGCTTTTGTAGCAACAATTTTCCATTAGGAATTATAAATTGATCACCACCTGAAGCAGGCAATTAGCCTAACTTTTCAGTTTGGAAATTTGCAGTTCCCTGTGAGAGTAACTAGAGTAAGAGGTGGTCTGGCCTGGAAGGAGGAGGAAGAGGTGTTACCAAGGCAGTTGTCCTTGGCATGTAACTCTTTACCCCTCCTCTTCCTTTACCAGCAAAGCTAATACCCTGTCATTTGCCCCTTCATGCTTGAGACTATCGTCTCCCTCTGCTTCATCCCTCTTTTGAGGTCTATTGCTGAACTTATTTTTCGACAGAGTTCACCAGTGTATTATGATGAAGGGAGAACAGAGTCCGCACATAAGGTGCAAGCTTAGTGTCCTTAGAAAAGGTCTGAGTATCAGACAACCATCATTGTAAAGTAACACTTGAGATTAACGAAGTCAGAAGTCACTGTCATGGGACTATAATTTTGGGTCCTCCAAGAGATTTGACACGTGATACCCCTAGCTATGACCACTCACTCCAATCCCCACGCCTCATCTCCCGCTTTATGCCTGAGAGCTCTGTGACTCTGAGTAACCCAGGGAAGACTTTAAGCACCTGCTTTGCTTAAACTGTGCCTTCCCATGGCAGCTAAGTGTCTCACTCTGGCCACGACTCCTCATCCAGTTTACTCTAGGAAGCAGTGCTGTTAACCTGCTCTTACCCCCACTCCATTCCTATTTTAGGGTTCTTAGATATCTTTTAGTGCAGAAAGCTTCTACCTGTGCTATCTCATCACACAGCTATGATAGAGCACTGATTACACTTCTAGAATCCCTAGAGAACAGTTTGTTCCTTAATTTTTTTTTGATAGATTAAAATGAAAGGGCTTTAAAAATGAGGAAGTGTAACTAAATCCTGATTTTAAAATTAGGTAATATTGAGAGGATTTTGTTTCCTTTTGTCATTTTTTCATATAGGGAAAAAGTATGAAGAAATGGGATTTTGTTCATTCATTTATTCTTTATGGATCATTGACTATGTTTACGTTTGAGACACTATATTTTTAAATTAATTTATTTTTCTAATTGACTGATGATAGTTGTACATATTTATGGGGTACAGTGTGATATTTTGATACATGCATAAATATGTAATGATCAAATCAGGGTAGATGGTGTATTCATCGCCTCAAATCTTTGTCATTTCTTTGTGTTGGTAACATTCAAAATCCTCTTCTTGCTATCGAAAAAATATGATATATTATTGTTTACTATAATTACCCTACAGTGCTAAGGAACACTGGAACTCATTCCTCCTATCCAGGTAATATTTTTTACCTTAACCACTTTTCCCTACCCCCTATGCTTACACATCTTTGCCAGACTCTAGTAACCACTATTCTACTCTCTACTTCTATGAGATCAACTTTTTTAGCTTCCACATATGCATGAGAAAATGCAGCATTTGTCTTTCTGTGACTGACTTATTTCACTTAACATAATGTTTTCCAGGCTCACCCATGTCATCAAATGACAGGATTTCATTATTTTTTATAGCTAAATAGCATTCCATTCTTTACGTATACCAGATTTTCCTTATTCATTCACCTGTTGGTGGACACTTCGGTTGATTCAATATCTTGGCTTTGTGAATAGTGCCGCAATAAACATGGGAGTATAGATATCTCTTTATGTACTGATTTGCTCTCCTTCTGATATATACCCAGTAAAGGTATTGCTGGATCATATGGTAGCCCTGTTTTTAGCTTGTTTAAGAAGATCCATACTGCTTTCTGTAATGTTTGTACTAATTTACATTCCCATCAGCAGTGTAGAAGAGTTTCCTTTTCTCTCACATCCTCACCAGCATTCGTTATTTTTTGTCTCTTTGGTAATAGTCATTCTAACTGGAGTGAGATAATATCTCATTGTAGTTTTAATTTGCGTTTCCCTGATGATTAGTGATGTTGAGCATTTTTTCATAAACTTGCTGGCCATTTGCATGTCTTCTTTTGAAAAATGTCAGTTCAGATCCTCTGCCTATTTTAAAATTGAATTATGTGGTTTATTCTGTTGTTTGAGTTCTTTGTATATTGTAGATATTAATCCCTTATCGGATGAATAGTTTGCAAATATTTTTTTCCCATTCTTCAGGTGGTCTCTTCACTCTTTTTTTTCCTTTGCTGTACAGAAGCTGTAGTTTGACACAGTTCCATTTGTCTTTTTATGCTTTTGTTGCCTGTACTTTCTAGGTCTTATCCCTAAAACATTTGCCCAGACCAATGTCTTTCCCCCATGTTTTCTCCTAGTAGTTTTATAGTTTCAATTTGTACATTTAAATTTAATCCGTTTTGAAGCACTATGTTTAAATAAGATTTTTTATCTTTCTTTTAAATAAAAAAATTTATGACTATTGATGGGATAAAACATAAGAATTAAGAGAAAGGAAATACTGCTTAAGTAGTGGGGATTTTCAGAAAAGGATGATGAACTAGAAACACATCAGGAGATTAGTTCAATATATTTTGGCACGATCATATATTGGGATATAATGTGTTGTTATATCAAAAGAGCGGGATTCCACAGGGATTAAGAGGAAGCAACTTTGTGTGTTTACTCTGGGTAAGCTAGTTTTCCCCCACTCCTTGGATGAAATCCAGGGAAGATCCATGATTTTTCTGGTCACATTCTTATAATAAAAAGTCCTCTAGTGGCTTTTAGTTGCAATCTAATTTTAATAATTAAAATGACCATTTCTCTGAACTACACGTAGAATTAAAGATACTTCTCTTTCCCTGCTGAGTCTGGAGTCTTCTTGTGGGAAGCAGTGTGTCAGCTCTCTCTTTCCCCAATATTCTTTTCCTTCTCCTCCCGACTACTTGGCCAAGACTTCTCAATCCCTCCCAAGAGAGAGGGTAAGAGAGAATTAAGGAGCAGGAAAGTCATTACTTTGCAGTGTTTCTATGAGCTAGCATTGGCACACTGGGAGATAAGTGGATACAGGAAACGGTCTCTTTCTGGGAACTGTTTGGTGTTCTTTGGGTGTTCACCATGAGGATCTCTGGGTAGCGTAGTTCTCTAACATGGGCACAGCATTATGCCCTCAGCCCCATCCCCTGATGGTACACTCCACAGCTTCTTATTGCTGAGATTATGCAAGATACCTCCAGCCCAGTATCCACAGGGGTCCCAGGAGGCCATGTACACTCTTGCTGTGCTAAATGGAGGGGTGCAGGTGCAACTGCTCCCACTGCTGACCTTGTTTTCTCCTGTCACAGACTTTTGCATTTAGTCTTCCCAGGTGGGTTTCAAACACTGGTCCCTGTGTGTTCTCACATTTCAAAAAATACATATTAAATGCTGCCAGGTCCTTTCAAAGCCTTATCACTTCTTGGGATAGAATGAAAATACTTCTTAGTCTTTTCCCCAACAGAGGAATAACCTGGAACTTTCTCCAATGAAATATTCTCTTCTGATCTCTTTACCTAATTCTTTTGATATCTTTGTAGAAGGTGCATATTTATCTCTGAGTGTAGTTTGCAGGTAATTTACATTTTTCATTTCTGTGCTTTTCTATATTTTCCAAGTTTTCTAGAATAAAATGTCTATTTTTAAATGTTCCCCAAATAAAGATTGATTAACATGGCTGCTGCATATTTTAAACACTCACCTGCACAAAGGCGAATAATAGCAGTTTCTCACTACAGGATATGTGATAAGTTTACCTGTTAATTCAACACAATCATGGAAATTTTGCACTGCTGTTGTTTTGAAAGTTTTAACATGATCTCAACTTGGCCTGTTATTTAATCAATAATATTTTAAAGAAGTGCTAGTATTAATAATTGAGAAATAGAATGAGATTTCCCCTTCATCCATTTTATGGCTGAGTTAAAGACATTCTGGTAGAAACTTTTGCAAGTGACTTCTGTTGCAAAGTTCAAAGTATTTGGAGTCTCAAATTCTACTTTCCTTTGGTTTGGGGAGGGAGGAACCTCATGAGTTCTGAGGATCAAATTTAGGAAGCATGATATTATGAACACTGGGATGAAAATTTTGGAAAACATCAAGAAGGAATTGAATTTGTAAATAAAAGGGAGAACTGCCTTTTGGGAGATGCATGAGAGGAAAATGTCTGGGATGTACAATTTCAGAGCAGGGCTGGAGGGTGCAGGGATGAGTAACGATTGCCCAACTGCCTTCAGTCTCTTTCCCTTTTGGGGGCCTGTGTTATCTTAAGAGTATTATAGCTGACAGCTAGGATAAAAACAGGTCATTATTTTCAAATGATTTCACAATCAACCATGTAACTAGAATCCTTTATGATGAAAAACAAAAAAGAGAGAAAGCTTATGTTGGCAAATTCAAATAGAACACAAGGCATTCAAAAACAAATTATTCACCTTACAGAGGGTACCTTAAAAAACAATATGAAGAAACATCTGTTGTTTTTCCTTTGAACTTATGTACATAGATCTAAGACTACCCAGAAAAATTTTTAATTTCCATTAGCAGTAAAATGTAAATTTAAAATGTGGGTTATGTTTGTCAGTCAAGTAAATCACTAAGCTATGCAAAGCTTAACTTGATTGATATTGGAGTTTACCAAATATAACCTCACTAAATTCTTTCCTCTTAACCTTTTTTTGCTTAAATAATGGACTATTTGTTCTCAAAGTGTGAACCTTGGACCAGCATTATCATCACCTGGGAACTTGTTAGAAATTTGAACTCTGGGGTCCTACTTTAGACCTACTGAATCAGAAACTCTTAAAAATAGGACCGAGAAATTTCTTCAGGTGATTCTGATTAACACTAAACTTGAGAACCACTGAACTAGAAGAAATAGAGTTTAAAACATATATAGTAATTCAGTCTGTCCTGGTTAAAGGGCTATGTCTGAAGGTTAGTGAATTGTGTTTTAATTATATTTTTGGTGGACCAACCCAGAAAGTAGATATTTATTGCTATGGAGATGAAAGAACTTTATGGAAGATAAAAACAAATATGCATCCATTATGCATCAGAGCAGGGATTAGTAGATTCTTGTATTTTATAATCCAGAGGTCTAAGAAACTGCCTTAGCTACAACTCTCTCCAGTATCCATCAGTAGTAGTAGATGCTGACATTTATTTCAAAGATAAACTTCTTTGAGGAATTTTTTGATGGAAATAGGTATATTTTAAGTGCATCAAGGCATTTTTGGGTGAGAAAATACGTTTGGGGGAATGAGTTGGTGCACTAATGTGGAGGAGTGTAGGAATGTTCAAATTGAGAAAGACCAGGGAACTTACACAGGGCAAAAGCCCTTAGTGTAGATAAGAGATCTGAGGCAGAACAGAGATTGTTCAAAGGGCAAAAGCCCTTAGCACAACAAAAATCTTCAAGGATGTTCTGCTAGATTAGATAAGGACATTAAGGTAATTTCTTATCTAGCTTCACTCCCTTTTCTTTGTTTCTCAAGATGCTTTCCAGAAAATGCCCCATAGCCAATTTCTTTTCATTCTTTTGATAAATTATTGGTTAAGTTGTTTTTTCTCTTGTATTTCCTTGTCTTTACAATAGAAGCTGAAGCAAATTCTGATTTGGGGCTGTACCTTGTTCCCCCACTTCTTGAGGAAGTTTTTCTTGGTGCAGTCCCTTTGGGCTTCTCATTGCTCTTAATATTTGGGCTCTGAGTAAACTCTGTGTCTCTGTCACACAGTGAGAAGTGACACACTGAGCTGATGATCACAATGTGAGAATGGGATATCATTACAGGTAAATATTTAAAGGAGAAGAGGAAAAGGTCTAGAACTTGTCTTCTGCAGGTCCGCTTTCTATTTTGGAAAAGGGCACCACTCTGGCCAATAGCTTAGTCTTGAGGAACAGGGAGACACAGGAGGATGTGATCAGTTCCTCCACCGTAATTCTTTTTTTCCACCCCACCTCACAACTTCTGGTGTTCTGATGTTCAAAATCACGTCGACGTGAAATGCGCAGTGCCTGATGGGAGCACATAGCACATTACCTTTAGCTGGTTGAGCTGCTAAAGAGGATGGATGTACTGAAGGTCCTTGGGAAGGATCAAGATCATCCCTGGGTCCCTGGCCCCCTGTAGGACAAAGCAAAGGAGATGCATGTTCAAGTGTTGGGTCCTCCCCACAGCCCTTAGTGGAGCTATTTGGCCAGGGCGGAATAGTGCAAAATGGTCAGATTGGTTCAAATCAGAGTGGGTTTTTAAGTAGTTTCTCTCATTCTCTGATGTTACCGATATTGAGGGAGCATATACAAGACAAAGAATACTGAGAATTTCGTAGGATTCTTAATGATCAGGGTTGTGCTTGGGTAAGTTATAGTTTTTGTTTACATGGCTGTATCATCACATGTCAGACCTTCTCCAATTTATTTGTTCAACTTTAGAAGTCCTTGGCCTGTAGGAGGATATCATATTGTTAGCAGTGAAAAGGAGAAGTTTATCAGCATAGGAAATCTGCATAACACAGTTTGAAACATGAGGGAATGATATAGTTTATTTGCAAGCAGTAGGTTCAGGGTGGGAATGTCAGAAGCAGCAATGGAGGGTTTAATGAGGGCTGATATATTACAGTTCATAGAAAAATGCCAGATGCTGGGAGAGGAAATAATGATATTTTTAATCCAGAGTGAGTCAAATTCAGGAATTTAGAACTATAATCTGGTCTGGAGAAGGGGGTATATGCATTCAGTTCCCAGATAACTTGGTGAATTCTGCCACCTGTACAAGCACTGGATTTTCCTCAGTGTGTTCTAAAATTGGGGTTGGCACAGTTATCCTGTGGAGCCAAGAGAAAAAAAAAAGACAGAAAACAAAAAACAAAACTCTTTTCTTCTTATTTTTGCTTTCTCACATACAATCAACTTGTGGATTGCATAAACCACAGGATTTAATTCCACTATTTCAGCCAGAAACTTTCCCATCTGACCAAAGACAATCACAAATATGCTAAACTTGCTTTAATGAAAAGTCATTCTTTACATAGCTTACATCGACTAAGATGACAAGTCACTCACCAGATAAAGGGTTCTTTGTCTGAATCAAACAATAAACCAGCTCTTCCACAAAAAAATGCCATTCTATTCTGAACTGAATGCATTTCCAACTAATGCTGTATTCAGGACCAAAACCAAAGGAGGCCCATCTGCTAGGAAGGCCAAAAGCCCATTGTGTGACATGTCAGTCCATTCTGTTATGGAAATGGTCACTCTAAAACTGTTTGCAATTTAAAAGTGCATATTGAGAATTATGTTAACATCTATTGACTGACTTCTGTTAAATGTGCTATTAAGAATCCAATTTACCCTGGCTTTTTCCAAAATGTGCTCAGGGTACTCAGATAGGTACATTATGATGGTCAATTGTCATAAGCTAAAAGTCAGCACCTCATTAGTTCAAACACACTGAGCATTTGTTCCCAATTTCAACAGGAGCTCTCTTGCCCTGGGGTATGGGACCACCGATGGCAGATATCCTTATGTGATGATGTGAGGAGTGTCAGGCTAGGTCCAGTGGTATATGCTGATTGCTCAAGGCTTGGGCCCTCAGTGGTGAACTGTGACATCACTCTGCAAATCTGTCTGTGCATTTTCTGCTTAAAGTGAAAATTTACAGAGGTTAAAACCTGAGTGTCAAGTCAAAACGAGATGATGAATTAGATCGATTAGTACATGGTAGACATGCAAGTCATACTAATGCTTAGTAAACATGGCACAATTTTAATTGTGAGTACGAACACATTTATTTTCTTCAGTCATTGAAATCATCAAAGAATTGTTAATAATGTTACCCACTCATTGGTTAAGTGCAATTTAATTTTCTTTCTTTATAAATGTTTCTTTAACATATTACTGAAAAAATAATCTAAAAGCACCGTTGTCATGTCCTTTTTCATGTCCTTTTCCTAACCTTGTCTTTTCAATGATTACAGCGATGAGATGAAACTGCACCTCCTCATATTCATGAGGCTAATTTCAGTTAATTCATTTGAAAAAAGAAGAACATTTTAAAAAGCTCTCTCAGTATAGGTCTGCATAAACCAAAATAGGTTGTGGCAACTGACCATTTTTTGTGAATTCAAACTTTCAAATGAACTACTGAATTCAATCTGAAGTGAAATATATTAATCAGATCCATCTTCCCTCATGAGTAACTGGAACCACTGTTAAAACTCTGGTCCCAATTTTCTTGTTTTTGTTCAAGATTGGAAAAGTGTTGATCATACAAGGGTACTTAAAAATATTCATGGAAAGATTCATATTATCTTTTAATCCTATTTTTCCATGAACTTTTTGAAGTACCCTCATAGCCTTGGAATAACTTTCATATACTCGAGTGCTTCTCCTTTATAGAAGAAATTATAATTTATTTGGCAATTTCTGATAAACCCAATTTCACAAATATTTCATCTTTTTGATTTTTGTTAGATAGTAGTACTAACAGTTTGAGAGCAAATGAAGATCTTAGAGTACTAATTTTAAAATGTACAGCTTTGGCTTAAATTTTAACTCTGACTATTATTAGCTTTGTCATTTCCAGAAAGTTATTAAGCCACAGTGTTCCTAGTTGAATTTTGAGAAAGTAGTAATAATATTGTTTTAATTTGAAACCATTTTGTACCCAATAAAGAGAAATTCAATCAGTTAGTGGTTATTGAGCACTTTGTAGAAATCCTGGAGCAGGATGAGCAAATAAACCTAATAGGAATGCCTCTGGCCATGCAAATGTGGGGGCTGAACTCTGCCGTGGTTTCTGTTTTTTTTGGAAATTGGTTGCATATTCTGGCACGTGGCAATGGACTTTCGCTTTTTTCATGAACACTAATTACTGAAGTTCTAACCCAACAAGAAGCAATAAGGAAATCTCTGAAAGAAAAAAAAATCACATTTTATAGATTTCATTATTACACAGAACATGAAGTAATTCCTAGTTTTGGTGTTAAAGCATAGAAGAGAAACATCTGATTAGGTTAGGAAAACAAATATGCCAGATTTTAATTTATTGTCTCTCAGTCCCAAATCTATTCTTCTTTGCCTGCTATATGACAATGGAGGTAGACTCGGTAAATATTTCTCCTTTACCAAATGGAATGATAGTTAGCCTTGAATGTTAGAGGGGTTTGGGGGACACTGGAGGAGGAAGGGTGTTTTTCTTCCTGGTTTCAGTGTTCCTTGCTGGTCAGCTTCCTGCAGCAGGCAGCTTTATCCAATGCTCGGCTCTACAGAGTGCAGATTCTTTGCTGCTAGCCTCCTGCAAGGCGTGGCTTTCTCCAGCACACAGCCCATGCATAACACTGCTGTTCCAGTTCTTGGTTCCTGCAACAGGAGGTGACCAGTGGAACCCAGTGGCCAGCAGCTTTCCCCAGTACCTCCTCCAGTGTTTTCATGATGGAGTGCTGCTGGTGAGGTACCTGCCTTTGAATGACCTCTCCTGGTACCTCTTATGTGATTTTACTGCAAGCTCCCAGGTGTAGCAGCTGTTTGAGGATGGCTTTCCACACCACTCAGAGGGCACATTTCTAGCCAGTCTCCCCAGCAGTGCTCCTCAGCAACTTTCCCACCATCTTGACAGCCCTGGCTGTGCCATTCTAATGAGGTCTCATCTTATGAGTCTGGCTGGGGAGGGGTGGTGTGGTTGACTCCTTCCTGAGCACTCTATCTCAGCCCTAGGGGTAGTGACCATTCCCTGTATCTGCTGTTCCTCTATTCCTTACATTTCTCTTTAACTCTTTCTAGCAATTCTTTATTACTCTAATCTCCTGTTAGTAATTTTTTATATTATATTTTACCTATTCAGATTACTGTGTGATTTTTATTTCCTGATCAGACTCAGACTGATATAGTAAATCTCCTACTTTTTCTTATCTTTTGTTGGAACCCTTACTGGGCATGAATAGGCCTTCAAAAATCTTAGGAGGATAGTGAAATATGAATAAGAATCATATCAAATTTTAAGTATTTGTTTGTTTGCTAATAATTATTAAAATAATTGACAACTAGTAATTTGGGTTCTCTTTCAGAAAGGTCATCCAAAGTCTTAAAAGGTAGCATAACCATTAAGGTTATTCTTTCCCCGAGTTTTTACATTGCTATACAGACCCTCTTTGAACATGGTTAGGCCCATTAAATAAATGAATCTGTTATTCTATGGGTTGAAGTTTACCTGCAATCATAAATGACCATTAAGATTTAGAAAAGTTATATAAATTTAAAAACTTGTGTTATATCTATGTAAGCCTCAAAATTGTTTAATAGATAAACTGAGTGATAAAATGCACCTCATTAAAAATATGGAATACTATTTCCCCATCCTACTTTTCTTAATAAAACTAACCCATGCTCAGTCCACACTTTTAACAGAGTAATTTTAGATTTCCTGTGTGTAGCTCTACTTATTACAATATTGTGGTTAGGTTTAATTACTTTTAGATTTGCCTTCTAACTCATCTTCGCTATTTATATGTGTATTTAGTTTTTGACTAGGGGCAATCTCTTTGACTTTGTTATACTTCAGTTTGTCTTTTAAATATGAAGAATAGTTTGCTAAATTGAAAGCATATGGTGATCTCATGAAGAACATTTGAGAGTGAATAAAAGAGTGAAAAATCTTTAAATGACAAAAGAAAGAAGTAAATATTGCCCTATCTGAGATGCTATAAATATTACCAAACAACCAGCAGTTATATCATCTCCAACTTAAAAACAATGTATACAGTGAAGTTACTGAGCCAGTGGAAGTTTGACAATTTGACTTTTTTCAGTATAGGTTTGATACTTGCATTTATTTTACTTCTTTCATCATTAAAGATGATCAAACATAGCATACATAGTGTGTGGTAGACACTTATTAAAATATTAATTATTTCAATCCTGTCACTATCTTTTTATTTTACTCTGTAACTAAACAACTAATTTAATCTTGTATAATAAATTAGATATTTAAAAATAAATATTTGGTCTCAAAATATCTCTTACATGTTACTAACTCATGATATAAAAAAGAAAAAGAAAATGATGGAACTTTATTTTCTGCTTAAACCACTAAATAGGATTTCCATTATAGCACAAATGAAAATGCCAGCTAAAGCAAAATAAAGCTTAAGTTTCTGGCTATGTTTTCTCCACTGACCATCCTCCTATAAAACATTATTCATTAACATAAAGGTGAGATAGATAAATGTAGAGTCCCCTACAATTGTTGCATAGAAAAAGCCCTGGGCCATTAACTCGGTAATAAGAGACAATGAGAGCTTCCTCTTCATTGCTAAATTCTTCATAATGTCTCTCACTATATTATAAGAATTTTATCTTCTTTTTCTAATAAAAGTTTGGGTAACATATCACACTGAATCACTCTGTCCAAAATGTTGCTTTTCAGCAGCGAAGTAAGATTAGCATTTGGATTTTTGGTAGAGTCTTTGGGTAATGGAAGTCACATTTACGTGGCAGTTGTGGCTGTTACATCTCAGTGATATTGTTTATATGTTTATATGTAAGAGGTATACAGAATAGTCTTACAAGTGAACGATTTAAATAGGACCTTTTCTACTATCTCTTTTCTAAATTTTCAATTTTTTAACCTCCATTATGGGGCTTACATAATTCTGCTTTCAATTACTGTTAATTACATCCTTTAGGAAACAAGGCAATGTTTAATTCACTATAATCTGGTTTGTTACTCCTACTGTGCCATGACATTTTTTCTCAATAAGACCTCTTTTAAACTTCTTGTTGCCAGTTTCAAAGGAAACCTTTTAGCCCTTACCTCAATTATACTTTATCTCCTTTGAGAAGTTGCCAGTCAGTTTAATCATTGTTCCTATGTGAGTAATGGATCACTTCTGTTTGGCTGTTTTCTATATATTATCATTGGATTTCAGACATTGGACTATTATATGCCTAGAAAAACTTTCTTCAAGTTTATCTTGTTTGACTTTTTCACCAAATTTGGAAATTTTTTGTCCATTATTTCTCCAAATACTTTTCTACCCAATTTTATTTATATTCTTTCTTTAAAAAATTAATTTTATTTTATTTTACTTCTCAAAATACATTGTACTTGATTTTCATGCCCTTTTACCCATTCCTCTCCATCCACCCCCCATCATATCTGTGCACTTGCCTTAAGTAGTTCAAGGAATTTTTGTGGTTGTTCTATTTTCCCCCACCCTTTATTTGTTTGTGTGTGTATTTATTTATTTATTTTTAGCTCCCACAAATAAGTGAGAATACGTGATATTTCTCTTTTTGTGCCTGATATGTTTCACTTAATATAATTTTCTCTGAGTCCATCCATGTTGTTGTGAATGGTAGTATTTCATTCTTTTTTATAGCAGAGTAGTATTCCATTTTGTAGATATACCACATTTTCCTTATCCACTCATCAGATGATGGACATTTGGTCTGGTTCCAGCTCTTGGCTATTGTATACAGAGCTGCAATAAACATTGGAGTACAGGTATCCCTTTGGCATGATGATTTCCATTCCTGTGGGTATATTCCCAGCAGTGGAATCACTGGGTCATATGGTAGATCTATCTGTAATTGTTTGAGGAAACTCCGTATCATTTTCCATAAAGCCTGTGCCATTTTTCAGCCCCACCAACAGTGGATGAGAGTTCCTTTTTCTCCGTTACCTCTCCAGAACTTATCATTCTCAGTCTTTTGGATGTTAGCCATCCTAACTGGAGTGAGATGGTATCTCAGTGTGGTTTTGATTTGCATTTCCCGGATGTTGAGTGATATTGAGCACTTTTTTATGTGTCTGTTGGCCATTCCTATATCTTCATTTGAGGAATGACTGTTCAGCTCCTTAGCCCTTTTTTTAATTGGGTTATTTGTTTTTTTGTTGTAAAGTTGTTTGAGTTCCTTATATATTTTGAATATTAATCCTTTGTCAATGTCTATTTTGCAAGTATTTTCTACCACTCTGTTAATTGTTTTTTTACTCTGCTGATTGTTTCTTTTGCTGTGCAGAAGCTTTTTAGTTTAATATAATCCCATTTGTTTGTTTTACCTTTAGTTGCCTGTGCTTTTTGGGTCCTATGCGTGAATTCTGTACCCACTCCTGCTTCCTGGAGTGTTTCCCCTATGTTTTCTTTAAGGAGTTTTATTGTTTTAAGATGTATATTTAATTCTTTAATCTATTTTGAGTTGATTTTGGTATATGGTGAAAGATACGGGTCTAGTTTCATTCTCCTGCATGTGATTATCCAGTTTTCCCAGCACCACTTGCTGAAAAGGCAGTCTCTTCCCCTGTATGTAGCTTTGCTGACTTTGTCAAAGATCAGATGGCTGTAGATGTGTGGATTGATTTCTGGGTTCTCTGTACTTTTCCATTGGGCTGTGTGTCTATTTTTATGCTAGTACCATACTGTTTTGGTTATCATGTTTTATAATATAGTTTAAAGTCAGGTGGTGTTATGCCTCCAGCTTTTTTTTTTTTGCTCAGGATTGCTTTGGTTATTTATGGTCTTTTGTTATTCCTTATAAATGTCTGGATTGCTTTTTCAATCTCACAGAAAAATGTCATTGGAATTTTGATGGGGATTACATTGAATCTGTAGATCACTTTGGGTAATATGGACATTTTCACAATGTTAATTCTTCCAATCCAAGAGCAAGGGATATCTTTCCATCTTCTTGTATCCTCTTTAATTTCTCTCAACAGTGGTTCGTAGTGCTCTTCATAGAGATTTTTCACATCTTTGGTCAGCTTTATTCCTAAATATTTTATTTTTTTGGTGGCTATTGTAAATGGGCTAGCTTTCTTGATTTCTTTTTCTGCATGTTCACTGGTGGAGTATAGAAATGCTAGATTTTTGTGTGTTGATTTTGTACCCTGCAACTTTGCTGAAATGATTTATCAACTCTAGGAGATTTTTTATAGAAGTTTTAGGCTCTTCAATACATAGGATCATATCATCTGCAAAAAGGGACAGCTTGACTTCATCCTTTCCAGTTTGGATGCCCTTTATTTCCTTCTCTTCTCTGATTGCTCTGGCTAGTACTTCCAACACTGTGTTGAATAGGAGTGGTGAGAGTGGGCATCCTTGTCTAGTTCCTGCCCATTCAGAATGATATTGGCAGTGGGCTTATCATATATAGCTTTAATAATGTTGAGATACTTTCCATCTGTGTCTAAATTGTAGAGAGTCTTTATCATGAAAGGATGTTGAATTTTGTCAAATGCTTTTTCAGTGTCAATAGAGATGATCATGTGGTTTTTGTCTTTGCTTTTATTAATGTCATGTATCACATTTATTGATTTGTGTATGTTGAACCAACCTTACATCCCTGGGATGAATCCCACTTCATCATGGTGTATAATTTTCTGTATGTGTTGCTGTATTCTGTTAGCTAGTATTTTATGGAGGATTTTTGCATCTATATTCATCAAGGATATTGGCCTGTAGTTTTCTATTTTTGATGCATCTTTGTCTGGGTTTGGTATCAGGGTGATATTTGTCTCATAGAGTGAGTTTGGGAAAATGGCCTCTGTTTCAATCTTTTCGAACAGTTAGTAGAGAATTGGTATCAGTTCCTCTCTGAAGGTTTGGTAGAACTCTGCAGTGAACTTGTCCAGTCCTGGGCTTTTCTTTGTTGGGAGCCTTCTGATAACAGCTTCAATCTCTTTTATTGTGATTGGTCTGTTCAGATATTCTATACCTTCTTGGCTCGGTTTTGATAATTTGGATGTATCCAAAAATTTATGCATTTTGTCCAGATTTTCAAATTTGTTGGCATGTACATGTTTATAGTAGTCTCTAATGATTCCTTGAATTTCTGAGATGTCAGTTGTAATATCACATTTTTCATTTCTAATTTTTGTTATTTGAGTGATATTGAGTGATATTGAGGGTCTTTTCTCTTCTTTGTCTTGCTAAAGGTTTATCGATTTTATTAATCTTTTCAAAAAAACAACTTTTTGTTTCATTGATCTTTTGTATTGTTTTTCGTGTTTCTATTTCATCTAGTTCTGCTCTGATCTTAATTATTTCTTTCCGTCTACTAACTTTAGGTTTGGATTGTTCTTATTTTTCTAGATTGTTAAGGTAAAGTGTTGCATTATTTATTTACCATCTTTCCCTTCTTCTGAAGTAAGCATTAAATGCAATAAATTTCCCCCTTAATACTGCTTGTGAAGTATCCCACATGTTTTGGTATGATGTGTCATTATTTTCATTAGTTTCTAGAAATTTTTTGATTTCCTGTTCAATTTCTTCTTAGACCCACATGTCATTAAGTAGAATGTTGTTTAATTTCCATGAGTTTGTATAGTTTTAAGAGTTTCATTTATTATTGATTTCTAATTTTAATCCATTGTCATCAGAAAAAATACATGGAATAATTACAATTTTTTTTGAATTTGTTAAGACTTGCTTTTTGACCTAACATGTGGTCTATCCTAGAGAATGTTCCATGTGCTGATAAGAAGAATGAATATTCTGAGGTTTTTCAGTGGAATGTTCTGTAGATATCTGCCAAATCCAATTGATCTAAAGTATTGTTTAGATCTTGTGTTTCTCTGTTGATTTTTTGCCTAGATGATTTGTCCAGTGATGAGAGTGGGGTGTTCATGTCCCCTTCTATTATGGTGTTAGTGTCTATTTCTTTCTTTAGATCTAATAGTGTTTGCTTTGTAAATTTGGCTGCTCTGACATTGGGTGTGTATATTTTTTTGATTGTTATGTCTTCTTGATGAATAGATCCTTTTATCATTATTTATTGGCCATCTTTATCTCTTTTAATGGTTTTTGCTTTAAAGTATGTTTTATCTGATATAAGAATAGCTACTCCAGCTCACTTTTCATTTCTACTTGTATGATATATTTTTTTCCATCCTTTCACTCTTAATCTATGTGTTTCTTTACAGGTCAAGTGAGTCTCTTGGAGCCAGCATATTGTTGGATCCATCTTTTTAATCCAGTCAGTCAGTCTGTGTCTTTTGAATGGGGTATTTAGTCCCTTTACATTCAGAGTTATTATGGAAAGGTGTTGAGTTACTCCAGCATTTTACTGATTTTTGTTTGGATGTCTTAAGTATCATTTGTTCCTTTCTTTCAAATTTTCTGTTTGTCTTCTATATTTGTTGGTTTCTTGGGTTGATAGATAAACTATTTTTTTTTCTTTTGTTAGCATTTTTGTTTTGCTGGTAGGTATTGTTCTTTCTCGTGTATTCATGGCAGTGATGCTTGTTTTCATGGTATCAAACCCAGTACTTCCTTAAGAATTTATCGTAGGGCTAGTCGTGTGGTAGTGAACTCCAACAGTTTTTGTTTGTCTGAGA
Organism: Cynocephalus volans; assembly: GCF_027409185.1. NCBI lineage: Eukaryota > Metazoa > Chordata > Mammalia > Dermoptera > Cynocephalidae > Cynocephalus > Cynocephalus volans. The sequence continues at coordinate 217,099,980 of NC_084460.1, read as the reverse complement.
AATATACTATTTGTCCTTCATTTTGGAAGGATAGTCTTGCTGAGTAAAGTATTCTTGGGTGGCAGTTTTTGTCCTTTAGTGTTTGGAATATATTTTCCCATTCTTTTCAGGGTTTTAGAGTTTCTGATGAAAAGTCTGATGTTATTCTGATTGGGGCTCTGTTAGAGGTGACTCACCGCTTCTCTCTTGCAGGTTTTAAGATTCTCTGTTTGTCTATGAATTTTGTCAGTTTGATTATCACATGCCTTGTAGAGGACATTTTTGGGTTGAATGTGTTTAGTGATCTTTGGGTTTCCTGAATCTGGGGATCTGTGACTTTCCCTAAACCTGGGAATTTTTCTGCTATTATCTCACTGAATATGTTTTCAATGCCATTTCCTTTTTCCTCCCCTTCTGGAATACCCAGGATTCAGATATTTGAGCATTTAAAGTTGTCAGTTGTCTCCCTTAGATTTTCTTCAATTTTTAAAATTCTTTTTACTTTTTTCTGGTCTTCCTGTGATAATTCAAACAGCCTGTCTTTGAGGTCAGAAATTCTCTCTTCTGCTTCTTCAAGTCTGCTGGTTAAACTCTCTGTTGTGTTTTTTATTTCATTGAATGCATCCTTCAGCTCCACAAGCTCAGCTACATTCTTTTTCAAGGCACTGATTTCTTTGTATATTTCTTCTTTCAGATCCTGTATGTTTTTTCTCATTTCATTGTGTTGTTTCAATGAGTTTTCTTGTATCTCATTTAGTTTCCTTAGAATAGTTACACTAAATTCCTTGTCTTTCATTTCAAAGACTTCCTGTTCTATAGGATCTAGCACTTGAAAGTTATTAATATCCTTTGGTGGCAGTGTACTTTCTTGATTTTTCATATTTCTGGTTTCTTTCTTTTGGTGTTTTGTCATTGTGGCTGGGGGTATCACAGTTCATTTGTTCCACCCTGATGTCTGGCTTGGATCCTGAAGGAACTGCTGCTTCTGGACAGCACAAACTAGCCTGGGCCAGAGGTCCCAACCCGCCTGCCTTCATTAGCTCATCTGGCTCGGGGCTTGGGGGCCCAGAGCCTCTCAGGTCACCTACGGAGATGGGGCAGCCTGTGCCGGAAGTCCCGCCCCACCTGCCTTCATAGGCTCATCTTACTTGGGGCTTGGGAGGCTGGAGCCTCTCAGGTTGCTCACAGAGATGGGACGGCCTGTGCTGGTAGTCCCACCCTGGCCTCGTCTGCCTTCTCCTTCCAGCAGGCTCGGTGCACGTCAGCCCAGAAGCTCTAAAGTCTCTCTGCAGAATGGGGAGCAACCTGAACTGGAGTCCTGCGGCGGGCTGCTCCTGTCCGCTCCAGCACAGATTTTGCGTCCTCCATTGCTGCTCCTCAAAAGCTACAAATTGGTCTGTCTGTGGGAGAGAGCAGCAGCAGGAACCGACTATTCCACCATCTTGACGGGAACCTTATTTATCTTCTTTTTTGAGGTCTGCAATTACCTGCATGTCAGGCCTTTGATTTTGTCCCATAGGTTTCTAGGTTCTGTTTATTTTTATAAAAGGTCCTTACTTTCTGTTCTTCAGATCAGTTATCTATTCATCTGTATTCAAGTTCACTGGCTCTTTTCTCTGTCCACTCCAATCTGTTATTAAGTCCATTGACTGAATATTTTCTAGTTCTTTGAAAAGATTTTCTGTCTTTTGACTCATCACAAGAGTATTTTTCCTTTACTTCATTGATCATAATTATAAATCTCATGATTGTCTTTGTAGAATAATTTCAACATGTGTGTCACCTTACGGTTAACTTAACTGTTCTCTTCTTCAGGAAGCCTTCCTTACTCCCAGATGGGTTTGGTTAGATTCCCCTCTTCTCTCTAAAAGTTCTTTATATATATTTCTTTCTCATTATTCATTATATTTAATTAAAATTATATGTTTATGTTCCTGTGTTCTCAACTAGATTGCAAACTTTTCTAGGGCAATAGTATCTTTTTTGTCTATGTTCCTTCTTGTTTCCAGCATAGTAACTGGAAAATAGTATATATTCAATAGTTGTTTGTTTAATTAACCCGAATTCAGAAGACTGAGTGGTTCATTTTTCAGGTAAGAGCTTATTGTAAAGCAAGAACTAGATTTTGGGCCTCAGTTTTGCAGGCCAGACACAAAATTTGATGAATATACCCAAGGTTGGTCTAGTTTTAGGAATTAATTCATGCTATCTAAAATCATAAGAAACTGATGCATAAATTAGAGTTGCTATTGATTAAAATACAATTACAAATAAGCCTTTTTAATGATTAATGCAGGTCTTCTTTTTAGGACATAATATTTCTGGTGCTGTGGTTTCTGGGAAATAAAGTCAGTAATTACAATATTGTTTAGTATGGTAAAATTAATGTCGTTATATTAAAGGATAATTCATTTAAGATGAAAAGCCTTACAAACCATTTCTACTCTGTGATAGGGCATCATCTGAACTCAAGTCTGCTCTCCAAATACTCTTTCTTGTACAGTTCTGGATAAATGCAGATATCTTTCTTTTAAAATCACTTGTTTTTTCCCTCTAAAAGCCTTGGGGAAGATCTTTTTAACTTAGATTCATTCTTTCCTCAGATAGTTTACATGTTTAAAAAAATCAACGTTGTATTTGTAATGTCTTTTTGTGTTTATACCCTAGAAACTTTCATTGTTACACAGGGTTCCCCTTTCCAGAAGTTGATTTCAAGACAGTTAATTCCCCTCATATGTTTATATTTAGTTAATGATAAGTAGTTAAGCCCTAAAGCTAACATTATTTCATAGTTCTGGGGACATTTTCTTTTAGCTTTTAAATTCGAGTACAAGTTCTTAAATGAGTGATAAACAAATTAGGCATATGTATTTATCTGTCCTTCCATTCATCCATCCATCCATCCATCCATATACACAACACATTATTTGTTCAGAGCCAGAAAATATTCAAGATGAATGAAGAGGTACAGCCTCTGCAGATTCAGTGCTTATCAACCACTAAAGAAAGCTGTTATTATACAAATAGTAAAATAGAAGTGTAGTGATGTTATAAGAAAAAATTCAGGGAGTGCTGTAGATTGGATGTCCCACACCTCAACCTCGTGGAGGTTTAATCCCCACTGTAACTGTGAGGGTGGGAAATTCTATTATGGTAATTATGGTAATTAAGGTGGAGCCTTGAAGACGTGATTAGATTGTAGAATTGTGCTGTAGTGAATGGATTAAAAATGGTGGTCAGGGGTGTGGTTCTAAGGGTTTTAAAAGGAGAGCATATGAAGAGTTTTTCTCTCTGTGTTGGGTCTACTGCTGGCTGACCCGAACAGCCCTAGCCTCGTTTTGGTGGGCGAGCAAATGGCCCGGATTCCTCTTTCCCTCCTGTCCCCTTTGGAAGGAGACGGGGGAAGAGAGCCGTGAAGAGAAGTGAGCACACCACCAGCCCCAACCAGCCCAGTTTAAAGGACACTCAGACGCCCTGGGGGTTCTGTCGAGCAGTTCCGTTTATTATCACACAAACACTTGCTTTTAAAGGCAAATAAGGACGGGAGGTTTTTACATCCTCCAATCAGCTTAAAGGTTACAAGAGCATGCATCCTATCTCAATGCCTAGCTATTGCAATCATGCAGTGTTCACGAGCACGGAAGCGCGTATTTGGCCGATAAGGGCTAAGGCAAGTTCCCGTAGACACCCCCACCCTACTTCTTCCTGGCACCGTCTTAGGCTGCCATGTTAATACGCCCTTGTGGGCCCATAATGGCACCGCTTGTAATGTCACTTAAGGTGGCGTTAGTTTTTTAAGGCCTGACATCTCTGCTTCTGCTGTCTCAGAATGTGATACCCTGTATAGCTGAGGCCACCACCAAGGAAGGCCTTCACCAGATGTGTTCCCTGGACTTTGGACTTCCCAGCCTCGGAAACTATATGCAGTAAATTTCATTTTCTTACAAATTACCCAGTTGCATGTATTTTGTTATAAGCAACAGAAAGAGACTAATACAGGGAGCTTTGAAAATATATAGTATACAAACTATATAAACTAGAAATCATGGAAGGAATATCTAAGGAAGTGGTGTTAAGTGAAAGCTGGAGGATGAGCTGCAGTTAGCTGAAGAAGGGATTGGTGGGAGGAGATAGAGGCTTATTGTAGGAGACAAATGGAGTTCAATCTTGTTGTGGTGGAATACAAAAAGGAGTGTTGAGAAATAAAATCACAGAGAACACCAAGAGATCTCTCTTCAGAAGATTCTTTAAAAAAGTTTTAAAAATTTTATCCTTATTGTGCTTAAACAGTTGTTAATTTTTAATGCAGATAACTAAAAAAAGAAATCAAAAGGGATATAACCCAAATATCCAAATAACTTCTGTTGATATTAAAGCAAACAAACAAAGCTACATGTACAGATTTAGAAATTTTCACAGGATGCAGATAACACAATCAAATCAAAACGAAAGTTTCTGTCAGCCTAATCAACCCCCTAAATGTAATCACCATTTAGTTTTGTTGAGTTCCTTCCAAGGTAGGGTATAGAAATATTTATTGAACTAATTAATTATCTACCTTTCTAATTTATTTCTATGTATTATTTTACTCTATTAAATAGTACTCTGCATCTAGATGTCATAGTTTATTTTGGATATTGTTTCTATGAACGCACAGAAAATCATCTAATTCTTGTTGATAGCTGTGTATTATTCCATTTTGTGGATGTGCCAGTATTTATTTTCTCTCAGTTTCAAACCTACTCTTTTATACTCCTTTATGATACTGGGGTTGGAACTCTTTGAACCATGTTTTCCTCTCCATGTGCCTACCTTTATCCCCTCCGCCCCCAAATAAATGTCTGCCAATAAGAGGCACTAGAAAAAGAATGGAGACTGGAGGACGGGGAATCTACGTTCTATTCCTATTTCCTTCTGTTCCTGTTCCTGTTTGCTTTCTGCTCTGTCTCTCATCTCAGCATCCCTTCTTTCCCCTGAAAGTCTCAGTTAATTTCAGTAGAGCAGTTGATTCCAATATTCAGAACCCATTCCTTTGACACCCTTTCAGAGCCATGAGTACTGCCCATGGCAGCCACTTCTCAGAAGTCAGGGTGGGACCACATGATGACCTCCATGGGTCCTAGGAACATGTGCCTTTATGGGCTCGTTCCTCCATAAAAAATGTTAAAAGCTATATTTTACAGCTACATTAAGTATAAAGACAATGCTAATTATGTTAATGATATATATCAAAACATTTTCTTGACTTAGAAGTAAATTTTTCTTCTGATTTTAAAACAAATCCGAGTATTCTTATGGGCCCCTAAAATTTGAGCCTAGGTACTGTGCCTGCATTACCAAATGGATAAGTCGACTCTGGGGCCAGGTCTCAGACCCACATAGCTTCTCATCCTAGCTCAGAAGGGCCAGTATCAGCCAAGTAGTGCCTTCTCCTCAGAGCTCGGAGACCCAGCTCCGTGGGTGCCCTTCTTCCAATTTGTTTTACTCATTTCAGCCTTAGTTGGCAGGTTCCATTTCTTCTGAGGCCTTTCCCCTTGGCTTGCAGAGAGCCATCTTCGTGCTGTACCCTTACATGGTCATCCCTCTGTGTTGTCTGTGTCTTAATTTCCACTTTTTATAAGGACACCAGTCATATTGGATTATGGTCCACCCTAATAATGACCCCAATTTAACTTAATCACCTCTTTAAAAGTCTTATCTCCAAATACAGTTACATTCTGTGGCACTGGAGGTTAGAGCTTCAACATATGAATTGGGGGTGGTGGTAGAGAGATAAAATTTAGCCCATAACAAGTAGGTTTACCAACACTTGTTTAACCAGGATCATATCGATGGGCACTCTTGTTATTTTCAGCTTTAGCTATTGCAAACATGTTTTTATGAACATTTTTAAACATATTTAAATTCATACCTCTGAATGAATTTATCTGTGGCATTAATTTCTTAAGAGTGAGACCACAGGGTACATTCATTTTTAATTTACAGTTTTCATAACTATTGCCTTATCACACTGCTGAAAGTTTCACATTCTCCCTCAAAATGTGAGATTCGTGTCATCATCACTGTGGCATAATCCTGCTGACAACGCCAATTGTAGAGCTAGGGCTAGGGTCTGAAGCTCACAGACCTCTGAAGCCCATTCACAAACCCTTCACACGCAGGTCTATGAGCTAGGTAACTGGCAAAAAGGTCCCTGGAGCCTTGGTTGAAGTAGGAATAGTCTTTATTCAGCACAGACACACATCTAGGAGCTAAGCAGCCCACACAGAAAAACTCAGAAACTCATCCACTACTGGCAAAGTCCAAAGAGAAACTGAAAACTGAGCAGCTACTAGCAGAGTAAACGTGCTCTATTTTTAGACAGGAGCTCTCTGCAGGCCAGCCTGCTTCAAAGGGCAGAACACACAAAAGCAATTAACTAGAAAGATACATGGGTGCACATGCACACTAACTCCACCCACACAACTTGTTTACAAGAAATGTGGAGGGATCCTGACTAAATTATTCTATTTTCCCCACAATCACCAAACTCTAAATTTTGCTGGTACAAATTTTGTTGGTTATATAGTTGTTTGGATTTGTATTTATTTAATAATGAATCAGGATAAGCATATGTAAAGCTAGGGCTAGGCTCACAGACCCCTTGAGCCTATTGTACAGACTGGTTCACAAACACTTTACACGCAGGTCTATGAGTTGGTAATAGGAAAAGGTCCCGGGAGCTGTGGGTAAACAAATTAATAGGCTTTATACAGAGGTAGGAGCAGCTGCCCTAGTGGCTTCCCAGAGTGTCCGGAGAGCCACTTGTCCTTTATACTTAAGTCCATAACCCAAAACAGTGGGTGCACATGTGCAATTACATTAGACAATAAACAAGGAACACCTGGGCGAACGTGGATATTTACAACAGATGCTGGGCAAGATTCTGAAGATCTGAGGGGCCCTGACCATTTTTCTATATTTTCCCAAAAGCGTATCTTTTACATGTTTATTTTCCATTTATGTTTCTTTTTCTGTAAACTGCCTGTTCATGTATTTCGCTTGCTTTCTGCTGAGTGTTTGCTTTTCCTGATTGACTTCTATGTGGCAGCTATCATCTCTTTTCTTTTTAGCTGTCCCTATATCTTTACATCAACTAGTTAACTTATTATTTCCAGGGCTCAGTTTAGAAATAACTTTTAAATTATTGTCTTCTGGGATCTTTCCTACTACAAAACTAGATCAAGAAATAATAACTATTGGGTTTCTTTATTCATATTTAACATTTCTCATATGTCATCAAACAGAATTAAAATTGCATTTTACCTTCTTTTCTTCTCCAATAGACTATAATCTTGAGAGCTGGGACCTTGATTTGTTTTATTGATGAAGCCCAGGTAATTAAGAGTGTCTGACTTTGAATGGTACTCAATAAGTTTTTTTAATGCTGGCTAAATTAAGGAAGGAAGGAAACAGTGAGAGTTTATATTGAGCCATATCTCTTAAGGTTTTGAGCTTGAAAACCACTGATTAAAAAGTACTGAAACATCTAGTCGGTTAGCACATTTTATGTGTATATCTTCAAGTCCTGAATTTACCCAACAAAGTAAATGTACTAATTGTGAGCAAAATGTAGTACTTTCTCTAACAGCAGAGGTAGCTTTATGAGTATTTTTTTTTTTTTTTTTTTGTCTTCTGTATTTAAAATGTGCTTGTAGAGCTAAGGCTAAAGCTCACAGACCCCTCGAGCCTGTTGCACAGATTGGGTCACAAACCTTCCACACGCAGGTCTACGAGCTAGGTAATAAGAAAAAGGTCCTGAGAGCCGTGGCTTCTCTGAGAGTTCTGAGAAGCACTGTGGATCAGAGCTGTTAGTCCTTTATACTTAGGTCCACAACCCTGGACACCTCAGTGCCCATATGCAATTACATTAAGTAATAACAAGGAACACCTGAGGATATTTACAGCAAATGCTTGGCAAGAGTCTGAATGTCTAAGGGGCCCTGACCATTTTCCTATATTTTCCCAACAGTACTTCAATTATTTTTAGGTGGAGGCCATCTGGGTTGCTCAGGGGTAGTTCATAATAGAGATTTGTTTGTCTTCTTTTAGCAGAGGCAATTCTGTGTAGCGGTTCACAACTTCCGCTCAGGAACTCATAAGTTTGAATCTTAATTCCACCACTTCCACTTTTGTGACTTTCTCCATGTTACTTAAGTGGTCTGACCCCTAGCCTTCTAAAATAAAGATGATGATAGTATTATCTATCACATAGAGTTGTTGGAGGATTATAAAAGATGACGTCTATTAAACATTAGCATGATGCAATTAGAATACTAAGCTATCATCATTAAAATACTATATTCTTTTTTAGGTGGTTGGAGCTTCTTTAGAATCTTGTGAGTTGGAAGTATTTTCACTGACCTCTAACTTTTCAAGGAGGAGGAGGTGATATGAGAGTCCTTTAGAAAGTCTGTGGAAAAATAGAATTAAAAGATAATGTGAATTTTCTATGATCTTTTTGAAGATCTCTCATATATTCTTATTAGATTGCTATGAAATTAAGCTAGCATTAACTACAATTGGCAGTTACAGTGTGAAAAAGCGACCAGTCTATCAGTTTGTGATGGAATAGAGTTTAAGCTGTGTATGTGTACGTGTTCCTGCACTTTTATATGTACATGCATTCTTACATGTGCACATTCCACAATCAGCCTACAAACCTTCTCATTAGAAAATTGTGGCAATTGGGACTGTCACTCCCTACTAAATATTTCTAAGCTTTTAAAAAATTTTGTGATTGCTTTCTCCTGTAGGATTCCCCTGATATTCATTTTAATAGTTTTTAATCTATATAAAAAGATTTGTGAAATGTACTGTACACAGAACCATGCCTTGGGCCACCATAGAGTTGATTCTGGCTAAGGATAAAAATGAAAGCAGAATTCTTAATTGATTCTAGTGAGGCCTGATTATTCTGGGGCCTGTGTGTGATAGAATACATTTTTTGTGGTCAGTTTTGTGGTTGCAAGAAAAAGCAGCTGCCTGAATGGTGATATTTCAGAAGGTCCCAGAAGTACTGTTACTCAGTATCTCCTCATCATGCCTGAAATTAAAGGACCATTTTGGGTGGACAAATCTTTGCATTTTTCACAAGTAACTTCAGGAAATTCGAACACTGTAAAAAATATGCCATTCTTATTTATTAACTTTTCGAGGGAATTTTTTTCTTGTTATTTTCTAGTATAAAGGCTAATATAGATGAAGCTGTCAAATACATAAAGACCAAGTCATAGCTTATGTTTGGTACTATTGTAGAAGGACTAAAGGAAGTAAAGTTGAAATGTATACACACACACACACACACACACACACACACACACACACACTCACTCTCACATCTGTGATAGGTGGAAATACCAACCTACTTCTATCAACTATATGTGTGTGTATGAGTGTCAGATATGAGAATAATTTAATTTAACATGATGCTTTTTGAATTTTTTCGTATTTGGCTGTTTTTTTTTTTTTTCATTGAAACAAATTATATGTATTTGTGGGATACAGATTTGCCTATCAATACTTGTGTAAAATATGTGATGATCAAATCAGGATAATTAGCATATTCATCATTACAAAATGTAATCATTTTAGCTCACTTGGTTAGAGCGTGGTGCTGATAACACCAAGGTCAAGGGTTTGGATCCCTGAACTGGCCAGCCACCCAAAAATAAAAAAGATAAATAAATATACACATAAAAATGAGTTAATGCTGTAATTTTGAAGCAACTAAACCTTCTGCTATTGCCTTGAGAGGAAAACATTTCTCATAGTATGTGTCAATCTACACTTTTTTGAGTCTAAAATGCATTTTATTCCACTATGTCTGCTGATGTGGTTATATCTGGGTCATATAAGTAATTTTAACTTTTTCATTTACTTCATACATTTTTGAATAATTTTCACTATGTGTTTGTCTGACTAAGAAGTAAGAAAAATAAGAAAATGCCTGTTAGGTTTCCACCCATACAAGGAATTGACTTGTAGCTTACCTAATTCCCCTGATCAACCGTGAAGTAACCTGAGCTTTCAAGAAATTGGATTGGAACAATATATAGTTATTCAAATTCAATACAAGTGACTGGATTTCAACCACAGCATCAATACTATCAAAAGGAGAATTGATAAAGTGCAAAGTGGATGTTACTTCTCTGTTGATTTTAGCTCAGCAAAATAAACCCTATGGGAAAAAATCAAACTATTCCCCAAACTTCAATTTTAAGAAGTGGAAAATCAAAACCTTTTACCAAACTGCATACAGTAATAAGTTAGAAAGCTTCAATTCAATTCAGTAAACAATTTTTCATTGTCTACTCTATACCCACCAGATACCACAACATAGTCAGGATATGTACAAGAAATTTAAGATTATGGAGAAAGTGTTTTAAGAAAACAAGGAAAATATCTGGAAGGATGTTAAGACAAAACTACCAGAAGCTTACTCTGCATAGTAAGATTATGGATGATGATACTTCTCCTTTTGCCTCTTTGCCTATTCTTAAGTTTGTGCTGTGATACATATTACACATAAGTGCTGTGTACATATTTCATGTAAAATACATAACACACATTAGAAATATAGGTATAGATATTTCTGTATGTGTGTGTACTTCATATAACTTAACTATCCACTTTTGATTTTGGTGCTCCTTTGTTACCTTTATTTCTTCTTTCTCTCTCCTCAGTTCATTATGGATTTTATATATTTCTGAAAAGGGTGAGGAGAGCAGGATCTCACAGAGACAAAGCAAGATTCAGCAAGGTTTGCCATATACTGATTAGCTGAGATTTCCAGTCACTGGTGGTTTCTAAAGTGGATAAAATCCTAGCTAGTCAATCTAGCTAGTATGGCAAAATTTCATGGTATGCTTCGATACTTCTGGCTGAGTTGGTTGCATTAAGGAGCAGCAAGATGAACCACTCACAAGCTACAGAGAGGCAATGGATACCCAGGAAAGAGTAAAAGTTCTCATTGCAGCAAAAGCCAAAATCTGGTGAGGCAGACAATGATGACAATGAGCTGGATACTGATGGATAACAAAGCATACTGTATAGTTCTTTCAATTTGTATATGTCATACAATCTTAAAATAATTTTATGCTATAGTGAGTAATTAAATATAGTATAATTTATATTTTGTAAGAAAACAATAGTAGGTAGAAGCATGTGCTCATCTCCCTCCTTTCTTGGATAATTTCTATGGAAGATACTTTCATGCATTCAACACTTATTTATGAATCACTGTAATGTGCCAGGCTCTATACTAAGTACTGGGGTTATAATGATGAAGTAAACAGCCCTGAGCTCTGCCTTCATAGAGTTTTCCATCTGGTTAGGGAATGGGGACTCCCAAATAAATGTAAAATTAAAAAGTGTGGTAAATTCTTTAAAGGAAAATCTTGGTTTGCTATAAAAACATATGGCAGAAAAATGAGACAAAGTCTGGATGATAAGGTCTGGATGATGAAGAATTCTTCCTTCAGGAAGGGACATTTGACTTGGGATTAGAAAGAAGTACCTACATCATTTTGATGGGTGGGATGTGGATAGTGCAGAAAAATGAGTATTCAAGGCAGAGAGACCACAAAGGCTCTGGCCTACAGATTGCGAATGTCATGGCAATGGAAAAGTCAGTGTAGAACTGTACATACTCTTAGGTCTACATGGAAGACCCACCCAAACAGCAGACCTAGTACCTAGGAAGAGCTTGTCAACCTGTGGAATGCCCTCCACAGCCAGTATTGTATGATGATATATAAGTTCTTCAGATGTAAATTTTGAAAAGAAACACAAAGATGTAATGATAATTGCAAAAAAAATTGGTGAATATGGTGATTTAGTAAATACAGTCGTCCCTCAGTATTCCTGGGGGATTAGTTCCAGGACCCCCTCAGGATATCAAAATGTGCGGATGCTCAAGTTCATGATATAAAATGGTATAACATTTGCATATAACCTATGCACATCCTTCTGTATAGTATAAAGCATCTCTATATTACTTATGATACCTAATGCAATGCCTACACATCACTTCACTCATGTGGATTCAATGTAATACTCCGTGTATGGCAAATTCAAGTTTTGCTTTCGAGAACTTTGTGGAATTTTTTTTCCAAGTATTTTTGATCCACAGTTGGTTAAATCCATGAATGTGGAACACATTGATATAGAGGGCCATTTGTAAACTGGCAGACTATTGTTTGTGTGACTTGCTATAATGAACTGGATTGAATTCTGAATCCCAAATTCAAATGTTGAAACCCTACTCCCCAATGTGATGGTATTGGAGATGGGGTCTTTGGGAGGTAACTGGGTTTAGATTAGGTCATGAAGGTGGGGTCCTCAGGTAAATTAATGTCCTTATAAGAAGAGACTCCAGAGAGCTTGCTCTCTCTTTTTCTCTGCCATGTGAGGACACAGCAAGAAGGTGGTGTCTACAAGCCAGGAGGAGAGCCCTCACCAGAAAACAACCATGTTGGTGCCCTGATCTCAGACTTCCAGTTCCAGAACTGTGAGAAGTAAATGTCTGTTCTTTAAACCACCCAGTCTATGGTATTTTGTTATGATAGTCTGAGCTGACTAGTACACCCACAAATTGATGTTTAGAATTTAAAAAAAAAAATTAATATTTAAAAATGGGCGAGTTTTATCTTTACTTTAAAAATCAAGAGATCTGGCCTAGTGTTCCCACCTTCCTACACAATATCGTTTGGATGGAGCTGTGTAATGGTTGCTCCCTTTAAATAAAATACATATACCAATTCTTAATTCCCATTTCACTTTAAAAAATCTCATCTATGGTTTGGCTTTTGGTTTTTACTGGCATGGCCCCTGTAGGAATTCAAATTTGTGACCCCTTCAGATCTAGAAAAGCAGTGATGGAAATTTAAATCATTTACCCTCTAAATATAGTGTACTTTAAATTATTTTCTGATTTAAATTCAGAAGGGCTGTGTTTTGTCTTGCAAGTCAGATGCCTCTATATGATTATTAAGCAGAAAGGGAGTATATACTTTTAACAGCAAGGACAGGCCACTTCTGCAGGGAAGTCAGTGCACAGAAACCTAGGAGTTCAAGACTTTTTAGTACATCAACCCAGATAGCCTCCTCATACCTCTCAGGCTCTCATTCCTCAATCAGAACCTTGAAGTTGGTTACCAGATTTATTTTGGCTGAAAATTTGATCTTTTCTAGGCACTGCTAATCTTCTACTTTAGTTCTGGGTTTAATACTCACCTTTTCTGCCTTACAGCTGCAGTAGATGAATATCTCCACATTCTGCCAAAAATGTCCCCTAACTTCTATGTTTTATTTTTTCAGGTTGGTGATTATTCAGCTTCAGACTTCCATTAGCTTGTTTAGTTCATTGACAGTTTCCAGAAAGAGCCGTCCAAAGTCATGGTGTTGGACCTCTTAATCACTTGAGTTAGTGCACTAGCCAGTGTCTTTCCTTCTACCATTTCATCCCAGTTCACTAGCTGTGACAATTTTAACAACGGACCCACCATGACATACTATAACAACTATCAGTGTCTATTAGTGAAGGGGTTCTCATCACTGGCCCGCCAGCAGGTGATCCAGGTCCGAAATCTCAGTTTAGATTCTGCTTGTAAGGGCCACAATTAACACAAATTACCTTAGGCTGAATACCTTGGAAACAGATTCTGAAGCAGAGATGTGGTAAAGGAAATTATTGAGAGGGCTTTCTGGAACAACACCAGTAAGGGAATGTGAAGCAAGATTGGACAGAGAGAGAAGCTGAACTGCATTCCACAGCAGAATCCTCAAATGCACCTATGGTGAGCTCTGTAGCTGAGGTGGCACTTTATAATTGTTCTGAATTTTGCCCCCCATTTTAATTGGCCAAGAATTTTTAGCCCATTATTGGCCATTCTTTGTATAGAGGTTGCCTTGAGGAGGATTTTCGACTTTGGGCAAGGCAGCAACTTTCAGCTGAGAGCAATCTCTAGGTGGGGCCTTGGCTGTGAGCAGCCAGCAGCCCACACTCCCAGAGGCTGGGGGATGAAAGGGAAGAAGGACTTGGGCAGCAGACACAGCCTCTGCTGCCTCACGCCACCATCCACCAACTGCTCAGCCGCCATACCTGGATTCTTCTTTTTCTCACGTCCCACATCCAATCCATCAGGGTCTGCTTGATGACACCTTCAAATCTGTTCACCTCTCACCACTTCCACGGTGAAAATCCACATCAAAGCTACCCTTTTCTTCACCTGGACAACAGTCTCCCAATAGTTTTTCGTGAATAAGCCTCTTACCTTCCTATACTCTACTTTCTTCACAACAGAATAACCTTCTGAAAACACAAAGCATGCAACATATTTTAGAACCTTCCCACTGTTCCCCATTGCAGGTAGCAGAAAATCGATGCTCTTTATCATGGCCTACTCTAATAATAACTGCTATTTTTGAGTCGAGAACTTGCTAAGTACATTGCATTCATTATTTCATATAATCCTCTTAATAGCCCTCCCAAGATGCTATTGTTGTCACCATTTTACAGATGGAGACTGTTTCTTATTAAGGTTAAATAATCAGCCCAAGGTCACCTGCTGAGAAGTAGTAGAGCCTGAATCTGAGCCCAGTCACTGCTGTCTGATTCCAGAGCCCTACACAATGCTACCATACCTGTTGTTATTATGTGTGCTTACATAAAAATTCCAAACTCTTGCCCTCATTTTAGACAAACAATTTGTTTGGCTTCTCAGACAACCTCTCACCTATGAAATCATCATCATTATTAGCAATTCATATGTTTTTCCAGGAACATACATTATTCAATAAATACAATTTAATTTTGTGTTTTGTTCTCATAGAATATTTAGAAAATTATTGGGTAGGGAGTCAATTTCAGATGGGGAAAGTAAGATGCAAGGTGTTCAAGTGAACTGTCAAGGTAACCACGTTAGCCAGTTCTGGGACCAGGAATGGAAGTATGTCACCGGCCTCTGACCAAGGATGTTTTCTCCTATGGCCTTTCACTAACACTTTGGAGCAATGTTTCCAGACAAGCATGGAGCAGACCCTTACCCTAAGAGAAGCAGTCTGGGGTCATCACTGACTAATTTGGAGCATGGCCAGTAAGCTGGAGGGCTTCAATCTTAGTGCAGCTTGAAAGGTCTGCAGTCTTTGTGCACTTGAGAACATTAAAACCTGGTGCCTCCTTCTGAAGTCTTGGTCTGGAAGTGAGAAGTTATCCACACAGTTAACTGCTGCTTCATGCCTAAACCTGGTTCATTGTGGTTACTCCAAGAATTGAAAGGGAAGAGTTGACATCTTTAAGTGCTTTTTGTCTGTTTAGCAATATTGTCCCAACTCTGCATGTAAATATTTATAAATAAAAGAAAAAGTCAGAAGAGCTAGTTAATATTTAAAGACCTTTCCCTGGCAGCAGTGCACATTCCAAAGGTTTCCCAGTCATTTCTGTTTATACTGCTATAACCACTAGCAGGTTCGGCTTTTCTCCCAGCTTAGCACATACTCTAAGAGATAATATTTCCCCTACTTGGAGAACTTTATTTTTTTAACTTTTATATTTTATATGTTTTTTTGTTGGTGGAATAGGAAGTCAGCTTCTACTCAGGAATACCAGTGACCTGAGGAGAGATATTAGGCAAATCCATCTTTCCAGTAAACCTGAAGAAGAACGACCAGACGAAAACCATCTCAAAGACTCAGATTTACTGAGGGGTTTTAAAAGAGGGGGTTGAGGGAATGGAAGGTGGGAGGTGAAAAGGAGGGAGGGGGACGTGTGCTGTGAGGGCTCTGAGGAAGGAGCCAGATGCAAAGTCTTCTCAAGGCTCCATCTGGTTTCTTTTCCCGTCCTTGATGTTATCTTACGGTCCTGTTGGATTTTGATGAGCTTCAGGTTGGAATCTGTTTAGCTTTATTGATATCTTCTTTGGGTTCCTGGGATCTGGATAGTATGTGTCTCATGGCTAGCTTGCAATTCCAGGCTAACTGTAAAAAACATTAATTCTTTCATACAATTGCCTCCTTACTCTTGAGTTACTTCAGTTCATGTTCTCTGTTTGCTGCAGTAAATCATTCAGCAAACTTTTCAGGGAAGGTTCTTGGTTGACATACCCTCTTAAACTCTGCATACTTGAGAATGTACAAGTTGCCCTTGAACAGAAATGATGACTTGGCAGGGTAAATAATTCTTGGCTCAGAATTATTTTCCCTTAAAACTCTATAGATATTGGTCCATTGTCTTCTGGCATTTAGAGTTAAAAGAGAAAAATCTGAGGTGAGCCTGACTTTTGCCCCTTTGCAGGTAACTTGCTTTCTCTGTTTGGATACTTGTATAATTTTTTCTTTATCCTTGAAATTTAAAAATGTCACCAGAACATGTCTAGATTTTGCTTTCTTTTCATTGATTGTTAAAGGTACCCAGTGCACTTTTTCCATTTGTAGATCTAGTGTGTTCAACTTTGGAAAATTTTCTTCAATTAGCTCCTTCATTACTGTTTCAGCTCCGTTTGCTCTGTCCTCTGTTTCAGGTATTCCTATTATGTGTAGACTGTATCTCCTGGACCGACCATCTAGGTCTCTCTTTTTCTCCTCTTTTCTTAATCTTGCTTTCTTTTCCCTTTTTCTCTGCATTCTGTGTGACTTTCTCTTGTTTCGTATTTACTTCAGTAATTTGATTTTGTGGACAATCCAGCTTGTATCTTCTCTCTATTAAGTCTCTCAACTCTGTGATATGTTTCGAGCTCTCTGTCCATCCCTTCTCTAACACTGCAGATAGTTTGTTAAACTTCCTTGTTACACAATTCCTAAACCTTTCTATAGCTTCTATTTCCGATGCTACATCCATTTTAAGAGGAGGCATTTTCTCGATTACTTAGCTCTGTTCCTTTCTTCTGAACTTCAGTATTATGACATTTTCAATAGCTCTTCTTAGCAAAGGGGACCAAAAACTAAGATTCCCCTACCCGGAGAACTTTAAAAATGGTCTAAAAGAACACTGCCAGTAATGTACTGGCTCATTGTTGATATTGATGTTGTTAGTCTAGAGAAGTTAGGAGCAAAAACATCTTCCTTTTTATTCCTGAGTAGATTATGGGAATATCAATTCTTGTCACCTTCATCAGAAAAGATATCATATGTCAAAGATGCTAAAGTCATTTCCAAACTTGGTATGCAAACTATTTGTTTCCGGAAAATTAGGAAAGGGACGTGACCTTAAAAGAAATGATAAAGTTTAACAGGAAAACTTTGTAAATCATCACATTCCAAATTTATATTTCTGTCAAATAAATAACAACCAACATTTTTGTACGTTTTAGTGTATGAGTATTTTGCGCGTGCTATTGAATTTAACCATGTTAAGTTTGTGAGGATTCATGACCTACTATAGTAACAAGAAGTGCCACTCTGATGATGTCAGGAAGTGCGAAGTATTGGTGAGTGTATCGAGCAGCAACACTACTGGATCTTTTCCCATGGGATTTTGTACGATTGTATTTTTATAACAGCTGAGTTGGCTAAAGGATTCTTCCTTTTAGCTTTATTGAATAATCTTTGGTCAGGGTTATCTATTTCTAAATGAATATACTATACTTACATAAAAACATGAAGTGTCTAGCTCAAACCTTAAGTAATTAGCATAAGTAAATCTACAACAAAGTGGTGTGGTCTATGGGAAAAAAAAAAACAGGGTCACAAATCAAGAGATAAGATTGCTGTTGAGAGTAATAACAATAGCAGCCAATATTTACTTAGTTTTTAGTTTGTGCCAAGAACTGTTTTAGATTTCTCTATAGCCCATTTAAACCTTGTAACCACTGTGGAATAGATACTGTTGTTGTTCCTGTTATACAGATGAGGACACTGAGGGACAGAGGGGTTAAGCAACTTACTGAAGGGGACTGAATTTCTAAGTGGTAGAGCTGGGATTCAAAACCTAGAACTCTGTGAAACCCATGCTTTTAACAGCTCTGTGAAATTACCTTTTGCTTAGCAGCTCTCCTCTTGTTAAGTGAACATGGCCAATGTCCTTTCATTTTTTTTTTTTCAATCTATTACAATGATCTGATACCTGCCATCACTACTCCCATGAAGTTGTTTCCAGGGTTAACTGAAATAATATATTTAAAAGCACTTTAAAAGATAATGTGCTTTTCAAATGCGAGGTGATATTATTACATTGTATACAATGGTTAGTTACTCAGAGCAATGGTCCATTAAATGGTCAGCAATGAGTGTATTTGGTATTCTAATAAACTGAACCACAGTAATGGGCTTAGCTCTTCCCAGAATTCATGAGCAAGTCAAGGCTCAAACTGCCTCTGAGCACAGTTATTTGGAGATACATAAGCATATTTCTGGAAACAGGGAGGAACTGCCATAATTGTTTGCACATGCAGACATTGTCTCAAATATGATTTTGCTATTTCAGAGATTCCCTTGTCATAACTATCCAAATGACACAAGCGGTACTTTTTTGTAATCTCCATATTTGACGCATGAAAGAAGACTTAATTCCTGTTTGAATAAACAACGTAATAAGGTTATTGAGATTAGAGACCATTACTATATAAAATTATGTCTAAGTGGCAGATATAATTAACATTGGATTGTAATTACACTAATTACAAGTCACATTAAGACACTCCAGTAATGACAAAGTGAGAACCCTATAATTGAACAGAATAAGTAGGGAAACATGCTGCTCACACTAATTACCTAAATGAGCTAATATGTCTTCAGAATGACAGTCATGCTCAATGCTATTACGCAGACAAGGCAGTTGAGTGAGGTATTTTTTTTTTTAATTTAAAAAAAATTTTTTTTTTTTTTGCTAATTTTCTTTCTTTATTCTCTCCAGGACCTATTTCAAGTCATCAGCAGCTTCATAATTTCTCTCTTGAGCCAAAGAAAACAGAAACTGCAACTAGAGCTTTCTCTAAGCTGTTAAAGGAGAGCATGTACGGCATCAATACATAAAGCCAGGTAGGATTCCAAGGTGAGAGCGTATAGAAGGCACTAAACACTAGTTGGTTCCCTGGACTGGCTGATGCTCTCGAACTTCTCCTCTGTTCTGGATTTCCAGCTTACCAAATCAAGCAAGTCCAGCTCACTGTGTAGTTTGCAGCACTGAGAATCACCATGTGGTGGGTTCCGAAGTACCAAAGATGGCTTCCAGCAGCCCGGCTCCAGAGAGGCCCTGGAGAGTCATAAAACCTGAATTATTCACAACAATTAGCACAAGCATTGCACTGGAACTCACATTTCAGTCCAAGCTGTTAAGTGAGGATATAAACTAATAGTGGAATATGAATACATGGCCCTGTGAAAATTGTTTATTTTTTCTTGCTGTGTCTTTTCCCCCTCATGTTACCTTTCCTTTATACGCCTCCAACTGTCTGGGACACTGCTTGGGTGAGAAAGGAAAATAAAGGGAACAGACTGCAGCTATTTAAAACGTTTCTTTGAAAAGACATTTTTTTTTTTTCTTTTTAAGGCAGGAAAATCACAATATGTGAAAAACAGAATTGATGCACTAAAACTGATAAGCAACCACGAGCGAAGCTTTTCTTGTGTTGGTGAAGAAAGGAGATTATGTCAGGCATGCCTTTGTTAGCAGAGCTTTGAATGGTTTTTGTACATTCCACTTTTTCCTGTATTAATGCAAATGATACTTCTTTATCTTTATCCAGAAACTACAATTGTGCCTGTAAGAAATCAGGCCTATGGGTTTTTAATACAAAGCAGTAAACCAAATATCAAGGTTCATTAATAAACGGATGCTATATTAGTCCAAAGGTGGTAATTTAACCCTCCCACTCTTTTGATATTTGGCATGTAACTCAGAAATAATGGCCCTGTTCTCTTGAAGTACTCTACTTCCAGTTTTATGCAGTTCCTGCAATCAGTCATAATTCAGTTCAAAATGGACTTAATGTTGAATTTGAATTAGGGTTATACTCAATTAATTCTGTAGTTGTACAAACATATACAATCAAGCATTAGGAGTTTACATAAGAAGATACTGATTGAAATAAATAGTATTAGAGGCCAGCCTTCCACTAATGGCCATGCAAATCAGAGGCAAATGGAGCTTAGCATGTTTAATCTAAAGTAAGAAGTGGGGTGACTTAGACTTTATTCTTAGCACAATCTTGTTCTCACTGATGATTTTGTAAGTTATTCATTATCTCTGTTTTGATATGATGGCAGTTTCAATGGTTACTTGCAACTTATACAGAGTCTTTGAGGCTTAAAGCAGCTCAGAAACTTATTTCATTTTACATCACTACCTCCTGGTGAATGAGTTAGCCAAGTTGGCAGAGCAGTCAGATACCCCAGACCAGGGTTGGCAAACTTTTTCTGTAAAGAGCCAGATAGTAAATACTTAAGTTTTTCTGGATCACATATGGTCTCTGTCACATTTTTTTTTTCAGTCCTTTAAAAAATGTAAAAACCATTTTAAGCTTGCTGTATGCTAACTGTAGTATATACCCTGTATGTATAGTATATATATATATGCTATATATACACATACTATATATACTATAGATACACTATATATATTTATATATTCTATGTACTATACATACACTGTATATGCACAGTTAGTATACAGGGCTGTATACTATCAGGCCACAGGCAGAATTTGACCCATAAGCTGCTGTTTGTCAGCCCCTGCACTTGACAAATGTAATTGAACATGTATCACAGTGAAGATTGTTCTTTGTAAGAAACTAAACAGAAAACTAATTAAATTACTTCTTCTTACAATACTGAAAAATAAAATGTAGACTATAGTTACTCAAAGTTGTAGACGTGTTTCTTCTAGTTTTATGTGAATTAGTTGCTATACTGAGGGTATCCGAGTTTGAGAGGTGAGAGGGAGCTCTATGCAGGCTGTGGGGAGCAGCTGGGCATGGGTCTGGGAGTCAGAGCCTAGGTGAGGTGTGGAAGGTATCTGTACAAGGCTGGAGATGAGGAAATGGCTGCATACAGGGGGTTGATTAAATGAGTCACTATGCTAAGGACAAGGTAATCCAGGTATCAGGGGAGAGTTGCAGATATGGAAATGAATAAACCAGAATGAACCCTGAAGTTTCCAATACATGCAGATACATAAAAAATATAAATATAAATTGTGGTATAAACACACACACACACACACACTCACTCATATATCCTGTAGCCTGTCCTAGCTCTGTCTACTGAGAGGGCCTGGGAAGAGACAAAACCTTAACAACAGTGCACAGACCTAGGACCCAGATCACAACTTTTCAATATCATTCTCCACTGAAAGAAACCAGGACTCCTTGGAGAAATGGTTGACTCTAGAACTGAGACAGGGAACATATGAGTCTAGAAAAAACATTTTTATTCCAGAAACAAACCAAAAAACTTCAGAACAATTGAGTCATGTCAAAAGGTCCAGAAACCAGTTTGAAAGGCTTCTCCCTGGAAAAATCAGGGATAATTTTAGGAGGGCTGACCTGGGTGGGCTGCTGTATTAAAGAGAGGTAACCATAATCCATCTTGGAAAAGGAGCAGCAGGCAAGAGGGTGTGGGGAACAGGGTATGGATGGGAAACATCCTCACTATCAACAGTGCTTTAATACCTAGAAAGAATCCTTGATATTTATATCTGGTGTTTTCACTCTTACTAAACACTGTAGAAAAACACTTGTTTCCATTCCTGCTCCCCCAGCCCCCACTTCAGCATGCATAGATGTGTAATTCTAGCACATTCTGTCAGGCACAGCCACCTCCTTATCCTCTGTATTTGGCTCTGTCTTTAGAGTGTCGCATATGTGAAAAGACAGATCAATGCCAAAGACAGGGGAGTACCTTGGAGTCACACAATAGGTCAGTGCAGGACTCTCTGTGTTCATGCTCTAACAGATTTCCTACTGCAAATCTAATATTTAAATTCTCAGTACTCAAGACAGATTTCTATGCCTGAGGATTCCTTACCTGGACCTTAAACTCTAACACAGACTGCTGCATATTCCTTTCTGAACTCCTGGGGTTCAGCATTCTGTGCTGCAGGGAATGGATCTTCAGCCAGTATTATCTGCGGATAATATTAGGCTAAAAGACATTTCCAGAGATCATCTGTCTACCTAGTACTAGATCAATTGTAACTGTAGAGTCCAGTTCCCTGTTTGAAAGTCCATTTGTAAGTATCTCCACCTATGCCAAATAAGTGCAGGTCCAATTTAGATCTCATTTTTTCCTACTCTGACTTTCTGCAACAACACCTCCAGGTATACTCAGTGAAGTCTTCCGGTGTGGACTCAATCTCCTGACTATTCCTGAAGCAACCTTGGCTAGATCAGGAAATATACCGGATGCCTCAATCCTTCCATCTGGGGGTTTGGAATTAAGGCCCTCAGGCAAACAACTGATCTAGTCAGGAGCACTGGGCTTTCTGTTGCTCCTCCAATACCTTTGCTACCAAGAAACCTATGACCAAAGCCCAGAAGCATTTCCTGTGACACTGTGCATCCACTTTTCCCTTTTCTTCTCTTTCCTGTCCCCATGTTGGCTTTGTCCAAAGGCTTGGATTTTTTGCCTTGATTTCTGCTCTTTACTTCTGTCTGGACCTCAATCCCATGGTTTGAGCACTATCATTTTCTCTCTACTGTCCATCTTTTCTACCCAAGAAAAGATTCCTGACCTGTTTATAACCCAGGAAAAGTTCTTTCCCACCATAAATAGTGAAGTGTTTTTGAAGTGCAGTCTGAATTAGGTTCCCTGGTGTTTGGTGCATATGTATACTTCTTTGGGACCCTAGAGGAGATCCTTCTCACCAACCCCTGATCTGCGGGGGTCTCACCTTCCTTACCCTCTCGGTCTCCCACTGTCCCTTGAGCTTAGTTTTGCCTGAGTTATGGCAGGTGTATGTAAGTCAGTACTCTCAGCCTCACTCAGCCATTGCTCTTGATTTTAAGGCACATCCTAGCACCGCATAATATTCCATCTGCCAAGTGTTAATTTTAAATGGCCTTGCACCTGAAATGCCACTTATGAAACCTACTAAGATGTTATTCTACATTTAATTCCCTTGCAGTGCTCCAAACATAGGCAGGAGTGGAATTCTGGAGTTAAAGCCTAATCTTGACTCTAATTTTGGGCAAGTTATTTAACCTCTCAGAATGTGGTTGGCATAATATGTGATATATAAAATGCGGATAACAATTCACACATCACAAGATTGTTAAGAACTGATAAGTGCTATTTATCAAATGCTACTTTGTAAGGGCACTATGTCAAGTGATTTACATATATTATTTCTATTTCTTAGAATTATATTGCAGGGTGTATTGTATTCTCATTTTATAGATGAGGAAATTGAGGCTCAATGTGGTTAAATAATTTACCTTAGATCACCATAGTAAGCAAAAGGCAGAGCTGGAATTCAATTTCAAGGTTTGGCTGACTCTTAAACTCTAGCATATTTCACTGTGTTCTGCTGGGCACCTCTGATAGTGAGGTTTTTCTCTAAAGAAGCAAAGAGACACATCTCTCTGTGGCATCTCCTGATTTCCTATTTCAAACATCTTTTTAGTTGCTGAAGAGTTGCCAGGATCAAAGACCTAATTTATGTGCTGAACAGCTGCAGGCTGGAAAGAAAAATGCATTTTTATTATGTTTATTCCTTTAACTCATTCAGTACAGGTATTTAAAAAATTTGGGTGGGGTAGCAATAAACATATTTTAACAAGAAGGAACGTTAAATAGATTGAACATTGATGGGGCTGAAGGACATGTGAGACAGAAATGGCAAAGTCCTAAGGATCCTACTTTGTAATGTGTTAGGGTCTTTAGAAAATGGTAAGAGGGTGAATTTAATTCTTTGAGATCCTGGGGGAAAGAAGATCTCTCCCGTGTGCTGGAAATCTCCTGGGGTCAGTGTTTTCTGACTATTCTCTATAAAGTTTGTCCCCTAAATATATTTTATCTCAACCTCTTTTTTCCGTTCCTTGATAGCATTTTTCAATATTTGTAATTATTATAGTTGTCTGTTTTCTCTTTCTTTTCTTTTTTTTTTAAATTTCCTTCACTGGATTGTGGGCTTCCTATAGACCATGAACATATCACATAGCCATTGGCACACAGTAAGTGCCTAATAAACACTTGTTGAATGAATATGACAAAAGTGTAAAGAAGATTTTAGACTTTCATGTATACAAGCTATCTTCTTTAGACTTCGTTGGACCTCAGATACTGCTATTCTAAAATCCACATACCCATATCGGGGTCACCACACAAGATAATAACATG
This sequence comes from Cynocephalus volans, assembly GCF_027409185.1. NCBI lineage: Eukaryota > Metazoa > Chordata > Mammalia > Dermoptera > Cynocephalidae > Cynocephalus > Cynocephalus volans. Next base: position 217,075,689 of record NC_084460.1, on the reverse strand, counting down.
CACAGATTTGTTTTTATTAACACTTTCTCTGTTTTTATTTTACTTTCTCATAAAAACGAGCTCAGAAATAGGATCTGATGGCATCTCATTGACAAGGACAAGCAGGGAGGAAAGCAGGATGAGGTGGGTGCAGCTAAGGACATGGGACTACAGAGGTTGACTCCCTGGTGGAGGTGGCCAGACAGTCCGAGGTGCAGTTCAGAGGTTCTGGACAATTCCACAGATATTTCTTTTTCTAGGAGGGCCAGTCTCATAGATGTGAAGAAGATGTAGGCTGTGTAATAAGTCACGTGGGTGGAGGTGACACAGGGTGGCTCAACCTGGCAAAGAGCCAAGACTCTGAATGTTCTGGTGTTCAAAGGAGGAGCCTGGTAAGAACTAGGCAATGTCAGTTTGCCTGTGAGTTCTAGGGGTCAATTGCAACCATACGTGGTGTTGGGAAAATAGAATAATTTAATCAGGCCCCCTTGCCTGTCCATCCGGTTGGGAGTGGTGTGGCACATTCTTTGTAAGCAAATTGTGTGTGTGGGGGGGGGTGTGTGGAGTTAGTGCACCTGTGTGGCACCACAGCTTGGCTGGTGTCTGCCTTGGACGTCCACCCATGCACAGCCATGCTCTCCAACCTATGGCTTCCAAGGACCTGTTTGCCAGTTACCTAGCTCATAGACCTGCAAGTGAGGGGTCTGGTGACCCAGCCTGGCATGTGAAGGGTTTGTGAGCCAGTTTGGACAATGGGCTTGAGGGGTCTGTGAGCTCCAGACCCAGCCCTAGCTTGACAATTGGCCCAGTCGGCAGGATTATGGGCAGGTAAAAGAGCCCGAACATGACAATTGGCTTAGGCTGTAACACAATACTGAGCAGGTACAGGAGCCAAAACCCCTTGGAAGAAGGAGGAAATGTGGCTACTTTTGACTATGCTCTTCCCTATGGCCACCTTCCTGTTGACTGGGATCTGGTTGCTGCACACTGTACTGCAAAACAGCATAGACCAGGTACTACAATACAAAACCCCTTGGGAGGGGGAGGAAATGTGGCTATCCTTGAGCATGTGGTGCCCGGTGGCCACTTTTCTGTTGACCGGAACCTGGCTATTGCTCACTATGCTGCAAACTGATCTAGGTTTGCAGCAGAAAGCCGAGTTGTTGGAAGCACGGATAAATGTCCTGGAGGATGACGTGCAGCAACTGGCCACTCCTGCTTTTCACACAGTGAAGCCCAGTGGTGAGTTGCGGGAAACTGTGCATCTCCAGGCACAACCTGTTGTGCATGAGAAATTGAGACAGGAGCAGCCTTCTCCAGGCACAACCTGTTGTGCATGAGAAATTGAGACTGGATGGACAACCAGTGGATGATCCACAGGTAACCCAGTTCATAACCTATGTCCTGTATACCCAGGTTGAATTGGTTGACTTGGGAAGACAGTTCAGGCAGAAACGTGGGGAGACCCTGGCTGCTTGGCTGTTGTGGTTATGGGACCTAGGGGTGGATAGTGTGATGTGCTCTGGTGAGGAGGTGGAGAAACTGGCCTCCATCACCATGCACCCATCCCTGAGGCAGCAGCTACAGAATAGCCATAGATATGCACAAGGACGAGGTAATCACTCCTTAATGGATTGGGTGAATGTAGCTGGCCGAACCATGTGGGCAAATGCTGGAGAACTGCCCAAGATTGTTAGTAAATGGCAAATGTATATGGAGCTGTTCCAAATCATTAGAGAGCTGGGGATGCGGCAGTCCATGTTTAATGTGAACACTCATGGCCTGGATGATGAAAATTTTACAGGCAGCGTGAGAGACATAGTGCTGCAAAATGCCCCATCAACGTCCTTTGGGTCACTGATGGCCATACTAAACCCATACATTTGTCATCCTATATGTGAGGTAACGGCCATGATACCTGGCTTGGGTGAAATAGAGGATAGCAGACAAGCAAAAGGGGTCTGAAAGGTGGCTAAGACCAAACCCCCAAGAAATGCTCGTGATTTTGTCCTGAATGGACTAAGCAAGACTAGCTGTAAGCAGATGTGGCTTGACTTTGCTTGCAGCGGGGGTGATAAAAAGAAAATTGACTGGCAGCCAAATGTGGCTCTATTTGCCTTGTGGCAACAATTGCGCCCTGCACAGCGTTTCATTAAACATACAGAAACAGGTAGGTAGGTACACTCAGTGGATTTAAAGGACTTTTTGGTTGCTCCTGAAGAAGTGGATGAACTGTTCCATTTTGATTAGGGAGCAGGTCAAGGTACTCATCTTTTGGGGGCAGGTGAGGACTGGAGGCCTCATGTTGAATTGGCAATATATTGTTCAAGAACAAATGTACAGCGTGTTTTGGCATTGGTGGATACAGGTGCAGAATGTAGCCTGATATATGGCAATCCAGATAAATTTCTAGGGGCCACAGTTCATATAGATGGCTATGGAGGACATACTACTGAAGTCAAAGCTGTGTCACTGACTTTGGGCATAGAAAGATTACCTCCTTATGTATGTACTATATATATATCCCCTATAGCTGAATACATCTTGGATATGGATGTACTTTATGGTTTGCACCTGCAAACTACAGTTGGAGAGTTTCAGCTGTGCATACGGACAGTAAAGCCTGTGTTATGAGATATGCTAAACATGACCCACAGGTGTTACCCAAGCCAAGACATGTAGTTAATGTAAAGCAGTATCACCTACCAGGAGGAAATGCAGAGATAAGTGCCACTATATTGGAATTAGAGAAAGTTGGCATTATTTATCTGGCTCATAGCCCATTTAATGCTCTAGGATGGACAGTGGAAAAGCTTGGTGGTACCTGGAGAATGACTGTAGATTATTGAGAACTGAACAAAGTAGTGCCTCTTTTGCATGTAGCTGTGCCTTCAGTTCATGACTTAATGGATCAGCTGATGACTCAGTTGGGGACTTATGGTTATGTACTGGACCTTGCAAATGCTTTCTTCTCTATTCCAATCTTGGCTAATAGCCAAGATCAGTTTGCCTTCAGCTGGGAAGGAAGACAGTGGACCTTTCAAGTATTGCCCCAAGGTTATCTGCATAGCCCAACCATCTGTCATGGTTTGGTGGCTGGGGACCTACCCAAGTGGACTGGGCCCAGCATAGTTACAATGTTTCACTACATTGGTGATGTTTTAATAACCTCTGGTTCTCTTGCAGATTTAACCCAGGCAGCTCCAATGCTGTTAAGTCATTTGGAACAATGTGAGTGGGCTGTGAACACAGCCAAACTGCAAGGACCTGGGCTGTCAGTCAAATTACTGGGAGTGGTCTGATTGGGTAAGAAAAGGGTCATCCCAGAAGCTATTATAGATAAGATACAGGCATGCCTTTGACCCACAACTATAGCTCAGCTACAGACATATTTGGGACTTTTGGGGTATTGGAGAGCTTTTGTACCCCATATGGCTCAAATGGCACACCCACTGTATGCATTAACAAAGAAAGGAGCCTTCTGGGATTGGACTGAGGAAGTAGAACAAGCTTATTGGGCTACAAAAAGGGCAATACAGCAAGTACAGGCTTTACAAGTGGCCAAGCCCACTAAGCTGCTTGAGTTAGATGTACATATAACCCAGGAGGGGTTAGGATGGGGTTTGTGGCAGAGATAAGACTGATTCCACACACCTGTAGGATTCTGGTCTCAGCTCTGGAAGTGCTGAAGTGCGGTATACCCAAATAGAAAAGCAGTTAGCAGCTGTGTATTCTGCCGTGATAGCCACTGAAGCTATTACAGAAACTAACGAAGTCTTAGTATGGACAATATACTCTTTAACAGGTTGGCTGCACACGTGGGCAACCAACCCTAAAAATGGGCATTGCTCAGACTCCCATTTTGTCTAAATGGGGAGCATATATAGAACAAAGGAGCACTGTGTCAACGAGTCATCTGTCTAAAGAGTTGCAAACTGTGCTAGGCCCAGTACAGTTTGTGGAGGAAACTTTGACACAACCATTACCCATGGAGGTGGAGGCTACACTTTTCCATGAGGGACAGGGACCTATCACAGGACAAGCTTGGTATACAGATGGCTCTAGCATGGGACCTTCAGCATTGTGGACAGCTGTTGCTGCCCAGTCCTTAACAGATACAATGTGATATGAAATGGTACAGGGCAAAGCAGTCAGTGGACTGAATTGAGAGCAGTACGGATGGTGACAGAAAATGCACCTGGGCCATTAACTATCTGTATGGAAAGCTGGGCTGTGTACAAAGGTTTAACCCTTTGAATTTCTACTTGGAAGTATCCATCGTAGATGGTAGGCCACCAGCCCTGGTGGGGATGAGTCATGTGGCAAGAGTTATGGGAATTGGGACATGAGAAAGAAGTAACTCTTTTCCATGTCACAGGATACTTCCCCTTAGCCAGTCCAGGAAATGTTGAAGCTGATGCCTTGGCTAAGTGTTCTGTCTGGCTGCAGGCACTGCACCAGAGTCACGAGATTGGTGTGTCGGCCTGCTGAATATGCATTGAACTTCCCATCAGTATGACTGCAGGATTCCCATGGAGGATCACACCAATGGTGACTACTAACTGGACATATGCGGCTTAACAGTTAACAGGACAGAACTATAAGCCTTAAGGCATATTAAATGGACAATAGGTTATACAAATGGAAGGGTCATTTATCCTCACTAAGGGAACATTGCAGAAGATTCTGAACATGTAGATTGTATGGTGAGGGATCCTGAAGGGGTGGATTGTTTGGAGAATAGAATAATTTAATCAGGCCCCCTCACCTGCCCATCTGGCTGCGGGTGGTGCAGCACGTTCTTCATAAGCAAATTGTGTGTGTGTGTGTGGGTGAAGTTAGTGTGCCTGCGTGGTGCCACAGCTTGGCTGGCGTCTGCCTCAGGCATCTGCCCATGTGCAGCCATGCTCTTCAACCTAGGCTTCCAAGGACCTGTTTGCCAATTACCTAACCCATAGACTTGTGTGTGAGAGGTCTGGTGACCCAGCCAGGCATGTGAAGGGTTTGTGACCCAGTCTGGACAATGGGCTTGAGGGGTCTGTGAGCTCCAGACCTAGCCCTAGCTAGACAATTGGCCCAGTCGGCAGGATTACAGACAGGTAAAAGAGCTTGACAGGTGGCATATATACACTACAATTGACCCTGTGGCTTTTAAATCCTGTTACAGAATTTGGGTGATTAGAAAAATTATCACAGCAGTTTATCGAGTGATAAAAAGGGTTGTACAGACACATGCAACACATGAGGAAACCATCTCTCTGTATTTTTATCTACAACCATATATGCAGAGTAAAAAACAGATTGAGCGGAAATATATGAAAATGTTATTAGTGATTATCTCCAGGTGGCAAAATCTCAGGTGATGTATGGATTCATCTATATGCTTTCCAAGTCTTCCCTAGTTAATATGAATTACTTACAAAAAAGAAAAAGTAAATACTACAAAAAAATAAAATAAAATAAAATAAAACCAGAAAGACTACACTAGGCAGAGTAAATCAAAAGATCAAAATAAATCAGACCATGCTGGTAATTCTTCTCCTGTTTTTGTTTCTTGTTCCCCAGCGTGGACTTTCTGCGTGTCTCTCTGGACGACAGATGTGGTGCCTCCCTGGGTTGGCTCTTAGCATTTCCCATTTACCCCCTGCTCAGTCAAGATCCTGCCTCTCTGCTCACAGGTCTAATCTCTTGTTTCTCACCGTATGTGATGCTGAAGGCACTTCTGTCTTGTTTTTCTCTTTACCCAGTATTCAGTCACGATGCACGTAATACGCCTGGGCTTCAGACAAAGAGTTCTAGGCAAGGTAATTGAGGCAGATATCATACTTTGGAGATATCTTCTTGATCTAAGCTACACCTTGAAGTGAAAATCCTTTAACTAAAAGCCCCCATGGCAGCTCTATAGGCTTCTACATGTGTGGTAGAGAAAAATACAAGGATTTGGAAAAGATATAAGAAACCAAATACTGAATCTGTTGGTTTATTTCAAAGATTGCAATAGCTGCTGTAGGACCAAAGATGAGATGAAACCTGCAGTTTTTCACGCAGCTGGAAAAGGCAAAAAACAGAATAACCCGTTCCTCTTGTGTTTAGCCTCCTCTCATCAATCTGCGGTTGTCCTTTTTTCTTATTTTCCCTATTATACCTACATTTCCTACCTCACAGCGAAGCCGATTTGTCACAGTTTTCCCTCACTTAAAATGTACAAGTCCTATATGTTATTCCCTGCCAGGTACCTGGTTAGGCCCTTTTGTCACATGAATCCAAGTTAAAGTGTTGATAGCTGATAAGGAAAAGATGTATGAGATGTGTTAATGTGTATGCTGACAACACTGGCATTTCTCCAGTGGTCCTCAGGATCTTAGGTCTAGTGGGGATTTAAGTCGCCATGAGGTGCTGTAAGATAAAAAATGTGACAGGAACATTTGGCCAGTTATTTTCAGAGAAAATCCTCTGAAATTAATAATGTTTACTTTTGATTTCTGTGCAATAACTAATATTTAAAACTTAAAAAAATTCTAACTCGTTAACTCAGGGGACTGTTGATGTTGAATTTCAAAGAAAGACACTCTGATCTCTATTTGATATGGTTCCATTAAGATGAGTGTTAGGTAATCTCTCCCTTAAAAGGATGGAGACTTAAATGGTAGCTGTGACATGGTATATTTAATGTTGTATCCTTTTGCAAGTTAGTCAAGGATAGAGAATTTAAGTTGATTGGGAAAAAAAAATAACTATAAAACTCAGTGAGAAAAACTCTTATTATTTCTAAAAGGTCAATTGAAATTGGCTGATTATAGTTTGTAATTAAGTGGTCCTTAACCTATACTGTGCTGCTCTTAACTTCCTTGGTATGGCCTTGTTTTGGTTAAATTCACATTTAGAGTTTCGATTAGATGATTATTATTACTTTTTTTGTATTTGGAAGACAGAAAGATAGCCATTTTTAAATTCCAATCATTTATGCTTTTTCCCCCTTTGTTCCTTACTTTGCTTTTAGTTGAATTGATTGCCTATATCATCATTTTAATGCATGTATCATTTTTTTTTTCTTTTTTGCCTTCTTAAGATAATGACTAGTGGAATCTATTTTTTATTTGGCTATCTGATTGTAACTCAGTGGATGTGTGTATATGTGTATCTGTGTTTGTGTGTGAGTTTGAAGTTTAAAAAAGATTTTAAAAAACTTAAATGACTGAACCAGTTTTAAGACTTTGTGAAAATCAATTTCTATGTCTGTCTTCTTATTTAGAAGTTAAGAATAACATCATCGTTCTTTTCATATCTCAAAGAGTATTTGTAAAGATCACAATGAAATAATAAAAGTATTTTTAAACGTATAAAATCCTGTCTAAATATAAGAAAGATATTATTTATATTGCTTTGATTTTTCATATGTTTACTTTTTTAAATTGCACGTTACTCAAACTATTTATTTTCCTTTATTTTCATTGAGACAATATCTAAAGATAAAATATCTATAGATTTTCCTGTAATGATATACACACATACTTACAAATATTTTCCTTTAATATTTTTTCATTTAGGGTAAGATTTTCATTTTGACTCTCAGTGAATAATAATTCCAAATTTAGCGATCTGATTAATACACATGCACGCTGTATTTATAAAATTATGGTGAAGAACTTAAGCTATAGATCATTGAAATGAAATAATACAAGTTATGTTTAGACAGCAACTATTCTGTTTTGCTATGTGCTTAGAAGACAAAAGAACTTATGCTTTGGGAAGCTAAATAAGTAAAACAAATTGTTCTGCCACTAGACAAAAGCCTCTACTAAAATATGACCATGGTGCAAAATACTGGGTAAATATTCAGCATAAATTTTCAGTCTTTTTTTTTTTTTTTTTTGGCAACTCTGCTTCAGTCCTTCTATTGTGCTAATCAGGTTAGCATCCGGTCTTTTAAAGTAAGACATCCTGTGCTAAATAATCCCTGTACAGTTTTTGAGGCCATTTATAATGAATGAATAAGTAAAGAATTTGTGATCTGTGATCTGTGGGATTCTAGAAAACGTTTGTGCAATTTGATGCTACAAGTATTAGAAGAAACTATATTGGCAAATATGAAAAGGCATTCACATGTTTCAAGAGACTTAAAATAATTAAGTAGACTCTTTGGTTAATGCTTACCTCTGTAATAAATCTGTCATTTTCCCCTAGAACTATGCAGTTACATGGAATTTCTACAGTCTTGCAAATGAGACCTCATTTGGGGAGATATTTTTAAATGTTTGCCAGAAAATAAACAGGAAGCAAATCTGAAAGTAATTTGGAAAAGTCAGAAAGATATTCTCCTTCCAAGAATCTGACTCAGTTACCATAGCTCTCCCTGTCCCTATTTAGTACTCACACAAGTTTTTGTTTAAAGAACCAGGTGACAACTATAAACTAAGTGGATTTCAGCACCTTCTGACACCTCAAAACAGAATCATGCAGGTTCTTCTCTCCCTCCTGCCTCACCGCTCCTCCTGTTAAATGGAGAGTTGTATATGCTGCAAGGGACTATTTGATCATTGAAGAGAGACAAAATGTTCTGCTTTTCAGCACATTTTAATCCACAGCTGGTGCACAGATTGGCATAGAGTATATGTTAGTTTTAGCTGTGAATTTTTTCAAGTCGAGGTTGCCTATATTTAGATCTCTGGAGTTTTAGGATTGCTGAAAGTAAGTGTTTGAATGAGAAAAATATTGACTGGAGGAAAGTACTGTTTAATAGAGGTGTTGATTTTGACCAGCCTAAAACATGTTCATGTTGGATGAACATTTGTAATAGGAGAGACAAAATTGTGGGTATTACTCGGAACACACATTTATTTGATTACTGTGCATTAGAGATAAACCACAGTGTTTAATTTGGTGTCAAGGTTATTTGACTCCTTTGGAGGAAAAAAAAAATACCTTTGTAGGTTCATTTTAGAAAGCAAGGTGATTCACTTTAGACACAGAGAAATCAACCCCCACCTAATTCAGACTTTTAAAGTTTATATTCAAATTCGTCAAAATCTTAAAACAATTATTTTACTATTGATTCTTGGACTACCTCATAAAACCTCGTTCTTCACCCACAGGAGAATGGGATGTTGATATATGTAATTTCCTCCTGAATTGACTTTTAATTCATTCAACAAATATTTATTGAGCACCTATTAAGTGCCAGGCAATGTGCTAAGCACTGAGGATATTTAAATTTAACTGTTATTTCTCTGTGAGGTGTAAATGAACACAACAATTTTTTTTTTTTACCACTGATTATATTACATTATATGTTTTTCTAACCAGAAAGTTATTTGAGTAGTTTTAATTGTAAGTTTACCTAGTAGCTCAATGATTTAGTATCTGTAGATTTTGCAGAGGTCACCTTCACTCAGAAGGTATGCATAGAAGGTGAACTCAAAGTAACAGAAACTATGGGATAAAATGATCATTTTTCTCTCACAATCTTTTCTACAGATAAAGTAAACTGAACAAATCTGGTTTTATTCCAGTATAAAAAAGGATAAATGTTTTCATAGAAATTATTATTTCAAAAAAAGTGTAGAGAAATGGATAATGTTGTTTAGATGTTGGAGACCTCCACTTTAAAGATAAACCATTTTTAGTTCATTTATATTTTATCACCAGATCAGGAATTATGATATATTATAAATTAATCTGCATGGAAAGAGGGGAAATTGGCAATATATGTTCAAAAGATTTACAATGTTCATTATCTTTGAATTAAAAATACCTCAACTGTGAATTTATCTTAAGGAAGTGATCAGAGATATATCCTAGATGCACAGGAGATTCAGAATAATGTTATTTGTAATAGCAAAAATATATATAAACTAAATATATATTAAATAGTATTTCTTAAATAAATTATGACCACAATATAGATTGAACATGATGGCATGTTAAGTGATCATTAAAATTATTTTCTTCACAATAAGTCATGAATATGTTTCTATTGAGTTCCATGGAGATTGCTTGTATCAAGATCACTGATAAGCTTCATAGAGCAAAATGCAGAGGTCTCACTTTTCTGCATACTCATATATCTTGAATAACTCCTGTTGCATACAGCTGACCGTACTGTCCCTTTTGGAACATCTTCATGGACTTGTGATACTACACTTTCCTGTTTTTTTTCTCCTCTGCTGTAATTGTTGGAGTGCTCCAGGGATCTCCCTTTTCTTTCCAAACTTTTTGCCTTAGTAACTACAGACATCCCATGGTGTTATATACTGGTTACAGGTCAGTGATTTACAAATATTTATTCACAGACTTGACCTTTCCCTAAAACTTCACACATACATTCAACAGCATATTTGATAGCTCTATGTAGAAACCCAAACAGAATTTAAAACTTAACTCTAAACTGAAAACTTGATTTTTCTACTCCTTCAACTTGATTGTCCCTCAGTTTTCAGCAGTTAGTATATTCTATCATTATCTACTAATTCTCTCAAGTCAAAAATCAAGGATTGTCTTTGGTTCTTCTCTTTTCATCCACCTTCCCTCACCCGCATCTATTCCATCAGTAGTCTTGCTCACACTGTATCATATAATATCACAAAAGGAAAATACAAAGTCTGCCCAGCCAGCCAGCCAGCCAACTAGCACGTGTTCATAGGACCTTGCTAAAATCTAGACTGTCTGTTTTCTTTTCTGATACTTCTTTACTGATTCTTTTAAATTCAGTAAAACAAATGTTTCCAGGAGTCAAATATCAATTAATGGTTTTTTTCTATTTTCATCCTACTCTCTTCACACTACACTACTGAACGTATGTGGATATTGCCTACAGTGCTTTTCAGTTCTTTGCTAGTAAGGCTTTTTCATTTCCCCAAAGATTCCGATATTCTGAATTCTTCAAGATAAAGTGTGGAAAATAAAGCATTCTAATTCTTATTAAAAACATTTGGTTGTGGGAGACTTTTTCCTTCCATTTTCTAATAGAAGCACTTACAAAAAACAAGCATATATTTTGGATACAGATAACGTTTTGATAAGAATTTTGCAATACAATTACATCCTTGTCCTTTGTAGAAATATATATATATATATACACACACCCCATATATATATATATATACGTATATATATATCTGTGTGTATATATATATATATATATATATATATATATACGTATATATATGTATATATGTAAAGGAATGTTGAAAGTCTTTCTTTGAACTGCTTTAGGAACAGTAGTCACAACTTATTAATCACATTTTTTCCCTCCCTACAGAAATAAGAATTGTCACATGGTCAACATTAAAGAAGATTCTAGCCTTTGAAAAACTTTTTTCAAGAGTCTTCTGGAAATTTACATGTCTGCCTTTCTTCCCTGAATGTCTTCTCTGTTTTTCATACACTAATAGTCCTGATCTTTCATTCTAATCATTCCTTATTTTCTCCCTTGAAGTATCTCCTTTCTCTCCCTACTTTCCTCCATCCCTTCGTCCTCTCTGTCATTCCTTATCCTTTCTTTCATTCTCTGTCTGAAATTCTCTTTGTTTTCTTCTCTGCCATTCTTCTAGTCATTGTCCTTTCCCTAAATCTCTCTGTCATTGATTTAAAATAACAGACACATGACTCATATTCCGGAGTTGTTATGCATGAAAGATTTTGGTTATAGGAAGTTGGTGCCTGGAACTTTGGGGGAGAAACAAAATGTAGAAGGTAAGTACAGGGAGATCACTATGGCTTATGTCCTCACTTTTCTCAAGGGACTATGTTTAACACCTTAAAAAGAGGGAGGATAAGTAGAAACAAACTGGGCTTATTGGATCAAGGGAATGCTGAGTCTTGAAGGCATATGGAGCTCTTTTGGGGCCACAGAACAAAGTCCTAGCAGAGATGAGCAGTTGACAATTTTCTCAATTCTACCACAGATCAGTGGGCAGTTCTGGCAAATTAAAGGCTCAAGAAAGCCACTGGTGAAGATTTCTGTGGTTGACAGAGGGGTAGGGTATACTATAGCAAAAAAAAGTAGAGTGAAAGAATACAAACAAGCTGGGCTTAAGCACACGTGAGACAATCCTGGCAATCACTGAAGAAAATCTCAAGATGAGCTCTTTCATGTGGAGAAGGTAAGGGCCATCACCATTTAAATATTAGACTTACATAACCTCAATTGTGCTTAAAGGGCCTGTGTATGGAAAACAATAAATGGTCGTTATTTTAGACATTTCTACATTTTCCAAGTTTTATGTAGTAAGCCCTTATTGATTTTATAATCAGAATTAAGATTTTTTTATTGCGTTTTATGTGAGGTCATTTGGTCTTGTTTACAATCCCAATTCCACTTGGACAGTTTGCTTAACCTCTCCATTTCTCCTTTCAACATGACCAAAATGGGAACAAAGGTGAAATTTGGAAAGTCGATATCTCTAAAGCACTTAGAACAGTGTCTGGCATATAGTTAGTGCTATGTAAGTTTCTGCTGTTAAGATTTGTTTCAGCTATCAGTCTTTACACAGAAAAAAAAAAAAAGATGATGTTCCCAGGATGGATTGTAGGTCAAACATTTTTTAAAGAAATCCTTGTAAATGACATTTTCCCCCTTTATAGGTAACTTTCTTAGTTTTCCTAAGAAGACAATTCAATTCCAACTACAAATAACAAATGTTATTAATTTTATTTCTTCTTTGATATTCATCACATTGGTGAGAGCTCCAAGAAAAATGTTAATTTTGTTAATGTTGAACAACCTTAACTTTAATTGAAATAATTTTCATGTTTTCCCATTAGGTATAAAGTTGGATTTTGACTTCATATATGTCCTTTATCATTTCAAGAATGATAATACATTTCTGTTTATTTACTTTTTTAAAAAAGATGAAACAGCTTTCTAGACATGGGGCATTAAACAGTAAAGGGCAGTGACCTCTGATAACTGAAAAAAATGAGGTAAAACCTGAATTGTCCCAGTTTACTTCCTGAAAAGAGTCTCTAAACAGGGGTGCAGGGAGGGGGACCATAGGATGAGCTTGTCAAACTCCCTGATTTCAGGAATTATAGCTGAAAGTGTGGGGAGACCAAGACAGCTAGAGTTCACTGGGTAACGTATCTCAAAGGAGAGAGATGCTCAGAAAAAGAACCTAGAGATCTGTAATGCCTCCCTTGATGACCCAGCAGAGTGCTGATCAATGCATGAATGTGAGGATATTCCCCAAGGCCAGGAAAAGAACCACAAAAAAGAATTAGAGGCAACGATGTCCAATGCTTAAACAGGTAAGGAATGATGCTTGTTACCACCACTGGACTAGAAAACCTCGTAACTCATGGACATTGGTGAGAGTATGTAGTACACCAGTCTTGTCTCAATACTGAAAATAATTAGCCTTAGGAAAAACCTTACTCTCCTCTTGCTTACCAAATCTTAAAAGCGAGATTCAAAAGGATCAAAATAATTTTAAGCAACCTAATTTTGTCCCCAAACAAAGTTCAAGAATATTTTTAGGAATATAAAATATCCAGCACCCAGTAAGGTGTTTACCAGGCATACAAAGCTGTAGAAATCTAACACCTCCTAATAAGGAGAATAAATACATTGAAATGAACCCAGAACTGACACAGATATTAAAATAAGCAGACAAGGACATTAAACATCTGTTTTAATTGCATTTCATACATTTAAAAAGTTAGCCAAAGACATAGAAGTTATGAGAAAAGATTCAAATCAAATATCTAGAAGTGAAAAGATACAATATGTGAGATGAAAAATATACTGGATGAGATTAACAGCTGGTTAGACATTGTGAAAGAAAAGATTAGTGAACCTGACATCATGGCAATAGAAATCACCCACAAAGAAAAACAGAGAGAAAACAAAGCACCACAACAGCAAGCATATAAATCGAGCATCAGTGAGATGTGGACAACGTGGCATGACCTGACATACTATGCAATCAGAGTCTCTGAAGAGGGCAGATAAAATAGTCAAACATAGAAATGGCTTTTTTCTCCATATTTGATGGAAACTATATACCCACACATCCTAGATGCTCCACAGCTTCAAGGACAACTACACCAAGGCATATTATAATGGAGTTTTACAAATGTTAACCCCTTATCAGATATATGGTATGCAAATATTTTCTCCTGTTCCATTGGTTACCTTTTCATTTTGTTGCTTGTTTCCTTTGCTGTGCAGAAGCTTTTTCAGTTTGATGTAGTCCTACTTTCTTATTTTTCTTTGGTTGCCTATTCTTTTGATGTCATATCCAAAAAATTATTGCCAAGACCAATGTCAAGGAGCTTTTCAAGTATGTTTTCTTCTAGAAGTTGTACAGTTTCAGACCTTACATTTAAGTCTTTAATCATTTGAGTTAATTTTTGTGTATGGTATAAGACAAGGGTCCAATTTCATTCTTTTGTGTGCCAGTATTTAGTTTTTCCAATGCCATTTGTTAAAGAGACTTTTCTCTCCTCATTGCGTATTCTTGGGGTCCTTGTCAAAGATTAGTTGGCCATATGTACATGGATTTATTTCTGGACTCTCTAATCTGTTCCATTTGTCTTTGCATCCATTTATATGCCAGTACCATACTACTTTGATGACTACAGCTTTGTAACATAGTTTGAAATTAGGGAATGTGATGCCTCTAGCTTTGTTGTTCTTTCTTAAAGTTGCTTTTATTTTCCATGTTTATAAACATAATGGATAACTGGTTACTGTGTCCTCATGAAGACTGCACACTTAACCCACTGGATATGGATTATAGGGAGTAATGTGGACATTTATATAGTTGGTCATGCTTAAGCTTCTTATTAGCCAGAAAATATAAACTTAGCCAAACTATCTAGTGGTAATAGTTAACATAAAATAATTTTCTAATATAGTGGCTCAGCACCTGCTATATAACAGAATGTGGAAAAAGGCTGAATGAAAACAATTTATATCCACCTAATGGCAAATATTATTTTAAATTTAAAAAAAGAACCTCATTTTTCAGTATAATAATATTTACTGCCATCATTTCACTGTCCCCAGGTACTTTGTAATAAATGCATCAAAATGGGTTGATTATAAGAGATAATATTTAAGATATTTGAAGTTGATAAATTTATTTTCATTTATCTTTAGAACACTGGCCTTTCTCCTAGAGAATCTCCATCAAATTTATTTTATTTATTTTATTTTTTGTGACTTAGGCTGTGTGTCTTATTAGACACATTATTAATTGTTAAAAGCAATGGGACTATGTTTTGAATAGAATTAAATAGTCATTACAAAATAATTAATGACTAATTTATGAACTACTAGGGTAAATTTTCCGATTTTTATGTATAATTATTTAAAAATCAAAGCAAAATACATAATCTTTTCACCAAAAAGTGTATGTGAGGGAGCTTCAAGCTAAGAATAACATCTGAATTAGTTTTGTTCTAGATTCCTAGGGGAACAATGACAGCATTAGATAAAGCCCTATGGTTGCTAAGTTATGCAACTTGATGACTCACTTTTCTCTCCTGACTCTCGAACTTTTATAACTGTAGTTGTCTGGGAAGACTGGCAGGGGGAGGAGTGTGCATGGCAGGGAGATTGGTTCCAGGACACCCCCCACTCCATGGATGCTCAAGTCCCTGATATGAAATGGTGTAGTATTAGCATGTAACCTACACACATCCTCCTGTATATTTAAAATCATCTCTAGATGATTTAAATATCTAATACAATGTAAATTCTGTGTAAATAGTTGTTATGCTGTATTTTATATTTGTATTTTCATTATCATTGTATTGTTATATTTTTTCCCAAATATTTTTAATCTGTGGTTAGTTGAATCCATGGGTGCAGAACCCACACGTACAGAGGGCAGACTGTATATCTAAGTACTCTTACTCAAGCTTTATTCTATATGGTGAATCTTGATTCTTTCTTCAAAGATTCAAAGTTAGCTCCTTAGTGAAGATTATCCTTTTAACGTTGTGTATTCCACAGCATTGTGTGTATTTCACAGCTTGCATTATGGTTCTTATACTATGGAATAATAGCATTTGTTAACTCATCTGTTTTCTATGTTAGACTATGAAGTCTCTGGGGAAGGGATACATCTGAGTCTCTTCCACAATAATTAATTACAGCATGAATATATGCTTCAGGGATGCTTTTTAAAATAGTCATTGTTAAAGAATTCAACATGGAAAGACCATAAGATTTATTATCATAATGTTGAGAAAAACTAAACCTATTTTTTTACTTCATTCTTCCCTTCATTGCGATCATTGTTTTCATTCTTCCAGCGAGGGTGCAGGGGGACAGACAATGATTTTCTTTTTAAAAATGTTTTATGAATAGAATACAGAAATTCAATATTTATTTGTCTTTTCTACATTGGTTGAAATGACCCTAATTTCTTTACCTTACCTCAAAATATTTTTTTTTCACAATTCAAATCATATTTGTAGGTAAATATTAATTTAGATAATATAAATAAAAATGCTTTAAATAAATCATAGGATGCTATGCAGAGGTGAGGCAATGATAGAAATGTATCAAATCCAAATCCAATTTTTATTCTTCATATAATTTTAAAAATTGAGTCTATACGGAAAGCACTGTAACACTGTAAACATAATGTCATCTTTGGCTTCTGCATGCCGATTTTAAAAAGGCCTGCTGCAAAAAAAGAAAAAGAAAAAAAGAAAGCCAATGGAACACCTCATCAGAAAGTTATCAGAAATGAAATAGGAAACAGTAACAAAATGTGGTCCTCTGAATAAAAACATAACAGAGATGGAGAAGATAAACACCTTGCTCATAATGAATTTTAATAAATTCTATAAGAAGTAGGAATGGGTCAGTGGGAAAGTCAAAGGGCTCGCAGTCAGGAAAACTTACTCTCTTGTTCTCACTTCAACTGTGCATTGAGACCAAACAATGTATCAAAAACATTAAAAACAAAAACAAAAACAGAACATGAAAGCACCTGAACCCATGTTATGGTTATTTTTAAAACCAAGTTTCTTGTTTTTTATTCGACATTTCTTTTTTAGATCATACCATATACATTTATTTATTTATTTATTTTTGCTAAAATATGGTTATTTTGCAACTACCTTATTCTGTATGAGTTTTCAAGTGCAGTATTTCAAGTGTGTTAAATTATAATTTCAGTAAATATAATCCTGTCCATTCATTCTGGCATGTAATTTGCTCACATATTCTGTGAGTATGAAATGATTGAGGGTAGGGAATATCAACAGCCTTATCATGAAAGAGGAGCCCTATGTTTGGATTCATTAAAACGTCAGTGTGGAAGTCCTGTATTGCTTATTTATTTATTTATTCTAATGCTCAGCTATTTCAATTTTACCACTAACTTCAGGAAAGTCATGTGTATGTTAGCTTATATGTCATAGTAATCAACCACCAAGAACAACTGCCAACTTGTGAATCCTATTTATATTTCTATCCTAAATGATATTCTTTTGTAGATTGAATTGCAAGCGTAAACCTTACATAGTTTCAATGTGAAGGGTTTATTTCTGTTTTATAATGCCATATGGTTGTTAGAAAGATCTAGGGAGATGTGGCATGTGAAAGTGCCTTATAATTTTTTAAAAAATGGTCCAATTGCAAGATATTAATTTTATTTATTAGAGTTCCTAGTGTGTGCTAGGCACTGATAAACCATATAATCAGCATGATTTAAATTGACACTAGGAAGTCCAAAATGATATTACAGTTTTATTATTTTAACCATTCAATCATGATTGCACACTTTAGAAATGGAAAAGCTGCTTTTATTCAGGGAGGGAGATTCATTCATTTAGTGAAGGAGAAACAATTTAAGTCCAACATTTTATCATTTGCTGTTATCCAACTGAGGCATTAGTCTTACTTTGGTCTTTAGACACAGTGTATTTTCAACGTTATTATTTGGCCTCATTCATGTGATTGTGAAAATAAAGTAATAATAATAAAATTTTGTATTGGTAAGTAGACTATTAGTCATTTTAATACCAATTGTGAATGCTTACAGTTTGTTTTTATGGCCTGATCCCATGCTGTTGCACAGATATTCAGGCAAGTAGATTTCTTTATTGGTACCTTTCTTTGTTACTATCTTTCTTTGTTACCACCTTTTTTTGTTAGTACCTTTCCTTGCTAGTCCTTTCTTTGGCAAGCACACACATAATTAGTATACTCGATAATTATGTGATAGGATCAATATATTGCATGTTGGAGAGACTTGATTGAGTACTTTGTAACCAAAAGATAGTTAACACCCATGGCTCTACTTGCCTGAGTTTCAGAATAGATTTATTCTCTGATTCCAATTGCCAAAACTATCTCCAAGCATGCACCACAATTTTCATATCTGCAGAAATATCACAATAGAAAGCAAGGAGAAACTTTGTTAATATGAGTTCTCTCTCACTCTTGCTTCCTCTCTTGCTCTCTTTTTTACTTCTCACAGGCAAAATACCAATCAGGTAGGAATATATCAGTTTTTTCACACAACCCCAAATAACCTCACTCTAGTGCACTATCTGTTTATAGTAAGCAACTGTGTGGACCAAGAGGACAGAAATTGTTTGTGTAAGTGCTTTTGTTCCTAGGAATCCCTCACATTCGGCAAGAATTTTCTTCCATGTGTGTGTACTTTTGTAGGCATGACTTTCAGGGACAGGTCCTCATTGAAGCAAGTCCTACTGAAAACAATGGTTTTGTAACTTGGGTATTGTCCTTTTGGCTCAGGCAACACTCTCAAGCCCACTGCCTGGCTAACATCGAACCCCTGCAGCTTACAAAGAGGCAGACAGCTCTCAAGTCAGCCTGTGTCTGGCTGGGGTGGTCATTTCACAGTCTTTGCTCAGAGTCACCTTGCTCAGTGCATCAGTTACCTCTTTGGTAAGATCCTCAAGCCAGGATTTGAGTTCCTTCTATACCACACAGGAACCAAGGGCAGCTGAGAAAAACTCAGGAGCATCTTGATCTCACTGGGCTCCCCAGCACATAATGATGTATCTGAGCTCACATTGTTACAGGACAGCCTGCAATTAGGCCTCTTCCCAGAGTGAAAAGGAAGAATAGGACGGAGTAAGAGCCTCCACTGTCCTTGGTATTAACGTTTTTATCTAACTTATCTCCATTAGTTTAGACCAAAGTCTAGAAAGGGCAATATTAACAACTATTTTGACTTCCTTTTCAAGCTCTTGTTTTCCATCTCTTGATTGGCGACTGTGCAACTTATATATTTTTTTTCATCCTATGTTATATGCCTTTCTTCTTCCTGACTCCTTAACGATCAGAATCTTTAAAGACAGAAAGAAATAACTTCTATCGTTTTAGGTGAACTCTATCAACAAATTTCTTCAAGCTAATTTGTTAAATGGCTGAGCTTGCAGCAGGGATAAAAGAACAGACAGTGACATTCACTCAAGACAATGAGTAGGGCTTGAAGGCTGATTTTTTGGGTTTTTTTTTTTTTTTTTTGGTAAACCAGGGCATGGATCTTGAATTCAGAAAAGCAAAAGAGAAATTAAAACAATTTTTAAAATATTTATTTGTTTATGTATTTTTTTCTCCCCTGCTAGAATGTTGTAAAACATCATAACAGCAGAGACCTTATAGTAGCTGCTAATAAAAAATGCTCAGAAAATATTTATTTTGTGAATGGAAGAATAACATATATGAAAGTATTAACACAATTATTAATTTTAAGGTTCATTGTACTGTGTTAATAAAACATGAACTGTATTATTCTGCTTTTTAGAATACATGAAAGTCGTCTTTATACTTACATGTAAGAAAATAATTGTGATTATTCCATAATGCTAGCAAAAAGATACATTATCTGTGGCGTAAAGTTTCTAATTGTTCAGCATTACTGATTATATTAATCATCCCTTTGTTCTCTTTCCTGTTATTCATCTCTTTCTCCTTGTTTGAGTGAAGATTGGAATATATTAGACTCACATTATTATCGTATTTTTTAACTGCTTTTAATTTTCCCTCTGCTTTTCTTTTTCTTCTGTCTTCTCCTTCCCCCTTTTTATTTTTTTCTTTCTTGTTTTTCTTTTTGTTCTTCTCATTCTATTTTCCCTTATATCTTTATTATTTTGTATAGTTTCACAGTCTGTTCTATTGTATTTGGTGTGTGACACTGGTGATTATTTTCTTTGATGTTGATTATAAATTTTATTAATAAAACAACCATATTTATGCATTTATTTCCATTTCCTCATTGAATTATAATTTTACATAGTAAAGCATCATTTTCTTTTTCATTGCATGTAAAATATATCTTTGACTTCTTTAAATAATCTGAACTATTTTATTTTAGGTATATCACATGTAGACAGAATTTAATTGCATTTTTTTAAAGTGTGAATCTTTGTCTGTTACTGAGGGAAATAAGCTCACTCATAATTATTGTCCATATCAGACATGCATATTTTATTTCTGTTTTCTTGGTTTATGCTTTGTTTTTTTATTTTTTTAAATTGACAAATAAAAATTGTATATATTTAAACATGATGTTTTGGTAGATGTATACATTGTGGAATGACTATATCAAGCTAATTAACTATGCATTATCTCCATCATTTTCATGGTGAGAACACTTAAAATCTACTCTTTTTTTAAGTATATGGACATAATATATTGTTCTTAACTATAGTCATCATGATGTACAATAGAGCTCATAAACTTATTCCTCCTAACTGAAATTTTATGTCCTTTCACCAACATCTCCCATTTCACCCCACGCCCTAGCTCAAACAATCAATGGGTTTATAATTTTTATTCAATTTGGAAATGTGGGGCATTATTTCTTCAAACATGTTTTTGTCTCCCTTGTTTCTTGTCTTCTTTGAAGACCCAGATTACACACATATTAAGCCATTTGAACTTGTTCACTGATGCTCTGCCAACTTTTAAAAATTTTGTTTTTCTCTATGTTTCATTTTGGATAGTTTCTACTTCTGTCTTTACATTCACTAATCTTTTCTCCTGCAATATCTAGTCTACTGTTAATCCCACCCATTTGCTTTTTCTTTTTGATGACCATGACTAAGACCAACCATCTAGTGTATTTTTGATCTCTCATATTATAGCTTTCATCTCTAAAAGTTACTTTCTCTATTATATAATCTTTATTTTCTAAAAAATTTTTGAGACCACAACTCCTTTTTGAAATTAATCTGTTTTGTTAAAGACTTCTGATACTTGTCACAGTAGTAACAGATCTTTTCTGGTAAGGGAGCAGATGGTGAAGTTTACTTCCTTCTTTGTGTTTATGTATATTTTCCAAATTCTCTTCATTGGATTTATGCTTTTATTACATGAAAGTTTATTTTATAAGAAAAATGCTTTCCCATTTCTGTCTGAATTGCTGATTTTTTTAGAGGCCCTTATTACTTTTTTCTTTTTTGGTTTACTCCTCCTTATCCCTGAAAAACAAAAAATTTATTGAAGCTTCGAATGGGGGTGTGTGGTCTCCTTGGATTCACCCACTCACCTCTGAGATCATATTTTAAAACAAAAATCTTCCTTTTAAATTTTAAACTGGAGGGTGTTTGATATAAATTTGTATTATCATGAAAAAAAATCCAAAAGCCTTGGATACACAGGAGTTTAGAGAGGTCCCATTGGAGGAACCTTATTTCTTCATGATTTAATTTCTGTATTTGGAGATATAAGTATCTGTTCTCTTAGAGTTCAGTTCAGGTTGCTAGATCCAACAGTCCTGCTGTTTCTTCAGTCTGCTCACATGAGCAGCTCTTCCGGTGCTGTGGCCCAGTGGGTTTATGATGACCCCCACCACACCAGGGAGAAGTCCCTCGGCACTGCCACCTTTGTGCTTAGTACATATATGAAGGTACTTCAAAAAGTTCATAGAAAAATAGAATTAAAAGATAATACATGGTCGGCCCCGTGGCTCACTCGGGAGAGTGCGGCGCTAGGCTGCGGGTTCGGATCCTATATAGGGATGGCCAGTGCGCTCACTGGTTGAGCGTGGTGCAGACCACACCTTGCCGAGGGTCGCGATCCCCTTACCAGTCAAAAATAAAAAGATAATACACATCTTTCCATGAACATTTTTAAGTACCCTCATATATTTTAAAATGCTTCAGTGAACAGCAAACAACTGAACACAGGTTTGAACTACGTGGGTCCACTTACATGCAGATTTTTTTTCAATAAATATATTGGAAAATTTTTGGTTAGGTATGTCGTGAATGCATGACCCGGGGGAAAACACACTACATACTTGAATAGCGTTACATGAGGGTTTTCCACTGCAGGGCAAGTCAGTCCCCCTAACCTCCATGTTGCTCAGGGGTCAATGGTACATCTTTTTTCTTTCCTTTTGTGTTGATTTCCAGAAATGTTATTACTTGCCAAGAGTTATAGGCACGTTTAAAGAATATTTGCAAATTGCTTGCTTTCTAGAAATGCTGAGCCCTTTTTGCTTCCACCATTATTGTAGCAGAGAGCTGTCCCATCACTATCTCACTCACTTAGGCAAATCTTTTTCTCTTATTATTTTAATTTGCCTTTCTTTGCTTACTAGTGAGGGTAAATTTTCTGCATGTGTGTATGCGTGTGTGTGCTATCGCCATTTGCAGTAAATTATATGTTCAGATCCTTTGTTTTTTCTAGGATTTTAAATTACTCTATACAAATTTCTGTGTTGTCCCTTGTATATTAAGGTAATTAACGCTTTCATGTATTTCCCAGCTTTTTCTTCTTTACAGTCTACAAATACATTAGGTTTGTATTAAATTACATATATATATATATATATAATTCTGTCTCTATATGTATGTATATACTTACACACACACACACACACACACACACACTGATACAATTTAACATTTTTAATGCAACCAAATGAATCAGTATTTTTCTTTTTTAATTTTTCACTTTATTTTATTTGGAAAACTATTTCTCATAAAGGAAACAGGTAAAAAAAAAAAAGGTAACTAAATATATCTTCTTCTCCTCTGTCTTAGTTGAATATCTGTGAACTGGATGAACAGGTAAGTATAGAAACCATTGTAGTTTCCCTCCCACCTACCTACCCATCCTGTACTGCTTGTATAACTTCCATAATGTCTCATTTTGTTAACGTTATTAATGTTTTATACATTAAAAGGCAATTCTCCCTCCTTTTAAAGCCCAACATTACACTATTTTGCAAATCCATTCAACTGCTTCTGGTATCTCTGGAGATGGAAAAGAGTTAGTCTGTAGGGTTGATTGACCAGAAGAGAATGAAATGTAATGTTACCCAAATTGAGGTACTATGGCTGGGCAAAACATTACTCCAAAACTTAGTGGTGTAAACCAACCACCTATTATGCTTATGGATTTTGTGGGTCAGGAATATGGACAGGACACAAGCGGGAAGCCAAATCTTTGTTCTGCCATGTCTGGAGCTTAGATGGACTCAAAGTCTGGGAGGAGGACTTATCTGAAAGTTTGCTCACAAACATATCTGATGGTCAATGTTGGCTGTCAATTGTATCCAAAACTGGAGATGTCAGCTGGAACAGCTAAATGTTGCCTCTCCACGTAGCCTCAGCTTTTACTTACCATGGTGAAATCATAGTGGCAGGATTCCAATAACGAGTATCCTGAAAGAAAACTGCACTGCTTTTCATGACCTGGCCTTGGGAGGCATATACCATCGTTTCTACCACATTATATTTGTTAGAAATTAGTTATTAAGTTTGGTCCATATAAGAAGGGAAAGAACAAAGACTTACGCCTATCAGTGAAAGAATATCAATGTCACACTGTAAGAGGAGCATGTGAGATGGGTTATATTGCTACAGTCAGTTTTGGAAGTCACAACCTGTCAAACCCTCTTTGATACTTAGATAAAATGCACTCCTCAAGATTTCTAAGCTCTAAGCAGCATATAGTCTTCCAACCAAATCTATTTCCCGTTTCTTTTCCTGCTAAACTTTCAGTCTTACTTGCTTCTCACTTCTAATAGATTCTCTTTTATACATGCTAATTAAGATGCAAAATACTGATCCTTTTGCTTGATTTACCCAAAAGAACATTTCTACAAGATATTTATATATGTGTAGGTTTCGTTGGAGATTTGTGTGTATGTTGATGGAAAACAGAGATGGTAGGGGGTGGAAGGAATAACATCATAGCCACTATGGAAAAAATAATTTAACATTTGAGTATAAATGACAAAGAAGATATTTAAGACCACTTTGGATGTCCCCATTGCAAACTGATTCAGTTTTTATTGGGCATTCACGATGCCCTACGTCGCAAGACATGATTTTCTTCTACTCTATCACATCTTCTCTTCTTTTTCTGCTTTTTCACATGCCCATTTTCTACTTGTTGTACCCATGGATATTAAGGTATATCATTATTTCACCACCAGCTTCTAGTTTATGCCTGAGCACCTCATCAATCACATTAAAGCATGGGAAATCATACATTAGCACATGAGCTGAAAGTCAGTTATGATAATACTCTAAGGACAGAAGCTGCCTGCATTTGTAATTTTAAAAATGAATTTGCCTCACCCACAAAACTATCAAATGAGTAAAAACAAATAAGCAGAGAATTTCCTTCAAATATGTCCACAATACTCTTTATAGCATTAAAAATGCCCTTTATAGCAGAGACATTAAATTTGTGATAGTTTGGGAGAAAAGCTTGATTTTGATCTTCTAGTTTTCTCTCTGTTTGTCTTTTTCTTTCCTTTTTCCCCCCCTGGGTCTTGACAATTTCTCCCTAAAAATGTGTCATTCCAATATTAACACTTAAGATTTGGGAAAGTTTTACATTTTCTTATGAGGTGCGAGTTAATTATTTTATGTGTAAATGGGATTTGTAACAGGGTTGAGATAAAATGTTTGAAACAGTTATTTTCAAAGTGATATATAATCCAATGGAAATATTTCTTCAGCATGCTAAAGCACCTCAATACATTACAGCACAATATGGCAAAACATTACTGTTTCCTTTCCAAAGTTTTAATATTCTATGACTTGAATCCATAATATTTTGCATTTTTAGTCTTTATAGAAATGAGAAGTTGAAATGTACCTGAAAGGTATTGAGTTGGGAAGATGATATTTAACATAAAATATTCTACATTGTCAATACATAAGAGGTTTTCTTTTAGTTTAGTGATTAATCAACTAGTTTTTAAGCCAATCTGCTTGGTAGCAAAGGCACCTTTGCTAGAGTAGAGTAGAATAAGAAAATTTGTGCTTTCAATTTTCTTCTTACTGGGAAGACAATGCTTGAAACAATGCTGAACAATCTAAGACAGTTTCTAATGCTCGTAAATGATGAATTGGGTGGTGTACATTATAATTACTGTTAGTTTTGAGAGAGGAAATCAGTGAAAAATACTGGGGTAGGGTAAGCTTCATGGAGCAGAGAGGAGAATTCAAAAGATAAAATTTGGAGAAAGTCTTTCTGACTAACTAATAATATGTGATAAGGGTTTCTGTTCAGTTGGGAGCAAAGACAGGTTTACAGTTAAGTAAATGAGGCTGAAGCTTCAGGGTTCCCACGTGTCTTGGCCCTCTGAGTACAAGGATTTGTAAGAGTATTCCAGGTGGGGAGGAGAAGCAAAGTGACAAGCTAAAAGCATATCTACATAAGCATTTCTAGTAATTTACCCAAAGAAATATCAAGAGCCTCCAGTTATTCACTGATTTCTTTTTTCATTCAAAATAAATATTCACTTTCATACCTATTTTTGTATCTATAATGTTATACTCATATACTTAAAAGACCCCCCAATTTATATAAATCAGACCCCACTATTTGGGAGATGATAATGGAATCTGCAAGCTAGAGGTTAATTTAGTGCAATTCTCTTTGATCACAAAAAGGTAAATGTTTCATAGCTTGTTAGTTACCAGAGCTAAGAACAAAATTCAGATCTCTTTGTTTCTAGCTCTGGGCTCTTCCCTATACAGCAGTTCTTGTGTAGGAATCACCGTCATGAGTTCTTTATTTGGCTTATCAAAGTTATTCAGATCTGATCTAATAAAGTGTGACAACAAATTATGTCACTGATAAAGTGAAATGCTTAAAATCTGCTGTATAAAATGGCTCTGGCAGCATCTACCTTTTCTCTGTAGATATTATAGTTTCTTAATTACTACACAGCTGAAATGCCTAGTGTTTAGAAATTGGAATGAGTTCATATAAGCACTTACATTATCAGGAAATATAAATAGCTCATTTATTCATGGTAGCATTACTGTGTTCGTAATACAGTTTTTATTGATGGACACTTGAACTGTATCAATCCACTTAAAATTCAGAATGGTTCTATTGCGCACGGCTTTATGGCAGGAACGGTATAATTTAATTTAATATAATCTTTTAAAAACAATGATCTTTGTTTCATAAATGAATATTTTATATGTTGTGTTTAATTAAAATAAAACTATGCTACTGATCTAGAAAACACAAAACAGACTTGAGTTCATATTTATGAAGTGTAGCAATATTGGCAAGGCACAACTTATCTTGTTTATGAGACATGCTTGCTATTACTTGTACAGATTGCAGTCATTTTATTGCTGAGCTTTACATGGTTTACAGCCCAACAAATGCAATGAAACTATCATGAGGAAAATAAGCCTATAAAATTTTTTTAAAAAAGGAGATGGCAGTCACAGATCAAAATGCAGTTTTTGCTGAAGCGCTGGTGTGTTTTGAACTGTTATATCCTTTTAGGCAGTAGGTTTTCTGGACATATCTCTAAATGAAAGGGGAGAAAGCTGAGATAAGAAACCAGGCTATTTTTAGCGCCTCTGCTTTGAGTGCAGTTTCTCAGGAGACCTTCCTGCATTTGCTTTAACTCTATTGATGCAGAATCCTAGGTAAACATAGACATGTTTTTGGCAAAGACACTATTTGAAAACCAGGAAATGTCATTTGCATGTGAAAAAAAAGGGGGCATGGATGAAAAGATTCATCTCTTTATTTAAAGTGTTCAAACTGAATATTGATTTGATTCTTATTTTCATAAATTGTTGACATTGAACTAGAGAAGGAGAGTGTTGTAAGGGTGCCTGCAGGCTGTGGTGGTCAAGATGCAGCTTACATCCCATCTGTTTTCATCTGCAGACTTTTTTCATGGGTTTTTGTCTCCTGTAATCCCCTTTGCAGGAGTTATGAATGCAGCCTTCCTCTGGACCGAGGCCCACTGCGATTTTTCTTGTTTGTTTGGTTACAAGTACTGGGGTTGTGCCTGATGGACCTGGTGCCTATGGGGCAAGACCTACCCACTTCTACAAGCCCCATTGCCCTCGGTCCCTGTAATACCAGACCAGAATGTCCTTGTGCTTGACTCTGCCACCCTGCAACACTGCCATGCTCATATCAGCATTATCACTCTGGGAAAACTGACCCTCTTCTCATTACTGTTCTGCTCTCGTATCTGCTCTACTTCCCCAACCCATTCAGTGCCTGCTACCAGCTGGTGTCCTGCTTGAATGGATGGTTCTTTCTGGACTCTGCTATAACCACTATCTTCCAGACTTCAAATATCTCCTATTTCAGTGTCCTGTCCATCAGATTTACTGCCCTTCTTTCCTACCTCTCTTCTGCCTGCCACACAGAATCAGGGATACACTAAGCTGTACTCAAAATTGTATGATACACATTTTGGGAAGTGGGCATATTACACCACCAAGCTGTGCTCAGAAGGGCCAGCTCCCTCACTGGATTCGTTTCCACAGACCCATAAGCAACAACCAACTTCAACCCATATCCACAGGCTTGTAAATTTGAGGCCCCAGCATTTCTCTTATTTAAACAGCCTGAAAAGAAGTTGATCAGTGACCTCACCTGATGATTTTCTTCTTTCTCTATGTACGGTAAAAGAAGTCCACACAGGCACTCTCCAGGCAAATTTAATGTTATTTTGTTAGAAGATAAAATCTGTACATAGTAGAATATTCAAAGTTTCCAAAATAAAGGTTAATAGGTTTTCATCTGTGACACCTCCCATCTCACCCCAAGCCATTCAGTTTACTCCCTAGATACAACCTTGGTTAGTAGTAGCTTCCCCATCGTTTCTGAGATAACATATGTGTATGTAGTATATACAGATACATGTGCATACACGTGTCTATTCGTATGTGTTATATATGTATATAAAATCATGCACATGCACTCACATTTTACACAAATGAAAGCATACTAGTACACTAGTCTACACTTTTTCTTTCACATTATACCTTGAAGATCATTTCATGTCACATATAAAGAGCTGTCTCATTCTTCTAATGACTATACAGTATTTCCATATTTTATATTATAAACGAAGCTAGAAAGAATATTATTTTGCAATGTGCTTGGCATATATATATATATATATATATATATATATATATATATATATATCTCAATAAGTATGTCAAAGGGCTGGATCAATGAGTCCATGTATTCATAATTTTGATAGACATTGCTAATTTCCTTCAATTGTAGTTGTACTATTTTACTACAACTAGAAATTTTTGAGTATGTCAGCATATCCACAGGAGTCCAGTAGGACCTGCCCCTCAAAGTGGTGCCAACGTGCAGTGGTGGGCCCGATCATTTTGGTCTTGCTAATCTAGTTCATTTGTTGGCAGGGAAAGGATAGAGAGATGAGTTTTAGATGCTGTTTTTATGCTGTCCGTCAGACATCTCCTGTCCCATGCCATGTACAGACACGTTCTGTTCACCAGCTGCTGATTTCTGTTTGTTCCCATCTTGTGGTTTCCTGGGCCAATGGTGGTGCTGCCGCTACTGGCCTCTTTTCTGCTACAATGTCCTGTCCCCAAACCACATCACACAAAAATAAAATGTGTTATCTACACTCCCTTCTGTTCTTCTCTGGTTTTTTTTTTTTTTGTTGTTGTTGTTTTGTTTTTTTCTATGAGAAATAATAGGAAAAAAGGAATATGCTGGTCAAGGTGTGTTTTGCAAACTTTCCCAGTCCATGTACCGTTAGTCCATAACTGCTACTCCCTCTTTGGACTCTGCTCCTCAGAGACACCACCAGAATTTGGGATTGTAGCTAGTGCATGGAGCAGATCAAAAAAGCACTCTGGGAATTTTAATTTGCATAAATTTGCGTATTGGGGTCCCAAGGTTTTAGCTCTAAACCTGTAAAGGTAAATGCACTACAATTAATTGTTGCAGCTACTGTACTCACATTCTAATTTGTTGATAAAGAAAGGCAAAACATGGTATGAAACTTCCAAATTTCATTTGTCATATTAGACATACTTTGGCTTATGAGAGTTGACCTCATAAGATTCTCTTCACATGACTTTTCTCCCCTTGAGTTATTAAAACTCCTGCCCCAGAAAATCTACCTATACTTTCGACTAGTTAGACCAGTATAAGCTTTGAAAAGTCATGTCCTCTGCCAGCGTCTTCCATGGACTGTAAGTCCTTTATACCTTCTAGGCAGTAAAGAAAAAATGAATTTGGAACTTCCTTGTGCAAATACCAGTATGGTCTGGAAGGTGGGGAGACAGAATCTTAGATTGCATACCCACTTCCTGCCTCTATTTTAAGGTTAAATCATTGTTATCATCTGCTCTCTGACCATACATTTATCCATTTTTAAATTTATTACTTTTACTAAGAACTTAGCAGTCAGTAGGCACTGAGACCATGCAGAGGAAGGACAAAGTGCCTGTCTCAAAGAGCTAGCTGCAGCCTTGAGGGAGATGCATATATGCAGACCAATTTTTGATTGCCCTCCACAGAGATCAAATTCTGGTAAGACCACTACTTAGTGCACACTGCAGGAACAAAAGTGGGCAGCTTTTTAAACTGAAGAGACATCAAAGAGGTCCTCCTCAAGAAAGTGAATCCCAGGATAAATAGTAAGGTGGAGAACAGGTAAGTTCTTCATATGTGTATGGTGTTAGAGTGCAGGTTGTTCAACAATTATAGGTCTTGTATGTCTGTTGGCTAGAGGGTATGACAATAACTGATGTTCATTAAACACTTAACCTTAGCCCATTGTTATGTTAACTCTAATTCTCCCCCAAAACATCCATGGTAGGTATTATCCTCAATTTATACCCATCTTTAAAGATAAGAAGGTGCATCTCAGAGTGATTCAATAACTGGTGAAAAGTTAAGTATATGGAAGAACCAAGGTTTGAATCCAGAAATTTTTTTTACTATAAATTTTTTAGTAATACAAATATATTTTAGGAGAAAGAGTTCAAGAGGTGGTTGCAGATGTAGAGAGATGAGGTAAAAGGGGGAGGCAGGTATCATATCATGAAGTATTTTGTGGGCCAAGTTAGGAATCTCAGCTTCTATAATGAGAGTGATAAATTGCCTCCAAAAGGCTTTAAACTAGGCAATGGTATAATCAGATCTGCATTTAGAAAGATGTTTCTGGCTACAGAGTTTAGGAGGGCCAAAATCATAGACAAGGACACCTGTAGTTGAATTGATCCAATTGAGACATGACAGATGTTTCCACAGCTCATTAGTAGCAGATGAGTCACATCAAAAAGTGATCTGTTTTAGTAATCATCTTGCTCCTATTCCCTGTTCAAGTCTTTGGTATCAGCTGGTTCCTCTAATTCTACCCCAAACCATTCCTTCCAGGTTTTAATTGATTTCCTTCCAACGTGCTGAACAGCTCTTGCTTCTGAAGCCTTGCACTGAACTTCCTGTTAATTTTCATGGCCAAACCAGCAGTTGTCATTTTGATCACTGAATATTCACCTCACTCAAGTGACCTGACATATCTGATCTAGTTTATAATGAATATTGATAATGCATTTGAAAAGTATACTTGCATAATTCTTTTTATCTTGCAAAAATACATAAGCCTTATCTCCATATGTAATTGCGCCTCTGCCCTGTGCAGCACAAAGAATGTTCAGATTTTATCAACTCATTTTTTTCTACAGAATGAAAGTAAAGTACCATTTTGACTATGGGAAATAAAGAAAGCTGCCACGCAGCATAGTTGGCCAAGGATATGATGTAAAAATCCAAGAGGGAGGAATCTAGCAGTAGATCACAAATGTTGGGTCACTTAAGCAAGAGGTCAAGAGAGATGAGTATAAAAAGGGAGAGAAAGCTAAAGGTTAGTGGAGGGTGGGAGAGAGATCCTGATAAAGAATTTTTATCTGAGGGATCATAGAGAAAACTAACATTGGTACGGGAGCTGAATACTGCAGGAAAACAGCCATGCTTTGAAAGCTTGGAAGGTCCTTTGGATATGGTCTTCCTATCTGGCAACCCTGTGACATAAGGAGAAAATGATCATGATGGCCAGGACTGAGTAAAAGAAAAAGCATGTCATTGAAGTCATCTGAACTGCTTCTCTGGGAGTCAGGTGGGAATTGCCATCTTCTCTCTGGTGTGTTCAACAGCATTTCATAGTAATCCTCAAACTGTGGTATTGGGACCAACAGCTTCAGCATCATCTGTAACGTTTTAGAGATGTGAATTCTCAAGTACCACACCAGACCTAGTGAATCAAAAACTGAGTCTGGGGCCCAGCAATCTGTGTTTAAGAAGCTCTCAGTGGTTTTTCTTCTGCTTCCTAAAGTTTGAAAACTATTGAACTAGAAAGAAAAGAGTTAGAAAAATAGGTTGGGGTGAGGTTGGGAAAGGAGATAGAGATTAGCTAGAGATTCATGGGGAAAGAGTTTAGAAGAAACTAGAGAGAATGAATTAATTCTAAGCAAAAGACCATGCCACTTAAAGCTCTTGGATAATTCAGTGATGAGAAAACCAGAATTAAATGCTTCCATATATTTCCCCATCTTGATTCTACAGACAGAAATGTTGTGGTCTCTGGGTGAAGCCAAATGGAAAGTCTGGTGGTGCTGGTGTTTTCAGAGGACAGCATTTTGTTTTGCATCCTCCCTAAGGCTCTGGCCACTGATCTAATAAAAACCTAAATTTGGATGAGATAGCTTTTCCTTAAAATAATATAACAGTAACATGTATAAAATGCATCCTCCCTGGTGTTGCCTGCTCAGGACTGCGTATGTCCACTCACTGGACCAGGCTGTGGTGGGGGAGTGCCCTGCTCTGGATACAGGAGAAAAGCTTGCCGTGGAGAGAAAAATCTTCTCTCACTTCATTTGGAAATATAACAACATAAATGTTAAAAATATTATTAAAATTCAGTTTGACAGAGTGTCAAGCAGAGCTGCATAGGTTCGGAAATATTTACATTTAAGAACCAGAAAGCAATTGGAACAGAAATGCCTCTACCCCTCCCACCTTTTCCATCAGCTGCTCAGTCATTTCCGAGTGGTCTGAAGTTTCTGTACAATCATCTTGCTAATGACTGTAATTCATCACAGGAGCTGTTTAGTTTTGAAAATGAAATATGACTAGATATTTTGGAGATTGATAGTGAGTGCTTATTTATTGATTATACTCCTAGAGTAAAAAAAAGAAAAAAGAAAAATACAGCAGATAAAAACGCATTTCTCAAGGTCCATCACGATAGCTAACATGACATGTAAAACTTCTTAAAAAATATCCTACCTGTAACTTTATATAAAGACGAAAGCTGATATTTCAGCTTTACGTATGCATGCTTTTTTCAAAACAATTTTGAGGAGACTTAAAGACATATACGCCAAAGGCAAGTAACAAGAATTGAGTCAATATAAAGGAAACTAATAGGTATTTGAACCATGAAATCTCATACGTTTGCTATCACTGAACATTAATTTTGCCTCTGAGTTTCCTAGTAACTGTAGCAAAAACAGAAGTATGGGATGTTTGAAATTTCTCATTGAAAAACTAAGTTTGAAGACAAATTTGTCATCTTGACGTTTACATAGGAGGTCTAAAGTAATGCAACAAATACTACTACTCTTTATGGTGGTTTTAAAATAAATGCAGAAATGACTGTCATATGACTTTCTTAAATTCAAAGACTGGGTAAATTTAAGGTCAGAGCATTTAAGAGCATAATTCATGGAAGGTGAATTGTTATATGAGAAGTTAAATAAATGAAGTTCAGATACGGAGGCTCCCTGTGATTCTGATGAGATACAAGATCAGAGCTGAGAATAAGAGTAACCATTAGACTCCTTTCTCTTTTGCTTCTCCCCAGAAGGCTTTAGTTATGTGGTATCAGTTATTTAGTTAATGTGATAACAGTTTAAAATTATTATAATTTTTGCTGTGCAGGTATGGTCTGATATTGGCTTAATATAGCTTTATACACTTTGAAGACCAGAAGGACATTAGCTAGGGCTGCCATTCTGAGAATGAGCTGAGAACCCGCAGCAGGATTTTCACCCAGAAGGAAATTGCTCTACCACTAATAGAGAGTGAACTGTAGGAACAGCACAAATTTTCCTCCAGAAAGCAATTTTAGATTTTTCTACAGCACTTGAAAAAGTGCTTTAGTCATGGAGTATGACAGAGAAAACTTTGACCAAAGTAATTTTCCAAGCAGTTTCTCCCCCTTTTCAACAGAAAAATCAAGAGTTTATTTTTACAAAATGACACAGTAAGTAAGCAATTCTTTAAGGCCATCACTAATCAAAAGCAGGTTTTTTTCAGTTGGGATAGTAAGATCAATTTTCATTCACTTGGGACAGTGAAATAAACAAATATGAATGGATAAATTTGGGGACTTTAAGACAAATCTGAGTCTTAGGTTAAACTAAGCCAATCCAACTCTTGTTTGACTTTTTAATCCCCTAAGAATTGCACATTCTCCAAATAAGAGCAGCTTCCCCTCAAATGACTGTTCTCTCTTGTATCCATTGAAAATCATCCACTTAGAAAATGTTCCAGGAAACTTAAGGAATTATCAGCAGAATTCTTAACTTTCTAATTAATAGCACTTTTTAAAATTTTGAAACTAACTGAAATATTTTGTGCTGATGATTGGAATGTTCACATTTAGTTTGCCAAACAAAAGTTTAAAAATACATTGTAAAAACTGCTGCAGGCTTTGTAGTGTGGCTTTCAACTGGCTGAATGTTAGAGCAGGACCAAATGTTTATTAATTTTCTCTGCCACAGAGCTAATAGAACTGTTCTTTTAATTCAACAAACAGAAGCCTGTGTTCTTTGGATGGTTATTTTATTTCCCATGGAGTCTGCATGCTGTTGGCTGACAATCACAATGGCTGTATCTATTTGGCTCTAGATGGCTCTACTGGAAAAAAAGAGAGAAAGAGAGAGAGAGAGAAAGCAATATTTTAATTTGTTTTTGCAATAGTTCTGAAAATATATATTCAAAAATCCTTGAGAAAGTTTCTGTAAATGATTTTCTTACAAGGACACATTTTTTAGTATAGAACTGTTAAAATCATAAGACCAATTAGTTGACAGATGAAGTCTCACACTGAGTCCCAGTTGCATTTGAGGTACCCACTCAAACCAATCATTGTCTTCTTTAATATATTCTTTTAAAAAACATATAAAAAAACATTAACCTACCCCCCACCCCCCATACACTCATCACACTCTATGGTTACTGCCTTACTCAGAATGGATGAGAATAGTTAATGGCAAAGCTAACACGGCATGACAGGTATGGAGGGTGGTCAAGTACACTGACTCTGGAGCACAACTCTCTAGTTTCAAATATCCCCTCTGCACTTCTGTCCATGTAATCTTGGGCAAATTACTTAATCTCTCCTTGCTTTATTTTCCTCATCTATAAAGTGAGCATAAAGAACAGTGTGACTCTTCCATGGGAGTGTTATGAAGAATAAATTAAGTTAGTTCATGGGAGAGCACCGGAACAGTGCCTGACCAACAGTAAATACGTCCAGTGACTTCGGATTATTGTGCTTATCCTTGAACAGCTCCCATCTCAATGCATTTCTGTCTTGCTGTTTAACTTTGCTTTGATGCACCTGTTTTTATGAGCAATTCAGTGTTACTTCTAGGAGCATTCAAATGTAAGTGTACTAAAGTTCTCCACCTCTTAAATTCTTCTGTTGCTTGTTATCATTTTTTCTGTCTCTACTTTTAAACTTTTAATTTGCACTTATTGCTTCCTTTATCAGTTACTTACCCTGCAATTTTCTGATTTAATTTGTTGCAAACCGAGAAATCGTTATCAACCCAGTTAGAATTTGAAATAAATTAGTAGTAATTTGATTCAGAGTAAGAACTTGGAGTGCTTCTCTCTGAGTAAAACAAGTCCTTTTGACTGTGTGGATTTTGTACTTGTTATTATCTGTTTCACTTTCCAGGAAACTCCTTTGCTTCTAAAAGTGAAGGTGTTAGATAAGTCATCTTGCAGAAAGTGAGGTACTATAAAATCAAAGTGAACTTCTTTTTGAATTTCCTTTTGCTCATATAAAGTCTGGCTAAAGAGGAAAAAAGAGATAGAGGAGGTAGTAAGAGACATGTAACAATATTTCTTACAAGAGTAAATGAGGAAACTAGCAAAGGAATAAACTTAAATATCATTCTGACTGCATTTCAAATCCTGTGGCAATGGACTCACGACCTCCTGCTCTGCTTCAAGCAAATAGAAATGACACCAGGGATCCCTACAAGAATTCTCAGACTGTGTTCTTAGACATGCAGCAACTAAATTTTTAGAAATAAAACAGTCTCTGCCTCATGCTAGACCTAATGATTCAGAAACTCTGAGGATGGGCCCAGCAATGGGCATTGTTATGTACTTAAGCCTAATTACATATTAGAAACACCCGAGGAACTCTCTCCCCATCGAAGCCCCCCACCATAAATTCAGTCAATTTAAGGTAGAAGCAAAACACTTCAGATAATTTCAGTGTAAACAAGGGTTGAGATCTACTTCCCTAGACCTTGCTCACAAGCTATAAGGAAAATGAAATAAATGGTCAGACTCCCTCAGCTGTTCGGAATCTTGCTGAGCATGACCTAGCCTGTTGGTAAATATGTTAACTGCCAACATGCACCGAGGTGTTCCTTGGCTATTGTCTGATGTAATTGAGCATGTGCACTCAGGTGTTCCAGGGTTACCTGACTCAAGTATAAAGGACAATCGGCTCTGATCTACTGGGCCCTCAAGAATCCCCCCAGGAGGCCACCAGGGGGTTCTGTTGCTGCTGCTGCTGCTGCTGAGGAGGCTGGGAACTGAGCTCACGTCCAAATGAACCATATCAACCTTGCCAATGACTTTCAGGATCCTTCTAATTATCTAGTTTGCAAACTGCGTATAAGGGGTCTGTGACCCAGCCTGCACAGAATGGGTTTGAGGGGTCTGTGACCCAGTCTGTGCACAGAATGGGTTTGCAGGGTCTGTGACTCAGCCTGACAAGGGGTCTGTGACCCAATCTGTACAATGGATTTGAAAGGTCTGTGAGTCTTAGCCCAACATAAGCAGAAAGCAATGTAAGTAACTGTTGCTTGAAAGCTATAATTTGAAAAGGTTTCTATAAACTGAAGCTTTGTGTCTCCCTGAATTCATATGTTGAAATCCAAACCCTCAGTGTGATGGTATTGTGTAACGGGGTCTTGGAGAGGTGATTAGGTAACAAGGGTGGAGATTTCATGAATGCAGTTGGTGCCCTTATAAAAAAGACCCCAGAGAACTCACTAGTCCCTTCCACTATCTGAGGACACAGCAAGAAGATGGCCATCTGTGAAACAGGAAGTGAGCCCTCATCAACCACTGAATTTGCTGGTGCCTTGATCCTGGACTTCCAGTCTCCAGAAATCTGAGAAACACAATTCTGTTGTTTATAAGGCACTGGTCTATGGTAATCTGTGGTCCCTGAATTCTTTTACACTAATCTTTTACTATGTTTGCTTCAGCATGGAAGCAATAATAATGCAAATATTATCTGTGAGAGCTAATATCTGGAATTAATATTCATTAATATATTTTTTCCTACTATTTTAGCAGTTCTGTAGAAGTGCTTCACAAACATTACCCTGCATCAGAGTCATCTGGAAGGCTAGTTTAAACTAAGCAGGCTATGCCCACCTCCAGAGTTTCTGATTAGGAAATTCTGCAGAGGGTATTCAATAATTTGAAGTTTTAACAAGTTCAGGTGAGCTGGTGTTGCTGGACCAGGGACTGTAAAAAACCATTGCTCTGATGACATCAGGGCCCTAAGGAATGGGATTCCGAACAACTAAGGTTTGTTAGTAGGGGAAGGAAAATATCATGATTCTCTTCTCCAAATGGGGGCCTTGAGCAAGAAGGCCACCCTGGAGCAAAGAAAAAGAGGGGCAGCTATAAGAGTGAGTCCTACTGAATCTTAAAACCACATGACTATGATTAAAATAGTTTAACTGATAACATTAATTCTGGCTTCCAAATCTTTATTGAGTGTTTTCCAAAATATAGAGTGTAGCAAAATGAAGCTTGTTAAAAGTATAGACACCTGGGCCTCATTTTTGTAAATTTTATTCAGTACATCTGGGATGAAGCCCAGAAATGAGCCATCCAGGTGATTTTGCTGCAAATGACCTTTTATTTTATTTATTTATGCTTTATTCAGGGGAACTCATGTCCTTTATTATTACTAAACATCAAAGATTTAAGAGTAAAATAGAAATATTTTTCTTCCTGAGAATAGTTCAAGTATGCATTTGCTTTGTTCACAGGGTGATCTCTTGAGACCCTTTTTGACAACTGAGGCTTTTATTTGAAAATTGCTTAACTTACTACTTTAAAATCTGAAGAACCAATTCTGTTATATTGAACACTTAAAAAAGTGGTAACTCCAAGGTTGGTCCATCTAAATTTGAGAGATGATACCCTTTGACAGTTCCACTTCTCCCCATTGTAGAGATCGATTCAGATGGCAAAAAGCACATGGCAACAGTGCACAGAGCTGCATTCTAGCAACTTTCAGTGACTGTTCAGCTTTCTATGTGATGATAGCAACCATATTCCTGCCATACTGATGGAAATATCTACAGATAGGGGTGTTGTCAACAGACTATTGTGATTTGAAAACATATAGCACTTCTAAGGAAAACATATCAGCAGTTGTTAGCTTACTTTTTATTTTCTTGTTGCTTTTGTAAACCCCAGTTTAGAACCCAGTATACATTTTTTAATCCAAGGTAGGAGCATGTTTACAATGAGCCTTGGGTCTTTCTGAATAGGAACAAGAATTGTTTTCCCAGGTACCCTCAAATAATAGTCTGGTGCAGTTACTCTGATGGTTACGAATAATGGGGAGTCGCCTAAGAGACATAGTTGGCATATTTAAATCTTTGAGCAAAGTATGAAAGCCTTTGTAAAATCTATTTGCTGGAACGAAAAGGAAGGAGTCCAGTTCTTTGAGAACTTTTGCTCTGTTAAAAATAAATTTTGTGAAAATATCTATTTTGAAAGAATATTGCCAGAGGAAGCCCTTCTATCTAGTAATCTAATGATACCCTTCAAAGAAACCGTGGAAGGTATCAGCTTAGAATATATAGACAAGAATCTAAAGGATATTTAATGTTTTAAAAATATGTTTACCTATAGTTAAAGTCAGAATTTTCACCTACACAAAATATTGCTTCACAAAAGAATATTAGTATACCCACAGAATGGCCCATCTTGCCATGGGAGGTGTTCTGGGAGATTTTCCTCTGAAAACATTTCTTCATTCATTAATTTTTCTATTAATGGGATTAAAAGTTGATATGCAACTGAAATGGGCATGTGATAGGTTTGCTGCACAGGGACACTGTGTTGGAGTCACTTCTTTAAATCACAGAGTTTGAATGAGGCTGGCTCACGAGTTATTTGGCATTAGGAGCATTTTTTTTTTCTGTGAGGAGATAGTCACGTTTACTGAGACATTGAACCTTGTCTTGATAATTGGTTCCTGTGTTCAGCACAGAGACAGCATGGGAACAGAAGTAGCTGCCTATCAGAGAAAGTTGCCAAGTTTCAGGGTCCCCAGGGAAATGTGTAAGAGTAGAACACTCCAGAATATTTCCTAATTTTAATGCTGTAAAACAGTTAGTATTCATCTCAGGCTGATAGGCAATTCCTGTATTCACGCCATACTAGGTGTTATACTATAGAAGGCATAAAAACATGCTTCAAGCAGTATGTTTTCCTTCCTGGCATTTAGGAGGAACTAAACGTAGGGAGTTGTGAATGTCACTCTGGATTTGCTTGTTTTCTGTAGCAGAGGGTTATTTGTTAAGATCATGGCGATACTTTTGTGAATGGTACCTTATAAAATAAAAGAATATTACTACCTCTCATTCTGTTACAGTTCCTCCTTTTCAGCAATAATATACTTCTGATCTTGGTGTAAATGTCATATTGTGTGAATATGCAAACATCACATCCGCCTACATATGTTCTGTTGCTTAGTAATTCTTGGCACTGGAGCACAGTGAATTCTGTGCCTAATAAATGAGATATCCATCAGAATGAAAAATGAACTATCTGGGTCTCTTGAATAAGATATGGTTATT
This sequence comes from Cynocephalus volans, assembly GCF_027409185.1. Taxonomy (NCBI): domain Eukaryota; kingdom Metazoa; phylum Chordata; class Mammalia; order Dermoptera; family Cynocephalidae; genus Cynocephalus; species Cynocephalus volans. The sequence continues at coordinate 217,036,335 of NC_084460.1, read as the reverse complement.
TCATATTTTAGTTTTGAAAGTAGATGCATGGTAGTAAAGAAATTTGGAAGGGAATTGGATTCAGGACTAACATCTGTTTACTTATTCATCACATAGTTCCCACCATTTCCCAAGTCTTGGGCCAATATTTTAAAGTGATCATTTAAAGATATACAGATTTTTAGATATATAAAGTTTTGTTTGAAAGAAATTAAAATTTACTTTTTAAGAATCTGTTAAAAAAAAAATCTCCATCCATAGTAAAAATCCTATATTCAAGAGTATGTTCTGGAATTATAACTTGAACATCAATGAATTGTCTTCATTTTAGTGTAATCATTATAGTTATCCTTTTAAACTCTGAGCCCACATCCCTTTTTGTAAATGTCTATTCATAAAGCTCTACAACATGAGGTTTGCAGTAGGGATCCATCATCAGCTTCAGGTCATTGAATTAAAAGATATATCTCAATTAACACTATTTATTCTTTCTCTTAATTTGAGAGACACTGTCTCTGCCCAAGTAATTCAATATGCTTTTCTCTAATGGTGACTTTGAGTCCACCAAATAGGGCATGAGATGTCATATTCTAGAATGTCATCCTTCCTTCCTAGATGTTCATTTCAATATCAGTGTTTTCTCAATTTGTACCTTGTGCTAAAGACTGGGGACACAAAGATAAAAAGACACCACCTCTCTTATTTAGGAACTCATGCTCTTGTGAAAGACAGAAATACGTACTTTGATGTTACAGTAGAAATTTTGACAGAGACACCAAGAAACAATAGATATCACGTAAGAAAGGAGATACAGAATCAGTTCCAAAGGAGGATAAGAATCAAATAGATAGCTCATAAAGCCCTCATCCATGTTGAGGAAACTAAAAAAAAAAAAAAAAAAGAAAAGAAAAGAAAAGAAAAAGTTGGAGGGGAGATTGAGGAGTTTGAAGAGAGTTGTAAATGTAAGTCACAACCTCTCCCAAGGGAGAGGAGTGTAGGGAGTTCCCCACTGCACCTCGAATCAAGAGAGGGGCTTTAAAGAGAACACTAAGAATTTGAGACATGGACTTTGCGTTTCAGGGATGGGTGGAGTGCACTGCCTGGAAAATTGGAACAATAAAAGGTGTACATCAACTCCTTGAGTTTGCAAGGTCGTCAGTAGATCAGCCACCTACCTTGTCATGGGATAAAGCCAACATAGAGTCACCTTAATTAAGTACATATTTTATTTCCCATACCTCAGGAGAATGCAGAGTAAAAATACATGTGATGTTTTATAGCAACGTTGTTTTTTTATTTCAGCTAGAACTCTGTGCGTCTGTGCCCTTGCCTGAGTGGAGCATAAATGTGGCACCTACTCTTTGTTTTCACACATTGCCTCAGTACTTTGCACCCTCTCATGGTTGCAGCTACCTATATGGGATGAAGATTTTCAAATCTTTATCTATATATTCTGGACTCATATCTAATGTCATATGTGATCTTTTCAACTTGCTGTCTTATGGGCACATCAGATTTCCAGGTAAACAAGCCTGAACTAATAATTATTTTAATCATCCCTCAATTTGCTCTTGCTTTTATGTTTGCTGTTTTATGTAGATGACACAATTTCCCACCCAGTTGCCACCGAATCCAGAAAAGTGAGAGTCACCCTAGGTGCTTCAGTTATTCCTTAACCCCTCATATCCTATAAATTACTGCATAATGTTAAGTTCACCATCATTCCCTCCTCTTTATCTTCATTACGACTAGCACAGTTCAGACTTTTCATAACTTGTCTGGGCTCTCGCTTAACTTCCCTACCTCTGTTCATGGTCCATTAAAAATTATCTTTAATCACATATCTAGAGCAAGGTCTCCCAAAGCAAAAAACCAAACATGTCATTCTCTTGATTAAAAATCTTTAGTAACTTGTTAACATCCAAGCTCTGAAATGTGGTAAGCAATTGCTTTCTTGGACTTGCCCTGCCTACGCTTTGGCCAGATCCTCTATTACAGTCTGCCTTTTACTTTATGCTTATGCAACTGACAAACTGTCTGTAGTTTCTACTTACATCATGCTTATGCTTCTTCGGGGTCCCTTTTCTCGAGATATTTTCTCTGCCTGAAATGTCCTCTCTGCAGCTACTCATTTTTTAAGATTAAGCTATGAAGCTTTCACTGAATGCCCAGTGTAGAGCGGGAAAATGTCCTCTGAATGTTTTTATTTTTACTTTGCACTGTTGAAATGCTTATATTTATTTCTCTGGGTTCCCTGCCAGCATGTGTTACTTTTGAGTCTCTCCAATATATAACTAAGTACTTGGTGTATTGGAAGAGTTAGATGAATGAATGAAGGAATGTATTAGTCCGTTTCTGTTGCTTATGACAAAATACTCGGAACTGGGTACTTTGTAAGAAAATGAAATTTATTGCTTACAGTTTCAGAGGCTGGAAATCCAAAGTCCAGGGAACATCTGGTATAGGGTTTCTTTGGTGGTGACTTCAGTGATTGTGAAAACGGAGGAGCAGAGAGAGCAGAGACCAACCTCTTCATTCACTCTCCTTTTAAAACCCTCAGAACCATACCCCAGACCAACATTATTAGTCCATTCACTACAGCAGAGTCCTACAATCTAATCACCCCTTCAAGGCTCCACATTTTAGTTACCATAATAGGACTTCCCACCCTCCTAATAGTCCCAGTGGGAGCTAAGTTTTGGGGGGACATTCAACCCAAGGCAGGGAACAAATAAATGGCTACCAGTCCTGCTTGATATTTTATGCTTTACGTGTAAACTTTCTGTGAAGGGACAGGGAGGTGATATTTGAATTTACAGGTCATGAAGATACTCCAGATTGTTGATCAGATGGAATGTGCCAGTGGAAGTGGTATTTGAAGAATTATAATTTTGAAATTATTTGTGATATGGGTGAAAAGAAAGGAACATGAGTCAAGAACAACAGTTAGAAGATCTTGGCTATTGTTTGAGATGTGTTTATTTAAAGTGGGAATGGAAAAGGAAATGAGTAGGTTTGAAATATACCATCAGGAAATAATCAGCCAGCAAAATCAGTATGTCAGCTGTAAGGGGTAGTGATGGAAAAAGTCATATCTTGAGAAGGCTTAACCATATAATTTGTGGCTTCTTAGAGATAAGTAATTGAGAAAAGATGTATAATCTCTCTGGAATTGGAAAGATCCTAATTTATATGGTGTTAACATTATTACACACATTGAAATTTCTAGAGTTTTTCTATTTCTGTCATGATGGAGGAACTGGTATTGGTTCTGCCCTACCACTGTAGACATTAGAAAAGTAGACCAAGTATAAAATAAGTGATTTCAGATATTGGAAAATAAACAACACAGAACGAGGAACCCTAAGAGAAACAAAACAAAAACAAGTGAGGTGAGCTCTATGATGCCCCTGGCATTCTTCATGGAGTCACTTTCTGAACCATAGCATAGGGAGAGTTCAGGGGAAAGTGATCATAATTGGGAGGTGGGGAATTGAGGCAGCTTGAAATTTGCAGGACATAGTACCAAAGAACAAGAAAGTAGGAAGAAAAATAGTTCCTGAAGAATGCGTACGGGATGCCTTTAATCTGTTGCTGAATAGTAATGTATGAATGTGCAGGGTGCAACTTCATGATGCCAGACAAAGAAAAACTATCAAAAAGCTGTAAGTCAGATAATTCCGGAGCTCATTCAAAGTTCACACAAAATTCTTCATCCAAAATGCAGAGACCTCACTGGACAATTGAGTTGCTCCATAGTATATCATAAAGGTGATCCCAAACTACCCTTGAGTAAAGGCTATGCTAAACAAGTTAAAAGAAATCTCAAAATATGCATTGAATATATCGTATTGATCAATGAGTAATAAAATGACAATACTTGGATAAAATAGAAAAACTCCTAAAAAGACAAAACTGACTCAAGGGAAAAATAAGCGAATAACAAAAGGCCAAAAATAGTAGAGTTAGGAAAAAAGAGCAAAAGTTAAAAATCAAAGCAAAATAAATTTTAAACTAAATTAATGTTAAGAAATAAAAATAAAATGTAATAAATTAAATATAAAGTTAAATATTTAAAAATAAAAAATAGCAAAAAGTAGTGAAAAAAGTGAAGGGCAAAACTGACTCAAGAAAAAAACATTAAAAATAGCTTTATGGGGCCGAGCCCGTGGCGCACTCGGTAGAGTGCTGCGCTGGGAGCGCGGCGACGCTCCCGCTGCGGGTTCGGATCCTATATAGGAATGACCGGTGCACTCCCTGGCTGAGCGCCGGTCATGAAAACAAAACAAAACAACAAAAAAAACCACACTGAGATACCATCTAACCCAATTCAGGATGGCTAATATCCAAAAGACTGTGAATGATAAATGCTGGTGAGGTTGCGGAGAAAAAAGAACTCTCATAAATTGTTGGTGGGACTGCAAAATGGTGCAGCCTCTATGGAAAATGGTATGGAGGTTCCCCAAACAGTTGCAGATAGATCTACCATATGACCCAGCTATCCCACTGCTGGGAATATACCCAGAGGAATGGAAATCATCAAGCCGAAGGTATACCTGTTCCCCAATGTTCATCGCAGCACTCTTTACAATAGCTAAGAGTAGGAACCAGCCCAAATGTCCATCATGAGATGAGTGGATACGGAAAATGTGGCACATCTACACAATGGAATACTACTCAGCTATAAAAACGAATGAAATACTGCCATTTGCAACAACATGGATGGACCTAGAGAGAATTATATTAAGTGAAACTAGTCAGGCACAGAAAGAGAAATATCACATGTTCTCACTTATTTGTGGGAGCCAAAAATAAATAAATAAATACATGAACAACTCAGGGGGTGGGGAGAAGACATAACAATTACAATTCCTTGAAGTTGATACAACAAGCAAACAGAAAGGACATTGTTGGGAGGGAGGGGGGAGAGGGAAGAGAAAGGGAGGTTTTGGTAATGGGCCACAATAATCAACCACATTGTATATTGACGAAATAAAATGTTTTCATGAAAAAAATTTTAGTCTTAGATGGCATCACTGATAAATTTTATCCAAGATTTTTAGGAAGAAATAATGCCAATTCTGCACATTCGTTTTTCCAAAAATAAAATGGAAGTGAGTACTTTTAGCTTATTTTGAGAGCACTATCAACCTGATACCAAAACTATGCAAAAGTATTACCGAAAAAGAAAATTAGAGTCTGATATCTCTGTCCCTATGACCTTAGGTTAGAAGCAAAAATCTTTAACTATTAGGAAATTAGATCTAGCAACATGAAGGTACTTCAAAAAGTTTGTGGAAAAATAGAATGAAGAGATGATATGAATGAATGAATTTTTCCACCAACTTTTTTAGGTATCCTTGTAAATCAAAAAGATAACCATGACCAATTGGAATTCATCCCAGTAATGCAAAGTTAGGTTAACTACTGAAGATCTATTAATGTAATTTACCATATTAATAGGATAAAGGAAGAAAAAAAACCCAGAAGTTCCTAGGTCAGGACAGTCACCTATTTTTGTAAATAAAATTTTATTGAAAACCATTCATACCAGTTTAAGTATTGTTTATGCTTACTTTGGTGTTACAGTGGTATAGTTGAATATCTGCAAGAGAACAAATAACTTGTTAGATTAAAATATTTACTTACTATCTGGCCCTTTAGGAATGAGTTTGCCAACCCCTGAATTAAGTAGTGCAGAGAGAAGAGAGAGAGAGAGAGAGAGAGAGAGAGAGAGAGAGAGAGAGAGAGAGAAAACGCTTGATTATACAGAGATCAGAAAGAAAAGAAAAAAGTAAATTGTCTTTACTTCAGACAACATAATCACGTACAAATAAAATTCTGGCTACTCTACAAAAAAATCCAGTAAAAGTAGTAAGTAAAAGTCACAGGATACAGAGTCTAGAAAAGAAACTTGGTTTCTTTTCAATATACTCGTACTAGCCACAAACATTTGAATATTAAATACTTAAGAAATGGTATCATTTTATAATATCATTGAAAAACACAAAAGACTTAGACATATTATTTCACAAAATATTTATAAGACGTGTAGAATGAAATAATTAAACAATGCTAACAGAAATGAAATAAAATATAAATCAATACACCATGTTTATGGATAGGAAGACTCAGAATTGTTAAAGGTGGTATTTTTTTTTTAAAACTGATATAAATCCAATAAAATGCCAGTCAAGACTATCAGTAAGCCTTTTGGTTTTTTTGGTATAAATTGATAACCTCAATTTAAATTCTAAAGAAAAGCAAATTTGGAGTATGTATACCACCTAGTTTCAAGACTTACTGTAAAATTATATTAATAGAGTCAGTAGTGGTATTTGGTGTAAAAATCAAGGGACACGAATAGAGAATCTAGAAATAGACCTTTTCTGACAGGAAGAGTTACAACCTGCTTGGAGACCAAGTTACAGACAGAGACTCAGCAGGAATTAGACTTCTTGTGCAACACTGTTAAAAATCTGTCTGGCAATGGCACATGTGTGTTACTGTTTAACATGTATCTTAAACACAAGAATATGCTAGGAATTTGTAGTATCCCTCATCACTTAACATATTTGAATTTGCTATGATTCCAGCTAGTCTGAAATTTGATATGCTGACAGATGAACAGCAATGTTACAAATAAAACTATAAAGGCTAAATACCTAAGATTTTTCCAACCAACAATTCAGAGATTATACATTCTTACAAAAAATGTATATCGTTATTATGTTGACAATTTAAATATAGCATACAAAAATCCTCTGTGATTTCCATGTATATATAACTTGAGATTATTAGAATTTTTTTTTTGTGAAATATACATCTACTTATCTAATATAAATATGGAAGCCATATAGCGGAATTTTTAGAAATATTCCTGATTTTATATATTTACTCTAAGTTGCAAGAACAATTCACCTAACATATTACCCAATGTGACTTAAATAAAAAGATTATCTTGAAAGCAACCAGAGAACAATACTTTATATACAGAGGACAAGCAATATGAATCGTGACTGACAGCTCTTCAGAAACAATGATGATGAGAAGACAAACTAAATTTTTAAAGTGTGAAAAGAAAATAAGTCAACTAGCATTCTATATTCAGTGAAAATGTCTTGCCAAAAAACTCGTCATTTTAAGATTTCACATTTGACTTTGTTTCTTCTACTTATATTAATAAGCAATAAAAAGATGTTCTTAGTGATCATGGAAATAAGTCCTGGTTTTTGAGACTGCACAGAAACCTAAAATATGTACTCTCTGTAGGCTGGATCTAAGCAAGACCCTCCTGACACTGAGTTTATTTGCAAGATCAAGCATAACATATACAATTAACTCTAGGGGAAAAAAATTAGAAATAAAATGTCTCCTTGGTAAGAGAAGAATGTTTGTGGAAATAAATATATTAGACTTTCAATACATGAACATTAAATATCCATGGAACTCAATGAACTCTGCATGCTCTGATCCTCTGCTCACAAAGCAGTCCTCAGACAATTAAGTGGTTTTCCATCTACATCTGCCAAGAAGAAAAATATAACAGCTATGCTTCTACAAGTCTTACATCCCAGTTAGCAGTATGATTTTGTTGTCATTAAATTAATAAACTGGCATTTTACTTGATGTTTCAGTTCTTAGGAGCTCATTTAACATGAGTTGGCTTCCTTAAACATTGTCATAATTGTACCCCTGAATGATCAATTTTCTGGCCCTTTAAGACTTCTCTGAAACCTCGTTTTCCCAAATACAGAAATCTGTAGAAGATTAATAAAACCCTACACCTCATTGCTCTTTATTTTTTAACTCTTATTTTATATAATTTTAAACTTACAGGAGAGCTGAGATAATTCAAATAACTTCTATTACTATTTACCCAAATTTAGAAATTGTACATATTTTCTCCCATTAACTTTATCGTTTTGTCTGTATATAACGTGTGTGTGTGTGTGTGTGTGTGTGTGTGTGCATACACAAATATTTTTTCTAATGATGTATTGGACACATCATGTTTCCTTTTCCCTAAGTATTTGCTTGCATTTCTTAGGAAAATGGATGTTCCTGCATTTCACAGCACAATTATCAAAGTCAGAAATATGAACATCTCAATTTGATGCAATACTTTAATCTGTAGTACATGTCCAAACTGTTAATTGTTCCAAAAACATCCTTTACAACCCCTTCTCCCATCCCCTTAGTCCAGTGTTCAATTCATAATTATGCTTTGCATTTAGTAGTAATAGCTTTTTTTAATTTTTTTGTATCTAACAGTTCATCAACCATTTTTTGTCTTTTATGAATTTGACATTTTTGCCATACACAAAATGTACGGTAGAATTTCCCTTACAGATTACCTAATATTTCCTTATGATTAGATTCAGATTATGCATTTTTGGTGATTAACAGGAGTGGTACGCCCTTCTTAAAAAATCACAATGAGAGGTATGATGATGTTGTTTTGTCTCAATTATGGTGATATACACTTTGATCACTTGGTTAAGGTGGTGTCTAAGAGGTTTCTCTCTTGCGAAGTTACTGTTTACACCTTTAAAATTATCGATTCACTATCACCTCGATGGTAACATACTACTAACATCATAGATTAGTTTTTCAGGTTTTTGATCTTTACAATTATTCGGTATGCACTCTCCTTGTATGTGTGTTTCACTTTACATCATTTGTGTGATTCATCCATATTGCTATAATTGTCGTTTGTTTATTCTCATTGCTATATGATATTTCATTGGTATAATATTTATCCATGAGAAATTGGGTAAATTTCCAGGTTTCATTATTAAGAGTGTGCTCTGTGAACATTCTTGTAAATGTCACTGGGAGAATCTATGTACACATTCCTGTTGGGTATGTACCTAGGACTGGAATTGTTGAGTTGAACAGTATTTATATAGTCAGCATTGGTAGATACTTCCAAAGAGTTTTCCAAAGGGGTTGTATCAGAATTATACCAGAATTCTAGCTGTTCTGAAATAGTACCATTTTTATTTCTTTCCAACTATTTTGTCTTTCTTGCCTCCTTGCACTTACTAGCACCTCCAAAAAATATTGAATATCATTTTTATCATGAATGAAAGTTGAGTTTTATCAAACGCATTTTCCCTACCTAATGAGATGACAATATGATTTTTCACCTTTTTTTTTCTATTAATGTGTGTTGAATCATATGGAAGTATTTTCAAATGTTAAGCCAACCAAGAATGACTAGATTGAAACTGCCTGGAAATGGTGAATTATCCTTTTTACATTCATCTGGATTATATTTGCTAATATTTTATTAAAGATTTTTGTATTTATGTTCATGTGAAAGATTTACCTTTAATACCTCTTTTATAGAATGTCCTTGTCAAATTTTGGTTATGAAGTTACATTGGCCTCATAAAAATTTAGGAAGAGGTTCTCCTTTTTTCTGTTATCAGGAATATTTAAAGTAATATTAAGGGTTTTTCCTTAAATTTGCAAGAATTCACTGTTGAAACTATTTGAAGTAGGAGTTTTATTTGTAAGTTTTAAGTAATTGACTCAATTTATTTGTTAGACATAGAACAGTCAGATTTATAATTTCTCTTTCTGCCAATTTTGGTAGTTGTGTTTATTAAGAAAATTTAACAGGTAGCTAAAAATGTTAACTTTTTTGCATAAATTTGATCATAATATTTTCTTTTAAAAAATGTCTGTAGGATCTCTGGTAGTGCTCAATTTTTCATTCCTCATATTGTTAATTTGTGTTGTCACCCTTTTTTCTTTATTCTTTATGCTAATTCGGTATTAGTTTCATTAATATATTCAAAGAACCAACTTTGTTGATTTTTCTCTATTGTAGATTTATTTTGTATTTGTTAGTTTCTAATTTATTTCCTTACTTCTTTTTCTTTATATTTAATTTTCTCCTCTTTTTCTAGATTCTATTCATTAACATTACTCTCTGATATTTTCAATTAAAACTACATTTCCCTTCATTTAACTGTATCCATAAGCTTTGGTATGTCATGTGTGAGGTTTAATTTTCATTTGTTATAAAATATTTTTTAACCATCAGTGTGATTTATTTTTAGATAAATAGAAGTTTAGAAGAATATTGTTTAATTTTCAGCTTTAATTTTCACTTTCTGTGATGACAGAAATTTTGTATATCTGAGCTGTCCACTACAGTAGCTGCTAGCCATTTGTGGCTATTCAAAACAAGATATATGGCTGGTGCAATTAATCTGTTTTTAATTTTCTTCTAAAATTTAATTAATTTAAATATAAATGTAAATAGCCACATGTAGCTAGTGGCTTCTCTGTTTGGCAGTATAGCTAAGGCTTTCAACAATCTAATTTCTATTCATTGACATACCAAAAGAGTGTATTACTAGATGGAAAAAGAAAGAAAGAAAGAAAAAGAACACTAATGAAACATGCTTCAAAATCTCTTGATCTCAGGTAGAATGCACGATATACCCTGGTGCCAAGATGGGGTCTTAATTTTGGAGTCAAAGTGGTAATTAGATCTCTGGTTAAGACTTGACTAGTCTCCTGACTATGGAGTTGATGACCTTGAGTTTAGAAATGATATAGTAAAATAATATCCATTGAGACAGTTCTGATTACATGATTGATAAAGCTTAAGTATGAAACTTTGATAAATAGAGAAATGTGAATTAAATCTATTATTGCCCAAGAATGAATGACCACTGACGAATACTTCCAAACCTTCTTGGATGTGTGTCTTAAGTCTCTACCTTTCAAATTCAGCAGTTATAAGAGGGATCTTATTTCTCTCTGCACCAGGGTGAGAAATTTCCACAGTAATATCTGGGGGAAAAATGGGAAAGAGAAGAAGAGCAAAGATGAATGAAAGATTGAATTCAATAAATAACTGGATTTAAACTTAGAAATTATAGCATTTGGACTTCATAAAAATTAGAATTCAATGATCTTATTGAGAAAAACATGATTACAATCTTCACACCTTAAAATTATCATCATACCTCTTATTCTTTTTTTAAATATTTCAGTGATTTATTTCAGAGCTCCTGTAATGTTGAGTAAATAAATGATATACATTGATGTGGCCCTTAGATAGCTGAAAATATATTTTCTTTCACTGACTCGAAGGTGATTATAATAATTTCTAAGGAAAACATGAAGTTACCATCTTTTTGAAAAAGAACTTTAGCAAGTACTGAGTTTCAGAAAATAGATTCAGATCTTTCAGTTATAAAAAATCAAAAATTAAATCCTCAGGGGCCCTATGAACAATACCTTCCAAAAATAAAGCTCTTGTCTTTTGGTAACACATCAAAATTGTACCATAGAGTTGGTAGCAGTGTAGAGAAAAGAATGAAATGGCTTTAAGAATGCTTTAAAGGTTGGAGAACTTTCAGGATAAAAGTCCTTTAGGACTTTGTCACATTTGTAGAATACCAACATTGCAGTTCCTTTATGAAACTTCACCATCAGAGAGATTAATTTTAGAAGTATCAGATCACAGAAATGTTTTCATTGATGTAGGCTACTTTGTTGAACTCCAAAAATGTGTCAAGAGTAACAAATCGATTTGACATGTCCAGTCAAGGATCTGTTTTAAGTAGAAACCATGGCTTGCAGGACACTGTTACATTTTAATTTTGTTTTCCAGCCACAAAAAGGAGTCTTTGTTTGCAGTCAGGATGAACACCTGTGTAATCCTTAAACATTTACAGACATGTCTTTAAAAGCTCTATAGTACAGTTAAGATTTAATCTATCAAAGTGGTATAAATAATGTAGACATAGCCTTAGGTGCCAACTCTTCCCACAGCATATAGAAAAACATAATAGTAAGAACTTCTCTGCTAATTTTCATATAGTTCAAACAACACTGCCAAGAAGGGCAGAGGGGAGCAGTGTAATTCTGGAGATATAGCATCTTAATAATGTGCTAAAGTCTAGAACTTGGAAATAGGGATCCAGCAAAGATAAAATTCTGCAGAAAAAAAATAAGATTCAGCTGGTTTCATGTCCAAAACCTAAAATCTCATTTCGAAATTCTTGTAATTGAAAAAAAAGGCTGGTTATAGGACAAGCCAAGCAGTTCTGTGCCTAAGCATTGACCTTCCATATCCTTTTACTCTAATCTGATGTTATTTCAGAGTTTATCCAAGCCATAAAACATCACTGTTTTTATGAATGTGGAGATTCAAACTAAATTTCAAATCAACCATTTATTGAAAATAAAATAGAATGTGCAAAGCACTATGTTGGCTAGTATAATGGATAGTCAGAGTATAATGGATAGTGAGAAGTATAAGATGTTGCTCTAATCCTAAAGTTTATTAAAAGTAAAGAGATGTTTGAGCAGTAATTAAGATTCAAGGCAAGTAGATTTGAAAGAAAAAAATGTTTTTTGATTGGGTTGTTTTGGATAAATCTCCTTGTTGGAAGAAAAGGTGAGAATTGAAGGCAAAGCCTGGCACAGGTAGATGAGATGGCAGAGAGATGTTCTTGACAGGAGCGTTGATGTAGAGCTGAAGAAATTTTCAGGCCGGCATTAAAAAAGACTCCTGGGAGTGCCCAAGCCGCGCCGCAACTGAACAGCCCGAGGCGGCAGCGCAGAGAACACGGAAGGCGAAAAACCAGAGACAGAGAGCAAACACCCGACCTGGCACAGCACTGTGAGTGATCCCTGGCACAGCTCTGTTCGGGGGGTGGATGCCCACGCGGCTCCCGCCTGCACCACCAGGCCACTCACCACCCCGGTGCTGCCTCCATTTTCCCAGGTGCGGGCAGCTCCGCCCTGCTCGGCCATCACTGAGCCCATTTGCTTGGCCTGGAGCGGGGCTTTCCGGAGCCTGCGGGCCGGCCTCCTCTCCCACTCCCTCCGCGGTTCTCTGGCGGGGCTGGGGGCGCGGGGCATCCCGACCAGTGTTGGGAGGGCAAGGAAGTACGGGCGGGCCGACTGTCACTCCACCACACCCTGGACTCGGCCCTGGTAAACTTCCTGTTACTGGGAGGCAGATACCATCTCTGTGACCACCAGTTTGGAAAAAACCCTAACGAATTTCTGGTTGGGAATAGTGTGGTAGGAGAGTTCTCAGGTCCGCTTGAACCTGCCGGAGACCAGGCTGCAGGCAGGCACTAGACTCGGTTTATACCGGGGGGATACAAAGGTGAACAAGACCCGAGAAAGATCTACACAGTGCTACAAAGGCACCCAGAGAGACAGGTCGTCTGTGCCTAGCAGAAACCTGGTAGACTTCCTGGGCGAGGCGGTGCCGAGCAGGGTCTTGAAGGCCCAGCTGATAGATGAGGGGTGCAGAAGACACACCCCAGCCCAGCACAGTGTGCACAGAGGGGGGAGACGTGCGGCCAGGGAGGCGGAGACTCGACAGAAACCACACACCCGGTGGGGTCGCCACTGCACGATCTAACAGCCTGGGCCAGAGCACACGGAACGGGGAGAAGTCCTGTACAGGAAGTGAAAGCTCAACAGAGATCACACACCCTGTGGTACGTGATCCACCAGCCCAGCAGAGTCCAAGCTGACCAGAAAGGTGGATCCCCGGAGAAGCCCAAGACCCGAGGCAACCACACACACAAGACACTAGAGGCCAACTGAGCAGTCACGGCGGGAGCCATACCAAATTGGCAACCACAGCAACATCCTAGTTAGTCATTAGTCTCAAACAGGTGGACTGTGAAACCCCCTGCCACAATGAATAAACACCAAAAAAAAGACACCAGAAATACAAAAAATCAAGAAAGTACACCACCAAAAGTTAATAAATCTCATACTCTAGATCCTATAGAACAAGAAGCCCTTGAAATAACTGACAAGGAATTTCGAGTGATAATTCTAAGGAAACTGAATGAGATACAAGAAAACTCAGCTAGACATCAGGATGAAATGAGGAAAAGTATACAGGATCTGAAAGAGGAAATATACAAGGAAATCAATGTCCTAAAAAAAAATGTAGCAGAACTTGCTGAACTGAAGAAGTTATTCAGCGAAATAAAAAACACAACGGAGAGTTTAACCAGCAGGCTTGTCGAAGTTGAAGAGAGAACCTCTGAACTTGAAGATGGGCTGTTTGAAATAACACAAGCAGACAAAAAGAAAGAAAAAAGAATCAAGGACATGGAAGAAAATCTGAGAGAGATATCAGACAACCTCAAGCACTCAAATATCCGAGTCATGGGTATTCCAGAAGGGGAGGAAAATGGAGATTCCATTGAAAACATATTCAACAAAATAGTGGCAGAAAACTTCCCAGGTATAGGAAAAATCACAGATCTTCAGATCCAGGAAGCTCAACGATCTCCAAACGTATTCAACCCAAAAAGGCCTTCTCCAAGACATGTCATAGTCAAATTGGCAAAACTCAGAGACAAAGAGAGAATCTTAAAAGCTGCAAGAGAGAAGCGTCAAATCACCTATAAGGGAGCCCCAATCAGGTTAACATCAGACTTTTCATCACAAACCCTAAAAGCTAGAAAGGAATGGGATGATATTTTCAAAATACTAAAAGACAAAGATTGCCAGCCAAGAATACTCTACCCTGCAAGGCTATCCTTCCGAAATGAGGGGCAAATAGTATATTTCTCAGACAAACAAAAACTGCGGGAGTTCACTACCACACGACCACCCTTACAAGAAATCGTCAAGGGAGTACTGGGTTTGGTTCCTGAAAAATAACTACCACTGCCATAAAAACCCAAGAAAAATCTAAACCCACTAGTATAATAAAAATGGCATTCATGAAGAGAAAACAAGCTAACAAAAACACTATCTACAACCTAAGGAACCAACAAACAAAGAAACCAAACAGTAAATCAGAAAGCAAGGAACAAAAGACACCTAAGACAACCAAACAACCAATAAAATGCTAGGAATAAATCAACACCTTTCAATAACAATTCTTAATATAAAAGGCTTAAATTCCCCAATTAAAAGACACAGACTGGCTGACTGGATCAAAAAGCAGGACCCAACTATATGCTGCCTACAAGAGACCCACCTCACACATAAAGATTCACACAGACTAAGAGTGAAAGGATGGAAAAAGATTTACCATGCAAACAGAAAAGAAAAACGAGCTGGAGTAGCTATTTTTATATCTGACAAAATAGACTTTAAACTAAAAACCATAAAAAGAGACAATGAGGGACACTACTTAATGATAAAAGGACTGATCCACCAAGAAGACATAACAATCATAAATATGTACGCACCCAATGTTGGAGCAGCCAGATTTATAAAACAAACTCTATTAGACCTAAAGAAGGAAATAGACACTAATACCATAATAGCAGGGGACCTGAACACTCCACTGTCAATATTAGACAGATCATCTAGGCAAAGAATCAGTAGAGAAACACAAGATCTAAACAAGACTCTAGACCAATTGGAATTGGCAGATATCTACAGAACATTCCACCCAACAACCTCAGAATATTCATTCTTCTCATCAGCACATGGATCATTCTCCAGGATAGATCACATATTAGGTCACAAATCAAGTCTCAATAAATTCAAAAAAATTGGAATTATCCCATGTATCTTCTCAGACCACAATGGATTAAAACTAGAAATTAATAACAAACAAAACTCTGGAAACTATACAAACACATGGAAATTAAACAGCATTCTACTTAATGACATATGGGTCCAAGAAGAAATCAAGCAGGAAATCAAAAAGTTTATTGAAACTAATGAAAACAATGATACATCATACCAAAACCTGTGGGATACTGCAAAAGCAGTATTGAGGGGAAAATTTATTGCATTAAACGCTCACTTCAGAAGAATAGAAAGATGGCAAGTGAACAACCTAACCCTTCACCTTAAAGAACTAGAAAAACAAGAACAATCCAAATCTAAAGTTAGCAGACGGAAAGAAATCATTAAGATCAGAGCAGAACTGAATGAAATTGAAAACCAAAAAACAATTCAAAAGATCAACAAATCAAAAAGTTGGTTTTTTGAAAAGATAAATAAAATAGACAAACCATTAGCATGGCTAACAAAAAAAAGAAGAGAGAAGACTCAAATAACAAAAATTAGAAATGAAAAAGGTGATATTACAACTGATTCATCTGAAATACAAGGAATCATTCGAGACTACTATAAACAACTATACGCCAACAAATTTGAAAATCTGGAGGAAATGGATAAATTTCTGGACACACACAAGCTCCCAAAACTGAACCGTGAAGACGTAGAAAATTTGAACAGACCAATAACAATAAAGGAGATTGAAGCTGTTATCAGAAGGCTCTCAACAAAGAAAAGCCCAGGACCAGATGGATTCACAGCAGAATTTTACCAAACATTCAAACAGGAATTGACACCGATTCTTTACAAACTATTCCAAAAGATTGAAACGGACGCAAATCTCCCAAACTCATTCTATGAAGCAAACATCATCCTGATACCAAAACCAGGTAAAGATATAACCAAAAAGAAAACTACAGGCCGATATCCTCGATGAATATAGATGCAAAAATCCTCACTAAAATACTAGCAAACAGAATACAGCAACACATACGAAAAATTATTCATCACGATCAAGTGGGATTCATCCCAGGGATGCAAGGTTGGTTCAACATACGCAAATCAATAAATGTGATACACCATATCAATAAACTCAAACACAAGGACCATATGATCATCTCTATAGATGCTGAAAAAGCATTTGAAAAAGTTCAGCACTCATACATGACAAAGACCCTCTATAAGTTAGGTATAGAGGGAAAGTATCTCAACATAATTAAAGCCATATATGCCAAACCCACTGCCAATATCATCCCGAATGGGGAAAAGCTGAAAGCTTTTCCTTTAAGAACAGGAACTAGACAAGGATGCCCACTCTCACCACTCCTATTCAACATAGTGTTGGAAGTACTAGCCAGAGCAATCAGAGAAGAGAAGGAAATAAAGGGCATCCAGATTGGAAAAGATGAAGTCAAACTGTCCCTGTTTGCAGATGACATGATCCTATATATCGAAAAGCCTAAAACCTCTACAAAAAAACTGTTGGAATTGATAAATGATTTCAGCACAGTAGCAGGATACAAAATCAACACACAAAAATCAGTAGCATTTCTTTTCTCCAATAGTGAACATGCAAAAGGAGAAATCAAGAAAGCCTGCCCATTTACAATAGCCACCAAAAAAATAAAATACTTAGGAATTGAGTTAACCAAGGATGTGAAAAATCTCTATAATGAGAACTACAAACCACTGCTGAGAGAAATTAGAGAGGATACAAGAAGATGGAAAGATATTCCATGCTCTTGGATTGGAAGAATCAACATAGTGAAAATGTCCATACTACCCAAAGTGATATACAAATTCAACGCAATCCCCATCAAAATTCCAAAGACATTTTTCTCAGAAATGGAAAAAACTATTCAGACATTTATATGGAACAATAAAAGACCACGAATAGCCAAAGCAATGCTCAGCAAAAAAAAATAAAGCTGGAGGCATAACACTACCTGACTTTAAGCTATACTACAAAGCTATAATAACCAAAACAGTATGGTACTGGCATAAAAACAGACACACTGACCAATGGAATAGAATAGAGAATCCAGAAATCAACCCACACACTTACTGTCAGCTGATCTTTGACAAAGGCACCAAGCCTATTCAGTGGCGAAGGGACTGCCTCTTCAGCAAATGGTGCTGGGATAACTGGATATCCATATGCAGGAGAATGAAACTAGATCCATACCTCTCGCCATATACTAAAATCAACTCAAAATGGATTAAGGATTTAAATATACACCCTGAGACAATAAAACTTCTTAAAGAAAACATAGGAGAAACACTTCAGGAAATAGGACTGGGCACAGACTTCATGAATATGACCCCAAAAGCACGGGCAACCAAAGGAAAAATAAACAAATGGGATTATATCAAACTAAAAAGCTTCTGCACAGCAAAAGAAACAATTAAAAGAGTTAAAAGACAACCAACGGAGTGGGAGAAAATATTTGCAAAATATATATCTGACAAAGGATTAATATCCAGAACATATAAGGAACTCAAACAACTGTACAAGAAGAAAACAAGCAACCCAATTAAAAAATGGGCAAAAGAGCTAAGTAGGCATTTCTCTAAGGAAGATATACAAATGGCCAACAGACATATGAAAAAATGCTCAACATCACTCAGCATCCGGGAAATGCAAATCAAAACCACATTGAGATACCATCTAACCCCAGTTAGGATGGCTAAAATCCAAAAGACTATGAATGATAAATGCTGGCGAGGCTGCGGAGAAAAAGGAACTCTCATACACTGTTGGTGGGACTGCAAAATGGTGCAGCCTCTATGGAAAATGGGATGGAGGTTCCTTAAACAATTGCAAATAGATCTACCATACGACCCAGCCATCCCACTGTTGGGAATATACCCAGAGGAATGGAAATCATCAAGTCGAAGGTATACCTGTTCCCCAATGTTCATCGCAGCACTCTTTACAATAGCCAAGAGTTGGAACCAGCCCAAATGCCCATCATCAGATGAGTGGATACGGAAAATGTGGTACATCTACACAATGGAATACTACTCAGCTATAAAAACGAATGAAATACTGCCATTTGCAACAACATGGATGGACCTTGAGAGAATTATATTAAGTGAAACAAGTCAGGCACAGAAAGAGAAATACCACATGTTCTCACTTATTGGAGGGAGCTAAAAATTAATATATAAATTCACACACACACACACACACACACACACACACAAACCGGGGGTGGGGGAAGAAGATATAACAACCACAATTATTTGAAGTTGATACGACAAGCAAACAGAAAGGACATTGTTGGGGGGGAGGGGGGGAGGGAGAAGGGAGGGAGGTTTTGGTGATGCGGAGCAATAATCAGCTACAATGTATATCGACAAAATAAAATTAAAAAAAAAAAAAAAAGAAAGTGAGTAACAGAAAGTGACAACTTCAGGCAGGCGGGGGAGGAGGAAAAGTGGTGGACTAATAAGCGTAACACTGTGCTATCTGCCCTAAGTGAATCGCTGTGCAGTATATGCACGTATTAAAACAACTCACTGTACCCAACAAATACGTACAAGTAAGTGTAAAATATTTTGAATAAAAAAGAAAAAAGGAAGTAACCAACTTTAGCTACAGGAATAGATTTATTATAGGAATAGAGAAATTAGTCTGGAGACTTTTTGTCTCCCGGAGTGTAGAATGACGAGAATTCCAGAGAAGGGTTTTGTAGTAATTTGAAGAAAACATGTCTTTGGGAAGATTATCTTTATAGATAGAAACCAGCACAATGGAGTTGTTCAGTAAATATTTGTTCAATGAATGAATGAATAAATTGGAAGGTTATCATTAGAGATTTATTACCAGCCTTAGCATAAAGTTCACGTATAAAAACAAACAGATAAACCAAAACCTCCTCAATCCATTTAGAATAGAATTTGAGTCAAGGTGAGGTACTACAAGCAATGCAACTGCTTTTTTTTTTTTTTCTTTTTTTTTTTTTGCGGCTACAAAGACAGATAATAAACTGTAATCTAATTCTTTTCTTGCAGGATGAAAAACCCCTAACTTCCTTTTGCTTCCACCTTCACCTAGTGTGTCATTCAAATCCTGTTGTTTAGCCCATGATGTTCCCTTAGGAAAAAACCTTATCCTTCCACCCTTCTTTGTCTTTTTGGAGGACAGACATCCATGTTGCAGGGAACCCTCTGTGAAAGCATCCCTTGATCCCTCTCAGGTAGTGTTAATTGCCTCCTCTTCTGTACAAGAGTGTGCACTGTAGTTGTTGTATTGTACACTTGAAAGTACATACAATTTGTTCCTTCAAATGTTTATGTTCCATGCTTAACTCTTTCCTTATGAATCTCTGTATTCCCAGCATAGTATGTGCTCGCTGAATATCTATTCAATTAAATACTTTCCAGTATCATGATGCCAACAGTATAAGGAAAAACTTATGAAACGAGGTTACCCCTAGAAAATACAAAAAACATGGTCAAGGGATTATTGGCCCTCTGACAATGCTTCGCTAGTATCTGGAGAGGATGAATAGGGAGGTCTTTTTCTATTTGCAAATTCTAGGTTCAACCTTTTATTATAATACTTTCATTTTAGTTTTACACATTTCATATATCTATATGTATACACATATACACATATTTTCATATATGTACATTATATGTATATATAAATGTATATGTGTGTGTATATATATATATATTTGTTTTTTTTTCCTAATGGTCTTTTTTCTACACACACACACATTATTAATAGGAGTATCTGCAAAAATGCTATGCTTCTGCTGACATAGCTTTCCAAATAGGTTCCATAGAAACAAATAAAATAATCAAAACAACTCCTATTCTTCCTTCAACCACACTCTTAGTTATCTGTTGAGTTATTTATTTTGCTGGGGATTTCTGAATCTTAATATTTAGAAAAGAGCAATGAATGGATAACCTAGGGAACAACTCATACAATAAAATCATAGTGATTTAAAAGAATGAAAAGTTTCTAGGCTGTTTCTACTTAAAGATAGACTTTTCATGTCTTTGGGCATTTTGCTTCCTTTTTATTTTATTCTAAAAATCCAAAGCTTGACCTCAAAAGGTGTGTAAACCCCTTGAAATCATGTGCTACAATCCTTAATTTGTGCATTTATTTTGGGAAGTTTTTTGCCCCCCCCCCCCTTTTTTAGTAAAATCAGACTTTCAAGATGATCCACAGTCCCCCAAACATTCTATTTTGTCCATTTTATGTGTTACACAATAGGTTTAATATTTTATAATAATAGTAATTACAGTAGTAATTTACATATAGATAATGAATTCAAATTGATGTCATTTAATCTGCTTAACACATCTAATAAAGAGGTTTTTAGTCTTCATTTTGCTGCTGATGAAATAGAAATTTGGATATCAGCATCTCATATAAGCTGAGAAAGGTGTTACACAGTAGGCAATGGAACCGTGTCTCACATCTCCAAATGTGTGACTTGTTTCAGTAACCCTGTTCTTTGCCCCACCACTCATATGCTCTTCAGGAATCTCTCTCTTTTCATCTATTTTCCTACACACAGATGCATGATTAGTCCTTGAACAGCTTGTCCAACTGTTCCCAGTCTCACTTCCCACCACGGTTCCAGATCTTCTGACCACGGGAGGATTTAGGGCAGGGAAAACTGACTCAGCAGAACTGGTCTTTTGAGCTGTCCATCAGGAAGTCAGGCTGGTCCCATTTCACTGCAGCAGTCAGAATGGTGGTACAGAGGAGTGCAAGCATAGTTGTCAGAAAGTACTTTGCAGTGGAAATTTGGAGACAGAGGTACAAAAAAGGAGTGAGGAACTTAGAACTTCATTCTAAGTTAGAAGAAAGCTAGGAGGGGAAAGACAAAGGGAGAGGGGCCATCTGGTATCAAGGACCTAGACACAAGCAGAAAAGGTTCCCTATCTCAGGACTAGAGTTCTACAACCTCAGGAATGCCCAGAGAACCTGTTCCCAGCAGTTCTCAGTGACGCAGCTGCCTCAGTCTTTTTCTACGTCTTAGATCATACTCCCTGGACAAAAAAATAGAGTATTGAAGGAAGGAATGAAGGAAGTTGAGGCCAAAACTATTCATCTGACCCAACTCTCTAGGAAAATTTAAAGCATCTTAACTTAGCACTGCTGCCTGTATACGACATGAATTCTGCTTCAATTGGATCTTTGTGGGGCCCAACTGAATTCGTTATTTTCTTACACAAACCTGACATCCTGTATCAGAGTGAGAACATGGGTGTTTCTTCCTCCCTCCTTCCTCATCCTCTTCCTGGAAGCTTTCACCTGCCAACACTAAGGAAATCTTTTGCAATGTAACTTAAGCCTGAGGAGGAAACAATGCTGGGGTATGGTTCCTGAGGACCTCAGATGTAGCTTGTTTATTCTTATTGTTCGCATTAAGAAAACAAGGTCCAGAAAAGTCCATAACCTAATTGGAGATAGAAGCCTTCAGTCTTTAGATCCCTGTCTCAGAACCACTCTCTCTGTACTGTGAAATGTTCAGTACACATGTTCTCAATAATATTGCTAACTGTCTGACCAGAAAGGAAGTAGGTCACTGCTTATTAATTTCAATAAGTAATCTATTTCTCCAATAATTTATTGCCACAGAAATTCATAAGCCCTTGGTACTTATTTATTCATATCAGTGCATACTCCAAACAAATCAGGTCAATGTTTATTCCTACTATGGACCATTTAACTTTCTGTCTTACCATATTTGACTCAAGCCAGATTTGGGGATTGAGCATATCCTAGAACACAAATGGTTTCCACAAATCTGCACATATTCTCCACCACCAAGAGAATAATATACTTTGCAATTAAATGCTATTAGTATCCAAAAGGGCACTCAAGCACTCTGATATAGTTTACCAGGATACCTCAACATTCCTGCCTGCTTAGTCTTAGGATTCTAGGCAGTAGTGGCGCAGAAAGAGTGGAAATGGGAAAGAAAATGGACCAAAGTTAAGTGATGCCTGAATTGACCTCTAAGGACAGTGAGAGCAGATTTCAAAGCAAAATTTCAAAGCTAGAGAAGTTTTTCTTTGGAACTTTCCCTTTCTGGATCTCTATTTTAATCAATAAGAAAGTCTCTTTATCTCCCAGGGCTCTGATCCCAAGCTAGCATCTGATTGACCCAAACCTCACTTTCTCTGGCATGTAACATTGAGAAGGAAAGAGCTAAGGTTTTGTAGTCCTCTTTTTTCTCTGTCAAGATGGCCCTCTCAGCCTCAGTCCCATGATGGACATGTAACATAATTTGTAGCTCCAAGCCACTGAAATTTTGGTTTGGTTTGTTACCAAATCCTAGCTACAATCTAATCAGCCATAACTAATATATTACCCTCCCCACCTCTTTTCCCCTCATAAGAAGTCAATGGAATTTTGCTTTTGACAGAGGAGGTTGAAAACCTATTGTTACCTTAGTCAGCTAAGGCTGCTGTAATGAAATATCATAGATTGGGTGGCTTAAATAACAGACAGTTATCTCTCACAGTTCTGGAAGCTGGAAGTCTGAGATCAAAGTGCTGGCAGATTTGTTCCTGGCGAGGGCCCTCTTACTGGCTTGTAGATGGCCACCTTCTGACTGTGTCCCCTCCCGTGTCCTTGGTGCTTGCACGTGAGTGGGGGGAGAAATCTTGTCTCTTCCTTTTGGGAGGAGACACTAATCCCATCATGAGGATCACACTCTTACAACCTAATTTAAACCTAATCACCTCCCAAGGGACCAGCCTCCAAATATGATTACATTGGGGTTAGGTCTTTTATGAATTTAGGACACAAACATTCTGTCCATAACACCCATATATTCCAGCTAGTAATTCAGGCAGAATGAACTCTGGTGTTCTAACACCAATTTAGTTGAAGACAAGGCAGTATATCCCACTAAGAGCAAATGTGGTGAAATGAGAGAGAAGAGTGAATGAATGGTTCCCTCATTAAAGGTGGCTGAAGGGCACAAGTGTGTAAGAGGAAGGACTACAAGTGTCACTTTCTGGATTGATATTTCATCCCAAGCATTACTAGATGGGCAATGTTGGATGACTTTCTTAACCTCTACAAGTCTAAGTCTCCTCATCTATAAAAAAGGGGTTACTATCCTTCTCATATTGTCATTAGAAAGATTAAATGAGATAATCATACAAAACACCCAGCACAATGCTTGGAGATGAGTAATAAATTAATAAATGAATTGATAATTTTTATTACAATAATTTCTTCATCCCATTTCAATTCCTGTCTGATTACAGTCCTGTTTGCTTCAGCAATGTAAAAATAATTATTTTCATTCATATGAGTGGCTTACTATTTATGCCTAATGATGTGCAGCACAATAGCTGTTATACATACCATTAAATACATGTCTGATTAACTTTGTTGTAATTTTAGTTGCAACACAGAATTCTTCTCATGCATACTCAGCCATCAAAGACTGTTGCTCATGAAACATGACTGACTGCTTTCAACCTGAAGGAATTACAGGGAACATTGATCACACATAATATATGCATCATAGCCCTCAGAGCAGCATCGCACAAAGGAAAAAACACAAGGTTGGGAGTCATGTAGACCAGGAACTAAAAACATTAGTTCTACCACTACAATTTACTCAGCCTTCTTATACTTCTATGAGGTTATTCTCTGTAAAATATGCCTAATGATAACTACCATGTAGGGTTTTGTAGGGAAGAGAGTTGCTATATACAAAATAATCAATAAGGATCTTGGAACACAATAGACAGTCAATTGTATTAGCTATTTCTATTTTTATAATTTTGGACTTTAACTTGGAAGGGACTTATAGAATACTATTGTATTAGCCACCTCTGATCTGTGTTAAGATGTTATCACCTCCTGCCCTCTCATTTTTTACAAATGCAGAGTATGAGACACCAGTGCGATTTGCCCAAGGTTATGAATTTACAAGAGAAGAAAAGCTGAACCAGCAGTGGGTGCCCTCCCTTCTCCTTTACCTTCCTCTGTCACTCAACCCATGCCCACTGTTGGCAAAACAACCCAAAGCACACATTCTTCTCATGTCAACTCAGTGGCATCCTGTGCCTTCCCAAAGAGAGGAAGCACATTTGAGTCAAGAGGAAATGGAATTGCAGAATAGGAAAAGAAATCAGAGAACAGTAGACCTGTTCTGTGCTATAAATGTGGCAAAAAGCCATATAAACATGATTCTGTAGACTTAAGAATCTTGAGAAAATCTAAATCTGTCAGTATCTAAGTTCCAGGAAGGAAACTGAGGCTACTTCCTGCTAATCAGAACCTGTCATCATGAGACCTGAACCCCGAGTTTCCTAGGAGACCTGGCCTGCCCTTTGGTTACCAATCCTAAATACTTTTTTTCATGTTTAGCCCTCCTTCACCTGACTATGACCCAGGGAATGAAGAGACTGAGTGGCCTCGGCTGTTCCAGATGCTGGCTGCAGATTGTCACTGTGGAAGTGGCTGCTCATCAGAGGACCCTGTCTGATGTGTACAGTCCTGTCTCAGGATGGGCGGCTGCTTGCTCAGCTTTGGTGCCAGTGTACAGACCTTGACTCGGAGCCTCATGACGGCTTAATAGACAGGTCAGATTTGACTAATCTACATCTTTCCTGTCTACTTTCATCTTGATCTAGTCTTCCAGGTCTCCCAGTCTTCTCTCTGAAGCCCCGAGACAGTGTATTATGGTGGTATGAACCCTGGTAGTATTTCACTAGGGCAGTAAGTTACCTTACTTTTCAGGTACTCCTATAAAAAGATCATTGCAAGGGTGAAATAATAGACTCTGGGTGAATGCACTAGACATATATTAAGTATAAATAAAATGATAGTTTCCCTTTTTTTCCTGCAAAATAAAAGCTAAGTCTAGGGAAAGAGAGCTATGATAAATATAAATGTTTCTGATTATTTCAAACTAGAAGGGTTAAAGATGGAGAAGGGTGCTAATTTCTTATCATATTGAATATTTTATTTTCTATAACTCTAAAAATTATGAAAAAATAAAAATTTAAAATAAAAATAAATTCTTAAGGAGGAGTAGTATATCTTTAGTAAGTATTGTATATACTAGGTCTATAATTCATTTGAATATTAATTAAAGTTATCTTTCATAAATCAAAAAACCTTTAATACAGGAAACAAAATTAGAAATTTGACATGAATTCAGAGTATTAATGAAGCAATTTGAGGGTAAATATCTGCTGGTTATGATAAAATCTTGTTATGCTTTTTTTGGTTTTGAACTTGTGGTTTGGAAGAGAAGGACATTGTTGACAGAAGAGTTGTTTTTCATCAGCTCAGGTAATTTTGTTAGGATCTTAGGTAAGGTTCTGGCAAAAGACAATCCCATGATTAAAGCTGAGGATTCCATGATGCACAATAATTTAAGAAAAAAAAAAAAACTAAACAGATTTATTTTATAATATCTAAACATGTTTTTTTTTTGTCTCACGATATCCTTCGTAGCAATTGCTGAGTAGTGGGAAAGCGATTAGCTTCTTTGTCTGCATAAAGTGTCAAAAAAGAAGAAAATGGGCTTTTTATTTAGGTTCTACAAGCTGGAAGTTCTGAAATGGCAGTTTCCAAGAAGCCATATCATGTATATTACTAAGAGTTCAATATGATATGTGTGTACAGTTTATTTATGTCAATAAGCCCATCTATAACACCACTGATACCACAAATATTTTGAAAAAGGAACACTCACTGTGGAAATGTCAGTGTGAACCAGGATTACTTATTTGCAAGACTTCTATGATTCCAGGCCTATCTGGCACAAAAACTATGTGGAGTCTTAGATACGCTTTATGAGAGGTTTAAGATAGATATAGGAAATCTGGCCCGTTTAGAGAAAGAAGGTGCATCAGTTTTCTACTGCTTAACACGTAACTGCAAACTCAGTGATTTCAAACATCACATGTGTATTATCTTAGAGTTCCGGAAGTCAGGAGTCCGAAATGAGTCTTACAGGGCTCACATCAAGGTATCAGCAGAGCCGTGTTCCTCCTCAAGCCTCTAGGGGGATTCCATTCTTGCCTGTTCCAGCTTCTAGAGGCTGCTTGAAATCCTTGGCTCATGGCCACATCACTCTAATCTCTGCTTCCATTCTCAGATCTCCTTTTTTGCCTCCAACTCTTGCCTCCTTCTTTCACTTCTAAGGACCTCTATGATTACTTTGAACCCATCTGGATAACCCAGGATACTCACCCACCTCAAGATTCTTAACCACACCTGCAATGTACCTTTTTGCCATGTAAGGTATAACTAACTATTCAAAGTTCTGGGAATTAGGAGGTAAATGTATTGGGGCAGGGAAGCATGTTGCCTAGCACAGAACACACAGTGAGAATTAGAAACACTTGAATTTAATAGCTTTTGTGGACTGAAAGTTTGTGTTCACCTGAAATTCATATGTTGAAATCCTAATCCCGAACATAATTGTATTAAGAGGGGGGGCCTTTGGAAAGTAACTTAGGTCATGAGAGTGAAATCTTCATAAACGAAATTATGTGCCTTTATAAAAGAGGCCCCAAAGACTTTTCTCATCCTCTTTCCATCGTGTGAGGATACAATGAGTAGACAGCAGTCTGCAGCCCAGAAGAGAGCCCTCCCCAGAACCCAGCTGTGCTGGCACCTGATCTTGGACTTCTAGCTTCCAGAACTGAGAGAAATAAATTTCTGTTGTTTATAACCTACCCACTCTATGGTACCTTGTTACAGCAGTTCAACCTAAGACTAGTTAGTTAAGTTCATAACAATTTGAAGTCGTTAAATATAGATAGAAAGATGTTTTGGATTGAGTTGTGATGAACTTTTCTTCAAACTCATTACTGTCAGGTTTTCATCTTGGCTCTTTATTAGTCTAAGTGTGAAATACAGACGATTCCTGGATCTTTAACATTTAGGCTTTGCTTTTTATTCTACAGAACATCCTTGAGTCCAGTGTTTGACCTCCAACTACATCCAAAGGGCAGTTAAAGCTAACTGTAAATTGGGACAAGCCTTCTTTTGAAATAAAGCAAATAGAAAATGATGGAATCTCCCAATAATAGGGCACTAATTGCTGAAAAAATGAACCAAAAAAATAATGTTGAATATATTTGAAGACTGTGCCGGTTATAAGAGTAAATAAAGGAGTAGATACTCCAAAGTTATGGGCCAAAAAACAACAAAGCAAATAAAATTTTTACATAGATTTTCTAAATGTAAAGCTGATATATGAAGGTTGGATGGTAGATTCTATAATGTAAATTATATTGTACATATGCATATTAAGGTTTTCCAGAGAAGCAGAACCAACAGGAGATATCCCTATAATATATATGAGAGAGAGAGAGAGAGAGAGAGATTTATTTTAAGAAATTGGCTCATGCAATTTTATGAAATTGTGGTGGCTGAAAAGTCTGAAAATCACAGGGCAGACCAACAGGCTGGGGATGCAGGCAGGATTTCAATGTTGTAGTCTTGAGGAAGAAATCCTTCTCCTTTAAGAAATTTCAGTCCTTATGCTTAAGGCCTTCAACTGATTGGATAAGGCCCTGATGCAGTTTGGATGTGCTGTCCCCTTCAAAACTCATGTGGAAATTTAATCCCCAATGTGGCAGTGTTGGAAACTGATTGAGTTATGGGGCGGATTCCTCATGAATGGATTAATGCTCTCCCTGAGGAGATTAATGAGTGAGTTCTCACTCTATTAGTTCCCGTGAGAGCTCCTTGCTTAAAAAGACCCTGGCACCTTCTCTCTCTCTCTCTTGCTTCCTCTCGTCATGTGATCTGCTTGTACCCGCCAGCTGCCGGCCATTTTTCCGCCATGAGTAGAAGCAGCCTGAGGCCTGTGCCAGATGCAGCTGTCCCGGAATCATAAGCCAAATAAACCTCTTTCCTTTATAAATTACCCAGTCTCAGGTATTTCTGTCATAGCAACACAAAACAGACTAAAACAGGCCCACTCACATTATGGAGTATAATCTGCTTTACTTCAAGTCAACTGACTATAAATGTTAATTTACATCCACAGTGATGCTACCTTCACTGTAACAGCTAGATTAGTGTTTCACCAAACAATCGGGCACTATAGAGCCTCGCCAAGTTGACACTTAAAATTACCATCATAATGCCCAAGGTTGAGAGCAATATTCTTGTTTCTTTAGTTGGGGCAGAGGGGATTTTCTTGATTAAAACATTCTTGAAAATTATCAATAATTCCCACTACTAAAGCTTATCTGAAAAGAGACCAGTACTTCCTTAAACTAAAAAAAACTCAGAAGTTTTCAGGATTGAAAATCAGGAAAAAATTGAGATTTTGGTCTGTATCATTGTACATGATTTCTTAGTAATGGTTACTCCTGTAACCACTTCATTGCACAGCCATTAATCCACATAGAAGGATGTGAGTATAAATCCTGGTGGTGATTAATTATTTTGGGAGCCTGGAATCACCTTGAATTAATCAGCCAGGTTACTTTAGAATATGATGTACAACATTAATTTTATTATATTATGACAACAATAGAGAAACCAGCTGATTTACAAATGGACCGCCTATCACACTGATGAATAGAATCTGCCCAAATGCAGAGGAAATGTTGGCTTAGAGCAATTTATAGAAATTAGTGTTAATAAAAATAGTTTTATAATATTAAATATAACTAGAAAATTTTTAAAAACTTGAAAGGATTAGGAGCTGAAAATCATAAAATGAAGGATTTCATAAAGAGAGACTTTTACTATCTCCTTTTCAAATTATTTTTTTTAACTGAATAAATAAAGGTTTTTAAGAAGTATCAACATGATTGTTTTAAAGATATCAGATGATGCTTGTCCTTGTATGTACCTGTTCAGGTACTATCTGTTGCCATCTTGCAGGGATACCAGTCCACAGGGTCAGGGTTTCTATATAATCCTTTGTATGCGTGTACTCATCCCATAGAAGAGAATATCGGTGATAGAAAACATTTAATTTCAAGGTAATCAGGGTTGATTGTGGATTCTGTATTAGTCAGGGTTCTCAGGAAGCAGAAGCAACAGAATGTGTGTGCACACGCACACGTGAGTGCATGAGCATTTGAGAGAGAGAGAGGAGAGAGAGATATTTATTTAGAGGAATTGGTGTGTGGAGGCTTGGTAATCTCAAAATCTCCAGGGTAGGTCAGCAGGCTGGAGACCCAGGAAAGAGTTGCCTTTGAGTCCAAAGGCAGTCTGCTGGCAGAAACTAACCTCCTACTTAGGGTAGGTTAGTTTTTGTTCTATTAAGGCCTTCAACTGATTGGCAGAGGCCCACTCACATTATGAAGGATAGTCTGCTTTGCTCAAAGTCCACCAATTTCAATATTAATCTTGTCAAACAGCACCCTGGCAGAAACCTCCAGAATAATCTTTGACCAAATATCTGGGCACTGTGACCCAGCCGAGTTGACACAAATTAACCATCACAGATTCTTAACTAATTTAAACAGTAAGTTGGAGTAACTTGTGTAATGGGAATACAGGCAAGAATAGAAGAGATGAGGGAATAAATATAAAGTTCTTCTGCATTGGATAGTCATAAGTTTTATTTCTCAAGAGCTCTTCAGACCTTTTAAGTGCAAATACGATTCTAATACTAACTGCAACAAAAAGAACTAGGTAAAAAAAAAAAAAAATGATGGTGGAGCAGCAAGAGAACGGTGTCAGCCCAGGAGGAGGCAAAGGTGATTCTTTTTAGCTGGTGAACAGTCCCGTTCATTTCCTCACTAATGCGTGCTCTCCATCCTTCCTCTGCACCACTGAGTGAAGTGGCCGCAGTGCTCGGCTCCTGACTTCTCGCACCCCCGGTGTTCCAACAGCACAGGGGGAGGTGAGGTAGAGAGACTTCCAGCACAATACAGTCATGCAGTTCTGGTGGCAGTGCCTCACCACGACGGAGGCCATGTGGAACTCAGCATCTGCAATGCCTGCTTGTGCTTCAGTCAGTTTTGTGGGTCCCACTATGCCATCAAGCTGGCTGCCATAAGAAACGGAGAAGTTTGTGTTTTTTCTACCAATGACTTCCAATCAAAAACCGTAACAATAAAGCATAGTAATTCTGGTCAACAAAGACAGCAGTTTACATATCCACCTTTTGTCTTCGTGAGGGTCCACGTTTTATCTCCTCCATGGGAGACATGGAATGTGGATTTGATTTGGAGTGACTCCCGGCTTGTGTGCATTCTGGTCAACTGCATCGGACCATTGCTAGGTTCTTTTACTGTTATGCCTCTGAAACTCTATAGAGTGCTCCCACCTTCTGCCAGTCCTAGTGTCCACAACCTACACAGACCACAGAAAAGGAAAACATCTCAGGTTATTCTTACTTATCTTCCAAAATTCAAGGAAGACTTCTATAGACAGAAATTTAGCCATTGATTTTCATCAATTTTTATACCATGCATCTTAGAAAATGAATGTGGAATTAGATGTCATATGAAGATTGATGGCATTAAAGACCTTTATAGGATTTTTTTTTAATCTGAAAAGATGATTTAATTATATTTGGGCAAGGGGATGGATTAAATGATGTTTTAGATTTATTTCTAGGTATACTCCATTAATACTCTCTCACAAGGACCTCAGGGATAGACAAAAAACTAATAAACACAGTAAGTATACATTCTGTACTATACAAAATTAACGAACTAAACTCTCAATAAAAAGTAGTTAATTTAACTAATGGGTTCTTTCTCAACTAATATGGCAAAGCAGTCTTGTTCATTGCTTACGTTTCTTCTTCTATTCCCTAGGCCAGTTGTGTTTTTAATCTCCCTTTCATTTTGCCAAATTCTATTAATGAGTATACTTAAATACACAAAACATTATGTCAAGAAAAATATTAACATACACACCAACTATCTGCAATTATCCAGCCATAGCTTAGCTTTCTTCCCACACTTTGTATACTAAACTGGCCCGTTTATTAACTAAAGGTAAGCATTTACATTTTTTCCTAGTAGAAATTTTATGTGGCTAAAAGTTTTCCATTCACAAATTGTGTGTGTGCATTAATGTTGCTAATTTTAAGGTGGATATTGCAGGTTGAGTGTCCTGGGAAGCAGACTCTGAAACAAAGATTGGTGTGCGGGGACTTTACCAGAAAGCAGCCATGAGTGTCCTGTGGAGGGGAAGGGGAGGAAACAGCATTGCCTCGGCAAGCGCTGCAGCAGAGACGTGGAGACTGGGTTGACTCTTCAGAGTTGTCCTTGGTCAAAGCCAAGGGGCTGGGCCTTTATACTCTCACTTGGACGAATCATTGGATGCTAGCTGGCCCTATGCAGAGGTCGTGACTGCAGGCAAGACACCTTTCTCCAGGCTAGAGCAATTTCCAGTGAGGGTTTTCCACTGAGGGATAACAGCCAGCAGTGGAAAAGTGCTGAAGAGGAACCTTTAAACCAAGTCTCTATATCTTGTCTTTATTTATATATATTTTTTGCTTTTATTATGCACGTATAGTTCTATTTAAATACTTGATACCTTCCCTGATGCTTCTCTGATGGTAGTTAGACACGTCATCTTTACATTTTCAGGTACTGTCTTTACATAATATTAACAGGGAGCTCATCTGAACATGCTGAAAACCTAATTTCAACTTATTTATGCCAACAGAAAAATAAATAAAAAAGAAAAAATGAGATGCGTAATCTTTAAGTAATCCCCATGTGTTTCACACGTTTGCCTAGATTTTACACATACTTTTCTTCTGACTGATCAAAACAAAATGAAGTAACTGAGTTAATGTCAAAATTTTATGATATATTTCAATAAGTTTTATGTTTTAAGCTATAATATTTTAATATCTTTAAATAAAGATATTTATAAATTTAAATTTCTATCATAAATTTAAAATGTGATTTTGTGTAACAATATAATGGCATACTAATGCTAGTAAGAAATTTTTTATGATAGAAAATTTGTTCAGTAAGTAAAAAAAACAGAAAAAAACTAAGAATTTTTACATTAGTTCAGAAAATAACTTAGTTAAAATTTAATTGGGTT
The DNA here is from genome assembly GCF_027409185.1 of Cynocephalus volans. Lineage (NCBI taxonomy): Eukaryota > Metazoa > Chordata > Mammalia > Dermoptera > Cynocephalidae > Cynocephalus > Cynocephalus volans. The sequence goes on along the minus strand of NC_084460.1, from coordinate 217,003,817 downwards.
TGGCTCATAGCCTTGAAGTCAACTGGTTGGCTACTGAGGCCACATTTCATGATCACCCATCAGGACAGTGGTTACCTCCAGGGAGGAGGGAGAATCTGTGACAGAAAAGGGGCACCTGAGCCCTTCAGGGCTGTGGGCAGTGTTCTTCTTGACCCTGTTGGTACTGGGTGTGCCCTTTATGAATGTAGAGTTTAATTTGTGTTCAACATATCTGGTTCTCCTTTCTTTTCTGGTGGGCAGGAAGACCTCTGAGACCACTTAGAGTTAGGCATGGCCATGTTACTTATTTTTGACCAGGTTGCTGTGAGCCTTTAAGAACAGATCTGAGTTCTTCTCCACCTCTCATGTACTCTGCCCACTGACCTTGAAATCCACAAGTTGAGATAGCAGCACCTCACAATCTAATTAGACTGTATCCTTAAGTCATGGTTTGGAAAGGAGCTGCCCTAGAGAGCCACTGGACACATAATGGACTTTACGTGGACAGGGAAGAAACTTTAAGTCTAGGCCACTGAGATTTCAGGCTTTTCTAGTTACCAAACAGTAACCAGAAAACGTACATTAAAACGTACATTAAAAATGTACCTTATCCTCTCTCTATGTTTTATAATATGTATGTTTGTGTGTGTATATGTGTGTGCAGTGTTTAGAAATTTAATAATGGAAAGAAAACGGGAGGAAAAAAGTATAGGCAGTTCTTGGTAACTGTAATTTTCCTGGTGAGTCTCTGTTTTCTGTCTCTCCATCTGTGCCCCAGAGTTTGATGCTTGTCAGCCCACAGGTCAGTTGTCCTTAGTTTAATGGTGAATGGCTGTCAGGTGGTAGAAAGACCATATGATTAAACAGTGGCCACCTAATCAGCAAGGGCCATTATCTTCAGAGAAGGAATGGGCAGGGGAATCATAACTTTTATATAATAATATTAGAAGTCAACAATTCTACTATTTGCTATTTCTATGGCTATGAGCAGGTCACTTCAAGTGAGTGTCCAATGTGTAAAGTGGAAATGTCAGCAGCACCTTTCTTGTCTATATCTGTTCCAGTGTTAAGTTTTTTGATATTGGCCAACTAACTTTAGAAACAAAGGGAGATCAGCGTCATTACTATTTTCCAAGTAATTGAATCTGCCAGATATTGCTGCACTCTGTTAACTACACGATCCACATTGACTACAGTGTGAATGCATCCTCTTGTCCTGTCTGGTACCCAACTTGAACAACCATGTGTGTGTTAAGCCTCTAAGTACTTCACCTTATTCTTGCCCGTGTATTGTTACTCAACATCTTACCTTCATTTGAAAAGCTCAGCTCTTGACTCAATGCAAGTCATGAAATCGAACTTCAATTCTACATGTTGTTATTAGGCTTTCTACAACAATTCCGTCCCTTACAGCATACTTTACACTTAATATTACAGAGTGTCAGTATAGCTTAATCTAGTTTCAGATTCTAAATTCAGTACATGGAGTAAAAGTCATGTCTAATTAAACTGTCCTTTAAACTGATCCATGAAGTTTTGTATAATGTTTGTGTACAATTTCCATGTACAGACAGTCCCCAACTAATGATGGTTTGGCTTACTGTTTTCTGACTTTATGATGGTGTGAAAGCAATAAGTGTTCATAAGAAACCATACAACCATTCTATTTTTCACTTTCAGTACAGTATTCAGTAAATTACATAAGATATTCAATACTTTATAATAAGATAGGCTTGTGTTAGATTATTTTGTCCAAGTGTAGGCTAATGTAAGTGTCCTGAACACATTTATCATAGTAGGCTATGTTAAGCTATGATATTTGATAGGTGTGTTAAATGCATTTTCTACTTACAATACTTTCAAGTTATGATGGGTTTATTGGGACATTACCTCATCATAAGTTGAGGAGCATTTGTATATACTATCGTTTGAGAACCACAGAGTTCTAAAAGGAAGACTCAAAAGCCAGTGAGAAGGCTTTCAAATTGGTCTGTCTCTAACAAAATTATCATATTCTTAAGTGACGAATTCCAAAGTTGTTTCTCTTTGTCTACAGGATTTACTCTGTCTGTTTTAAAATTGAGTCTCTAAACTGTTAATACATGTTAATGAGTGTTTTGCTTTTAATTTGGAAAGCAGTTGATACCAGTCCTGGATATGGTAGGTACTCTGTAAACATTTGATTTGAATCTGATTCAGTCTGTCCTTTAAAGACTTGTAGAGAAGAAAAAGATTGAGGAACTGACAAGATTAGCTCAGATAATTTTGAGAAACAAGGAACAATGATTTACTGTACCAGTTATCAGGTCTTACTATGAAGCTATATTATCTTAAATTGTGCAGTGTTAACTGCTGTGGCTGAAAAACAGATGAATAAAAAGAGATGGAAAGCCAGGAAATGTACCAACACATATACTGGAATTTAGTACATAATAAAAATAGCACTTAAAATAGGAGAGAAGGGAATAAACTAGTCAATAAATATTGTTAGAATAATTGGTTGTTCATGTACTATCTATCTATTCACGTACACATGTATAATTGGATGTCTTTCTCACACCATGAATAAAATCAGAGTCTACATTTTATGTATGTAAATGTTAATTACCTTATTTTTGCTAATTTTAATATATATGTACACACAAATTACAGATACTATTGTATTATGCATATGAGACTTCTAATGCTGTCATACTGCCACCCCTTTGCCACTTGATTTTTTCATTCCACTGATTTTTTTTCTAGAAATTTTCCTGTTGGTAAGTGTAGATCCAATACATTATTTTAGTGGACACATAACACACCATTATATGCATGTATAATGATTTGTTTATTCATTCATTAGTAGATATATATGTAGGATTTTTCTAATTTTTTATTGTTATAGATAGTGCTGAAATGAATATCATCATGGGAGTTTTCTTCTACACATGCATGGAAGTTTTTCTAGAACATGTACCTAGACTTGTTAGGACAGGAGATATAAACACGTTGACTTTACCAGTTTCACTAATTGCTCTTTGTAGCGGATATTACAATTTATAATCCCATTTCATGAGAGATTCTCCTTTCCTAGAGTCTCACTGAAAATTCACATTTCCAGCTTTTTAAACTTCTACTTACAGATGTGAGATTGTACTTCATTGTTATTTTAATTAGCAGCCCCTAAATATTAGTAAGATAGAGCATGTTTTCCTGTATTTATTGACCCATTTGATATTTCTCTTCTTAAATTACCTACTTATATTCTGTTATTAAGCTGTTTATTTGTAGGATTTCATTCTTGAACCCAAGGCTTTGTTAGTTCCATGAGTTATAAATATCTTTACCCAATCTGTGGTTTGTTTCAAAATTTATTTTTGTTTTTTGTTATACAGAAAGTTTTAAGCTAAATATATTCAAATTTATTAAATTTTTAAATTGTTATGTATTTATTATTTTTAAACATTTTCTTACTGACATTTAATAAAAAGTTTATAGTTTATTCGAAAATTTTAAAGTTTTCCACTAAATGTTAGGTGTTTAAACCATCTGGAATTAAATTTCAAATAGATTATGATATGCTATTCATTTGAGTGGATGATTTTTGAATATTGAATTTAGTATTCAAATATTGAATGCTATGTATATATTTATTTCAAATTGTGAAGATTCAATATTTGCCAATGACGAATTTACTGCTATCTCAGTCCCCAAATCATACTTTAGTACCTGATTACTGTAATGGAATGGAATCTTTAACATTTCTCCTTTAAAATGGGCACAATGTTAAGCTTTGTCAGGAGACTGCCTTTTAGGGACATTCAGGTAGGGACATTCTTTCTGGTTCTGGTATGTTTCCTCCTGCTGCTTCTTGCCCCTGCTGCATGGTTGGTCAGTGGTGGTCAGTGTGCGGGGAAATTGGTGGTCTTAGCTGTGTGCCCAGAACACTCAGTCCCTTGGCAACTGCTCAGCCTAGCTTAGGGCCCAGTGACTATCTTTCCAGGACCTTTCAGAGTCAGACACGCATGCTCCAGGCATGCTCTGGTCCAGGCAGCCAGAGGACTTCCTTGACATGGGGAGGCTACCACCACCCCATCTAGCCCCAACCTTATGGGAGGAGAACACTCATTCCAAGTTTACCCTTCCTTGTATACCCTCTCTCAGCTCTAGGCTATCTTTAGAGATCTTTTTACATTTTTATAGTTACTCTTCTATCATAACAATGATTATTTACATCAAACTTCCCATGTTTAAATTTTTGTGTATTTTCTGGCTTGTAATTGGATCCAACCTAATGCAAATAGCACTCATTTTCCAATTGATCTGTAATGCTATTGCTGTCACATATGAACTGCTAAATTCATGGGGTGGTTTTTGATAACATGCCTTTTCATTTCTTTTTTTTCTGTGCTAATTCTTAATTACTCAATTACTTCTCAGTGCCATTTCTAAATCATTCAGTTACTAAAAAAATAATTATACTTAGTATGTATATAAACTATTATAAATTTAAAAATATATATTTAAGTTAATTAAAATATGGAACTTAATATATAATTAAGTTTAGTTTTTTAATATACATATATATTTACACTAGCTATATAAAATTGCTTAATACTTTGTGGAATATGTTCCCCTCATTCTATTCTTATTCTTTAAACTCATCTTGGCTTCTACTCGCCTTATGTTTTCTTTTCTGTTTGTTTGTTTATTTGTTTGTTTTGAAAGAAAGAGAGAAAGAATACTGATGAAAGAATAATAGGGCTCATGGTGAAGCTTTGAAGCTCTTCAAATTTTTAAAACCCAGGCAAAGAAGTATAGGATGGCAATATTCTATTATGCTGTGTAGGAACATCCAGAAAGGTAGGAAAAAGGCTGGAAACATAAGTGTCCTTTGGAAAGAAAGGGTGAGCTCCTCACCAGACTGCTGCTACAGTATTTAGGAAGATGATAAATGGAAGATGGCCATCAGATTTTCCACTGTGGAATTCATCAGTGGCCCTGAGAAGAGAGAGCAGTTTCTGGAACAATCTTCTGGGAGACCAGAGTGTAGGGGAAGTAAAGAGCAACCTTCAGGAGAACAGGGTGAAAGGATGACAAGTACTGACAAGTGGGGTTCATAGCAAAGCCAATCGAAAGGACGGAAAGTTCCCAGAACCTGACCTCCTTCCCACGCTCTGGCCCCCCGACCACCCCCCCCACCCCCCCCCCCCCCGCCTCTGTCAATATCCCCCACCAGAACCGTACGTTTGTTACCGTCCTAGAACCTCCAGGGACACATCCTCCTAGCCCGAAGTTCAGAGCTTACATCAGGGCTCACCGTTGATGTAGCACATGGTGTGGGTTTTTTACACACCATGACAGTATCCCCCAAAATAGTTTCACTGCCTCAAGAATCCTCTGCGGAACATCTATTTGTCCCTTTCTCCCTTTTCCCTACATTCTCCGACCCCCTCCCTCCCCAAACCCTGGCAACCACACCCATAGTCTGGTAAGAGAATGTTTAGTTTTGTCTTGCTCTTTATTTTTCACATTAATTTTAAAACCAGCTTTTCAAATTCTTCAAAAGCTTCTATCGAGGATCAATTGATATATAATTATACACAAACTCATTAAAGGAGAATCACCATTTTTACAATACTGAATCTTCCCATTCATGGACATGGGATTTTTTTTTTCTCCAATTTATCCAAATCTTTTGGGTTTTTTTTTTTTTTCTTGTCTTTAATTAAAAAGTCATTATTTTCTCCAAAAAAATTACTTGGTTTAATCTACTCTTACACAACTTGTTTATTTTTTGCTATTCTAATAAACAGGATACCTTTTAACAATACATTTTCTGATGAATAAGAAACGTTTTCGTGTGTTTGTATTTATCTTATATCTAGAAAATTTACTGAATTCTCTCATTAGATCTAAATTTTGTTTGAAGATTTTCTTGGATTTTCTAAGTGCACCTTCATATTATTTGTTAATAGCAGCAATTTCCCTTACTGTTTCCATATTTATTCTTCTTATTATTTTAATTGAAATGTACTGAGTATACATATTTGTGGGGCACAAAGTTGAATTTCAATACATGTATAAAATGTGTGATGATCAAATCGGGGTAGTTAGTATATTCATTATCATGAAACTTAATCCTTCCTTTGTGATGAGGACATTTGATCTCTCTTCCAGCCATTTGATAACATGCAGTAAATTATTATTAATAATGATGCCTAGCTCAACTGTACACCAATAAAACTTGTTTTTCCTATCTGGCTGTTTATGTTCATTAACTAATCTTTCACTATTCCTCTTCAATCTTCTTTTTTAACTTGGTTACTTAATATAGTCGATATAATGTCTAATAAAGATGGTAGTAAGTACCCTTGCTTTGTTCCTGATTTAAAAGAAATAAATCTAAAGTTTTCTTTTTTATAAATTTTAACGTTTGCTTGTTCATATTTGTGGTGTGCAGTGTGCTGTTTCAGTGCACACTTATACTGTACAATGATTCACTTAGGGTAGATAGCATAGTTTTTTTTTTTTTTTCACTTTATAAATTTAAAATTTTACTATGTTTGTATATATACATAAAGTATATGGTTATATTGTGGGCTTTGACAGTTTATATAAGTTGTATATTGTAACCTTTTTTTTTTTTTTTTTTTTTAAATATCCACCTCCTGTCATCCTCCTTTTAATTTTATTTTGTCGATATACATTGTGGCTGATTATTGCTCCCCATCACCCCTTCCACCACTTCTCCCCTACTCCTCTTCCTCTCCTGGCTTTTGGTAACTATTATTCTACTCTCTACTTCTACAACAACTACTTTTTTTTCCCCTTAGATTCCACATACTAGTAAAATCATGTGTATTTGTCTTTCTGTACCTGACTGATTTCACTTAACATGATGGTTTCCAGTTCCAGCCCTGTTGCTGAAAATGGTAGGATATAATTTATTTTATAGCTGAATTGTTTTATGTTGTGTGTATGTACCACAATTTTCTTTATCCATTCATCCATTGATGGGCATTTGGGTTCATTCCATCTCTTGGCTATTGTGAATAGTGCTGTGATGAACGTGGGAGTGCAGGTGTCTTTTTGATATATTGATTTCGTTTCCTTTGGGTATATACCCAATAGTGGGATAGCTGGGTCATAAGGTAGATCTATTTTTAGTTCTCTGAGGAACCTCCATACTGTTTTCCACATTGGCTTTACCAATTTATATTCCCACCAGCAATGTAGGAGAGTTCCCTTTTCTCTGCATCCTTGTCAACACTTGTTATTTTCTGTCTTCTTGATAATAGCCATTCTAACCAAGGTGACATGATATCTCATAGTGGTTTTAGTTTGCATTTTCTTGATGATTAGTGATTTAAGCATTTTTTCATGTGCTTGTTGGCCATTTGTATGTCTTCTTTTGAGAGATATCTGTTCAGGTCCTTTGCCCATTTTTTAATTGTTTTTTGTTTGTTTGTTCGCTATTGAGTTATTTTAGTTCCTTATGTATCCTGGATATCAGCTTTATTATTATGTTTACTATACATTTTTGTCAAATATGTAGTGAAGCAGCCTTATATGACTAGTTTGCTATCAGCTTTGAATCAAAATTAAGAGTTTAATTTTATTAACTGTTTTTTTTCTGTTGAGATAATCATATCTATTTGATATCTTAAAGTGGAAGATTACATTAATAGATTTTCTAAAATTAAAACATCCTTTCACTACTGACCAAACCCTTTTCAATCATAAAAGGTGTTTTATTACTTGAGTCACTTGATTCACTTAATTAGGACTTTTGCATATGTGCTTATAAGTTTAATTAACCTATAATTTTGCTTTCTGATTCTGTCATTGCTCAGTTTTAAAACCAAGGTTTTTCTAATATTATAAAATGAGTTGGGAGTAATTTTATTTTATTCACCATAATCTGTAATATTTTGCATGAGAAGGAATTATTTATTAATTGAGGGTGCTTTTCTGTGAGTAGATTTTTGACAAGTAATTCCATTTTGTCCATAGTTATATTTTGTCACAGTCTTTCTATAGCAATGTGAATGAATTTTGGTAATATATGTCTTTCTGAAAGAATATGCAATTTTTCAACATTTTCATAAAATTTGTCAATATATTTTCAGTCTTTGTAAATCTCTATCTTTATAATCCTTAATATTTTTGTTTGTATATTTGCTTTGTTTCTTAACCATATTTCTAAATCTTTTATTTATATTTAATATAAATAAAATATATATTTTATATTTATATTTATATAATTTATATAAATATAAATATATATATATTTATATATATATATAATTTATATATATAATATATATTATATATATTAATATATATTATATATATATAAATTATATAGATATATATAATTTATATAATTTATATAATATATATTTTATATTTATATTTAAAATATAAATAAATCTTTTATTTATATTTTTCAAAGACTTTTTTTGATTTCTCTGATATTTTCTGCTAATTCTTTACTTTCACTCCGTTGATTTTCACTTTTATCATCACATCCTCCTTTCTACTATTTTTGATCATGTTCTCTTCACTTTTTATGAGTGTCAATTTTTAAAATCCAATTTTTAGGTTATGACTATGTGTTTTGAAAACTGAATTTAAGCCTACAAATATACATTTAAAGTCTGTTACCTATATTCCAAAAGTTTTGATACACTTAGTTTAATTGTTGTTCAGGTCTAAGTATTTTACTATTTCCATTGTGATTCATTTGTTGATCTAAGAAATATTTACAAATGTGATTTATATTGCCTAATGTATTAGTATTTCATAGACTTTTCTGTTTGCTTCTATTTCTATTGCATTTTGTTTACAGGATTTGGTCTGATTATGGATTTAAGTTTGTTTAGAGTTGCTTCTTAGTACATATTTGCTTTTATAAATGTTATGTGTTTGGGAAAAAACATGCAGTCTATAAATTGATGTTACACATATATAAATGCATGTATATTACATCAGTTTTTATCTGCTCCATATGTTTACTAACTCTCAGATCATTAAAATATTATTATTATATATACAATACACACATGCAAGTATATTTCAGGTATATATAATTTCTAATTAATTCCTGAGAGATATGTATTTTATCTCTATGATAGTACATTTACTAATTTTTTTCTTATGTTTCTATAAGGTCTTTGCATATTTTGAAACTGTCTTTTAAAATATATACAGGTTGAGAATTATATTGTTCCTTTTCTCTGAGTGATTTCTTCTACCTTAAAGTCATTCTCATAATTATTAAATGACTACATTGGTTTTCTTTTGGTTAATATTTGCCGTCTGTCTCTTGTTCTAACCCTTTATTTTCAATATTTCTGAGTTATATTTAAATGCGTGTGAAGGAGATAAGAGTTCACCAAGTTAAGAACACCATCTCTGTTTTTCTGAGCCTCATGTCAGTAGGGACCGCTGGTGTGGTGATTGTGATTTTTAGACAGAGGAAGTTTAGCCAATGTATTTCAAGTTAGTGGGAAAAAGAAAAAAACTATTAGTTTCTTTAAGGCACTGAGATTGTAGAGTTAATTTGTTATCACAGCATCATCTGACTGATTTTATAGCCAGATTACAACTGAATTTCTATTGCTTTTTTTTTTTTTTTTATCTGAGGAGCTATCCTTTAATTAATAGGTTGAAGTTTATGAAATTTGCTGTGATTGCTGTTATATTGGCCTACTTCTTCAATACTGGGCATTCTTTTTACCATATGTTTTCCTTACCTATTTTTTCCAACTTTCCGTTTTCCACTGGATTGTTAATGATTAATTTATTCCTCCCTTTCCACATTTTTCTTGTTTGGAGGTTCTTGATTCAATTTTAACTATTTTAATGATTGGCCTTAAAATTTTAACATGCCCAATTGTCTTCATAATGTCTAACTTTAACTAGTTTATCTCCACTTCGTCTAAAAATCTCAAAGGACCTTAGAAATTTTTACTCCAATCAATCACTCTCAAGTTGCTGTTGTGTAGAATCTTTATTCTAATATTGTTAGCTTCTCTCTAAATTAGCAATTGGTTTTTTATTATTTATAAAATGTATTTAGAAGTCTTATTTTATCTAAAAGACAATTTATTTAAAAGCCCACATTTCTAAATTTATCTAAAATTTTCAACTATCTAGAAAATTTATAAGCAATTTCTTTGCTTATCATTACTGCTTATATCTTGCTGCTTTATTAAATTTATTTTTTATCAAACATCCATTAATTGATCTTTCAATCAGAATTTCTAGGAGTAGCAAATTATCTCACTTTCTCTCTTCAATGCCTGTATTTTGCATTAATATTTGAAACTGTTAAGTTGGAAATTGAGAATTTCAGGCTAATGTTATTTTTTCTTGGATTTTAGAAGATAATATTCTATTGTCCTGTTTAATTTTTGCTTAGAAGTCAGTTGTTACAAAATTTTAGTTCATTTGTAAGTCCTCTTTTTTCTCTGTAAAATTTTATCTTGTTTAAGACTTTTCTCTGTCTTTGTTTTTAATATCCTGCATTTTCACCATCATGTACTTAGGTTTGTTTGGATTTATTTATTTATTTATTTATTTATTGAGTTCAGGATTCATTTTGCTTACTTATTCTAAGAATTCATGTCTTTAATCAATTCTAGAAAAATTTCAACTATTATTGCTTTGAAATTTTTCTTTCTCCAATTAATTCTTTTCTTTTCTTTTCTTTGTTTCTTGCGCTACCAGTGCCGCACTCTCCTGAGTGAGCCATGGGGCTGGCCATAATTATTTTATTTTCCATTGAAACTTTTATTCAGCATAAGTTGGACCCTCTCATTTTAGCCTCCGTGTTTCTTCTTTTGTATTGTCTACTTTCATCTTTCTCTTTTTCTTCCAAGATAATATAGACACATCTAGCTTCCAGCTTATGTGTTCTTTTTGAATTTAGCTTTATTTGATGTTAAATTGTTTCAGCAAGCTCTTAGCTGTTGCATCTAATTTCTTTAAGTTTATTTGATTTCCCTTTAAAACCCTCCTATTATTCCCTGTGTGTGTGTCTTTGCTTGTAGCGCTCTATTCCTTCCTTTGTACCTTAAATCATTTTAATAATTCTTATGTTGTTGACACTTTAGATTGCTTTATTTCACAAGATTTTGGGGTATAAGTTTTCCTGCTTGTTATATCTTCTCTATCTTTTTTAGGAGTTTATTTTTGTTGTTGTTTGTTTGTTTGTTTGTTTTTTACTTTTCTCTGTGTGAGCCCTAGGTTGTGGAAGCACTTCGTCAGTGATTTTTAGTTTACATCTACCAGCGCCCTCAGAGACTTTATTGGTCCAGTAACAATTTTTATGTAATTTGGGGGGACTGGGGGTTCTGTGTCATTAGTATAGTGTAAATTTGAAGTTTACATATGCAGAGTACAGTCTTGGGATTTCAGTTTTTAGGAAGATACTTTTTAAAAAAATAGAATCCTAGTCAGATACAGAAACTTATTTCTTGAGAGTTTTCTGAGCCCATGGGTATAATTTCTCTAATTCCATTTTTGTAAAGGGGGAAGATGTCCCAGGGGTCAAGACTCATTCAGAGATTACAGATCCAAATTTGTGGCTTTTCTGGAACCAAGACTATGCTTTCTGCAACTGCCTGTGTAATACTACCCTGTTCTTTACATGTTGGGCTCATATAGATCTCATATTTCTCTTATCTCACATTTTAGATTTCATGCTGAAGTGTTACCTTTGAGTTCTTAATACCTGGACATGTTTCTGTCTCTTGTGGTCAGCTGTATTTTTGTTTTGTTTTGTTTTGTTTTCTTTAGTTTTATGTAATTGTCATTTCTTACTCAGTGTTTTTAAATGTTTGGAATGAGGTGGAAGTCTGTATTATTTTAATCCACCATGATGTGAGATTTGAATTTAATTATTTTTTATATGCATGTTTTATTATATTTTTTTTTTCATAATTATAAGTCGATATGGACTGTGACTTTTTACTGTCTTTTCCCATTAATACAGTTCTTGCCACATATGAAAAAATCTCTTGTCAAAGTATTTATATTCTTTTAAGTTTACTCCATCATTGTCTGAATAAGTTTATTGTTTTATCATTAGCATCTAGCATTGGGTAATACACTGATAATTTTTTCTAAATTAAGTGGTAATATAAGACACAGATTTACTATACCTGTATCTGCATATCACAGTGATAATTTGCTAATAGGCTAATGAATTGCATAATGTTTGAATTGTATTAGAAAATCAAAAGAATAGCATTTAAGGAGGTTTTGGTGTCAAAAGAGGTCAAGTACTAAGAACATTTTTAAAATCTGTGTTTAAATGAGTTCATTGTAGCCCAGAGTCTGACTTTATGGCTCATAAACAAATTCAGTTTTTTTGATGTTAAAGTCTTCATCAAAAGTAGGTGCTACCTCTTTCTGATGAAGCTCACAAGGATTTGAGTAAAACTCGAGAACTTTAGATTGCTGACTCACTACGAGAAGTGTATTGAGCAGAATGAATGAGTTACATTAGCCTGATCATTACATATTTTCTGTATAGACAAATATATGAAAATAAAAATTAGCAGACAGTTGTTAGGTTATTTTGAAATCAGACAAGAAGAATTTTTTTTTTTTTTTTTTTTTAAAGATGACTGGTAAGGGGATCTTAACCCTTGACTTGGTGTTGTCAGCACCACGCTCTCCCAAGTGAGCCATGGGCTGGCCCTCAAGAGGTATTTTTAAAAAACTTGTTGAGTACTTAATATCATAAGGACTCAAAACTTGATATGTCAATTCCATTAATAGGAATGCACCTCTGCTCACATTCATCTGACACTCACTCTTCCTCATTGATGATGCTTGGATGGTCATTGCTCATGTTTTTTCCATGCCTCTTTTATATCTATGTTTCTATTACTAAGTAATCTTGCTTAGTGTTGCATCTGCCTTTTGAATCACGTTCCTATCTTCAAGCAGATTCTGGCTAAGTTTTACTTACCTTGAAGGCATTCTCTCTCCTTAATGTAACTGACTTTGAGGTATTACTGCTGCTACTACTATGCCTTTAACTACCATTATCATCACTGTAATTAGCTGTTAAGATTTATTGACCTCTTCCTATTCCTCAGACACCATGTTATGCTCTTTCATATGCATCCTCTCATTTAAACTTAAAAAACAAAACTATGAAGTAGAAATTATTATCAAACCTCTTTTGCTGATGTATAGAGTTCTAAGGGCCTTATTCAATACCTAGTGAGAAGGAAATAGAGTCACAGTTTATACCTAAGCAAGTACATCTCTAGAACACTTCTACCCACTTTAACTTTCATTGGTTCTTGCAATAAAGAGAAAGATATACTTCCATTACACTTTTTGTAGCACCAAATCATAGTATATTAGATCAGGACTGAAGTGATTAGCGATTATTCTCATTTTATATATAAAGAAACAGATCTAGAGGTTGTGTTTTATCTAAGACCAAAATCCAATTAATTACTAGCCAAGCAGGGACTGGAATCATGATTTTCAGTCTATTACTTCTGGGATCTTTCCAATGTTATTTTATCCTGTTCACTTTTCTTCTACAACTCCCCTTTTTGATATGTGAACCATTTAATTTACAGGGTTGCCTGGAGAGATCAGTGCTGGAATGATTATGATTATATATTGGTTAATGGTACTTACATATCTATATAGATATATATTATCATACACATGTAAAGAAATGACTGCCTTCATCACTATCAGAATATGGACTCTGAAATTTTTACATGTGATGAAAACTTTTCTTTCTTTTTTTAATGTTTTTCTCTAAACTATCTGTGGTGGCTAATTGTAGGTGTTCACGTGACTGCATTAAGAAATACTTAGAGAACTATTAAAGCATTAATTCTGGGTATGTCTGTGAGGGTGTTTCCAGAGGAGATTGGATGTGAGTCATGGACTGAGTAGGGAAGATGCACCTCAATGGGGGTGGCACCATCCAATTGGCTGGGGGCCTGGACAGAACAAAAAAGTAGAGGAAAGTATTTCCTCTCTCTTCTGGAGCTGGGACACACTCTTGTCCTCCTGTCCTTGCACATGAGGATCCCAGGATCTTTGGCCTTGGGACTCCAGGACTTACACCATTACCCCTCCCCAATCCCATGTTCTCAGTCTTTTGGACTTGGATAGAGAACTACACTATCAGCTTCCCTGGTTCTGAGGCTTTCAGACTTAGACTGAGCCACACTACTGACATCCTAGGGTCTCCAGCTCGCTAACAGCTCATAGTGGGTCTTCTCAGCCTCCACAGTTAGTGTGAGCCAATTCCCCGAATAGATCCTCTATCTATCTATCTATCTATCTATCTATCTATCTATCTATCTATCTATCTATCTATCTATCTATCTATCTATCTATCTATCCATCCATCCACTATTGGTTCTCTCTCTCTGGGGAACCCTTACTAATACACTATTCATCCTTTTAACCCAGTGAACAAGTATGGATGTTTGTGCCACATTCTGAAGAATTAGGGGTACAAATTCTGAGCTTCAAAACAAGCCTTCAAGATAAACAAAATCTATGTGAAAAATGCAACCTAGTACTCATCCATCTATGACTAGCTAAATAACTAGTTTGGAGAAACATTTCACTAGGAGCATTCTCTTTTTCTTATATCCTGAATGGAAAGTTTGTGGCTTTTATTGTTCAGCTGAGCTGCTGTTTGGGTCAACTATCCAAAGACTCTATTTTTTTTTTAAATGATTGAAAAAGAATGATAAAGAATTCAGTCTTTTGAAGCCAGCAGTATATAGAAATTATATAACTGTAATCCCAATGGGAGAGCTTTTTGGTTTTGTTTTAAATTTTTTAGTGAACTTTATGCCTGTGCAAGATGTCAGCTTGGCATGTTTAAAGATCAAAGTTCTTTGTTCATGTATAGCATGTATGCTGAAGCTAAGACATCTTCTCTAGCCCATCAGGCCGATGTGTGCTACCTCTTAATAACAGCTGCCAATCTCAGCGAGGGAGAAAGCAGATAAGTGCCCATGCTCATCTCGCCTTCGTTGAGCCTGACAGGCAAGGTGACATTGTGATGATGTATTAGCAATGATGGAGTCACAAGGTATCGAACAAACTAAGCATTATTATCCTGAGTAGCCAAAACAACGTTTCTCAAATAAACAATTCATCAGGTGCCATCACAGACTGAGAATCCTGTAGGTTCAAAGTTAGATTTTCATACTTCAGA
Organism: Cynocephalus volans; assembly: GCF_027409185.1. NCBI lineage: Eukaryota > Metazoa > Chordata > Mammalia > Dermoptera > Cynocephalidae > Cynocephalus > Cynocephalus volans. Next base: position 216,988,627 of record NC_084460.1, on the reverse strand, counting down.
AGTGACTATTCAATATAAAATCTGAAATATTAGAATAGTTTGTTTTTCTATGAATAAAGTCTCTCTCCCCTTCTTTTTTTGCTTCACATTTTTAGGGGGTATATTTTAGCTTTATGATAAATTTATTTTTTAAACATTACTTAAAATATAATTTTCTATTAAAGTTTGATATAGTCTAGTCTGATAATTTTTTATTTAAAATTTAGCAACTGATAAAATTAATGCTTTAGGCTTTAGTCTTCTCATTTAAAAAATGGAGAGACTGGGATTTTTAACATGAACAATCAGTATTGTAAAATTTGGGCTGAAATGAAACAAAATCCATCAACTAAGGATTGTTATAAATAGAGTTTGGCAGAATGGGAAGGTTTATTCTTTACCAATCTCAAGTTCTATTAGTTAAAGAACTACTTACCTTTAGTACAAAATCCAGTTGCTTTCATCATTGACACATCATATAGTACAAAATATTCTTTCCTATTTACGTATTAGTTCAAAACATGAAAGAAGTTGATTAAACTTCAAATTTCTGAAAATATTCACTTAATGGGTTTCAAAGCCTATAGGTGATAAAGCTTTGAAATTTTCCTTATGCAAATCTTAATGGTGTCCCACGTAGAAGTTTAAGAAATCAAATGCCTCTTTTTTTGGGGGGGGGGTTAATAGAGTAGCATTTTAGGATAATGTGTGTAGCTTCTCTGTGTAACAGTTCCTGAAACAGATCTTTTCAAGCATAGTAACAGGTATGAATTGTGCTCGCCTAAAGGCTGTGAAAACCAAACACTGAAATGGAGTTCAAACACAGCGCTTCATAGCTGGCAGAAGTATAACTGTAGTTTTGGGTAGTTTGGTCAGTGGTTTCAACAAATACTTTGAAAACTTTACCTCTGTACAAGCGTTCTTGCACTGAGCTGTTGAAAGCAAGTATTAAAAAGTGAGTTCTTCATTTCTCCATCCATTATGTACTTTCTACTTTTGTGGGAATAGAGACCGCTCATTGAATACATTTGCTAGTTTCACTGCTGATTGAAGTGTATGAATAATTGATACACACTGGATTTACTGTATTTCATTGCAAATCCCTTTACACATGATACTGGGATTATGGCTTAGGAAATGAGGTGGGTGTGAATCATATTTCAGAAGTCCAGTCTTATTACCTATTGCTTCAAGTACTTCTGCTTTATGTGTATGTATATATATTTTTTTCAAAAGTTTAATCCAACTGTAGAAATAAGATTAAGAAGCATAAAAGATCTACCCAAACTGTTATCCTACTGTATATCTCTCCTAGTCTTCCAATTTTCTGTTTGGAAATGAAAATTCATGTTCAAATCCGTTGGTCCAAAAGATGTCATGATTAAAACTATGGTAAAATCTCATTGGACTCCCTTTTATTTAATGAGCCCTTATTAAAGGCCTGATTTTTACTCAAAGCCATTATGTACTTTCTGCTTATGTGGGATGAAATCCCACAAAAAAACAATGTCAAGTTAGTTCTGGGGCCAAGGGTTCTTTATGATTTCTTCTTTGAAGGGGGTTCCAAAAGTTCTTTGCATCCTAAAGTAGTATTATAATACCTTACATTTCTACTGTGATTTATGATTTATAAGCCTTTTCACATGTAAAACTGTATATATTTCATAAGAAAAAAGTTAGAAGGATGTGGATTCCAATCCTGAGTCTTCTACTCACTGAAAATGTAACTGAACCTCTCCTGGTCCAACTTCTGCAGTACCTTCAGCAGTGACTGCATATTTTGGGCCTCAGCTATCTCTGAATGGCTACCTGAGGTCCTCTCTCTGGATTTCCTTTCACTTAGGTTCCCTCAGTTTATTTCTGCTTTTCTATCACCCGTGTGAATAATTCCTGAGTTTAAATTCTCTCTGTTTGAAATACCTAGAGTGGTATTTGTTTTCCTGACTAGACCCTGACTGGTAGACCTCTACATGTCCCATTTCTTCCCCTGAAAATGGAGGTAAAAACATCTAATTCAGAAGGCTGTTCTGAGGATTACAATAGTCAACTACCTGAATGATGAAGTCAGGGGATAGAATAACAGACAAACCAGCAGTGGGGGAAGGGTGCCGTGGTGGGAGAGGAGCTAGTAAAGGTTGGTAGAAGGAAAATATTTACTCAGTGTTTCCTTTGACCTAAGCATACTAAACCTGCAAGGTAATGGTCATTATTTTTATCTTTAAGATGAGGAAAATGAAGCTCATAGATACAAAGTAGAACACAGTTAATTCTATGGAATTAGGACTCAAGCTTTTCCAGGCTGTAAATTTATATTGTTTTTTTGTTTGTTCGTTTGTTTTGCTTTCCTGTCTACCGTTACAACTGCTTTGGAGAAATTTCCAGATATAAACTACCTACCAAACAGTGCTGAATTAGGCAGGCTCTGTTTTTAGGGATGTGATTTGTAGTCATTGGTAAAATGCAGAAAATTTAAGTGACATTTCCCTTTTGTTTAATGAGTTAAAGAAAAATGCTATTCATTTAAATCACACACACTTTTTTGAAGGAGGTAAGTAGCTTTATTGCAGGCTTACAGAGTTTTAACATTGCCCTAGCACTCAGGTCTAGAAAATATCTTAGATTATAGTGAACCTCCACTTATTTACATTTATTTTGCCCTTTGCCAAGATGATCACGAAGAGTTATGAATTAGAAATATTTTGGTTTTAATTATTCATGTAAATGCCACCTTAAATTATCATGTTTCCCTTTATTTTTACTGTAAGATGTTTTATCCATAGGGCCCAGGAACCTGTTTTTTTTTAATTATCAAAATTAAGTCAGTGGACAAACCTCAGAAATTATTTGTGATAAACACAAATCTCTGATTTGAAGAAGAAAGGGATACCTTAAAATAAATATATCAGGTGTGGAAGTTAGACACTGTAACAGGTGCAAATCCCTATCTCAACTTTTAAGTTTTTAAACCTTAGAAGGACTTAAAGAAGTTTCTCTGTGATAAAATTAAGGATCTTTGAAATTAGTTAAAGACATTCCTTTGTGTTTTTGGCAGTTTTACAGGCCAAACAATATAGTTTATGTAAAGAAAATAACATGGAGAAACAATTTAATAGCATGACAGGATGAAGAGAACATCAAAGGCTTTTGACGGCTGTGGAGGGTGAGCTCATATTTTGTGGAATGTAGCAGAGAAGACAGGTGAGCACAGACCTCAAATTTCCCACATGTGAGGTACCTGGGAGGTCTACAGACTGCTGCGGGAAGCAGTGATTTAAAGAAGGGAAACTTTTAACTAGACACATATAAATAAGGGTACTGATATTGATAAAATAAAAAGGGATCTCAAGGAATGTGGACATCACTTCCAAGAATTTTGTTCACATTCGCTTAATTGACTTTCACTTTGTTCCCCATTAGATGTTTTGTTTTTGCCTTCATTTGCCCAGGGCCATACCACCCTGAATTGAGATCTCCTTAGATTTTGCAGATTGAGCAAAGCTTAGTCCAAAGGTAGGTTGTGAGGGGAAAAAAGACCATCTAGGAGAGTTGTGCAAAGGATCACTTAACTCCAAAGTTATTGATGCAAGAAGATAGCCATGAAAATAATAGGGATTCTAAAATTGGAACCTGAAAAATAAGTCTGGCATCGAAATAAGGAATGTTAGAAAATAGTTTTATGGACTTTGATTACTCTACTTGAATTATTCTTTCTTTCTTTCTTTCTTTTTTTTTTTTTGTGACCGGCCGCACCGGGCTCAGCCAGTGAGCACACCGCACCGGCCATCCCCATATAGGATCCGAATCCACGGTGCGAGCGCTGCTGTGCTCCCAGCGCCGCACTCTCCTGAGTGCGCCACGGGGTCGGCCCGAATTATTCTATTTAATCTTCATTTTGTGTGTATATTATAAGATACTACGAGTATTTGGAAATATTAATAGATAATATTTGATAGCCACTCAGTATCCAGCACTGAGCTGAGTAGCTCACATGACTATGTTACTTAAACTCCAATAATTCTCTGAAAGATGCACTGTTATTACCCATGTTTTTTCACACGCGGAAACTGAGGCTCAAGGATGCTAAACCTATTAGAACAATTTAAGAGAGCTCAAGGAGGGTCAGAAGAGAAAAGGGGTGGGATTGGTACAAGGCTTAGCCTATGAAAGAGTGCCAGGGTTTTAGAATTCAAGGGAGTCTAATGACTTTAAAACATTTCCAAAGTTAACTTTTAAGCTGCAGAATTAAGCTAATATGCTGCCACAGAAAAGCCATCTTTTGGGCAAAATGTGCTTCAAAAACCTTTGGTTCTCCCTGAAGAAATGAGGAGGCTTTTTAATCATAGAAGAATAGAGACCCCAGGATTTATGCCAATCTCCAATTTATCTAAGATTTCTCCTACAGTTTCAACATGCTACCAGCACTGACTGCAAATGACTATGGCAATGAGATACACAAACTGTGGCTGTGCCATTAATCAGGCTTGATCTTTTAAAACATCATAAATTTCAGTGATCAATGCCAAGTCTCATTTTGATGACTCGGGGACTAAACCCATGGATCAGCCTGACAGAGACAAATAAGAAGCTAAATAGGGATGAGATAGTCTGTTAGGGGTGGGAGATACTTGTTAGATTTTAGGCATGTCATTTGTAAAAGATGCTGGATGATTTGAAACTCTGCATGTCCCTCATCTATGATTCTTTATGCTTATCGGTGGAATTTTGTGTCATTCCTTGCAGATTTTATTTATTTTGGTTTGAAACCCAAAATACTAGCATTCAAGTAGTTATTATTCAAAGCATATGTTATTTCTGCCTGAGATTCAAATGAATTAGAATTAAAAGCAGTAGAAAATATGTATTACTCATTTCTTTCTTATACTTTTATATATACTCTCACACTTGGGTTTATACTTTTACTTGGAGATTTAATAAAATTTTTAGAGTAACTTTTTAAAAAATATTTTTCCTGACTATGCAATACTATTGATAACTGAAATTTGAAAATTTAATAACAATATGAGCCAAAATAGATATTTGCCTTTTCATTATCATTACAGTGCTTGTAAATCTTCTTATAGATATTTAAATAAACATTTTAAAATCTATTTCTTGAAAAGCAATGGCATGTAATTTGTAGTAAATGATAAGCAACTTCTCCATGGCATTCAGTATTACTCAAGATAACAGTCAGTGTTTAGGAAAATAGAAGCTGCTCGGCATGTCTGTCATAACACACAGAATTTGAGGCATTCACAGCCATGAGCAGCCAGGAAGGTGAAAGGCAGGAAGTTGTCACTAACTCTCTTAGCCTGAAGAATGGAAGTGTTGGGTCTCAAGAGCTTGCTTTGGAGCTGCTGCAGACCTCAAGTTCCTCTAGGAAGTGCCAAATGATCATCTTAGCCAGCTGCCCTGAAATGAGGGATTCCCAAGAAGACATGTCAGTGATCTCAGGTGCCTATAGCACCTAAGTGGATACTTTACAAAAGTTCACTCTGAAATTCCTTCAAGCTTCACATCTGATATCTGCTCATGTGTCTCGCTCAATCGGCCTCCAATGAATAACACCATTTTCTTCCCTTTTACTTTTCAAATTTCACATAAGTGACTTGGTGATGGAATCTAACCTTGCAGGAAATCATACAGAGAAAAAGGATTCTGGAGAATGTGGTTCTAGTCTTCTCTTCTACAATGCAGAGACCATTGAAGGGGATAGCAATGATGTTGACTTGACAACAGTTAATCCAGCACAATCTACCTATATTTCATCTCAGCATTCCTTGACACTCTTTTACCCATATTTAAACTTCTGACCACCACAACCACCACCACTGATGACAAATCATGGTTTTGACATGGCACATATACACACATATCCCTCATATGCCAGAGACACATTCACCTTCTCTCGAACAATGGAGGGTACATATCTATCTCTAGGTCATGTCCATTCTCTTCTTAGCCCAGTCAAATCTCTCTTTTTATATCCTGTAACTTAAAGAACAAATTACAAGGTTAAAATTATGAACACAATATATTTTAGAAAGTAGGGTAGCAGATTTGGGTTTTTACTTTGTACTGATCAAGAGGACCTATATGTGCATCTCATGAAGAAACATCAGACATTATCTAGAGATAATAGATTTTGAGTTTGAAATTGTGACCACATGAGTTTTCTCCTTTGAGGAGAGTGACTGTATTTGCCTGCAAGAAGGAGAGTGAACAAAATACTTGGTAGCCAAAAAGTAGGCTTTTTTATCATTAGAGTTTTTTTTTTAAATCAAGTATTTCTGGTCCTCCTGAACAAGTTGTGGGATGGCACTTCTCCCATGCTCATAAGTAGGTATGGCCATGTGACTTGTTTCAAACAGTGAAATGTGACCAGAGATGATGTATATCACATTTCATTTGTGAGTTCTGAAAACCAGTGTGAGGTTTGCTGTGCTTTCTTTTTCTCTCTGGCAATGCTACAAACACCAGCTGCTCCAAGAACCTGGGTCTTAGAAGGAAGATAATGAGTCACAAAGCCTCTACCAAAGCTCGGAGGGCACAGAACGTGCAGAACAAAACAATCTTTTACTGTGTTAAGCAACTGAGATCTGTGAGTTGTTTGTTATTGCAGCTTAGTATATCTCATTCTGAATTATATGTACAATATTAAGTAAGAAAACAAATACACTTATCAAATTTTAAAGTCCAAAATTGGTAAATACTTGAAAAGCAAAACTTAGGAAATGATCTTGACATTTAATGGAGCTTAGAAAAGAGAAGGATGTAGAATTGATTTAATATATTTCTGATTGTGTCAGGTTTATTATACACAGGTATTTCAAAAAATTCATGGAAAAATAGAATTAAAAGATAATATGAATCTTTCCATAAACTTTTTGTAGTACTCTTGCATAGCATGGATTTTTTTAATACAGGGTTTCATCACATGCCAGATTATGGCTCATAAAGGGCCATAATCATCACAGTGATAATTTGTCTACATAATATTTGGAAGTGCTGCTGACCAGCAATTTTCTGTCCTTAGACTCACAAGGGTCATATGAACTAGTCAATTGATAGGCATATACCTAGCACTGGTCCAGGTGCTTGTGGACATGGAGAAGTAGAAGTCTTATTTTTTCCTCTTGCCCAATTTTCTCAATTATATAAATTTTCTTTTTCTGCTCTCAAAAAACTGTATCTTGAAAAATTGACACCATTACAGAGAATTCAGTATTCTTGATTCAATAAAATTAGTGTGTGTAAGTAAGATTAAGGCACTGACTTGTCTGGAAGAAGCGTATTGCAGTGAAATAAACAAGGAGACAGATGAAAAGGGTCAATCTTAATTCTTAATAGCTGTATTACGTGGTTTAAATACTTAAGTTTTGAATTCCAATTTCAGTTTATAAAGAGTGGGGATGGATATAATAACTACTTCATAGATTGGTTGTGAGGTTTAATCAACATGTCAGACAAAGTAGTAACTCAACATAAACATTGGGTTTTTAATATTCATCTTTATTAATTTTATCCTGAATATGCATATGAGGTGTTTTGGATCAGAGACTGATTTTTAGTAATTGCTTAATTGTAGCTAAGAAGTGTGTCAGCTCCCCGGCCCCACTGTTTGTCCCTAGGACAATGTGATGAGAGCCAAAGGGAATATTTCCTACATGAGTAGCCAGCAAGTACATAAGCAAGGGATGAGAAAAAGTTATTTATTTATTTATTTTTTGCTTATATAAAAAGGGAGGTAGAGATGCTCCCCTCCACTTCTGAAAGTCTCCTTGGAAATGTAATGAACCTCAGTACTTCCTTCCTTTTGATATTGTCATTGACTGTATGCTCTGATGTATTCAATATATTTATATTAACTGAATTTTGAAATATATATGTTAACTTTTTTTTAGAAAAAAAGGATGGCCGACAATGTTTTCCAGTAATAGAAAGCCTTCAATTACCCAAATCCCATGTTACAAGCTTTCCTTCTAGCAATTCTATTACTTCAGCTGTTTGGCAGAATTAAAAATCAAAGCTTCAGCAACTGACAGTGTCCAGAAGGAAGTGACTTGTGGCCATGGAGTAGGGCAGTAGCTGCCGGACATTTTCTTCTGAATCTAACAAGAAAGTCATGGAGCATGAGAAACCCTTTTCTGGACAATGTGAATTTGAACAGGAAAATACACTCCAATTACTGGTCTACGTAAATATCCAAAGGGAACAAAGAGCATCAGTCAGAAGGCTATTGTCTTCCTAATTATGTTCCAAATTAGAAATGGCAACTTGTTTTCTTCCTCACATAATAGTTCTCTAAATAAATTGTCTTCTCCAGCTGTCTGCTGCTCTCTTGAGGATTTGGTTATTTAGGGATAGAGAACTTGTAGTCGTGAAAAGCATGGGTTATGAGCCAGCTCCCTGCCCAAGAGAAAAAATGGAAATGAATGCTGAGGTTATGATGTGTTGAAAATCTGGTAAGTTTTAGAAATTCCATTTGTTGTGATTTTGGTACAGTGGAAGCTGTTCATAAATTTTCTGTGTATCTCATCTGACTGCTAGAATATTGACTTAGCATACTATAATGAATGACTTTATGTTCTGAAAATCACATTTGGAATATATGATTATAGCACTATCTTAAATTATCTTGGTAGCTCTTCAAAATGAGAATTTATCTCATGATCATCAAAGAGAAAAATATTCATTAGTTAGTACTAGTCCATTTTTACCATCAACTTACTTTTCCTTTCTACATTTTTTAAATAAAGAAATACTAGCTTTAGAAAATTTTCAGAATTTATCCATAAAATTTGCTGGTGAAATACTTACTTTCTGTTTGTTTGTTTTGGTTTGGCTTAATTATGATTTTTTCCTTCAATTGTAAATTTCTTCTAGATTTTTTAAAGGGAATATTACTCTGTTTAAGCTTTTACCAATGAAATATCATCTCAATTGTAAGGTAAAAACTCAAATAATCACCACAAAATATCTGGGATTTGATGTTCTGAGGATAACCTTTCCCAAGTTCTATTATTTTTAGTATTTTAGTCCTATATTCACAGAATTTGCTTTTATTCTTGAAAATGGTTATCAGTTATTATCTTCTATGATTATGGTAATGATATGAAATCATTGTTGTGGTTGTAAAGTAATTTCTGCCGAGCCCAACTCAGCATCCTTCTAAAGTGTTTATAATTCCCTAGGAATGCAAATTCTTCATGTTTTTTGATGTATAGTTATGTCCTTAAGAAGGTTTCTGTTTTTTCTGTGTGTGAGGTCTAAATATTCTTATAAATTTTTATGTCAAAAGCGAGTGGTAGATGGTCCTTGGTAGATTTTTATCTTCATAATACCCTGTCTTTCAGTATGAATAATAACATGTATAATGTTTTGACAAAGTGAAATCATAAAAACTAAAGGCATACCATAAAATACTAAGAAGTAAAAGCCTGAGACACCTTTAAATGAAAGTTACAGAAGCTTAATTCTCAAGGAAGGTAAGTATATCAATGTCACTTTCCTCACATTTTATATATATATAGTGATAAATTAAGTAATTGATCTACCATGGTACTGTCAATATAGAATACAAATAGTAAGTACGTTATTAGTTGAAAGTCTTTTCTAATTTGTTTTTATTTTAAACCTATTTTCCTTTTTTTGAAAAAAAGGTTTAGCTAACTTTCACCCTTCGTTGATCACAAGGGTGCTTGTCCTGGCTCTGTTCTTGTGGAAACATGTTTCCATATGAATGCAAATGCCACCTAGTACCTCTTTATGCTGGAAGGGTGCTAGCAACACTCTTTTCTGCATCTATGTAAAGTTAAAAGAAGACAAAATCTGCTACTGGTTTCACACTGTGATTCGTTCAATGGTCTGCAGAGAGAAAATAATTTGAGAATAATACTATTAGTCTCCAGCAATCTTGCTATCTTCCCTCATTTGAATTTTCCTCAGTTTAGAATGAAGAATTCCCAGGGAGATAGATGGTCAGCTATTGTTTTTGCACAAATAAGCTGTGTACCCACACAGAGGAAAAGAGAGCTCATCATATTAAACACAAATTAAGTTTACAATTTTGACAACTATAAAGAAAAAATTGTCTCATCAACAACATCAGCGTTGTTAAGAACTAGCAAAATCTTTCATTTGTCCTCCTACTTTCCACTTCGGGTTTTATCATAGAATTTGGATTTGTTCCTCAAACCTACATCTTTCTTTTCTTTATGGATCATGTCTACCAAAGTACCTATATCTCTTCAATCCACAGTGAAAATCTGGGTTTTCTGGGCCACCTGTGACACTTTATTAGGTAAAAATTCTCTAGGTTTAATACATGATTTAAAAAGCAGAATAAATTGTTAAAGAGCAATGACAAGAATGACTGTTTTGAATTTGACATGACAAAACTGTAGATGACAAGGTGGGAAGTAAAGGGCAGTGTTAAGGAACACCAGTTTTGATCACAGGTCATATTACATTCACAAATGAGATGAGGTGCATGAGAACCCCTGATTAGTTAATGATGAGCAGTAGAGATGAGGTCTCCTTCCATTCATTACTCCCCAGGTGCGCCAGAGAGAATATCCCATGCTCTCCAGTGAGTATGTAATGACAAATATAGAAAAGACATGACATTTTCATCTGAGGTTTTTGATCCTTTTCATAACTCGCTGCACCTTTTTAGACATCATGTCAGGTTCACCTAAAACAACAACAATCCCACAAATGAGCATCCTCTTTCTTTGTTAAATCAAATATAATGAAACTAATTTGCCTAACAGTTGGAACGAGACTGTGTTAGGAACTAGAGCGCTATTTAAACTTTAATAATGATAGGTAATATATAAGCAGGCCTAAAAATATCTCTATTATAGTTGTCAATAACTAATAAATGCCTCTTGAATTTCCCTATAGCCTGTTCTAATTTAGATAGGCTAATACATAAAATTTCTTAATTCTTGTCCATATGAATACTTGAGGCTAAATAGTCTTGAAAATAATTAGAAAACTAGGGGTTGTGTTTAAATAACACCATAATGCCTCATAAAGGGAATGTATTTTGAGGGTCTCAGTAGATAACTATTGCATTACATACAATTGAAACAAATTTTTAATATTCATACAAAAAGTTTGGGTGAATTATGCTAGATTTAGCTTCAGTTAAGAATGTAAAAATTAAAATAAATGGATCTGTTCAACTCTTTGGTAAAATATACTTTTATGTAGCATTTAAAAGCATCAAGGCAAGTTCATGTGGAATAGTTTTCTGGTTTTCTTCACAATGTATTAGTCTGATAGGTATGAATACTTCAAATAAAATTTCAGGAATCTTAAACCTTTTTGCTTACTACCCTGATTATCAGTTGATCTGCTATTCAGGAGTCACAGGCCTTGACTGTGCTGGAGATTTTCTTGAAAGATTTATTCAGTATACTTTGGGACTAACAATATTTTGGTGACAAATTTGCAGTTTGTGTTCTGAAAATGGTTAAGTGCAAAGGGTTTTTTGATAGCAACCAGTGGTAATAAGGAATGACAAATCGAAAGCTGCTAAGTTTTTTGCTCCTGACAGAATGGTTTTGATCTTTAGTTTTGTGTAAAATGGACCTTTTTTGTGAGATACTCCTTAATAGAATTAGCTAAATGTATGTACATCTGTGTGTGTGTGAATGCGTGTGTATAAGAGAGAGGCAGACGCAAATGGTGTTATATTCAAGAATGATTTATGGAGTAAATGTCAAATTTGCTCCATGCCTAGAATATGAGAAAATAGGAGAGATCAGACTACTGCTTGCACAGTGTCATAAGTGCTATGGATTAGTCGCTTCTCAGTTGGAAAACTAAAACAATAGTTTTTGTATTTAATATTATTATCTGTTTGGACAGATCCTCAAATTTTTATGGATGTATTCACTAGCTTCAGATTTATATTTTATTTCAAAAGGAGCATTGCAAGAATTTTTTTTTTTTTTTTTTTTTTTTTGTCAAATCAACTAGATTTGACAGGAGTTTGTGTACAACATAGTGTGTAGTTGAGCTGGAAAATACCTTCCAGTTTTCAAATAGGTAATAAATTAATAAAGATTTGAAGAATATGAGTTTGCATTTTGATAAACTACACTGGGAAATGATATATGGTATGTGAAGCATGTTCCATATCACTTGTGATACAAAACTAATAGGTTGGAAAATTACTTTGAGAAGAAAGTGAGTTCCATAATAGATAATTGGCCTTCTTTTTAAAATTTAAAATTATTCAAAAACTGAATGACAAGTGGAAAATTCAGCATTAATAATGCTTAAATTATATCTCTTTATATAAAAATCTTTATATTTAAAGAGGTGCATTTTCTACTATGTAAGTAGAACATACTACATGGAAGCAGGAAACAAACTTACCTCAGAATGTTTTTTAAGTAAACTTTTTCAGGCATCTGCATTCACTGTATTTAAACTTTTATCGTCATTAATTTTCTTTCTGGGTTTATGAAAAATAAAATTTTTTTCATTTTAATTTTCTCCAACACTAATTTTTTCCTGAAATGTTAACAAGTTCAAGGAAGATAGATGTTTTGAAATGTTTAGGCAAATGTGACATCATTTTAGAATATTAGGTGTTCCTTGATGTAATGATTTTGTGCCTTTCTAAAACAATAAATTGTTTTAAATTAAATCACTAATAAATGTATGAATTCTACATGGTTTGTATGTATATCTATATCCATGTGAAATTTTTTTCAATCTAATTTTTGGACAGTAAGTCGTCAATAAATTTACTTGGAAAATTAGTTGCACTAAGATTATATAGTACAATCTACTATGTAGAGAATTTGGTAACAAGCATGAGAAGCCCTCCTCAAGCCCAGTGTTGATTAAGTACTGAGTAGCTGTCTTTAAAACTAATCAACAAAATATTGACTGAGTCTCCAAAGGAAGTGCTTTAACTTCTATGCCTAGCCAGCTCAACTTCTTCCTTTCACCCCATTCTGGTTCTGCTGGTAGTTGGTGATAATTTTCTGATGCTGCTGCTATTAATTCCCTCTCCTGTTAACTGAAATCTGTTTTCCCTGGCCAGTCTACTTGTTCCCTACTTCATTTCTCTCCTCAAATCTTCTTTGATCTCTGCTAATTGTTACTCTTCATTTCCCTTAAATATCACCCCTCATCCAGAATTAACTTGGTTACTGCCCCAGCCTGGAATAGGAATGTGTAAACCAGTATTTCCTGCCTCATTATCTTCCATCTGAAATCTACTTATCAGTCAATATTATTTTCAAGTTATTCAGCTCTGGCTATGAAGAACTTACACTGCCCTTCCAGATGCTGTGAGTACAGGAATTCACAAATACCTTATAGACACTAGCACAATCCGAATGATGGTAATAATAAAATGGTTAATATGTATTGTTTACTCATTCCAAGTCTGAACTAAGTGACTTGTATGGATTTATTCATATGATTCTTTTAACCACATCATGAAATAACTGCTACAAATATCTCCAATCTATAGTCTAGGAAACTGAGACAAACCATGATCACTTAGCTAGGAACTGGCAGAAGCAATGTTTGAACCAAGGTTATTGGTCTCCAGAGGCCACATAACTCTGTAGGAGGAACCCATGCTCTGTAGAGAGGCAGGATATCTGACTAGTTTAAAGAGAAAAAAATAAAATTAACTGAGGCTTCCAGACTTTGTTATTGCCTATCATGATCCTCAATAAATACATCCAAATTCATACTGGATTAAACAAATATTTTTCTGCTATGTCTCAGGCACTATTGCAGGTATTGATAAGTGGTGAACAAAATCAACAGTCACGAATACCAAGCTGCTTGAATTCTAATGGGCAGGACAGATGATAAATGCAAATATATATGTTATGTCTGATGTAAGTAAGTTCTATTTAAAAAATTAAGTAGGGTAAAGGGGATGAGTGGAACTATGCTGGGCAATAACATTCAGTTTGTCTTCTTTGATAGGTGACATTTGAATAGAGACCAAAATAAAGTGAGGGAATGTTGAATAGGCAGGCAATGGAGCTAACCTAAATGTCCATCGATGGGTGACTGGATAAGGAAATTGTGGTATATATACACAATGGAATACTACTTAGCCATAAAAAAGAATGAAATTCTACCATTTGCAGCAATGTGGATGAGTCCGGAGAAAATTATTCTAAGTGAAACAACCCAGGTATAGAAAGAGAAATTCTGCATGTTCCTACTCATAGTCGGGCACTGAATCCATAAATTAACAAATGAACAATAAAGAGAGACAGAGAGAAAGAAAGAAAGAAACAACAATCACAGAAATATGTTGAACTTTTAGAAAACTAGAAGTGGAAAAGGGGAGAGGAGGGGGAGAGAGCGGGGGCTAATGAGGAATTGGTCAACAGACACAAAGAATGATTGCATATTGGAATGATGAATAAGCTAACTAGACTGATCTAACCACCACACATTGTACGTAATTACTGACAATCAACATTGTACCCCACATGTATGTATAATATTAAAAAAATTAAGTGAGGGGGTGAGCCATGAAAATAGCTAGGGAAAAGGAATATTAGGTAGAGAGAGGAGCAGTTGCAAAGACCTTCATATGCAAGCACGCTATGCTTGGTGCTTGTGAGGATCAACACCTTCAGGCTCTATTCACATGAGCCAAAGGAAGAGCACCAGAAGAGGTCAAGGCAGGAGAGGGAAGCTAGGTCATATGTACAACCTTGGAGGTCCTAGTCAGCTCTTCAGAATTTACTTGGAGAGAGGCGAGAAGCCACAGGAGGCTTTTCAACAAGTTTGTTAAGTATCTGACTATTGTGTGGAAAATCAACTATAGAGAAGTAAGAATCTACAGGAAGCTATTGTAATATCCCAAATGAAACATACAGGTGCCTTAGAATTAAGTAATGGTGCAGGTAGTTAATATACACACACACACATACATATAAAGTTTTTGTTGAATTATAATATACATAGATAACAGTTCACATGGTAGGTGTGCAGCTGGATGCATTTTTTACTGAACACACTAGTGTAACTAGGTCTCATGAAAACAGAACATTAGAACCCTGGAAGCTCCCTCGTGCTACATTCCAGTCATTACCCATGCCACCCCTGGCAAGGATAACTGCTATTCTTACCCCTTACTACAAATTCTTTCCGTAAAGGACCTGATAGTAAACTTTTAGGCTATAAGGGCCACATGTGGTTTCTGTTACATATCATTCTTTCCAATTATTTTGATGGTTTTTCTATATGTACAATTTTATACTGAAAACCATTTATGCTATCAGAATTTTGAGAGCCTTGCTCTTCAGGCTTTTACCTTCCAGATATGCAATTTTGAGTCTGTTATCTTTCATTTCCAACTTGAAAGCCCTAAGATGAGGCACCTTTTTATCCAGAGACATTAGACCTTTTCCAAAAAGTACCTGTCCTGTTCCCCACCCCCACAATATAATGTGACTCTGTGGTTCAGTTTTATCTTCATGGAATTGTCTTATCAAATAAAGTAATGATCAAATCTTTACCAACCAGATGCTCTGTAAATAGAGCTCTTATTTTGTAGGAGTAAAATGATAGTTTCACTCAGTTTGGATTGCTCAGATTCCATACCAGTCACTTGGAGAACCAGATGTCTCTAATGTGATACCAGAAGCCTGTCCAATCATAGGACTGTCTTTATCTACTCCGGAAGTATACTGTTCTAAGAACCAATATTTTAAAATATTAATTACCCGAGAGAAAGAGTACCAGGCTACCAAGACAGTTTGGGATACTTAGATTCCCTAGAGATGTTGCATTATCACTTTATCCAACATGTAGTAACCATGCCTAGACAATACTCTTGCTTCCCTCTGTATATTTATTTATTTTTTGCCTGACAAGTAATCTAAGTTCTAAGAACTCATGAGGCCAATACCACTGTTGCCAGGGCTCCCCAAGACCATCCTCAGGTTCAGTGGTTTGCTAGAACTCCCAGAACTGAGAAAATCTGTTATACTCATGGTTATGGCTTCATATACTGACAGAACACAGATTAAAATCAGCACAGGTGAAAGGCACATAGGGCAGAGTTCAGGAAATACTAGAGGCAAGTTTTCTAGTTGTCCTCTCCTAGTGGAGTCCCATAGACTGCACTTAATACTTCCATCAACAATATGTACAACACATATGGAGTGTGGTCAGCCAGGGAAGCTCACCCTAGTCTTGGTGTCCAGGATTTTGTTTGAGGTTGAGTGCCCATGAGGCTGACCTCAGTTACTCAGTCTGCAGCTCCTCCAGAGGTCAAAGTGATATCATGTGGCTCACGGCCCCCACTGTAAAATACATTGTTAGCATAAAACAACTGGCATGGCTCAGGCTCCAGGTAAACAAAGACACTCTTATGAGGTAAAATATTCTAAAGTCTTAGGGACTCCTAGAAGCCAGTGAAGGGCCAAATCTTTCTTTGGAATGGGCAAGGTTTGGACACCTCAGACCTGCTGAGTCAAGCTCTCCCTGCACGAGCGTACAAGGGTACTTCAAAAAGTTCACAGAAAGATTTGTATTATATTTCAATTCTATTTTTCCATGAATGTTTTGAAGTGATTTTCTATTTTTTCACTCAAAACTAGGAGATGTAAGCCTCACACAACATCTCTCTCCATGGATTTCCCAAGCAAAATAGCTAAAATTTGAGACTATAATTTTATCCCACATATGAAAGAGCTGTTTCCCCCCTTGTTGAAATTCCTTTATCATCTGTCCACCTCCACCAGAATATAGCATATTTTATACTATGAAACATTGTGCTATTGCTATATCATTCAACATCTGAAGACTCTAGAAAGCTGAATCAGATATTCCAATGCAACACAAAACCATAAAAATCTCCATGGCAAACAATACTAAGCATTTATTTCTTACCTGTGAAGTGGCTATAATTGTTCTGCCTTTATGATTCATATTAGCTCTGCTCCACATGTCTCATTTAGAGCACCCAACTGAATGGGCAGCAGCTACCTGAGGTCTGTTTTTCTCATGGCTAGACAGACACACAAGAGGACATGCATAAGTGCTTAACCATATTTCAAGGCTTTATTTAACATTGTTACATCTTTTAATATCCCATTGACTAAAGCAAGTCACATGGCCAAGGCCAAAGTCTAGGGATGGGGAAGTACATGCCACCGACCATAAGGCCATGATAAAGGATAATAATACTACAGGTGAGTGAGGAATTGAGAACATTACTAGATCTATTACAGAGGCCATAGCATAATGAAAAGATTCAGAAAGACTTTCAAACCCTGACCTGACCACTTATTTATAGATCTAGGTTCAATTATTTAACATCATTACTTGGTTTTCTCATTTGTAGAAAGGAAATCAAAATGATTTCCTAGAACTTTGTTGTGAATATTAAAGATTACATAAAAAGTGTCTAGCACAGTGGCCCAATCATAGGTGCACAATAAATGAAAACATTTGTTATTTTAATATTGAGGGAGACTCAGAGCTTCCTCCTTAGAAACACTAATAAGGATAATAATACCTGATATTTACTGAGTGACTATTATATACCTGCTATTATCCTAAGTATTTAGTAGGTAGGGACTCTTTCTTACCATTTTCTGTGTGGACAAGAAAAGGTGAGAAAAGTCAAGGAACATGCCCAAATTTAGCTTTCACTGTGTTTCAAATCACTTCAAAACAAAATGACTTAAAATAGCAATTGTTTATTCAGATCATGATTTTATAGGACAGCAATTAGGGCTGGGCTCAGCAAGGTGGTTTTTCTGGACTCATCATGATTCAGGCATGTATCTGCAGTTGACCGCCTTGTTTACTAGATTTACCTAGAATGGCCTCAGGTGTTATGGCTCATTGGCATTCCATGTGATCTCTCATCTACCAGCATGAGAGGATGGGCTTCTATATCTGGCTGCTCAGGGTTCCAAGAGAACAAATGGGAAACTAAGTTTGCTTGAGGCCTGGGCTTCTAATTGGTGCATCATCACTTTTACTTCATTCTATTGGCCAAAGAAAGTCACAAGGCCAGCCCAACCACAGTCTGCCTCTGCCTACAATTTTCACATTCTTGCTTATGCAACATATTCTCTTCCTTATCCCAGGATCCCTAACAGTCTCATGGAACTATGGCATCAGTCTTGAATTATAGAATGCAATTATTCACATAAAGTCTGAATGAAGCTCATCAGATGAGATTTTTAATCCTGAGACTCATGAAATAAAAAGAAAAGTTATCTATCCCACAAACATCCAACATACAATGTTGATGCAGGGGTAAGGTAACTTCTACCAATAAATATGACTGTTCCAAAAGAGGAAAAAATGGAAGGTACATAGCAGCCAGTGGTCCATAGCAATTTTTAAATCTAGGCAGGAAAACACAGTCAGGCTTCCCTACCTGCGAGTACTAAATATTCTCTGATGATGGCAAGACTATGCTCATTGGAAGTGGTTCCTCAGTTGTTTGTTGTTCCTGGTTATTGCTCCACCCTCTGGGCTCTTGACATTGTCCTCTCAGACATCCTTCCTTTTCAGTTTCCTTCCTTAGCCTTTTTAAAAACCTTCTCAGCTTGCTTCCTGATCGTACAAAGTTGGGAGCTCAGACGCCTTTTTGCTATTTGAGTAAAATCATTCTTTTGAAATCCAGGTCCATGACACTTTATATGTATAATTTCTTCCAAATCATTGTGGACTTAACTATGATTTTGATGTGTACACACCCCATTTGTTAAAAAGGCATTTCCAAGATTGTTTTCAAGATGAGCCTTTTTAAAAGATTTATTACTATATAATAAATTTATTATATAGATTTATTACTTTGGTATGAGTTTCTGTGAAAGGATGCTCTTAGGAACCAAAGGAGCTGTTCTTACTATTTGGGAGAGTCTACTAGACAGCATATGAATTCTGTCAGATTCCTTAACAAAGAATTATGGAGCTACACATTTAAATTGATCCTGTTCATCAGACCTCATTTTACTCTGGAAATTTTTACTGGCTGGAAAGACTGAAGATAAGAAATCATTTCATTTTCCCACCCAGAAAATGCTGTCCCCTCTGTATTCCCTCAAAATTCTCCTTGCAGGCTGGCCAGTTCTTTATTTAGATCTCTTTTTTCTTGTACCTATACTCAGCTAGGACCAACCATCTGACATTTCAACATTCTGTGAAATCTCTTTAGCCAAAATCAAAAGTTCATTATATATGTTGGTAATCTTTCAAGTTCTTATAGGCAATGCTTTTGTCAATTATTTTATCCTAAAAAACTCAGATCACCATTTTTTTTTTCTAATCTCCAATAACAATTTGCTTTATTTTTTTCCAGCATTTGCTAAGAGTTTGTTTGCCATTTTTCCATCCTCTGCTCAGTGCTTACTGCCAATGGCACTTATTTTAGATTTTTGTTATGGCAGCACCTCAATTCTAGGAACCAATTATTTCTGCATCAGTTAGCTTTTGCCATGTTGAAAAAAAAAAATCACACAACTTAGCTGCTTAAAACAACAACCATTTCTTTTTTAAAAAAATTTTAGCTCATAATTTTGCTGGTCATTAATACAAGCTGGGCTCAGCTGAGCTTGTGTTTGCAGTCAGCTGCTAGGTCAGCTGGGGACCAGCTGGTCTAGAATGGCCTCAGCTGGGATGCTCAACTTGGTTCTATGTGTTCTCTCTTCATCTTGCAGGACAGCCTAAGCTTGTTCTCATGGTGACTGCTCAGGGTTCCAAGAGAATGAACAGAGGCAAGTGAAGTGAAGCCTTTTGAGGCTTAAACTTGCAATTGGTGTACCATCACTTCTGCTGCATTTTATTGATGAGAACAAGTTACAGGGCCTGCCAAAATTTAGAAGGGAAAATAGATCCTAGCTTTTGATGTGAGGAGCTGCAAAGTCACAGTGTAAAGCACAAAAATATAATAAATACAGAGAGATTAGGGCCCCTTTTGCAATATACCGTACCTCTCACTATCAGAAAATCTTGTAACAATTACTGTTTTTTCAAGAAACACTACAAAGTAATTATTATGGATTGCAAGAGCATGGCTGTGGCCTCACCAGAACTATTTTACTTTCTTGGGGATAGATGCTGATTTTCTGACCACACAACTGATCTTTGTATGTATTAGTGTCCTACTCTTGGTTCTCCTTGCTGGTTTATTAGTCTCTGTAGGCAGGTCCTAATCTGACTTCTGCCCACCTGCCTGCCTCCATCTCTGTAGACCAACTGGCTGGATCCAGATCTGCTGACTTGCTTGTCTTTGAGTTGCTTCTGATCCTTTACTCACCTTATAATCATTAGCTCCAATCAGCCTGTAGTTGCAGAGAAGGTCCACCTACCAAACAGTGCAAGTTCAGTGGTCAACATGGTCTATTATGCATTTCCTTCTGATTAGCTCAGTTATTGAGTTTCTCTCATGAGTTACAAGTTGTCTAAATAAATACATTGTGTAAAATATGTGATTTTATTTTCTTAATTTAACCTTTATAATTTATAGGGGGAAAACAGTCTAACTTTGATGATTAAAGTTCTTGCATTTGTCATCAAACTTTCTTTCATTTAACACTTTTGCTTAGAAGGTATATGGGTGGGATTGAATCAAAATGAGGTGAAAGTGCTTTTAAAAAGTAGAAATTGCCTTGATTGCATACCATCGTATAACAGGAATTCATAATTAATTGGTCTACTATATAATCAATTAATAATTAATTTGTTAATAATTAATTGACCTCCCTGCTGGCCAATTTTATCAGCATTCTACAGAAAAGAGACTTATGTTGATTTATTACAGTGGTAGAAGTTTTTCCAAGGATGAAAATCTGCTCTGCCACTCATGCTGTGATTTGAAGGAGTGCAACCATCTACACGCAAACGTACTGAGGGAGTTGTTTACAGATCATGGGGAAGCACCCTGAGCTGGGGGATACACCCTGTATGTAAGCTCTGATCAGATGGGTTTGACACCCTTAACACCAAGAGCCTTTACTCAGAGTTAACAAGCACTATCTCAGAGGGGACCTATATTAATTAATACTCGTGTATGACTTCTACCATAATCTCTGGACTAATCCTCTGTGGCTAAGGTAGTGTCTAATTTCGTGCTATGTATATTCTCTTTTCTATAATTTGAAACGTCCACAAAAAGTGGGGAAAATTTGGTGAAGATACATTCTTCAAAACCTAGCCATGCAGCGAGGAGGAAGAGAGCCCTGGTCAGCTCAAAGGTGTTAACTCCACAAATTAGGCCTAAAGACCTGTTAGGCCATAAATTGTATAAACTAGATGTGAGGCTTTCGTTACTTCATTTCTTTGACTCTCAATTCTTCAATCTTTATTAAGTTTGTTTTTTGTACTTTCATTTGGTGTTTTAATGGATAGTTCTTCTACAAAGAAAATATGAAATCTACCTGAGAATGTTCAAAGAACTCAGTGCTGAAGATACAGTTATGCTAGAAGGCCACGTGTTCACTAGGATGTGGAATAAAATCAGTGTCCTTCTCAAGAACTATTTAAAACTCCATTCTATACTTATTTGTGAATGATTGCTTTCTCTTTGATTTTTTTTTCTTAAAGTAAAATTTTGAGGAAATTCTAGATTTTTTAATTTAAAAAATTTGCAAATTAATAGAGCAAGCACTGTTTACAGTTCTCATACACACACACACATACCACTGATACACACTTATGATGCCTAATTTGCGTGTGTTAGCCTATGGTATAAATAAGGGAAAGGATATTTTCTTCCATTATATTAAATAGCTTCACTAGCTTCACTAAGAATTTTTCCCCCAAAGAAGCAAATATGTATATAACCTTGCTTTCTTTAAATAGAAAATAGCTCTAATTCGGATCTGATTCATTGAATTAAAGTATCCTCTTACAAAATCAAGATATAGTTGAACAGTATTTTTGAGAGTTGACAATACAAAACCAATGTATTATATTCTTCTTACTGCCCCAATGCAATATTTAGCAAAGCAGTATTTATTTTTGGAATAGTGGCAATACAATTGATGACTTGTTGGGATAAACAGATATGTTTATGTATATAAACTATCGAAATTGCTTGTCATTCTAATATACCCATTTTAATTTGAGCTCTACTGGAAAATCAATGCTTAGAAAATGCAAAAGGGAAACAATTATTACAACAATATTTAAAATGCTGAAAACATTACATGGTTATGTTTTTATAAGCAAACTATATGGGGATAGCTTTTTTCTTTCCCTAGAAAAAGCTATAGTCCTAAAATTAAGTTGCATATGATTTAAAAATACATTTGCATTTATTTGTGTTCTCTGGTCTTTACTGGCACTTTAGTTCAACCTTAAAGTGAAAGTTACCTCAACATGAACGCCTTTAACCCCATGAAATATTTGTTTTGCTTTATGCATTTTAGTACATAGGCTTTTCTCCTTGACTACCTAATTTAAAGTAAAATAAAATAAAATAAAATTCACAGCATGGAAGCTTAGGAGCTCAGTAAGACGGTGCCATGAGCAGAGACTCATGAGGTGTAGGTCTCCCTTCCCACCGCAAAGCATCCTGCAGATTTTCATTCTCCTATACCAGACCTCAAGATGGTATCTGGTTAAAATTCTTATTTGTCCAAGAAGTTCATCCAAGAAAATAATGTTCATCCAAGAAAATAATGTTCCCTCTCATCTTTTAACTGTGAAGGAAATGAGCTGTCAGTACAACTACAATTGTACAGAGTTAAATGGGAATGCCAAGAAGTGCAGAAGTGCACAACAAAGTTAGTTAGAGGTGTTGCCAAAGACGCAAAAATGTCAACATGGCTCCTATTCTTCGATGGGGACATGCAACACATAGTATTGAGAACAGGGTCAGGCTCCCATTTCTGGATGTATGATGGAGGCTATCCAGTATTCATGGACCTCATAAACAAGATCAAGAAAAACAAATCAGGAATTTTTAGAATTCCCTAAGTGATGAAGCAATATGCTTCTGTCCAAGAAGGATCAACTGCTGTTGGCATTTGGTCTAGATCTAACAATTTGCACTCAACTCTTCTCCACTGAGATCAAGAAAAATGTTTGTATGAGGGCAATAATTTAGATGGGAACACAGTGAAGCAGTCTGGGAATTCTTTTTGGCTTGCTATACATGGTACATCATCTTTGGGTTTATAAGTTTCTGCCTAGGAAGTATATATAAAATGCAGCATGTCATAAGAAATGACTGCAATAATTGGTACATTATATGATCTTACTTACTCATATTGAGAAAATGGAACCCAGACTCTAATTCCTTTGACAATCATAGCATTCCAGTAAAATTTTATAGTTGATACATATGTACCTACATAGATTTAAGTGACAAGTATTTGATTTAATTTTATAGTATATAGTGAATATTGTGTGAGAAAAACATCAACTTTAAAACTGCTCTTTGTAGCAGTTATTGAGACCTATTTTCTTTGAAGTTTACATAATCATAAAGAAGGGATTTATTACAGTGTGACTAATTGTAACATTCATCTGTCCTTTTTGGAAAATGCCTTTGTCAGATATACCTTATGATACCTAGGCATCTCCTCTCACTCCCTAGAACAGGTAGCAGGTTACAATTTGATTCTTCCTGAATAAGCACGTAAGTGTAAAAAAAGAAACGATAGTAAGTAATCTATTTTTAAACAGCAAGTCTATTATAATTATTACTGAAATTCTGACAAACTTCTTGTATTGGGATGAATTATGAATTTTACTTATTCATATTTCTGTGGTAATTTTTAAAGTTTTAAGCCAAGGACATTTAATGAATATATTAAAAGCACCTGAAAATGAATTGTTTGGCATTTTAAAATGTGTCTTTACTAATCTGTTACTGGTTAGTGAGGCGCACGCAAGCAACAGTTTATTTTTCATGTAGCTAAACATGATTTCTACATATGAGGAAAAAAAATCCCTTTAACCATTTCACTGGACTTCATGGTTCACTGAAAAGCACCAATTTATTGGTAATATCTTTCTATAATGAAACAAGTAGCTCTAAAAGAAAGTGTTTTTATTTTTTAAGCAATAAATGTGACTATATACATTCTTCTATATCAGACCTCAATATTTTAATAAACTTATATCAGATATTCTCAAAATTACTTATGAAGGTTGATGAGAATTAAATTTACATAAAACAATATATGCTGTTCAAATTGTTCAATTCATTTTTCAAAATAATATGCCACTTTTGTGTCTATAGTCACTTGAAAAATCTATTGAAATGAAAAAAGGTCAGATTTGTCCACTCCAACATTAAATAAAATATAGAGTAAATAAATCTCATAAAATGTCTAACATTTGCAGGTAAACAGTTGCCTTCAAGAACATATAAAATTCAATAAAATATTCTTAAACTTCATAGGGAGAAAAAAAGCATCTCTGATTTCTAACTAGGATATATACAGGTATGTAGAAAGAGATGCAAAGCCATGAACCATAATGAAGTGAGTAGGGCTTATTGTCCATCCTGATTATTGACTTGATCTTACTTTGAAATTTATTTAATGTGGGTTATTATATTTAATTACTAACATTTAATATGTGCTTACTACATACCAAATACTACTAAACATTGAGGATTTACCTCTCACAATAAGCTTCAGCCCAGTACTACTAAAACAGTATGTTAGGTGGGACATGTTTTACCTTGGTTTTGGCTGAGGTCATAATATAGAATAGATGACAACTACTACCATTCCAAAGTGAGACCCAGATCACCTTTGGAGAACAATCCAAAGAAGTGGCTTTATGCAAGTTTTGCAGTCCTCATCCATCACTCACCTTTAGGCTGTGACAATAAAGGCTAAGGAGCAAACTGCCATTCCCTGATAACAGGGCAAAGGTGCACTTCTACGGATTTCAGGTACAACATATGTATTATCTTTCTACACTGTGTATCAAATTACCACAAACATAGATGCTTAAAATAATGCCCATTTATTATCTCTACGTTGTGTAGGTCAGATGCCCAGGTGGGTTTTGTTGGTTTCTCTGCTCTGGGTCCCACACATGGCTGAAATCAAGATATTGGCCATGGACTCTGATCTAGAGACTCTGGGAAAGATCCTGCTGACAAGCTCATCCAGGTTATTGGCAAAATTCAGTTCCTTGTGATTGTAGGACTGAGGACCCTGTTTTCTTGCTGACTGTCACAGGGACTACTCTCAGCTCTTACAGGCCACCCTCTGTCCTTGTCCTGCAGGCCTGTCCATCTGAACAACAGAGAGCCTCCTTCACATTGAATCCCTCTCGTCTCAAATCTTTGACTTCTTCTGCTACAAGGATGGAAAAATTCTCTGCTTTTAAATGGCTCATATGATTAAATTAGATATACCTGGAAAATTTCCCTTTTAATTAACTTAAAGTCAACTGATTAGTAACCTCAATTACATTTATAAAATCCATTTTTCCATGCAATATAATGTAATCATGGGTGTGATATCTGATGATATTCAGGTCAGTTTTGAAGATTAGGGCAGAAAATCTTAGGGAGCCGTTTAGTATTCTGCCCACTCTACAATGTGAGGGAATTGGCCAGGGATGAGACAGCCTCTACAAAAAGAGTAGGGTTGTAACGAAAAGAGTTGTAACATCGGGTGTTTTAGATAATTAACGAACATACCTATTTGCTTGATAAAATAATTTTATATGTGTACATTCACTATTACCTGGATTTGGAGTGAACAGTTGCATTTACATTGATCATTTGGAGACTATGCCTAAGTTATTTAAATGCTTTGATACACATTTTTATATTGTCAGATGATAACAGAAGAGTGCCTTAATCATCATAAGCTAAGTTATACTGTGAAAACAGACAACCTCAAACTCTTAGGGAGTTAAAACTAGAAAGATGTATTTCTTGATTACACTCCATGTCCTTCTCAGATGAGCAGCGGAAGTGGACCCCTTGATGTTGTCCTCACTAAAGGACCAAGATAAAAGAGCAGCTGCTTCTAGAACATTGTCTTTCACTATGGTGAGAGAGGGAAGGTGATAATGAAATTTGTAACTTTTAGTTCTGACATGTTATTGGCCAAAGTAACATTATGCCAAACTTACATTATGGCACAAGCATGTTTCTATTATTCATAATAGCAAAAAGTGAGAAAATCCTCAAGAAAGGTTTCTGGATAAATAAATCATATTAAATTCATTTAGTGGGATACCTCACAGTCTTTCAAAAATGAGTAAGATATATTTGAATTAACATGGAAAACTATTAGAAGATAATATTGTTGAATCATAATCAAAGTGTGTGTGTGTGTGTGTGTGTGTGTGTGTGTGTGTGTGTGTGGTAAAGAGTGTGTGTGCTTGGGAAGGTGGGCAGGGGCTAATACATGGAAAGCACTTAGAATACTGCTAGGCAAAAATAACAGTTATTAACACTTACATGCAATTTACAGTGTACAAGGTACTCTTCCAAATGTTGTACATGTCATAAGTCGTTTGACACTCATACCAGTCATTTGAGGTGGTATTATTATTTTCAATTTTCAAATAAGTAAATTCATATACAGAGTATATTCCTGAACAATTTCTGGAATGATATTGAAGAAACTGTCTGTAATGAATATCTCTGGGGAGTGGAACTGAGGGATATAATGAAGCTATTTTATTATTCATTGTGTGTTGCTTTCTATTCCTCTTAGAATTTTTATCATGATCACATATTACTTTCAGAGTAAAACTCTGGCAGTAAAAATAGATGCCATGACGATGAGCCAAGGGGAGCTGATCCACTCCTGCTAGAGTGTACTTTTACCTCTGCACCCTGACAAAGGTGGATTTTTCTATAAAGGGAGAATAATTCAGTATCTTCCAGTATCTTCCATTTGCCATAATGAAGGAATACCTGAGCTGGTCATTCTTAAATCCAGGCTGTCTACTGGGTGTGACAATCTGTAGTAGGTTTTATTGCTGTCCAGTATTTTCCCCTCTTGGTGGGTTCTACATCCCTGTCCTGTGACCTCGGGCTTGACGAAGTGATGGCTTTGGAACTGATGTGTACTTTTGAGCAGAGGCTTTAACCATCACTGTGAGGCTCTGTTCCTGCTCTTTTCTGTTTGCCATGGTAGGGGTAATATCTAGACAGAGGCTAGTTCTTCAGCCTGGATTCTGGAAGGAAGAGAACGTAATGTGCAGCTGTAGAAACATGTAACATATGCAAGAAATTAGAACTAAACTTTGCTTGTAGCAAGCCACAGAGCCTGGGCCACTTGCTACCATGGCATAAACCAGTGAAAGCTAATACGGACCTCAGAGGAATAACAAGAAAGCAGAACTATAGAGATTATACCTTCTGGTCATCCTCTGGGATGGGAACTCTGGGACACTTCAGCATTTTATGCTTCTTGTCCTTCTTTTATAGCATTTCACTCTTGGATCTTCAGCACCTGAAGGTCCCTATTGCTTGTTCTCCGGGAAGAAGGAATGTGTGTTTCATCCCATTGCTTTCACATTGGCAGGATAGTAGTGGAAGACTTGTTCTACAATTTCAATTTGATTTTTATTTCTATTTGTGGAAGATTCACTTGTTCTATACGTCCTGTCGTTGAAAAACAAGTGGCAATATTACAAGGAGTATAAATAGTTATAGTTGTATTTCCTTTCCAACAACTCATTTCTCTAAAGTTTCTCATTTAATTGCAAAATGTTGGAATCGCTTTAACTTTCTCTTTTTTTATTATCTAAATTAAGACATAAGGTAAAGTTATCAAGTTTTTTTCTCTAGGTGTTTTATGTATTTTATTTGGCATGTAATACTTAATACAAATAAGAATTTCTAATTCTGTAGTTTGGTCTTGACTCTAAAGAGTGTCCTGTAATGATAAAATTATAGGTTACTACTAAAAGAGTCATGCTGTAAATTGATTTCCCTACTAAGCATAATTGGTGACTAATATAAAAATAAATTTGCCAAGAGTTTTTGAGACTTTTATTCATTTAAAGAAACATTTTATTTTCCCTTAATAGAGTTAAATTGTTTGTTTATATTTTATCAAAATAAAGAGAATAACCTATTTCTTATCTCTGTTCCAAGAGTCCAAATGCCATCAAATTTTTAGCTAAAGAGGGATACACTGATATTTATTTTTGTAGTTATGCTGTCAATTGGAGCACTATTGAAGACATTCCTAGGATCAAGGGTGTCTTATACTGTATACAAAGCAGCATTTTAGAAGGACTGTTGACTGAGAAGGCAGTAACTCTGCCCCAATATTAAACAATATCAAAAATATGTAGAGGAAGTGTCCTTGTATTGCAATCTATCAGCAATTAAGCTGCCGCTCTTCTACTGTACAACCTGGTGAATGTGCTGCCCTTCTCTCTTTCACACTGTACATGGGATCTAAGCCTTTCTGTGGCATCTATTTAAAGACTAATCCTTTAATCCTGATTTCCAAATTTGGATTCAGTGGAAGGGTTGACTGAGAACACTATGATTTATGCTATGCTTTACAAGGTTTAGAAAGTATTGTAATGACCACACATCAACCTGCATTGGGAGAGCTAAGAGGCTTCAAGGATAATCCAACCACTCCTCTTTTGCTTTCCAAAGCCACTAAGAAATAATCAAATAGTGTTCTAGGTACAATAATAGCTCCTCAAGACTCAGATAAGCTAGGAAATCTTAGGTGGCTCTCCAAAGGTGATAGGGAGTTATATAGCCTGTAAAAGTGGTCTTTCTTTCTTTCTTTAAAAAAAAAAAATGATTTATGCCTACAATCTCAATTTCAGTCTAAACTGAACTATATGTATTTTAGTTAATACCAAAAATATTACATGAGGGAAAATAAGATCTCTGGTTGTATGAAGGTTAATTCTAGGTGTCAACATGGTTAGATGAGGGAATGCTAAGAAACCTGGTAAAGCTGTCTTATTAGGTGTGTCCGTGAGGGTGTTTCCAGCAGAGATTAGCATGAGAGTCTGAGAATACTGGGTGGGAAAAACCCACCCTCAGTGTGGGTGAGAACCATCCAATCCACTCGGGGTCTGGAGAGAACAAAAGACGGAGGAAAGAGGTGAAGCTCTCTCTTGATCTGCTGGAATTGGAATACACACTTCTCTCCTGTCTGTGGACATCAGAGCTCAAGACTCTTCAGCTTTTGGTCTTATACCAAGGACACCATCAGCTTCCCTGGTTTTGAGGCCTTTGGAATTGGACTGAGCCACACTACCAGCATCCAGTTTACAGACAGCCTATCATAGGACTTTTATTGACAATCATGTGAGCTAATTCCCCTAATAAATCCCTCTCATATAATTATAATGTATCCTATTGAGTCTGTCTCTCTGGAGAACCCTGACTAATACGGGTGATGTATTTGTCATTTCTGTTGCTTAGAACAAAATACCTGAAACTGGGTGATCTGTAAGAAAATGAAATTTATTGCTTCCAATTTCAGAGGCTGGGAAGCCCAAAGTCCATGGAATACACCTGGTGAGGGTATTCTTGGTGGTGGCTTTAAAACATTGCAGGGGTCTCACATGGCAGAAAATGGTAGAGCAGAGAGAGAGTTCCTCGTGCACTCTCCTTTTAAAGCTCTCAGAACCATGCCCACTATTCCCAAAATGGATCAATACATTCATGAGAGTGCAGTCCTCACAATCCAATCACCTCTCCAAGGTCCCACCTTTCAAGTACCATAATAGGATTTCTTACCTTCAACAGTTACAGTGGGAATTAAGCTTCTAATATGTGAACTTTGGGGGACACAAAATCAATCCACAGTAGATGGTTAACATAGAAGATGAATTATTCCACTCTCTGCATTCAAGGAATGTTTTTAGAATACAGATCTGAGAACAGGAAAGGGTTCCTAAAATGAAGATACATGTTAATTTGAAATATTTTTAGACTTTTTATTTTTTATTTTTATCAACTGACCAGCACAGGGATTGAACCCTGGATCTTGGTGTTATCAGCAACAGGGTCCAACCAGCTGAGCTAACCAACCAGCCTACAGTCATAATGACAAGAATACTTATGTTTTAAATAATGAGGCATTTGATTATATGACTTATTGTTATTATTTAATGTGATTCTTGAAGGTGGTATTCCTGGATTGATTTTTGCAGATGTTATCTTAATAGTAAATAATATTTTAATTTATATGATGCCTTTACATGAGAATTGGTTGTTACTAATAATTGCAATTATTGAATTTATTCCTAGTATATCTAATACCAGGTAGATATATGTCAAAGACACAGGAACAGAGCTGAATGAAATAATATATTGTCTGTAGGGTGGCTTTCCAGTCTGAGTCCTCAGGGGAAATCTGAGGATGAAGAGGAATGCAGTTGCTGGAAGAGTAGTAGGAATCTGTTTTTCTGACATATATGTCTAGAATCAGGAGGAAGAGATGGTAATATAGGGGATGCCAATAAAATATTGAAATATTTGATTGGGTTGTAACATCTTATTGACTATTTTGGAACCTGTGACAAGCAGGTTCTCTGATGGCCCACAATAATTTTCACTCCTGTTATTCTCACCCTTATGTAATCACTTCTGTGATTAGTTATAGGAGACTGCAACTTCCATCTGGATAGCTGCAGTCTATAATTAATAGCTTGATAATCTATAAAAAAAAATTGTCTTCTTGCTGGCTTAGATGAAGCAACTTGTCCTTTAGGGGAGGCCAATGTGGCAAGCAAATGAGGCTTCTGGCCAATACCTTGCTAGGAACCAAGGCCCTTAATCTCAGAGCTCTTGAGAAACTAAAATTCTACCAGCCTTATGTAAGTGAGCTTAGAAGTAGACACTACCCCAGTTAAGCCTTCAGATGAGCTCCAGGCCTAGTTGACACCCCATCAGTAGCCTTGTGAGAGATCCTGAAAGAAAGGACCCAGTTGAGCTGTGCCTAAATTACTGACCCCACAGAAACTGTGAAATAAACATTTTGTTTTAAGTTGTTAAATCTGTGATAATTTGTAACACAGCAATAGTAACCAATACAGATTTCTAAATCTTAATTTTACTGTTCATTTTGTGATTAATTTCTTTAGTATGACATGGCTCAAAAAATGCATATCATGTGTTATGTATTTAAGCAAACCTGAGTATATAAAAAGAGGACTCGAATTAGAGCAGTAGTTCTCAAAATTTAGTGTGTAGCAGAATCACTGGGAGGGCTTGTTAAAACACCCTTTTGCCCCCTCTCTTTAAGTTTTTCATTTGGTGAATCTTGGATGGTTTCTAAAAAGTCCCTAGGTTTATCAGGTTCCTACTGCTGCTATGACGAATCATCACAAACTTAATGGCTTAAAACCACATAAATTTATTACTTTACAGTTTTGGAGGTCAAATGTCAGAAATAGGTCTGCCTGGACTAAAATTAAGGTGTCCTTCTTCTGGATGGCAGAAGGGGCGAATCCTATTCCTTGCCTTTTCCAGCTTCTAGAGGCTGCTGCATTCCTTGGCTTATGGCCCCCTTTCTCCATCTTCAAAGCTGGCAGTGTAGCATTTTTAAATCTCTTTCTGACACTGACCCCTGACTCTCCTGCCTCCCTCTTTCACTTATAAAGACCCTTGTGATTACATTTGATAATCCAGGATACTCGCCCACTCTGAAGACCCTTAATTTCGAATCATCTGCAAAGTCCCCTTTGCCATGTAAGATAACATATTCACAGGTTTTAGGGATTAGAATGTGGAAATGTTTGTGGGGCCAATATTCAGCCTACCATACCAGGTAATGTTAATGCTACTGGCCCAGGTAACATTACGGATAATTGTAAGACCCAAGCTCCATCTGCCCAGCATGCCTGCCCTTTGCCTTGTCTTCCAAAGATGCCACATCAGTCGTTCTCTTTGGGTGAATTAGAAGCTCCTTGACTCACTACACACATGCCCCACAAAAGCGCATAGGAAGCTGTTTGCTGTGTTATGACCATTGAAATGCTATTCTGTCAGGCAGCTATTAATGATTTTAAATTTTATCCTTGTTTTACCATGGCAAAAACATTTTCTTTGGTTGTATCGTATTTTGCTTTTTTCTGAGTTAGACAAATTCTAAGATAGGTTTTGAAGCTCACTGCAATGTTTTCCACAACTACATGAGAGAGTTTCAATGATCACCCCACTCCAACTAAGAATGACAACAGGCTAGACTTATCTACTGTAAACACTTTTCTCGCATTTCCATCTTTTCTTTCCTAAAAGACTTGATTATTTTTTTCTTCAAGTATGTACTTGTATATGTGGGTATTGATTCTGGCATTTAAAAAATGCCTTGACTGTGAAAAATTAAGGTTTTCTATTAATGATTCTTTCTGAGATACATAACTGCCATTCAGCTAAACTGTTTAAGACTCAAGGTTTTTTTTAAAAAAAATGTTTCTTGCTCTGATCTGTTGCCTTACTTAATAGCACAATTTTAGAATGTATGCTATGTGTGTGTCTATGTCTATGTCATATCCCGTGTCTTAAGGGGCGGGGAATATGTCTTTAAATTTAATGTCTACCTATTTTCCCACCTAGTGTGCTCGGAGGTTATTGCAGTTTTCCCTCTTTTAGGAATGAACTATCACTTACTCAGTTGACTTAGTGTTGTTCGAAATTTCAGGGAGTTTGCCAGATTCTGTCTGGGAGCATTAGGAATCTTAAGGATCAAAAAAGACTCTAGAATCTTAATATGTGCCCCAACTGATTACAGTTTTGGGATCTGTTGTTATACACGTGTGGTGGAGTTAAAGAACCATATTTTGTTGAGTGAACCTTTTGGTCTTCTACCAGTGTTTATATTCCAGAATATTTAGAATTCTTATGGGTAAAACACTTTATTTATCTCTTCATTTGTGTCGTGTTCTTATACCAATATAGCAGCAGATGTCAAGGACCTTGGTGGTCTCATTTACACCCCTACATTCAACACTGGCAGCGGTTGCTATCTGGAGCAAAACAAACAAACAAAACAAACAAAATTTACAGCCACATTTCATTCCCAACTTACATCAGCAATTTGGGTTTTCATAAGTTTGGTATGTTGATTCTTTATGCATGGAATAAAAATAAAAAGTACAAGACCTTTTTATTTTTTCCAAATAAAAGATAAATTGGATTTAGAAGCTCATGTCTTACTAAATGTTTTTTGCATGTCCACAAACCTGCTAAAAATGGAAACTGCCTAAGTATGGAGGGGAAATAAAAGCAAATGTACCAACTTAACACTTCTATGACATACCCGTGGCTATTTGACTTCCTCTCATACAGACGAAGTTTAAAAGGCAAAGGAAGTCCCAGGCTGTTGTCAACAAACTATCCCAAGACATTTTTGGAGGATTTTGTTTGCCATGACTAAGTTAACTCTTGAATAAAAAAGTAAAATAAATAAATTATTAATTTTCTTTTAACTGGAGTTTGTATAACAAATTTGTAAGCCCCATCATTCACAATATAAGATTTTTCAGAGAAGGGAATCTGATGTATCTGAAAGATTCTTTCTAATCTTTAAACAAATATTTTTGCTTCATTTGGCTATGTGGTTCTGTAAATTCATTGATTCTATTGTTATTTTCAAAAAAAGCACTGTATGTCATTTTGGATTTTTTAAAAATATTTTTAATATTTTAGAAAAGATTCCCAGCGTATGAATTTGTGGGTGTTATGTAAAATAGTTGACATTTTCTATTGCTAAATTTGGTATTTTCAATAAATTTATTTAAAACAAAATCTGCTTTTATGAAACACAAGAATTAGAGATGTGCTTATACATTGAAACACTAGTAGAAGACATCAGCTAATGTATGTTCATTACCATCTCTCTATTACATTCGGAGGAGATATTTTCTAATTTTTTTTTAGATTTAAAGACACTTGTTCCTCCTGAATTATTCTAGTCCATCTGCAGGGAGTACTTCTGTTGCTGACTTATCGGATGTGAGACGATTCACATGCTATAAAAATAAGTGAAAGTAATGCAATGTGTCAGATTTCTAGTGCAGTATGAGTCATCATCCTTTTGGCATGGCATAGAGTTTTATAGAAAAACACTTCTATGATTATTGCTGAAAATTAATTGTAATTAAAGGCTTTATTTATAAAAGAAGAAATACAGTAGATTTAATTCCTAACTGAACATAAAAATCTTCTGTATTAGCTCGCTTTTATCTGAAAGTTGTTCTTCCTCTGTTTTTTAATCACTGGTTAATAAATACATATTAAACACTTTCTATGATTAAGATTGGATGCTAGGTAATGAGAATACAAGAGATAAAAGATGCCCAAGAATATACAGATTATGATTGATCATTGATCAAAGAATGATATGCACACTGAGTGCTAAGGAAGTTGGAAGAAAAAGATAATTTCCAACTAGGGTTTAAATGAAATGCTTAAAAAGATTTCAGCAAAGGAACCACACACTGAATAATGTGATAGTGCAAGAACAGGCAAACGACAAGAAATTGGCACAGCTAATGTTTTCCCTACTCCTGTTATGGCCATTAAGCCACATTAGGAGACTAAAAAAATACATTCATATTAACACATTTTCTTCCAAAAAGTTAAAATTATCAATAAGTCAATTTAAACTATAGATATACATTTTATATTGTATGTCACATTTAAGACATCATGATCAGTATGACAGTTAATTTTTTTATTTCATCTTTATCTCAATTTTCAAAAATGTATATTTTAGCATGTGTTTTGTAGTATTTATGTCTAATAGTAAGATTATAATGGTGAGTATAAATAATTTGAAGTAAGTAAATATATATATATTGGCATGTGTGTGCTCAAAAATATTTTATCAATAGGTCGGAATGACCGAAGTGAAAAACCAAATGGTTTTTTCTAAAGCAAAAGATAAGCCCCTTTACCCAATATTAATCAATTCTCTCTTGTTGTTCAGCTCATCCCGAGAGCTCAAATTTCTCCTTAATCTCTTCCTAGATTAGAAAGGGTTAGAATTACCAAAGTCAAGGGTTTGGACCTTCGTACCAGCCAACCACCAAAAAAGAAAAAAATAGAAAGACAGAATTGATGCTTGACTATTACAATTCCCCAGGACATATATCTAAGGTATTCTTTAAGCCCTAAAGCCCTTCAGAAGTCTGATAATGCTCATGCCCTTGACTGGCACATACATAATTTAATCTATATTTCATATTTTATTTACTATTTATTCTAGCTGTCCTATCTCCTACAAAGGTTTGTAAATAAACCTACAAATGCAGTCTGTAAAATGTTAGAGATGAGGAGCTGAGTCAGTTGGGTTAGCTATATTTAATAATGAGGATTCACAAACACGGGGATATTTTCATGTAGATGGAGCTCTATAGTGGTTTGTTTCCTGCACAAGTAATTGCTTTCTCTTGTACAAATACATGACTTTCAAGGAAGGGGGCATAATTACAGAGAGAGGGGATCATCATGTGATAGCTTTGGTAGAAACCACTATGCTACCATTTCCTAGACGTCTATTTTGTGTAATAGATTTAATAATGTGAGATAAATGGCAAAGTATCTCTTTTTACTATGAGCAAGGATGGTTTTAGTGTCCATTTATTGTTTATGTTTAAAAGGACATCTGAATGGGGTTTCCAGGGTTATAGCTCCATCAGCATCACCTAAGAATTGGTGGAGAATAAATCCAAATAAAATTGTACTTTGTGGAGTTGTATTTGATGAGCGAATAAAATACAAAAATGGAAAGGGTAGCCCATGAAGGAAAGCAGATTAATCTATGCACTAATTACCACAATTATAATGAAATAATGGGCTGGATAGTAATGCTTAACTAAAGCTACCTATGCTTCTCATTTTCCCTCAAAGAAGAAAACCACACCAATTATGAGAAAGGTTAGCCTAGATACCAGATTCACTGAAGGCACAAGAAGGGCCTAGTAATAAGGCAGAAAAAAATATATATCAATCAGAATTAAATATGTAAAAATTTAATTTTGTCAATATTTTAATGAAAACACAGGCCCAAGCTTGTTTACATGTGAATCAGTTTCAGCTTGTTAACTGCCATTTGGCATTTCTGTGTTCCTGAAACAGTACAGTGCTTAGATAATGCTCTATGAAAGAGAGAGAGAAGAAACAACAGTGCTTAACAGCTTACTAACACTGATCCTATTTACTTTGTGTCAGTTTGTCACCCTTGGCTGAACAAGGAAAATATGCCATATAGAAACAGATAGCCTCTTTGCCAGAATTAAACATGTTTGTGTATAAACATTTATATTTTCAGCAGCGGATGGCAAAATTTATTCCACTTATTATCCGTTGTATCTAATTCAGATCCTAGCAATCTGAGGACTGTTTATGGCTTCATGAAAATGAATATTTCCTGCTACAAGAAATAAGGCTAGCCACCCTCCCATACTGCAGCTGCCTTAGTTGACTCTGCAGCTTTGCACAGTAGGTGAACATCAGAAAACTTTGGTTCTATCCCCAGATGTACTTTAAACTTCTCACTTATCCTCTCTGAGCCTTATTTTTTTTAAAAATATTTTAAACAAGGTACTTGTATCAAATGGTTGAAAAAAATTATATGACTCTATAAACATTCATAGTGATCATTTTGGGGGCATTATTCAAGGGAGAGCTGGCCAGGAACAATCTAATTTGAAACTAAGCCCAAGGAACATTCACGATGCAAAATTTACTTATAAAGATTATGCAGAAGCCTAATGCTAAATTATGCTTTTAAAATTTCTTTCTAAATTATACTCAATGGTAAAAAGTTGAAAGCTTTTCCTCTAAGATCAGAAACAAGGCAAGAATGCCCGCTCTGTCCACTTCTAATCAGTAGAGTACTGGAAGTCCTGGCCAGAGCAATTAGGTAAGAAAAAGAAATAAAAGTCATCAAAATTGGAAAGGAAAAAGTTAAATTGTTCTTATTTGCAGATGACATAATCTTATATACATATACAGAAAACCCTAAAGACTTTACCAAAATAATGTTAGAACTAATAAACAAATTCAGTAAAGTTGCAGGATACAAAAACAACATACAAAAATCAGTAGCATTTCTACACAATAGTTTCTATACACTGAAAAAGATATCAAGAAGCAATCCATTTATGATAGATATATACACACAAATATATATATGTATATAATACCTGGGAATAAGTTTAACCAAGGAGGTAAAAGATCTCTTCAATGAAAATTATAAATGTTTGATGAAAGAAATTGATGAGGCCACATACAAAAAAGACATGCTAATGGATTGGTTAAATTAATTTTGTTCAAATGACCATACTACCCAAAGTAATCTACAGATTCAATGTAATCCCAATCAAAATGCCAATGACATTCTTCACAGAAATAGAAAAAAAAAATCGTTCTAAAATTTGAATAGAACCACAAAGGACCCTGAATAGCTAAAACAATTCTGAGCAAAAAGAACAAAGCTGGAGCTATCACACTATCGCACCTCAAAATATACTACAAGCTATTGTTACCGAAAATAACATGGTACTGCTATAAAAACAGACAAATGGACCAATGGAACAGAATAGAGAGCCCAGAAATAAATCCATATATTTATGACTGTATTAGTCTGTTTCTGTTACTTATAACAAAATACTTGAAACTTGATGATTTGCAAAGAAAACAAAGTTTATTGCATACAGTTTTGGAGGCTGGAAAGTCCAAAGTACAGGGAACATATTTGGTGAAGTCCTTGGTGGTGCTGACAGTGACCTGGAGGTCTCCCATGGCAGAAAAATGGCAGAGCAGAGAGACTGGCCTCTCATATACTTGTCTTTTAAAGACCTCAGAACCACACCCATGACCACCATTAAACCATCAACTTAATCACCTCTTCAATGCTCCACCTTTCTATTACCATAATAGAATTTCTCACCCTCTTAACACTGTCATAGTGGGGACCAAATCTCCAAGACATTAAACTTTTTGGGGGACACAATTCAACCCACTGCAATGACCAACTGATTGTTGACAAAGATACCAAGAACATCCATTGGGGAATGAACAGTATCTTCAATTAATGGTATTGGAAAAACTGTCTATCCATATGCAGAAGAATGGAATAAGACTCTTATCTCACACCATATGCAAAATTCATCTTTAAGTCCTATAAGACCTGAAACTATAAAACTACTAGAAGAATACATAGGGAAAAAGCTCCATGACATTGGTCTGGGCAATGACTTTTGAATATGACCTCAAAAGCACAGGCAATCAAAGCAAAAATAGAGAAATGGGATTATATCAAACTCAAAACCTTCTGCACAAAGGAAATGATCAACAGAGTGAAGAGACAACCCACAGAATGGGAGTATATATTTGAAAATCATATGCCTTATAAGGGATTAATATCCAAAATATGTAAGGAACTGAAATAACCCAATCAAAAAATGGGCAAAGAACTTGAATAGACATTTCTCAAAAGAAGACATACAAATGGCCAAAAGGTATATGAGAAAATGCTCAACTTCATTAATAACCAGAGAAATGAAAATTAAAACTATGATGAGATATCATCTCATACCTATTAGAATGGCTATTATCAAAAAGACAAAATGCAAGTGTTGGTAAGGATGTGGAAAAAAGGGAACCATTGTATACTGATGGTGGGAATGTAAATTAGTACATCCATTATGGAAAACAGTATAGAGAGTCCTCAAAAAAAAAAAAAAAAATACAACTACTATATGATCCAGCAATCCCACTCCCAGGTATATATCCAAAAGATATGAAAGCAGCATGCAAAGAGATCTCTGTACTTCCATGTTAGTTATGGCATTACTCACAATACCGAAGACAAGGTATCAACAAAAGTGTTCATCAGAAGAATGGATAAAGAAAATGTGGTATATATACACAATGGAATACTATTCAGCATTAAAAAAAGAAGAAAATCTTGTCATTGAGATGACATGAATGAAGCTGAAGGACGTTATGTTAAATGAAATAAGCCAGGCACAAAAAGACAAATACCTCATTATCTCACTTATGTGTAGAATCTAAAAAAGTTGAATGCATAGAAGTAGAGAGTAGAATGAATGTTACCAGGGGCTGGAGGTGAGGATAAAGGCCTTGGGACATGTTGGTCAAAGGATACAAAATTTCAGTTAGACAGAAGAATAAGTTTAAGAGATCTATTGTACAACATCGTGACTCACCTGTTACTCACTCCTTGGCTCTTCCTACTCCAGGTTATCAGACAGTCACAGAATTCTGGTGTTTGAGTTCTCAAGCCCAGTATATCCACCTGCCTACATCCTATCCAGGGGCCCTTCACTGAAGGAAGTAGAAAAGAGTGGCAGCCCTCCCACATCTCCTGAATTTCCTTTGCCTTTTTCTACTTAAGCTCAGCTATTTTCCTTTCAACAGTCTTTTCCATTAATATAATATTATGTTTTCATTTTTATCCCCCTTGCAAACTCATCTACATTTTACCCAGTAATATCAGGAAGAATTTTTTTTTTTATTGGGTGGTAATAATAGGTTAGGAAAAAAGGCAGTCTTTGATGCTAGACACACTTAAATTTTAATGCCAGAAGTAGCTCTTCCCAATACATTTGGGCAGATTTCATAATATCTCTGAGTCCCAATTGGGATTTTTCTTATTATTAGGTTGTCAAGGTTGTTTAATTTATGACAAGCTATGACTTGGTAAGAAAACTTGGAAGTACTTAGCTGAGGCAAAGACAACATAGTGATATGTAGATCCTTGAGTGTCTATGGCCTCTGTTATGGGCTAAATGTTTGTGTCCCCTCCCCACAGTTTGTGTGTTGAATCCCTAACCCCCAATGTGCCTGTATTTGGAGATGAGGTCTATGAAGAGGTGATGAAGCTTACATGGGGTCATAAAGGTAGGATTCTGATCTGATAGGACTGTGTCCTTGTAAGAAGAGGAGGAGACTCCAGAGCCATCTCTCCACCATGTGAGCGCACAGTGAGAAGGTGACCATTTGCAAGCCAGGAAATCGGTCCTCACCAACAATTGAGTAGCACCTTGATCTTAGATTCCCCAGCCTCCAGAACTGTGAGCAAATAAATTGCTGTTGTTCAAGCCACCCATTTTATGGTATTTTGTTATAGCAGCCCAAGATGACTTAGACATACTCTCCACCAGCTTACAGTATAAAAGGCAGTGTAGCCAAGTCTCTGAGTTGGTAAACTTCTCACTCTGCATTGGTTGCATCATCTACAGAATTCTGACAATAACCCCAAGAGAGGAAGGAATCATTGAGGACCATGTCCACCCACTTCATCATGTGCATTACCTTTGCACTAATTGTTTGCTGGTTTGATGGTGGAAGCACCAAGCCAAGTCTGAATCATAGCCTTCCCATTCTTTGAACATAATCCAGCCCTTTGTTGACTAGCCTAGTTAAAAGTCCTAGAAAGGAAGAATTTTTCTATTCAAATTTAGGTGTAGAACAAATATCACATGCTTTCTTTTCACCTAAAATCAAATGAAATATGATTCTGTGCTCCCATCACACTAGGTGTGCAGACAGATTAATCACTGGAATTATTGATCCTTTTCCCCTCTTTCTACTCTGAAACAGTTCCCAGGATCTCAGAACATAACACTAAGGTGAGGCCTCCGACTTCCATACAAACGGGTCACCACTAATATTTGCATTGTGTGGACTCGCAGAGTCCCTCAAGTTGAACTATTCTGCTTTGTCATCGAGAGTACTCAAAGGAATCTTGGATGAGAACGGAGAGCACAGGCCAGCCTTGTAAATCAAGAGGCTTAATCACGCTCCCCTTAAGCCCTTCCACTCTCTTCAGGCATTTCAAAGGGGTAAGTCATAATTCTTTCCTCCTTCTATTCCCAAGAGGACTCTCCTCTCGTCCTCTGACACCAAGCACCACCTCAGGGCACCCACCTCTTTTCTCTTTTCTTTTAATATGGTTTAGTGGGATCCCCAAAACATAGACCTTGAAAAGCAAAATCTAGGAAAAGAATATTGTTTTCAAACAACTCTGCTTGAAAATTTCCATACAAATCCTTCCCTGGGGCAAGGGAATGGCAAAGCTTTGGTGACTACTCAGTGCAGAGAGAACAGGAAAATATACAAATTAATTTAGAACAAAACACAAATATCTCAGTAAATTTTCTACCACATTTGTTGCAGCATTTGCAATGTATTGCAGGTTCAGG
Organism: Cynocephalus volans; assembly: GCF_027409185.1. Taxonomy (NCBI): domain Eukaryota; kingdom Metazoa; phylum Chordata; class Mammalia; order Dermoptera; family Cynocephalidae; genus Cynocephalus; species Cynocephalus volans. The sequence goes on along the minus strand of NC_084460.1, from coordinate 216,947,512 downwards.
AAATGTTAGTTTCCTTCTTCCAATTCCTTATTTTTCTTTTCTTTTTCTTCAAAACTAGTACATTGATTAGCTTAATTTTTTTAAAAAAAGCCTAATGTTAGCTAATGCTAATACCGATAAAGTGAAATAACACACTGAAGAATTAAAGTGATATTAAGAGATTGCTTCCATCTGTCTCAATGCTTTCTTCTCACCTGATTTCTGGACCTCTCTATACACAAGCCCCAGTGGAATGAGGAATCTGAAGCCTTTTTTCTGGTGTTCCACTGACAGCTTTTAATCCTCCCACTTCCCCGTTGCCAGACTAGCCAGTTGTCTGCATCTAGGCAAGCTGTTAAGAAAGCCTGGGTTCTTCGTCCTTTGTCATCAGTGGAGGGATTCAAACTGTGTAAGCCCCTGCTCATCCACAGGAACTTTCACCCCAGCCCAACCTCCTGATGACAATGAAAAGCCAGTCCCTTCACCTTTCTTGCTCTCAAGCAATTTTGGGCATGCTTAAAAGGTTTTCCCTGATCTCTCCGGAGACCTCAATAATGTAAGTAACAAAACTTTTCATACCCTCTTGGTGTGTGTTTGGTGCCATTAGTGCCAATGTCAAAACCAAATTTTGGGTGGGAGTACATCTGCTTCTGTAGGTAACCATAACAGTCAGAGAGAAGATAGATATAAAAAAAGAGTCAGAAAGCACCAAATTATGCAATTTAAATTACAAAGCAAGTTCTTGAAATTTAAAGCACATGATAATTTTGAATTCAACCCAAACTTCATCTGCATGCCCCATGCTATTTGATTGTAAGGATCCAGAACCTGGCAACTTAGAAATTAGAATTTATACCTTGGCCTCCTGACTAGGAAAAAGTGCTAGATACTAGAGAAAAAACTTTTCTACACCAATTAAAATTCCAATCAGCAGATGGAATAAAGAGTTTTTGGAACAAAAGTTCACTGCACTTGTTTAGTTCGAGGGTGTCTATCGCCAGGGAGATATGAAAGAAACATCCATTGAGCTCAAGGGAGTTTCTGCCTCACTTTTCTGGGTGTAGCCCGAGAAGCCCGCCTCTAACTAAGAGAAGTCTCACTTACATGGCCCTAGAAAAGCATGCCCCTGACCTGGCCACCCTTGTACAGCCAGCAGAGGAGGAAAGACGAGGGTTGAGTAGGCAACGAAGAGCTGAGAAAGTTGAAAATCTAGAGATCTGGGCTGAGACCAGTGAAGATGCAGAGTGAGTAAATTTCACAAGACAGCCCACATCTGAGGCCTCGGATATCATAGAGGATGGCTGTGCATATTTCTCAAAGACCAGGTAAGATATATATCCAGTTGCATACCTCACATTTCCGCTTGTATAATAGACATCCCAAATTTAACGTGTGCTAACTCCTTGTCTTTCCCCTATGCTTATCAGTTTCTGCTGAAATAATGCTCCGTAATAAGCATTAACTTTTAAATAACAGTGACTTACAACAATAAATATTTTCACTCATGGATCTTCAGGTCAGCTGTGGTGGATCTGTTCCTGGCTGTTAGTCAAGTTCAGGTTTGCTTGGCATGTTTCCTCAGTGCGAGGACAAGGCTGAGAGGTCATCTCCTAACCTGGACAGTCTGTGCTCCTTGTGGATGGAGGGCAGGAGTACAGGTGAGATGCAAAGAACGTGCAAAGTGTCCACATGAACTGACACATGCGCACTTCTGTCCACGTTCCATTGGAGAGGAGGATCACAAGCTTTTAAAAAAATCCAATCATATCGAAAAGGTAGATGTTTAAAGTAGAAAACTGGACACATATAGGAAAATCACATAAATAATCTACTGATACTACATTGATGTATTTCTTGAGAGGTTTTCTGTGCATTTATATAGGAGTGGAGATTGTACTACACATGTAGTTTGGCTTCTTTCCTTTTATTTAAACTTTCTTTTATAAAATATTACAAATAATTATATAAACATTATCTTAAAAGCTATGTATTATTCCATAGTATATATGAACTATAGTTTTCTTAACTATTTGGGGTACATTAAAATTACTTCTAATTTTTAAACTATATGTTGCTGCAATAAACGTCTTCATGTGTGAAACTATAAATCATAAATCTATAGTAAAATTAAATAACCAGTTTCATTTTCCAAGGCGTTTTAAATTCATTCTATTGGGTTGAACCGTATGACATTGCTATTTGGCAACACCGACCTTCAAAAACAGCAATTTTGTATATTTCAAACGAAACAAATCTGTTTTAGAATTTTCTGTGTCTTAATGTTATCTTGTTACTATCTCTCTTTAATTAAATTTGCTTTCTTAAGTGCGAATATTATAAATTGAAATGAACTTATTTCTGTTTGCTTTTCTATTTTAACAATTCATATTTAACTACAGATTCTCTTTAATCAAATTTTACTGTATATAACCATGATATCGCCTACCTTGTTTTGCCAGGGGTTAGCAGAAGTGACTGACTTTTAGAAACGTAACCAATTTGTTACATGGAGGAAAATTGACGCTTAAAATATTGATACAATGGGACTAGTTTTTGAACATTAAGATGTAGGATTATTTTTTTTTGAAGATTCCATGACCTGAATAGATAAGGAATGCTAGTGTGTATTTTAACTCTGTTTATTTTAAATGCTCTAATTTTACTAAGATGGGTATCCTTAATAGTCATTGTAGCACATGAAAACACACACATAAACAGATGTTTTGTTTTATTAATTTAAGTATTGTTGTCATATTTCATCTCATTACTTTAATATGTATTACTAATGTAGTAGAATAATGGGAAACATGCAATTTACAATTTACTTATATTACAAAATAAATTTTAATATAAATAAACAGAGAAAAAACAATTTTATTTAAATATATTTATTTAAGACATAGCTAAAATATAGAGTTAACATAATTATATAAGACATTAGAATATACCTTTGGATCAAAGTATGTATTATATATCGATTATTCAGTATACTCGTTCATGTACATATTATGTTTTTACTTATTGCTGGAAAACAATTTTAAAAGAAGCCAATTTGTCCACCACATATTTTACAGTACAGATTGTTACCAGGTTTGTTGGTAACAGATAAAGGTTGCTTAGTCTACTAAACTAAGAATGAATCTAAGGTAAGAAGAACTCTCAAGGCCTGCCTTATAAATATCTATAGGCAGTAAAAGTAGAATAAACACAAAGATATTCCTTACATTGGCCTCTTGTGCTAACATTTTTGGGGAGAAATCTTTAATAAAGGATAAATATATAAGGAGGCTTTGAATAGTTTTGTAATCAGAAATATAATTTAAAATAATGTGATGTTTTATCATTACCATTACCAATATTTGTATAGTACTTTATAGTTTTTAAAATAATGCATCATTAAACTTTTTCACATGATCCCAGAAATGCTATGAAGCTTCTTACACTCATGAAAACACAGTTTTAGAATAAGAAGGGACCTCAGATATTATTTAGTCCAATAACCTAATTTCACACCTGAGAAAACTGAGTCTCAAAACGTTGACACTATTTGTCCTTATGAATATGGGAAGATTAAAACTGCTGATAAGTCTCAGGTAATTTTCATAGCTTATCTCAATAGTGGGACCATGCAATAAAAAATTGGAAGTACTACTAGGATTGCAAGATAAAATACAGGATACGAGTTAAATTTGAATCAAATAAACAATATATATATTTTTTAGTATACATGCTTTTTATGTAATACTTGAGATATACTAAAAAAATCATCCTTTGCTTATATGAAATTTAAAATTAACTGTGAGTCCTGTATTTTTATTTGCTAAATCTGTTGATACTAAGAACTAGTCTTCTTTATGAAATGTTGGAATATAGTTTATATTTAATCAAAACAATAAGATGTGTTTACTTGCAAAATTTCAGGCAAAAGTTTGTTGAAATCATGAGATAAACCAGCTTTAAAAACAAGTCCATTTGCAGAAAAAATAACCTGTTAATTTTGCGATAGTATCCTTGCTGTATAAAGAAATAAGACACAATTTCCTATATTTTTGCTGACACATCCAAGCTGGGTAGTCAGAAATGGTATAAAAAAGAAAGGACAAAAGCACTAATCTTGCCCATTGCTAGGTAGCTCTGATGCAATTGTGACAGGAAATTATAATTCATACAGTGCTTTCTACATCCCAATCACAAAATACCATTGAGAAAAACCATTATTATTCTAATTTCAGAGATGAGAAAGCAGAGCTGCCTAGAAATGAAATAACTTGCCATTTATTCCACTGAGGGGTAGAATCAGGTTTCCAAACTCAATCTGCTTAGATTCGAAAGTTTATGGTCTTTCTACTGCATTAAACTATTGGATGAGTAAGAAATTTGAAAATACTATTTGTTACCTTCTCAACATTTATTCACTCATCCCTCCATACTGTCATTCTCTGATATCTTCTTTGCCAAGAGAATACTGGTTTCATTCAATTATCTATCCCTCAGGAAAGGCTCTTATCCTCAACTTCAGGTTTATATTCTTATAGTTAAACCAATCACAGGAATTGTTTCTTTCCTAGTGATTGGGTTAGGGCACCGGTGTGCAAACTTGAGAGTGTATTAGAATCACCTGGAGAGCTGGTTAAAGCACAGATTGTTGGACTCCACCCCCAGATTTTCTGATTCAGGACCAGGTGAGGTTGGAGATCTTGCATTCCTAACAAGTTCCTAGTGATGCTGATGATGGTCACAGGAATTATACTTTGAGAACCACTGTTTGAGGGGTAGCTCTGCAACCACTTGTAGCCAACAAGATGAGAGAAGGCATCTGGGAAATGTTTCCTCACTCTTGAAAGATGACACATTTCCTTATTATTTGAAATCATTTGTACCACTTTCTTCTGTTACTTGCAACCAAAGTCATCCTGCTTGATCCGTAAGAGTTGAGAATTCAAAGTTATTATCCCATTATTACTTGTGAATTTTAGCTGCTTGTGATACGATTGAATTGCTAATCTATATTTCATTATCGATTAGCAAAGCTTGTTGTTAGCATTTATGTTCACAAAATATTTAATTTCTATATACTTCATTAGAAGTAGCCATTAAACCAAAAAACTATCATAAAAGTGGCTATTAAAAGTATTAGTCAAAAATAAATATAATATATTACTTTGTCACAACAAAAATAAGCTGTGTAATACATTGAACACATGGTCTGAGGTGTGTATCTCTAGACTTCTAGTTTGTTTTGTGGGCCATGAAGGGGTTTTGGCACTAGATGACATATATATTTTATTTAGTAGCTAAGTATTGCAGGCCAAGGATCTACTTGTTTTTAAACTATTTTAATAAAAAACATTATTATTATTACATAGTTTACATAATCCGTTCTAAACATACAATAAGTGTAGTGGTGGTATTTGAAACAAGAATTAAGGCAAACCTAAACTCACACGGGAATGGTAGTCACCTTAGGTCAACGAATTCTTGGCTTCAAATGTTAACAGTTAAGTTAACAGTTAAGTTTCTACGCAAGAAGCGCTAAGTGTTGCTCTTTCTGACTCCATTAACAGTAGTGTCAAGGTTTGCTTTGTAGTTAGCTGCAAAGCCACAATTTTTCTTTTCAATAACTAGCTTTTTCATTTAAAAGTCTGTTATTCTCCTACGCTTAGTTGATACAATGAGACATTTTTGTCTTACAGCATTCAACCTCCAAAACAAACTCCACTCAAACTAAACTCAATGGAGAGGTACACGGCATCCTTTCAGGATACTTCTCCCATGACTACTATCTACAAATTTAATTTACCTATGTTACCTTGGTAACCAAACTATGAGCTGTCTGCCAACATATTTTTATTTCTCCCCTGTATTCCTTTGGATATCTGCATCATTTCATAGCTTCTCCATTAGGTTCTCCAGCCAAGTTTTTCATAAACTGAGATCCTTGTCATTTTGAACTTAGGTTATGCATTTCCCATCTTCTGCTTAAAAAAACAAAATGGTAAATCTCTTTTGAATAATTTAAACAACTTTTTAATTAAATAAATTTGGTCATATTATTAAAATGGTCTTTCATTCCTTGGTTTTTTTCCATAAATATTCATTTAGTAATTACTATATGTCAAGCACTATTTAAACACTTTTCAAATATCAACTCATTTAAGACTCATAACAAATCTATAAGGTAATACTATTATCCCATATTTATAAATGAGGAAAATGAGAAACAGACACATTCAGTAACTTGCCCAAGTTCACACAGCTAGTAACTGATAGAGGAACAATTTGAACCCAAATAGATTAGTTTTAAATATCTGATTTCTTATCAATCTTACATAAACAGCAACTATAAGTCCTCAAGCAAATCAGTATTATTAAGATGACAATTTACTGATTATTAGTCAGTTTAGATAACCTCTTTTGACTAATGTTAAGTATGAAGGCCAGTACTAGATCATCTGAATCTATTCTGTTCCTGAAAAAGTGTTAATCTTGTATTTTTAAAATGAGAAAGCAATTTATTCCCAGTCTATCACAAAGCTTTAAGCGATTCTCCAAATATCACTAAGATATACTTAAACGTATATATAACATCTACCATAGATTTCTGCAGATATAAAGTACGATAAACACCAATTACCTAATTATGTGACATTTGATGAACTCATATCTCGGCCTGTTTGTGTGCAGAGTGCTACAATATGGTACAATATTAGATATGAATTGTTTTTCTTCTACATGGAAATAAAGTGTGATGCAAAAAATGTATATGTTAAAGCTACGTAATGGATAGAAATAACTCTTAGCAAAATAAAATAAGCAATAATGCAATTAATGTTGGAACTTCCTGGTTGAAGAGTTGCCTGAGTGACATTTGGTGGCAAGAGAAAAGGCATGCTTATCCTTAATATGTAAGAAAGATGACAACACATCCTAATACATAATCTATTTAAATAAGACAATCACAAAATGTGATCCTGTCAGGAGAATACCTGAAATGTGACTGTTCACCTCTAAACATTTTCTCCCTGGTCTCCTGTATGACTTAAATATTTCCTTGGTGCATGCATTCACATTTACCTTAATGTGTTTTCAACTAGGACAGTAAATTTTTGAGATTACTTTTTTTTTGCAAGTAATTATAGTGAATATTTGGATGATGGAGTTTCAGATAGCTCTGGATGCTTGTATTAACTTCAACTTGTTGGAACGTGAGTTTTAAGTGCCTCTTCTGACTTAAAAACTAAAAGACTGATTCTTGACATAAAATTTTTGATTAATAGAACAAGCTGTTGGATCATGGCATTTGATGTTATTTTTTAGATTTTAGAATGGAAGATGCCAATTCCTTTTTTTTATTCAAAAGACAAATACGTTTGATAAAAGTTAATTTGTAAATTGGAAGATAATCCATTATTCCAGTCACTGAATTGATGTTACATCAAGTGGAGGAATGGGAGTTCTGTGCTAGGCTGAATTGCTTGCATCAAAAGTCCAAATTTTTTATTGGTGATGAGTAATACCTAAACAATTTGGCTTACTTTAGATTTGTAGATAGTTTCTCTAAAATGCAATATAAGTACAATATAGTAGACTGGTCCTTAATTTAAAGGAAAACTCTCCTGACCTGCCTCTGAGTTGTTTTCCAGGAGGAGGGATGGATTTTGCTAACTTTCCCAGGCTGCCTTGTTGAATTCCCTTTTGACCATACGTGGAGTTTTCCTCTGAAGACATGAAACTATTTGGGAGTCCAAGAAATTGACTATGACTTCATTATTATGAACTTAGGTTCCTTAGTGCTATTCTTAAGATAAAATGTAGACATTTGTTGTGGGTTTAGGAGATTAACAAGTACTAAGTAAATATCATATATGACAAAAATTACCTAATTTAAATTTAGCAATTTTAAGGAATAGATATATTATCTCAGTTTTATAAATAATGATACTGGGGTCCAAAAAGTTTCAAGCCCAAGGACACATAGCCAATATATGGATGAATCAGTTCGATTCCAAGTGTTCCAACTGTTTTTTCAAACAGTGCAAATAGGTAGGGGAAATACCTAGGATTCTTCTGTAAGAATCCAATGAATTTTCTGTAGTTAAACCATATATCTTAGAGGAGAAAGAACAAGCATGTTTTTTACTACACAGGTGCAACCATAAAATAAACATACAATGGAAATAAAGCCTTTCAATGGCAATAATGGTATGTATTAGTCAGAGTTCTTTAGAGAAATAAAACTGGTAGGAAAGGTAGAGAGAGAGAGAGATAAGTAGATAAGTATGTAGATAGATATATGAGAGTACTTCCAAAAGTTTATGTAAAGATTTATATTATCTTTTAATTCTATTTTTAATGAACTTTTAAAAGTACCCCTGTAGATACAGTTATATAGACATACAGATATATGGACATATAAGAGGATATTTATTTCAGGGATTGGCTGAAGCAATTATGGAAGCCAAGAAGTTCCATGATATGCTGTTTGCAAACTGGAGAAACAGGAAAATCAGTGATATAATTCAGTCTGAGTCTGAAGGCCTGAGAAATATGGAAGCTGATGGTGTAACTCCCAGTCTGAGGCCAAAGACCTCACAGAATCTGAAGGCTAGAGCACCAGGAGCCCCAGTGTCCAAGGGGAAGAGGAAAGGAATGTCCCAGCTAAAGAACAGAGAGAATTCAGCCTTCCTCTGACTTTTTGTTCAAACTGGGCCCTGAATAGATTGGATGATGCCCACCTACACTGGTGAGGGTGGATCTTCTTTATTTAGTCTACTGGTTCAAATGCAAATTTCTTCTGGAGACACTCCCACTAATACACCTGGAAGTAATATTTCACCAGCTCTCTGGGCAATCCTTAGCCCAGTCAGGTTGAGACATAAAATTAACCATCACATGGAGGTAAGGGAGAAAAAAATGGGAGGGAGTTAATATATGTCATTAAGGAATAATAGGATGACCCTGCATTTAAAACTTTCAGGTCTTTCATTAGTTGCTGTGCTGCCTCCCTGACCCTCCCCTAAGATTCTAGTAACGCAAAATATGCAATGGCGAACTAAACATGTGTAATCTGCTGTTTTATTAAAGTCATGGATTTAAATGTGGTTTTAAATTTTAGCTGAGATCCTTTACAACCCCATCACTTTGTATATGTAGACTAGAGCTCAGAATGGTGGCATGACTTAATTCAGGACATGCCTGTAAGTAGTTGCAGAGCAGGACAAAACTCCCAGCCTCCTAACTCTCAATCTAGTCACCTTTTCTACTGAAGAGGGGCTTTTTATTCCACTGTAGATTCTGCATACAGATACTGTACTAAGGGATCATGGAAACCTTTCACAATAGAGCCCATAAGTTTGACTTTCAAACTACAATTCTCAAATAAGCCTTGACCCATAGTCCAATAAAAATTATTTTTACTGCTGTGTGAACACACATACGACACTCAAACCATCTTATTTGGGCACTATTTCAGTTTTTTTATTTTTTATTTTTTTAAAAAAATACTCTACATTTAATTTATCCTGCAGGCTGCCTGAGATCTCTGTCAAGGGCATCTCATAGGATTCAATGGATTTTTAGGTACTTATTAAAATTTATTCTGTATTTAAAATAAGTAACTGTAGTATATTTGGCCAAAAGAGGGAAAAGTTTTGCCAAACTTCTGTCTGAGGATAGGCTTATACCTGCCATCAATGCCCCCGCACATCTAGCTTCTTGCGGGACATACCAGTCGTGAGCTGTGAAGCCTGGGAAGACTTACAGGTGCACTTACAGGCTGTGTGCCTTGTGGGGACTGGTGCTCGCTTAGTTTATTGGTGACATTTTATTGTATTGATCAGAAAACATGATCTAGCTGCTTTGCCCTGTGTTACTTGCCAGACTGGTATAGACTTTTTGTTTTTCTTGTGAGTTCTCTTGTCATCATACATCATTTTTCACTTTTGAGGCAGGCACACTTCCATGGTTTGATCTCATGCCCACGCTTTTTAGTTTAGACATATTACCCTGGGCTAGGAAGGTTTCATCTTTTTAATGATCTCCCTTATTTTCATTAGAGTGAAGCACATATTCTTAAATGCTCTGTGATTTCTTTCAATGGAAGAATGTGTTCTAATGAAGAGCCTAGGAGAGTCACTGCAAAGGGGTTCTCTCTATTGGCAACATTGATTATAAGAAGTTGATTTCAGCCAGTTTCTTATTGGTGTTGGTGGAAATGTAATTTGCCACGCTTCTCAGTTAAAGAGTTTCCAGAGACTTACCATACTTTTCCTAACAATTTATCTTAAAGAACTTTTTCCCTGCAAAAGGATCAAACTGTTTTGATTAAAAAGAAAAACTCCCAGTGGGGTTTGTAACACATCCATTGGACTGGGCCATAAGCAATCATATAGAACTTTGTCAGTGCCTGCAATAGCAGATTTAGATATTCTGATGCCTCGGGTGTCATTCTCTTCCTCCCTCACAACCTTTTTCCTTTCTTTAAATAATTCTTTAAGTGCTTCTTCTCTTAGTCTTACTGCCTCCCCACCCGCTCTCAGCTTGAGCCTCAGCAGTGTTAGTGAAGTTTGTTTTAAAGAAGTTATCCTTTATAAGTTGTAATGAGTTTATATGATAAAGTAGAAAAGATTTTTAAGAGGCAGTTCAGTGAATATTTCTAAAATGACCATTATAGGCATCTGGGATGCCCTTTGTCTAAACTCTGGCAATAATTTTCTGCAAACCCATTATTATCCTCCATAGACATTGGATAACTCTAAGTGTCATTCACTTGCTAATAACCTGTAGAGCAGAGATTATGCCTTTTGTGTAACAGGAGTCTTCATGGCTAATTTAAACACATTTTTCCTGTTTAGTTTTCAGCAAAGATAAAGTACAGGTGATCAACTTTGAGACCATACTTCAAATACTTGTGAGTTGCCAAACTTACATAAAACTTCACTTTCTTTTAAATAATCTTGAATTTCTTTTTTACTTTCCTCATAAGTTTGTCTCTTTTGCATTTATTTTGTTATCTTTCTGGTCCTTTTCTGGCTTTTCCCTCAGATTCCTGTGGTTTGGTGAATTCCAGAACTTTTAAAAGTTCTAAAACTTTTAAAAGATTGGGATAAACTGGATGAATTAACAGTCCATATCTTAGTTGAGAAAGAAGTTACTTTTTAAAGAGACAAGGACAAAATATTTTATCCAATCGCATGCACTACTGAAATGGAAAAAAAAAAAGGTTTATTAGGACCAACTTTCTACCATTGGGTTGAGATTAATCAAGAGATGTCAGTGTGTTTGTCGGGTCCGCCACCTGCTGACCCGAACAGCCCTAGCCTCGTTCCTTCTGGTGGGCGAGCAAATGGCCTGGGATTCCTCTTTTCCTCCTGTCCCCTTTGGAAGGAGACGGAGGAAGAGAGCTGTGAAGAGAGGTGAGCACAGCCACCGGCCCCCCAAAAACAGCCGGGTTAAAGGACACTCAGACGTGGAGGGGGTTCTGTCGAGCAGTTCCGTTTATTACCACACAAGCACTTGCTTTTAAAGGCAAATGGGGAAGGGAGGTTTTTTACATAATCTTATCAGCTTAAAGGTCAAGAGAGCATGCATCCTGTCTCAATGCCTAGCTATTGCAACCTCGAGCGCGGAAGTGCGTATTTGGCCAATAAGGGCTAAGGCAAGGTTCCCGCAGACACCCCCACCCTACTTCCTCCTGGCGCTGTCTTAGGCTGCCACGTTAATACGCCCTTGTGGGCCCATAATGGCGCTGCTTGTAATGTCACTTAAGGTGGCATTAGTTTTTAAAGCCCGACATGAGTTGTAGCATTTTGGCCTACTGTTGTGACAGAGACAGTAAAATGATGTATTTCTCAAAAATCATGTTTTCTTAATGCTAATAAAGAGCTGCAATTCAGGAACTAAGAATCAATGAGTAGCCAATGACTTAATCATGAAACAGTTAGTTTTCTGCCTTTCTTCCAAGAGAAAACTATGAGTTTTAACTATGCCTTTTTATATTCCACAAAAAATAGACAATCTAAAGGAAGTTTCCTTAAAGGCAGCTATCCCTAGTAAGCTAGTCTGGTAGAAGGAAATTGGCAAGAATAGCATGATGTATTCCTGAACATTTATGACTTACGCATCAAAATTTATTGAGTTCTTTGACATGGCCGTTTGCTTAAAAAAAGATTAACCCCTTTGACCTATATGTTTTTTTTTCTTTTCCTAAGAATTGAGAAGAAAAAATACTATTAACTCAGTGGTAACAAAAATCATATATCTAGTCTGAACCAAAATACTTTCTTTTGTAGCCCCAAACTACCAGGTCAATATGACTCGCACTTTCATATTGAACCCAGAACTTATTACAACACAAAAATATGAAATTAAGGGTAAATTTATAACTGTGATACAAAAATAGTAAGGATCCTATCACAGGACTCAAATATTGAAAAAACTTTGAAGTAAAAGACTGAGGGATTGCTTAGAATTCCAACCTTCCCTGGCCATCTGCCAAAAATATAAAATAAAGAAGTCCAACCTTCCATGACCAGGAAACCTGAAACCCCACAGAGTTCAAAGAGAAATATTCCAAAAGATATGTTTTGCAGTCAGCCTTCTGACATAGCCCTGATATCGGAGGCAGCACGAGTGGAAGCAGAAGTGAGCAGGAGGAAAGACTGAGTGTGAATTGAGGGTGGTGGGAAGCTATGCTAGTTTCTCTTCTCAGTGGTAGCTGTGTTGATTACCATGAGTCCAGTTCACTTAAAGGGAATGAGCCTCTGAGGAAATAGCCATCGATAAATTGGAGCTGGAGAAAAGGAAGGGATACTGCTGTAAGAAAGTTCTGCTGCTCCTAAAGTCTTTACCCACCCACTGAAACTTTCACATTCAAATTTGTTTCTAAGGTCTGGACAACAGGGATTTTGATTTGGATTAAAGAAATCCAGGCCAGCTGTCAGTACTAGTCAAGCTAGACCCCTGGTTCTCAGTTCCCTATGCATATTTGAATCACTTGGAAAGAATTTAAAAATGCAGATGCCTGGACCTCACTTGGAGATATTCTGATTTAATTGGTTTGGAGTGAGGCCCAACACTGGTATTTTTTAAAAGCTTTCCAAATAACAGAGAGGGACTGGTTGTTGTCATGGCAGAGCAACAGACTAAACCTACTGCCAATAACAATTATTAAAGCTGGACAAAATATAAAAGACAATTTTTTCTAAAGGCAACTAAAGTACGGAGGCATAAATTAGAGAGGATATGATCCTTGAAAGAAGGGAAACACACCAAGTGAGTTCAATATATGGCAAGCCTTTTCCCTCAGGACAGCCAGCTCTTAGAGCCTCAGGATGCAGGTGAATCCTGCAATAAGCAGCAATATTACTGGACTGAGGAAACACAGATCAGAGTGGGAGTTTGCAAAGAAAGCTAAAAATTGAGGAGAAAAATGACAGAGGAAGCCACAGGGAATATAGTACCAGAATCTGCATGAAATTCCTTTTGTATAGTTAGCTGGCTCCCAAGCTGCACATACCCACAGGGGTATACTCCAGAGAACAAAGCAGAAAGTAATAGCTTGGAGGATAAAGAGCTTTCCAAAGTCTAGCATCTGTCAGGGGTAGGGAGATAGAGTTTGTAGTTCATGTCCTAACAAATTAGAGGGGCTTGGTAAAAATGTTCAGCATGCCTTTGAACCTCAGAAGTACTATGCCTTAGGACAACAAGAAAAAGTAAAGTGGACTAACGTAATGAAGCTTAAACCCCAAACTCTGCAGTGCCAAAGTGATATGCTGTTACTCTTTCTTCCTGCTAACGGAAAGTTTGTATTTGGTTGACATAACTTCATCTAGAGGCTCTCTATGTTTTCATCCATGATGTCCAGCATGCAATCAAAACTAAGGAAAAATTTTGATTCTGGTCAAATTGGAGTAAAATGGAATGGGATTTACCTTATTACCTGAAACAACAAAAACATCTAGACAATACATAAGAAGCCACAGCACTCAAGACATTGCACATCAGTCAAAGGACAGCATTACCTGAGAGCAAGGAAACGAATGAACCAGCTCACTGCCTGGAGAAAGTTTCCAAGTCAAGGAACAGGAAAGACAGATCTAAGCAAAGTGAAGTTGCCTTCTTAAGTTGAGGAGTTCTCAGAGCAAACTCCAAGAATATTTATGGAAATTAAAAACAAAAACAAAAACAAACAAACAAAAAAAACCCAGTGCCTAAAATGTAAAATGCATAATTTCTATCATCCAATAAAAATTATCAGCATGCAAATAAATAGAAAAATATAACCCATAGCAAAGATAAAAAAAAAAAAAAATCATTGAAACCAACCAAGAAATGATTTAGTAGTTTGAACTAGTAGACAAGTGTGTAAAAAGAGTTACTATGATTTCATTCCACATGGTTAAGAAGCTAGAGGAAAGACTGAATATATAGTTGCTTAGGATATGTAGATAGGATATTTAAGAAAAGACCCAGTATAAACTTCTACAGATGAAAACTGCAATGTCTGAGATGAGAAATATAATGGATGAAATTAGTAGCAGATTTTATACTGCAGAAAAAAAGGTTAGGGAACTTGGAGTCATTGCAATAGAAACTACACAACGTGAAATACGCAAAGCAGAAGGTTGAAATAAGTAAACAGAGCATTAGGGAATTTGGGGGAAACTTTTGGTGGCTGAATACATGTAATCAAAGTCCCCAAAGGAGAATGAGAGGATAAATATATTGGAAGAATAACGGATGAAATTTTTCCAAACTGGATTAAAACAAAATAATAAGATTAATTTTCTAGGACTTCCATAACAAATTACCATAAACTAATGGCTTAATAAAATAGAAATTTATTCTCACACATTTCAAAAATCCAAAAGTCCTAAATCAAGGTGTTGGCTAGGCCACACACCCTCTGAACACACTAAGCGAGGATCCTTCTTGCCTCTCCCAGTTTCCAGGCATTGTGTCCAGGCATTCCTTTGCTTATGGCTGCATGACTCCCATCTCTGCCATTCTCTTTACATGTTCTTCTCTCTTGTGTGTCTCAAATGTCCTCCTGCCTTTCTCTTACAAGGATACTTGTCATTGGACTTAGAGCCTACCCAAATAATCATGGATGATCTCATCTTCATATGTTTATCTTAATTGAATCTGCAAAGATTCTTTATTGAGATAAAGTCACATTCACAGGTTCTGGGTGGTGTTCCTAACTTTTGGAGAGCCACCATTCATCTCACTACACCCACAGAACTAAAAAGCTCAACAAATCCCCAGCATGAAACATAGAAGAAAACTACATGAAGGCACATTGTAATCAGACTGCTTAACATTGGTGGTAAAGAGAAAATATTCTAAGCATTCAAGTAATAAAAAAATGCATGATGTACCCAAAAACAAAAATAAAGATGACAGCAGAATTCGTGTCATTTATTTAAAAACAATATAAGCCAGAAAATAACATCTTTAAAGTATGGAGGGAAAAAAAATCTGCTTACCTATAATTATTTACCCAGTGAAAAGATTTTTCAAAGATGAAGGCGAAATAAAGATTTTCTAATACATAAAAAAATAAAAGAATTAATCACCAGCATGCCCAAACCACAAGAAATGGTAAATAAAATTCTTCAAGAGAAGGAAAATGATATCCAATGAAACCCTACACAAAGGAATAAGAATTACTAGAAATGGCAATTAGGTGGATAAATATAAAGATATATACATACATATATATACACACATATATACATGTGTGCGTGTGTGTGCATACGAGGGTGCTTCAAGAAGTATGTTAAGATTTATGTTATCTTTTAATTCTATTTTTCCCTGAGGTTTTTGAAGTACTCTCATATAGGAAAGCTGACATCGTAGGAGATGTTGAGCTCTGGGGAGTTCTGGGGAATATCCAGGTAAAAAAGCAGTGGCTGAGCAAGAAAACTTATGGAAGCCCCTAGCTCTGATTGGGACCATGGCACAGAAAATCCAGTCCTGCTGCAAATATGTCACCCACCAAACTCTGCTCATTGCTGGAGCCTGAAGCTTTTACTTTTTAGACCAGAAAAAATTCTATGACAGGACCCACCATTGCTCATGGATTATGTAGGAATCACACCTCCGCAATCTCCCTCGTTGCTGTGTTTCTTGGTTGAGCATTCTTTAAAATAGATGAGGCTGGACTGTGTGATGTAGTTAATTAGCATTTTAAATATCCTATTTAAGAACCCACATTCTGGAAATAGCTAAAGCAAAAGCTGCATATATCACTTTCTAAGTTTGCATTGGAGATGTCTATAGTTAACAAAAGGGATATCAGAATTATTTATTTTTTTAATTGTGAATTGACTGTTGCTCAAAATAAGGTGTAAGCTAGACATAGTATACCAGCACCTTTGGAAATAAATTATATGCATATAAATAAATTCAGATGGACCTAAGGTCAAAACTGTTTTGTCCTCTTCTACGCACCTAAAAGAGGATTCTGTCTCCTAATCCAATTAAAGGGTTAGCTTTTCCTGTCTATGGTATATTTTTATATCTGCCTTTGAGCAATTACATTGTTAGAGTTTACCAGAAACCCTAAAGTGCAGGAGGTGGGGACTGTATTGAGCTTATGTACAGATTATATATATTTTTTGTGCCTGTTGAGTAAAATGTTTATGTGTGTAGAGAAATAGGACCTGAGACTTGCTTCCACTCCAACATTTTACATGATAGTGAGGTTGTGGGAAAGGGCACCTCTTCTCTCAATTTCCTACAGCCACTGGAGGCTGCCTGCTCCCTCCACAGAGAACCTGACCATCTGAGATAAGCTAAATCAGCACAGGTTAAGTTCCTAACAGTGGACGTGAGCTCCAAATTCTGAAGAGAAGCCGTGACACATTGATTAAGCCTGAAAAGGTGAGCAAATAGGAAAAATAATTCTACATATGAGCTTAGAAAAACATGTGAAAAAAATAACCAAAACTGTAGTTATTCATGGAGGATTAAGGGGAAGAAGAAGGTTAGATCTTTTACTTCAGATACGTACACATTTTTTGCACAGAAAATATATTTCTTTCCGAATATGTGTGAGACAGAGACAGAGAGAAAGTTGTTTGTATATGTATGTATTTATATGCATGTAAATTTATGAATAAATTCATGGCATATTAATTTTAATTTAGAAATGTGATTTTTTTTTTAGTTGGATTGGAGTGGGTACCTGATTTATTTACTTGATTTACTTACTTGTCTTCACATGTGTATTGTTAAAAAAGAAAGGAGTCAGCTTTCCTTTATCTACTACTGTGCCAGTGATAAACTTCTTTCAAGTTTAAATCTAGATCAAACAATTTCTTTTATAGAAAAGGTGTTACAAAGCCATGCATTGCATCGTACAATATCTGTCTGTTTATTTGACACCGAATACGTAGGCAATATTTTAATTTCCTTTTTCCCTCTTATTGAAACTTCAGTAAAGATAATTTACATTAACAATTTAGAAGTTCTCTGTAGTTACAGAGACAGTAAAATTAAAGTTCTGTTTTATAAATCAGGAAGTATTTTCTAAGTGTCTACTCCATGCTAAAAATTGTGTGATAAGAAGCCACGTGATGGTTTAACAAGTCACCCTTAACAAATAAGCTTTACAAATTCCCCTTCACCATTGACATCTGAGGGTGGGGGCAAAAATTTATTTTTCCTCAGAAATAAGAGGAAATCTCGGTTTTATTTATCTTGATATTGATCTTCCCCATTAGTACCTTTCTTCTTGATAGGAAGTCCCATGGTTTTCTCTTCTGGTGCTTCAGGCTCTCTTGTACCCATCTTGTGTCCATGACCAGGGAGAGTACCATTGCAATAAAGGCGATGCCACTCCCCCAGCTATGTGACCTTGGGCACATTACCTAAGTTCTTTAAGAACCATTGGTCCCCTGTGTTGGAAGTACATAATGATAAGTACTTCTTATTTTGACTGAAAAATATTTAAGTGGACTATGCATATAAACCTCTTAATACAGAACATCCTAGCTCTCAAAAAATGTTAGGTGCTCTCCCTGTTGATATTTTATACACACACACACACACACATATACACGGGGGGGTCTTCAAAATGTTTATGGAAAGATTTGTGTCTTAATTGTTTTCTCACGGACTTTTTGAAGTACCCTCATTTACGTATATATGTATATATATTCTTTATCAGTACCGACATGATCATATCATACTTCTTAATCTATATTGACAATTTTTAAAGTTATTTTTGTTACTTGAATAATTAATCCATTGAATAGTTGAATATCATTTTGAATATTAAATAATACTTCAATAAAAGTACGTTTATTTGCTTATAACTGCTTTAGTTTTAAAATAGAGTTGCTGCATATGCAGAATAAAAAACTTGTCCAAATCAGTAAGAAAATGACAAAAATTCTAATAGAAAGGCAATTTGGACTTGAACAAACACTTCGCAAAACAGATTATCCAAATGGCTGATAAACATATAAAATTGGGCTCAAACTCCTTAGTAATCAGGGAAACACAAAACAGTGAGATTTCAGTTCACACTTTCAAAACGTACTAAAATAAAATTTACTGATAATTTCAAATGTTGTCAAGAATGTAGAGAAGCTGAAATTTTTATATGTGGCCTTGGGAATGTAAATTAGTAAACCCACATTGGAAAACTTTTAGGCATTTTCTACTCTACCTTAGTCCTATCTGAGCACTCCTAGTTATATGCCCAACAGAAACACATACACAAGTGCACTAAAAGACATATGTAAGAATGTTCATAGGAGAGCTATTTACACTAGTCAAAACCTGGAAACTACTCAAATGGTTATCCACAGGTAGAATGGATAAATAATTTGAGGTATGTTTACACATACAGTTGAATACCATACAGTAATAAAAATAAACAAATTATGCTATAAGCAACATCATGGATTAATCTTATAGTCATAACTGTAATAATATAATGAGTAAAAGAAGCCAGATACAAAAAGAGTGCACAGAATGTGAAATTATTATATAAATTCCAAATTGAACAGAAGTAATCATGGGTGATGGGAATCAGAGCATTAGTTCTTTCTGGGAACTAGGGAATAGGACAGAGCATAATGGGTACTTATGGGAATGCTGATAATATTGTTTCTTGTCTGAGTTGAAGTTACATGGGTATGTTCATGTTCAGAAAACTTGTAGAGCTGTATAATTATTTTTGCATATAACTAAATATAATTTTGTATTATTTTGATAAATTTCTGTATTTGTGATATTTCAATTTAAAAAGTATAAAAATAATAAAATAAATGGAGCAACCTCATAGGCAGTGATGTAATTTACTTAAGCTGTACGAAGAAATCTGTCTGTTTATGGTTTTTGCTCTGTTTGGGATGTGGGGGGATGACTTTGAAAGAGTGATAAATTGGGGGTGTCAGCATTAACTTGGTTAAAAAAACGGGAGAAATAGCAACTACAAAACTTAATACATTTTGGGTTTCTAAACTAAATTTGCATATATTTTTCTGGTGTTAAATGAAATTTGTCAGATGAAGGTTTGCCTTCAACATGTTGGTGTAATTTGAGAATTAGCCTCTGGATTTTAGAAGATCAGAAGAGATCAACTCTGCCATAATCCTCATTTCTCCATGTCTAGTTTTGATCTCTGAGGAGGCAAGCACCCAAGCTGAGCTGTCTTTTTGAGAGCTGTTTGAATAAAGAGCTATTATCTGAGGCGGATTCCAAACTGTGGATCTCTGGCCCATGACACTCAGGTTCTCCTCACCGCCAGTGTTTTCTAGGTCATTCTTGTATAAAGAAGGTTGGAAGGAAGCTAGTTATTAGCTTCTCCAAATAAAATGTGATTAATAATGATGATTTCTAACATTTATTCAGCTTCCCATATGTCAGGACTTAAGATGGATTGTTTCTCTCAACTCTCATTTCACTTACTGTGTTTTTCCTTTGTTTAATATCATTTTTTTCTTTTAACTTACACATTGTAATTGTACATACTTACCGGACACAATCTGATACTCTGATACATGTGTATATTATATAAGGATCTGGTCAAGGTAGTTAACGTATCGATCACATCATGCATTTATTATTTCTTTGTGGCAAAAGCTATCAAAAGCCTCTCTTCTAGGTAATATGTAATATACAAAATTTAACTGTTAACCATAGTCACCCTACTGTGCAATAAACAACAGAACTTATTCCTCCTATCTACTTGCAACTTTGTACCCATTGGCCAAGCTCTCCCTGTTTTCCATCCCCAGTCTTTGGTTACCACTGTTCTATTCTCTGACTCAAATCATTAGCAGTTTTATGAACGCGATCTCCACCACGTGGCCTGAGTCTGTTACTTCATCACTGCTGCTATCACTCTGGTTGAAGGTACCTCTGTCTTTGACCTGACCTACTGCACTCAACTTTGTTGCCGGTTTCTCTGTCTCTAATCAATCCTTATACAGACTTCCGATTCTCACAGCTCACCCTGGTGGTACACACCACCCAGGTCGGGAAGCTCCTGATTCATTCATGTAGCTGAGGTCCAGCTCTGTGCCATCTACAGAGCCTGCCAGGTCCCTGAGGACTGCAAAATCCAGGATTGACTCACTGCTGAGTCTTTGGGTGCCTTCTTTATTTCTAGCATTTTCAGGTTCTATTCAATTGCCTTGTCCCTCTTTATGTACTTTATGTATGTATTTAAACCATATTTTGTTCTTCATTTCTAAATTTAAAACAGTAAGGGGGAAAAGAAAACAAAAACAGAAAAGGGGCTGGCTGGTTAGCTCAGATGTTTAGAGCATGATGCTGATAACACCAAGGCCCAAGGATCCATCCCTGTACTGGCCAGCTGCCAAAAACCAAAACAAAATGGAAAACAGCAAGGGAAATATCATCATCTCTTTAATATGACATCTCGAATGAAAGTCTCTACGTATATTATATTGAAAAAGGCAGAAGACTAAGGAACAATAACGTTCTAGTTCACACTGCATTTTCTCATATATTCTCATTTCTCATATATTCTCATTTAATATTTATAATATGCCATCTTTTAGGAAGATAGTATGATTCTTTTATTTCCATGTAGATTAAAAAAAATGATTTTTTTTTTTTAAAAGATGAAAAGATGAGCCTGGACAGTTTGACTCATTTAAGATTAATTTTTTTAAAATAAAGATTTTATTTATGTTAACATACTTTTCATAAGAAAACCACAAAAAATTAGGAAGTAAATGAAGATGGTAAAGAAAGTTACCCTAAATCCCAGCTCTTAGAAGTATTACCAATTTTGGATGGACATCACTTCAGTCTCGCATAGACTCATAGACTTTCATTCACTCCACACACAGATAGATAACAACAAAGATAAACAGTCAAAAGACTGAGATTTTGATGTTTTACTCTACATGTTATTTTAATAAAATAGTTTAAAACGTAATTTAACATATAAAAAGAATTAGATACGCAAATCCAAGAGTTACTGAACTTAATACAAAATACCTAAATTTTCCTGTAAGTTAAAAAGTTATAAAGACAAAAATTAGTTTTTAAGGTAAAACAGTTTACCTTCATTGAGATATGGTTTAACTCCTATTAAAATGAAGACATCTTCAGTTGCACATATTTCTATTTCCAAACCATTTTTTACTGATTTTTAGATATTTTTAACTTAAGCTTTAAAATATCAATGTTCTAGAGTATTATTCCTATATTTACACCCCTAATATTTTACAACATCTTTTCCAGTTTTACATTTTATTTTGCTTCTTCTCTGAGTAGTTAGATTTCATCTTAAAGTATTCACTGATTAATAAACAAACTACAAGATTTTTGTTGCATTTGTGAAAATTTCTGTCATTTTATATTTAAAGAATAGTTTAACTGGTGTATTAATCAGTATAGGCTAGGTTTTACTGCTGTAACAAAATAGTTTCTATTTGTCTTACCTATTATTTGCTCTGTTTTTCTTCTTTCTCTGCATCTTTTGCACTGGGTGTTTTTTATTATTTCATTTTATCTCCAGTGGTTTTTTTGTTTTGTTTTGTTTTTTAGCTAATTTTTTGTTGTGTTGTTTTAGTGCTTATTTTAAGATTTATAATATACACACATTTAAATGATCACAGTCTACTTCAAGTGATAGTATACTATTAGTCTTTGTTGCACTGTCTTTGTCCTCACACGGATTTGTCACCTCTCTCCCCTGGGTGACGGAGATGCAAAGGATTACTCAAAGCCCATTTCTTCAGAGCAG
This sequence comes from Cynocephalus volans, assembly GCF_027409185.1. Taxonomy (NCBI): domain Eukaryota; kingdom Metazoa; phylum Chordata; class Mammalia; order Dermoptera; family Cynocephalidae; genus Cynocephalus; species Cynocephalus volans. The sequence continues at coordinate 216,925,293 of NC_084460.1, read as the reverse complement.
TGAGACACCCTGAAGGGTTTAATTTCCTGGAACCCTGGAGAGAGGCATTCCTCCTCAGGAAATTAACACTAGACTGGGGTTCTTTCTCAGTATTTATTCTCCAGGCCAGAAAGTTACAGAAAAAGAACATAGGTGGAGTTATGGCTAAGTATAGTTTAACAATAGAGGCTGGTAACATCAGTGAAATAACAAAGTAACAACCATAATGCAATTTGCAAAAGGTTAAGTGGATTCACCAACAAAAGCTTGTTCTTAGCAAATACCATCTTTTCCTATAGCAGTTTCCTCAGTATTTTTACATAACAATAAGGCAACTTTAGGTTAAACAGCTCCAAGGGCATCTGTCCTTGAGCCAACAATTTTGCTATGTTACAATTCTTTATCTACATCAGAGACTTTAACCTGGGGAAATTTTCCTGTCTTTTGCAAGCTTAACATTTCTATATGTAATTTTAAATGTTAGGTTATATCTGAAACTACAGGGCTTGGAAACTAGGCCCTGTGAAATACATTTGCTTTATAAATGTTAGTATACTCCACATACTTCAGGTATAACATTAGATATCTACACCAGCATATTCCCATTTCTTTCCTTCCGCTTGTGTGTGTGTGTGTGTGTGTGTGTGTGTGTGTGTGTGTGTGTGTGTGTGTGTGTTACATTTTATACATTTTACTCTGAACTGTGTAAAAATGAGTCTGAAATAGGTCTTGTTAAACTGAAATTATGGTATAAGCAGGGCTGTGTTCCTTTCTGGGGACAATCTGTTTTCTTGCCTTTTCCAGCTTCTAGAGGTGACCCACATTCCTTGCTTCATGGTGCTTTTCCAGTGTTCAAAGCTAACGATTGTTGGCCAAGACTTTCTTATAATGCCTCACTCTTGACACTTTCTTCTTCTGCTTCTTTCTTTCACTATAAGTAATGACATTGGACTTCCCAGGATAAGCCGTAATAATCATCTCATCTCAAAGTCAATGGAATAATAAACTTAATTTCATTCTGCAATTTTAATTCTCCTTTTCAATATAACCTAACATATTCACAGGTTCCAGGGATTAGGATGTGTACATCATTCTGATGAGGGTACATTATTCTGCTTACAATATGATTTTTGTTTTAGGTGGTCAATTACCATTTAAAGAAATTTAAATAATAAAAATGTATTTTATAATTACTCACATAATTTCTATTTTCAGTTCTCTTCACTCCTTTGTTTAGATCCAGATTTGCATCTGTTATCATTTTTCTTCTTCCTGATTGATTTTCTTTACTTTTTCATGTAGGGTAGTCTGGTGATGAATTCTTTCAGCTTTTGTATTTTTAATAATGCCAATATTTCACTTCTATTTTTGAAAGATTTTTTTTTTGCAAATGAAAAGTTATAGGTTGACAGTTATTTACATCCATAAGATAGTTCTCCATGGTCTTCTGGATTAGACCGTTTTTGGTGAGAAGTCAGCTACCTGTCATTCTTATCTTTGCTCCTCTATACATATGTCTTTTTCTTTTTTTGTCGGACTGTTGTAAGATTTTTCTTTTATCATTGGATTAAAGCAGTTTGATTATGACATACTTTGGTGTAATTTTCTTCATATTTCTTTAGCCTGAGGTTCATTGGTTTTTCTGACCTGTAGTTTTATTATTTTCACAAAGTTTGGAGCATATTAAACTATTTTTCTTCAAATATGCTTTGCATCTCTCTTCTTTCTCCTCTTTTTAAGGGTCTTCTATCACATGTATATTAGGCCACTTGATATTTTCCCATACAACTAATTTCTTTTCATTCTTTTTGTTCTTTTTTCTGTATTTTGTTTTGTATATATTCTATTAATATGTTTTATAGTTCTCTAATCTTTCTTCTGCAGTGTCTTATTGGCTCTGCATTTTGTCTAGTGTCTTTTTTAATCTCAGAAAATATAGTTTTTCCCCTCTAATTTTGATACTGTTCACTTTTTATCTTCATGTCTATATTTAACATGATGAATTCTTTAACTTCTTCAAGGTGACAAATATATAACTGTAATGACTACTTTAATATTTTTGTGTATTAATTATGTCATCTGTGTCATTTTATTATTTTGATTAACAAAGATTTTTTCCCCTCATTAGGATTATTGATAACTGGTTCTTTGGCTACCTAATAATTTTTATAGATGCATCAGCATCAATTCTACATTATTGAATTCTATTTTTGCACTCCTATAAATGTGAGCTTTGTTCTAGGACACAGGTAATTACTTGAAATCAATTTGAATCTTCAAGTATTATTTTTAAGCCTTGATAGATGGTAGCAGAATAGTGCTTAGGGCTAATTTTACCTTACTACTAAGGCAAAAGTCTTCTGAGTACTCTACAAGAGCCCCATAAATTATAAGGTTTTCTATTTCAGACTGGTTGGCATCTGCAAGCTTGACTGAAGCTGAAGAATTTATTTCCAAACTCACTTACGTTGGCAGAGGCTTCAGTTCCTTGCTGGCTATTGGCCAGGGGCCTCAGTTTCTCACTACATGGGCCACCTCCACGGGTTTAATAGAGTGTCCTCACTTCATGGCAGGTAGCTTCCCCCAGGTGAAATCTGAAGCAATATGAAAGCTATAAACCCTCTTTGATCTGCACTGGGAAGTCATACTCCATCATTTCTGCCAGTCTATTCATTAAGTCATGTAGTATAACACAAACTCAAGGTGCAAGGAATTAGGCTCTAACAGAGGAAGAAAATCTGTGTAAATTTAGAACCACCATACTCAGCCTCTGGCTTCCGATTATTCTCATTCTTCTCACATACAAAATGCATTTACCTCCTCGAAAAGTCCAATATTTTCATCACTGTATAGCTTCAGCTCAAACTCCAGGATGCTAGCATCTAAATTAGGTCTAGGTATGGATGAGGCTCCCTTTAGTGTAATCGTTTAAGTAAAGCTTCTCAACTTTTGCTCCTTTTCATATGAAGATTTGTGAATGAACAAGAACAATTATCTGCTCCCAAAACACACACAAGTTAATGATGAGAAAGGCATAAATAACTGTTCAAGGAACGGGGAATTATGCTCTACTGAAAAAAAATCCAAGAATTTATGTACATATTTTAAAACAACCACACCCATAAAAATAATTAGCTTTTGACATTTATGATCATGTTTTGTTCACTATCTTATTTTCATTCTAGTTCATGAAGATAAAAATGACAAGCCCTTTCAATCCTCCCTCATTTAATGAAATGTTGTATTTATAAAAAGGAGATTTTACTTGAGATTGTTCCTCAGGCTCCAGAACTTATTCTCTGAGGTTCCTTTTTAACTTCTATTTTCTCTCAAAATTAGAGTCAGTAAAAATACTCAGGATTTTGTCAATTCATCTCCTTTTCCCTCCACTATTACTGTGAATAGGGGCTGAACATAACTCTGCCTCACTACAATAATATCTCCATTTTTTTTTTTTTAGACCAGTGATGTCAAAGCAAATGTTGTGAGATTGTGTTTCCTTTTATCAACAGTATTGTCAGTGACTTTTGTCTGGATCTAACTTGATTTTTCAATTTTTTTACATTTTGGAAAAGGGAGACTGTGATATGATTTGACTTGTCTTTACCAAGGAAGGATCTTGTGGGTTTTAAGTGAGAGGATGTGGGCCTGGATTGGGACCTGCACTTTGTTTTGTGATCCCATTTTAGTATACTCTCTCCTACTTACAGCATGTTTCCTGAAGAATGAAATTCCTTTATTCAAAAAAGTGTTTATAAAATGAAAAAATGTATGGTTTTGAAAGCTGTGAACTACAGTACAAAAAGTGTATTTTAACTTTAACTTGAAACTTCACTCATGAATAAATTGATTTCAGTGTACAGGATCCTAAGCTTTGTGATTTGATGCTGATTTCAGTTATAGTTGAATGAGAATGAATTGCAGTTGCTACATACACTGTTTACTCCAAAATACTTCTAACTTTAGCTTGCTTAGGAAGCATCAGATATGTTTGGGCAGGAATCAGACACACCTGAATTTTTCTCATATTTTTATCACTCAAAGACATTGAGTTTGTCTAAAAAAATAGAATCCGAAGGTAGCCATGAGATTCTGCCTTCACATTCTATTTTTTAAAGTACATAGATAGCATTTAAGCCCATTTTTTCCCCTGAAATACAGCATATTTTAACTTCTGTTTCTAACAATTATAGAATTTTTATGTTACTTTTCATATCCATGATATAGATGGATAAAAATTAGGACCACAGTTTAGTTTGCAAATTATTGTCAACCATATCGAGTCTATGTTGACTTTATGTTTTTATTTATCTGTTTTATAGTGGTCTTTTAAAATTAAATCTCTTATTTGACCATCGCAAACTTTTCCTTTTTTATAGACATAGTCACTGAGATATATAGAGCTTTTAATGTATTTGGTATACAACAATCTGTTCAAAGTAGTGTTAAGTCAGGAACTGAGATTTTATGATTTTTGTAATAGCCTCTACTCCCCAAAACTCACCACAGCCTTGATTCATGCATTTTAGCTTATATACATATAGTTGTAGGTACAGATCAAAATTAGCCATGCTAATATTTACATTTTTTCTAGAGAACAAGATGAACTTAATACCTTTTCTTAATTATGCCGACCTTTGGTCCTGAGAACTGGTGACATCAACTTAGAAGAGTGAGTTTTGTTTCTTGCTTGTTATTGACTTTAAAAACCTTTTGATGAGAACTTTATATCTGCCTCCACTGATATCAGATAGGAATAGAATAGAAGACTGAAGAGGAAATATTTTTCATCCAGTGACATGTCAATGACATGAGTGACACAATAATAACTTTTTCCTGATTTCAGTCAATTACTCTGGAACAATAGAAGAGCTTATATTTTTAGAGATAGCTTTTGCCTACAGTGATCCCTGAAATGCAGACACAAAAATGTGGCTTGGAAACTGCATATAAATACCAAATTTAAGCACATACAAAACACTAAAGGAAATTACATAGTATCGTTTTGCATCAGCTAACCACCTGGTAATATCATGGAGTCATTCTTATAGTGAAGAATAAAATAACTATATAATGATAGATGGGAAGATGACATTTTATGTGAATTTGGTTTGAAAAAAAATTATTTTAAAGAGATTTTTTTTAAGTCAGTGCAAATTTGTGGCTTTGGAAGAGAGATAAAATAAAGGTAATATTATTTTAATGTAGTGTATAGTGTAGGATAGGAGTGTTTGGGGTACTTTCTGTTTTGTCTCAAGAAGGGATAACAGAATTTGGATTTATAATGGCTTTCAGATATTAAACATTAGGTAACACGGGACTGAAAATCCCAAGAGAAGAGACATAAGAATGCATAGATTACAACTAGAGACAGTTTCCATGTCTCACTGAAGGGAGGTGAGGCTCAAACAGAAATCAGCAGTCTCAAGGACTTCAGGATAAAGTGATGGTCTAAAGAAGCAGAAATAAAATATCTAAATGGTCTGTTATTTGTTTAAAGAAATTGAGTCTCTCCTTTAGTTTAATTTTATAAAGGAAACTTCAGTTACCAAAGGCTTCATCAGTGAATTACTTCAAACATTTAAAGAAAGAATGCTAAAATCTTATAGTTTTTATTTGAAAATTAAACATTTGAAAACACTTTCTGGCCCTTTACAAGGTCAATATGGTTCTCAAATCTGTCAAAGAAATTACAAAATAAAATTGAAAATTTTAGAAGAATATTTCTCATAAATATTGATATAAAATTTTTTTCAACACAATATGAAATCATTGCCAAGTAGGGTTTATTTCAGGTACGTAAAGAAAGTTAAATTTTCAATAGTTAATAAATAAAATTGGCTACACATTATGAAGGAAAGATGATTATCTCAACAGAAGCAGGAAAACTACTTGACAAATTCAACACCAACTCATGATAAAATTTAGCAAATTAGGAATAAAAGGTAACTTTATTAATATGATAAATTGTAGCTACAGAAAACCTATAGTAAACGTACTCAGTGGTGAAAACTGAAACCTCTTCCTCTGCAATTGAGAATGATTCCAAGGAAAAGAGAGAAATAAAAGTTGTAATTATTGACAGACGAAATGATTGTGTTGTGTTGAAAGTGAAAAATAACATAAATGGATAACTTTAATGTGTAAATTTAGCAATTTTGCTGAATATTAGTCAATATAAAAAATTCAATTACATTCCTATCTGTTGTCAATAAGTAATCAGATAATATTGTAAAAAATGCAATGCTATGTACAAAACAAAATATTTATGGATAAATGTAATAAAACATTTACACTGGAAACCACGGAATAATTTTTAAAGAAATTGAACAAAACTTATATAAATGCCAGGGTGTACCATTTGTTATTATATACTTTTCATGGATTGGAAGACCCAATATAATAAATCTGTTAATTCCCACAAATTCAATGACATACTAATAACAATTTCAGGAGAATTTTATTTTAAAAATAACATGCTGATTGTAAATTTTTTATGAAAATAAAAATTGCAAAAAAGATTAAAGGCAATATTGAAGAAGAGAACAAAATTGGAGGACTTATTTTATCAAACATCTTATCAGGCATCAATGCTTTTTATAAATCTACACTAAATTAAATAGTGGGGTATTCTCCAAAGAATAGACAAATAGCACTGGAACAAGAACACTGGGGAAAGGATAGTGTTTTCAATACATGATGCTAGATCAATTGTATGGCCACACAGAAAAAGTAAATCTTTATTTCCATCCCATATCACATGCAGAAATAAGTTTCCAATGAATTTCAAACTAATTATGAAAGGTAAAGCAATAAAGCTCATTAGACATTGAATCTGTTGGAAGAGCTTGCATTTTTAAAAAAATCACCTTCTCCCATTCCTTTTATTCTTCTACTTAATACCTATAATTAATTAATTAATTAGCTCTTACTATGTGCCAGGTACTATTCTGAGAGCCTTACACAGATAAACTTATTTAATTAGCATAATAACCCTATGAAATAAATATTTAACCCCCATTATATACAAGTGAGAAAATGAAGACAAAGATAGGTTAATGAAATTAATTCATTCACTTATTTCTATTTGCTTCTTAAATGTTTTAAAACAGCTTTTTAGCCAACGAGTCAGAAGTGCTGAATCCCAAGCCCGGATTGACTCCTTTTCCTCTGTGAGACCAGCTTTGTCATATAATCTCTCTAAGCCTTGGGTTCTTCGCACACACACACAAGTGTAAGATGTAGGGCTGGTATTATCTCTAGGAGTGGTGAAGATCAAATGAAACAAATTGTTTCATTCAAACAAAAGAGCTTTATGCACTATAAATTACATTTGAAATGTATTGACAATAGAAGACTTGCCCAAAGAAGAAAGGCAATACAGTTTAGGAAGCCCCAAGGTTTAAGAGTCAAACAGATGAGCATTTGAATCTCATCTCCTCCCCTTTCTAGTCATATGATCTTGATAATTACCTTATTTCTCTCAAACATTTCCTCATATATTTTGGAGATAGTATCATGCTGTCAATACATGCCAGTGATTATTATGTACCAGATACTCCTCTAAGTGCTTTACATATACTAACTCATTTAATTTTCACAATAACTCCATGGAGTAGGTATATAACTGTCATTTTCAGATGTCAAACTTGAAGCACAGAGAGGTTAAGTAATTTGTCCAAGGTTATACAGCTAATAAGTGGCAAAGCCAGGAAAAGTGTCAGTCTACTATTGTTTCACAGGTTTATTGTGAAATTAAACAAGATGACATATAGAAAATAAAATAAGTACAGTACACAACACAGTGTATGCACTCAATAAATAACTATTATTATTTTAATAAACTAGGAACTTATGCCTCAAGGATGGATAGAAGAGGAGTAATAAATTCACGGAATAATAAAATAGAAACTGGAACTGAGAAAAATAAGTGGAGGTGTGTAAGTATTTTGCAAGGAAAAGGGAATACTTTGGATGTTCAGGGAAAAGCACAGAGATAGGAAAAACTGAAAAAATAGCAGCAAGGATGATGTCACTCACAAATAGGAACTATCTGCCCTAATGACAATGAAGGCATAGTGGGTGTCTAGTGGGTTGAGTAAATATTCATCATTGGGGATGTTCAGAATCGGTAACTTGTTGCCATGGTTACGTTAAACTCTCTTAGAGGATGTCCTGATAATGGTCCTTAAATTAGCTTATCTTTGCAGCTTTGTGTGCCACATAGCAGTTATGTGCCTCTCAAGAGTGCTTATAAATAAGAATTTGTGCATCATCAGCCAACACAATCCTTAAAATCCTCACGTGTAGCTTCATAGATTGACTCTTTTGAATAAAACAGAGCAATCTGTCACTTGACTTTTCTATGACATTCAAGATACTGAAGTTTATAAGAAAAGATTGATTTAGACACAAGTTTAATGGAATTAAAAATGTGTGATTAATGACATCTGTTTTTTAGACATATCTGAAGTAAAATTAATTAATGCCTTATATAAATTACACTTTGCCTAAAAAGAAGGGTAAATCTGTTAAATTTTTTAAAGAGTTTATGAATTTAATACCTGGTGGATATTAGATCATATAATTGCATGATCTTTATTTTTATCTCACTATTCCCTTCTGATCCTTTCAGCATTATTTAAATACCGTGATTCCATCTTTCAGAGATATGACTTATCTGAGAAGCCAGATCATACTCAATTTCATTAGTTAACTTATAAAAAAGAGAATACTAATATGATCTTTAGTTAGTTTGTCCTCTAAGGCACCATACTATGCAATAAACTTGAGTAAACATTTTTCCATTTTATATTTTGATTTGTTGGAGAAAATAAAAAGAGAAAAGGAAGGGATTTATTTCCCTGGTAAATATTGTTATACGATGTACAGAAAATGCATATACATACATACCCCATAGAGCATTTATCTTTTAAATATGCTTTTTAAATCATAATCTTTTAAAATAAGTTTTATTTCACATCTACATGAAGACTAAGCCTAAAAGTATAAGGTATATAATATGAATCAATAGGAAGTTATTGGGGGGGAGAGGGAGGAGGGAGGGGGGTTTTGGTAATGGGCCACAATAATCAACCACATTGTATATCGACAAAATAAAATTAAGGGAAAAAAAAAGGAAGTTATATATTCATTTTGTGGCTGCAGTGATAACTTTCCTATTTCTATGCATATACATAGTTTTGTGTTATTAAGTACATTAGTATTCAGACATATTGAGAACACCTGGAAGGTTATAGAATTACATCTGTCTTGAATTCAGACTGATTGAGTGTTAATAACAATGGTCTTTTATACTGAGGATTGAAATTTGTTTTTTTCCCCTGTGACAACTGGTAAGGAATGTCAACAAATCCTTTCACTGTTGGTACTGTTTCCTGCTTAAAATACTGTGTTTAGCAAGCCTGGGGCCATCTACAGGAGCTTATACATATAATCTGGCGTGACCATTCAAAAAAGATATCTGAATTGTAGACATGTACTTTCAATAAGATTTAAAAATATATAGCAGGTCTTTTTCTATCTGAAAGCACTACACTTACATGTAGTGCAAATAGGCAGCATTTTTTTTTTTTTTTTTTTTTAACAGCAGCCACTAAACTCTGCAACTTCGGAATTTCCCCCTAGTAGCCAATTTAATAGAACAAATTGCTTTTGTGTAAAATTAGAGATTTAAAAGAGTGGGCCAAATGTTTGATTAACAATATGCTAGGGATATTACCTTAAGCAGAAAGTCTTCATCTTTATGCTACATTCTCCGATACAGCTTATTATTTATGAGTCACATAGAACAAAGCCATTGCCTATGAGGGTTTTAATAACTAAATCAGATAATTTGTTTTTGTCTTTTATTTTTTTAAGAGAAACATGATTATACCTATTTATGGGGGTACAGAGTTGAATGTCAGTATTTGTGTATAGTATGTGATGATCATATCAATATTATTAGCATTTTCATCATTACAAATCGTAATTATTCTTTGTGTCCCTTACCCAGTTACTCCCTAACCCCCCTCCCACTCCTCCTTTCCTACCTCTAGTGGCTATAAGTCTGTTCTTTCCTTCTGAAAATTCAATATATTATTGTGTTCTTTTTCCCTTCCTTCCTTCCTTCCTTCCTTCCTTCCTTCCTTCCTTCCTTCCTTCCTTCCTTCCTTCCTTCCTTCCTTCCTTCCTTCCTTCCTTCCTTCCTTCCTTCCTTCCTTCCTTTGCTCCCACTTATGAGTAAGGACATGTAATACTTCTCTTTCTGTGCCTGGCTTATTTTACTTAACATAATTTTCTCCAAAGTCATCCATGCTTCTGCAAATGGCGGAATTTCATTCTTTTTTATGGCTGAGTAGTATTCCACTGTGTATATATACCACATTTTCCTTATCCAGTCATGTATCAATGGACATTAGGTTGGTTCCATATCTTGGCTATTGTCACTAGAGCTTCAAAAAACATGAGAATGCAGGTATCCCTTTGACAGGATGATTTCCATTCCTTTGGGTATATACCCAGAAGTGGGATTGCTGGATCATACGGTAGTTCTATTATAGTTGCTTGAGAAACATCCACACTGTTTTCCATCATGGCTGTATCAGTTTACAGTTCTACCAACAGTGAGGGTGAGAAATTTGAGATCAGGAAAAATAGAGAAGACCTCTCAGTAGTGAAGAGGAAGAGTATAAGGAGTGTAGTTGAGAGTTAGGGAAAGAATCGGGTGTTATAATGATGTTGAAAACTAAGGGGAAAAAAGAGTTATAAAGCGGGACGGTCCACAGTGTAGAGTGCTGCAGGCATATTGTTTCAGTTTCCTAGGACAGCTTTAACAAAATGCCAAACACCGAGTGGCTTAAAATAATAGAAATGATTGTTTCACAGATCTGGAAGACAGAAGTCTGAAATCAATTTTCTGCAGGGCATACACTCTGATGATTCCAGGGAATGGTAATTTTTTTTTTTTTTTTTTTTGCCTCTTTCTGGTATTTTCTGGTAATTTCTGATATTTTCCAGCAAACTTTGGCATTCTCAGGCTAATAGATGCACCACTGAGTCACATGGCAGCCATCTCTCTCTGAATGTTCACATCATGTTTTCTCTCTGTGTGGCTGTCTCTGTGTCCAAATTCCCCCTTTTAGTAATAACATCCATTATATTGGATTAGGACCCACCCTATATGACCTCATTTTAATTCTATTACCTCTGTAAAAGTTTATTTCCAAATGAGGTCATATTCTGAGGTACTGGAAGTTAGGACTTTAATATTCTTTTTTCTGAGGGACACAATTCAACCCAAAAAGGGTACAGACCAGAATAGCTGAGAGGAGCCAGAGGATGTATAGATTAAGTTGTCATTGGTGAACTTTGAAGAACTAGCCTATATTATATTGGTGAGTTTGGGAACTAGATTGCTAGAAGCTATTAAGGTAGAACACTTTTTTAAGAAATTCAAGGTGATAAAAAGAAGGATAAAAATCAGAATAGCTTCAGAAGATTGGAGAGCTAACATTTGTTTTAGAGGATTCAGTATCCTAACAGTGAAAAAGAAACTGAAGAAAATACAAGAGAATAAAACAACTGATAGAGCAAGTCTTAGATTTAAAGTAAGAAGTAAAAAGAGAAGCAATGATTATGACAGGTGGAGGGAGGAAACTTGGTCAAAAGGAAGGGTATATTTTCCCTCAAAAACTATAAGAAAGAAAGAGAAGTCCCATAGGGTTGTGAAGATATTTCACATTTGATTCAGAATTTCTTGGGAAAGTAGGATATCCATTATGTGCTTATAATAGAACAGTAAGGATTGTGTATTGGACTTAAGGCTAGTGAAAAAGTGTGAGGAAAAAAAGCCAACCTTATAAATTTGCTTTCGTACCAACAGTAGAAGAATAAAAAAAAAAAAAAAAAAAAAAAAAAAATATATATATATATATATATATATATATATATATATATATATATATATATTCTTCAGCAAAGAGTACCAACTTGAGGTTAGAGAGCATGATTTATAGTGAATTTCTTTTTCTTTTTTTTTTCTTTTCACTTCTCAATATACATTGTAGTTGATTTTCGTGTCTCTTTACCTGTTCCTCTTTCCCCTTCCTTCTCTCCCCTCCCCCACGAAATCATATCTGTTCACTTGTCTTAACAAGTTCAAGGATTTGTTGTGATTGTTGTGTCTTCTTCCTACCTCCCACCATTTATTTGCTTGTATATTTATTTATTTATTTATAGCTCCCACAAATAAGTGAAAACGTGATATTTCTCTTTCTGTGCCTGACTTGTTTCACTTGATATAGTTTTCTCTATATCCATCCATGTTGTTGCGAATGGTAGTATTTTATTCTTTTTTATAGCAGAATAGTATTCTGTTGTGTAGATATACCACATTTTCCATATCCACTCCTCTGATTATGGACTTTTGGGCTGGTTCCTACTCTTAGCTATTGTAAATAGTGCTGCGATGAACATTGGAGAACATGTACAACTTTGACCTGATGATTTCCATTTCCCAGTAGTTGGATAGCTGGTTCATATGGTAGATTTATCTGCAATTGTTTGAGGAACCTCCATACCATTTTCCATAGAGGCTGCACCATTTTGCAGTCCCACCAACAATGTATGAGAGTTCCTTTTTCTCCACAACCTCGCCAGCATTTATCATTCAGAGTCTTTTGGATATCAGCCATCCTAACTGGGGTGAGATGGTATCTGGGTGTGGTTTTGATTTGCATTTCCCAAATGCTAAGTGATGTTGAGCATTTTTTCATGTGTCTGTTGGCCACTCATATATCTTCCTTTGAGAAATGTCTATTCAGCTCCTTTGCCCATTTTTTAATTGGGTTACTTGTTCTTTTGTTGTAAAGTTGTTTCATTTCCTTGTATATTCTGGATATTAATCCTTTGTCAGATGTCTATTTTGCAAATATTTTCTCCCACACTGTTGGTTGTCTTTTCACTCTGTTGATTGTTTCTTTTGCTGTGCAGAAGCTTTTTTGTTTGATATAATCCCATTTGTTTATTTTTCCTTTGGTTGCCTGTGCTTTTGGGGTCATATTCATGAAGTTTGTACCCACTCCTACTTCCTGAAGTGTTTCCCCTATGTTTTCTTTAAGGAGTTTTATTGTTTCAGGGTGTATATTTAATTCTTTAATCCATTTTGAGTTGATTTTGGTATATACTGAGAGATATGGGCCTAAGTTCATTATCCTATATATGAATATCCAGTTTTCTCAGAACCATTTGATGAAGAGCCTGTCTATTCCCCAGTGTGTAGACTTGGTGCCTTTGTCAAACATCAGATGGCTGTAGGTGTATGAGTTGATTTCTGGGTTCTCTGTTCTATTCCATTGATCTGTGTGTCTGTTTTTATGTCAGCACCATGCTATTTTGATTATTATAGCTCTGTAGTATAGTTTAAAGTCAGGTAGTGTTATACCTCCAGCTTTATTTATTTATTTTTTTTGCTCAGGATTGCTTTGGTTATTTGTGGTCTTTTGTTATTCCTTATAAATGTCTGGATAGTTTTTTTCCATTTCTGAGAAAAATGTCATTGGAATTTTGATGGGAATTGTATTGAATCTATAGATCACTTTCAGTAATATGGACATTTTCACAATGTTAATTCTTCCAATCCAAGAGCATGGAATGTCTTTCCATCTTCTTGTGTCCTCTTTAATTTCTCTCAACGGTGGTTTGCAGTTCTTTTCACAGAGATTTTTCAAATCCTTGGTTAACTTTATTCCTAAGTATTTTATTTTTTTGGTGGTGTTTTAGTCCATTTTGTGTTGCTGTAACAGAAATATGGGAGACTGGGTGATTTATAAAGAAGAGAGGTTTATTTGGCTTACAATTCTGGGACAGCTGCATCTGGTACGGGCCTCAGGCTGTTTCTACTTATGGCAGAAAGTGGCAGGCAGCTGGCGGGTATAAGCAGATCACATGGTGAGAGGAAGCAAGAGAGAGAGAGAGTGAGAGAGGAGGTGCCAGCGTCCTATAAACAACAAGCTCTTGTGGGAACTAATAGAGCGAGAACTCACTCATTACTCTCCCCTCCCCCAGGGAGAGCATTAATCCATTCATAAGGGATCTGCCCACATGACTCAATCAGTTTCCAGCACTGCCACATTAAGGATCAAATTTCTACACGAGTTTTGAGGGGACAACACATCCAAACTCCATCAGGTGGCTATTGTAAATGGGCTAGCTTTCTTGATTTCTTTTTCCGCATGTTCACTGTTGGAGTATAGAAATGCTACTGATTTTTGTGTGTTGATTTTGTATCCTACAAATTTGCTGAAATCATTTATCAACTCTAAGAGTTTTGTTGTAGAGGCTTTAGGCTGTTCAATATATCATCTTCAAACAGGGACAGTTTGACTTCATATTTTCCAGTCTGGATGCTCTTTATTTCCTTCTCTGATAGCTCTGGCTAGTACTTCCAACACTATGTTGAATAGGAGTGGTGAGAGTGGGCATCCTTATCTAGTTCCTGTTCTTAAGGAAGATATCAGTATCATCCTGATGGAGTTTGGATGTGTTGTCCCCTCCAGAACTCATGTGGAAATTTGATCTCCAATGTGGCAGTGTTGGAAACTGATTGAGTCATGGGGGCAGATCCCTCATGAATGGATTAATGCTCTCCCTGGGGGAGGGGGAATTAATGAGTGAGTTCTCGCTCTATTAGTTCCCATGAGAGCTCATTGCTTAAAAAGACCCTGGCACCTCCTCTCTCTCTCTTGCTCCCTCTCTCTTGCTTCCTCTCACCATGTGATCTCCTTGTACCCTCTGGCTGCCTGCTACTTTCTTCCATGAGTACAAGCAGCCTGAGGCCCACGCCAGATGCAGCTATCCCAGAATCGTAAGCCAAATAAACCTCTCTTCTTTATAAATTACCCAGACTCAGCTCATTCTGTTATAGCAACACAAAACAGACTAAAACACATCCTTTTCCGGATGATAATGGCAGTGGGCTTATCATATATGGCTTTAATTGTGTTGAGATACTTTCTATCTATACCTAACTTGTAGAGAGTCTTTAGCATGAATGAACATTGAATTTTGTCAAATGCTTTTTCAGCATCTATAGAGATGATCATATGGTCTTTGCCTTTGATTTTATTGATACGGTGTATCACATTTATTGATTAGCATATGTTGAACCAATCTCACATCCCTGGGATGAATCCTACTTGATCATGGTGTATAATTGTGTTTGTGTTGTTGTATTCTGTTATCTAGTATTTTATTGAAGATTTCTGCATCTATATTCGTCAAGGATATTGGCCTGTAGTTTCATTTTTTTGTTGTATCTTTGTCTGGTTTTGGTATCAATGTGATGTTTGCCTCATAGAATCAGTTTGAGGGAATGGCCTCTGTTTCAATCTTTTGGAATAGTTTTTAGAAAATTAGTATCAATTCCTTTTTGAATGTTTGGTAAAATTCTGCAGTGAACCTGTCCAGTACCGGGCTTTTCTTTGTTGGGAGCCTTCTGATAACAGCTGCAATCTCATTTATAGTTAATGGTCTGTTCAGATTTTCTATATCTTCTTGCTCAGTTTGGCAGTTTGTATATGTCCAGAAATTTATCCATTTCCTCCAGATTTTCAAATTCATTGGCACATAGTTGTTTATAATAGTTTCTAATGATTCCTTGTATTTCTGAGGTATCAGTTGTAATATCACCATTTTCATTTCTAATTTTTGTTATTTGGGTCTTCACTTTTCTTAGTCAGCCTTGCTAAAGGTTTGTCAACTTTATCATTTCAAAAAACCAACTTTTTGTTTCACTGATCTTTTGTATCATTTTTTGAGTTTCTATTTCATTTAATTCTGCTCTGATCTTAATTATTTCTTTCCATCTACTAATGTTCAGTTTGGAATGTTCTTGTTTTTCAAGTTCTTTAAGGTGAAGTGTTAGGTTCTTTACTTGCCATCTTTCCGTTCTTTAGTACTGCTTTTGAAGTATTCCACAGGTTTTGGTATGATGTGTCACTATTTTCATTAGTTTCAAGAAATTTTTTGATTTCCTGTTTAGTTTCTTCTTGCACCCATATTTCATTAAGTAGAATGTTGTTTAATTTCCATGTATTTGTATAATTTCCAGAGTTTCATTTGCTACTGATTTCTAATTTTAATCTATTGTGATCTGAAAAAATATGTAGAATAATTCCAATTGTTTTGAATTTGTTGAGACTTGATTTGTGACCTAACATGTGGTCTATCCTAGATAACATTCCACGTACTGATGAGAAAAATGAATATTCTGAAGTTGTTGGATGGAGTGTTCTGTAGATATCTGCTAAGTTGATTTGGTCTAAAGTATTTTTACAATCTTATGTTTCTCTATTGATTCTTTTGCCTAGATGATCTGTCCAATGTTGAGAGTGGGGTGTTCAGGTTCCCTGCTATTACCTTAATGCTCAAATATCCAAATCATGGATATTCCAGAAGGGGAGGAAAAAGGAAATGGCATCGAAAACATATTCAACAAAATAATAGCAGAAAATTTCCCAGGTATAGGGAAAGTCACAGATCTTCAGATTTGGGAGGCCCAAATATTCCCAAACATATTCAACCCCAAAAGGTCCTCCCCAAGCCATGTTATAGTCAAATTGACAAAACTCAAAGACAAAGAGAGAATCTTAAGAGCTGCAAGAGAGAAGTGCCAAGTGACCTATAAGGGAGACCCAATCAGACTAATATCAGACTTTTCATCAGAAACCCTAAAAGTCAAAAAAGAATGGGATGATATATTCAAAATGCTAAAGGACAAAAATTGCCAGCCAAGAGTACTTTACCCAGCAAGGCTATCCTTCCAAAATAAAGGAGAAATAGTATATTTCTCAGAGAAACAAAAACTGCAGGAGTTCACTACCACATGACCAGCCTGACAAGAAATTCTCAACGGAAAACTGGGTTTGGTACCTGAAAAACAACTATCACTGCCATGAATACTCAAGAAAGAACAAAACCTACCAGTAAAACAAAAATGCTAACAATAAATAGAAAAAAATAGTTTATCTACCACCCCAAGAAATCACCAAATACAGAAGACAAACAGAAAATCAGAAAGAAAGGAACAAAGGATACTTAAGACATCTAAACAAAAATCAATAAAATGCTAGGAGTAAATCAACACGTTTCAATAATAACTCTAAATGTAAAAGGATTAAATTCCCCACTCAAAAAACACAGACTGACTGACTGGATTAAAAAGATGGACTCAGCAATATGCTGCCTTCAAGAGACCCACCTCACCTGTAAAGACACACATAGACTAAGAGTGAAAGGATGGAAAAAGATATACCATGCAAATAGAAATGAAAAACGAGCTGGAGTAGCTATTCTTATATTAGGTGAAATAGACTTTAAACCAATAACCATAAAAAAAGATAAAGAAGGCCAGTATATGATGATAAAAGGATCTATCCATCAAGAAGACATGACAATCATAAATAAATATGCACCCAACATCAGAGCAGACAGACTTATAAAGCAAACACTATTAGACCTAAAGAATGAGATAGACACTAATGCCATAATAGAAGGGGACCTATAATGAATTTCATCAGCATAGTTATGTGATTTTTTTCACTAATTCTCAGCAGCCCGAGATAGAACAGGATGCTGACTGTAGCCATTATGGAAACCTGGGATTGGCAAGGAGTATTTGAGGTAGTAGAAAATCTTTAGTAAAAATGAATGCACAATAATATTTTTGACATTGATCCCAGAGTTTGTTAAAAAGGCAAGGGAGATGATAAAATGCAGGACGAACTTGGGGAAAACAAAAAAGAAAACATGCAGAGTTTGTGATGAAAACCAAACTCAACTTTAGTAGCAGTAACTTAATGAGGGTAAGAAGGAGATTTTAGAGCTTGGGGTCTTAGATCAATGTTGAATGTTGAGGAGGAGAAATGCGTGGCTAGCCTTGTGGATTGTCAAAGTCAAGAGATTTTTAGGAGAAACTGTATTACAAAACTCACCTTGATACAAATGGAGTACACAGTTTCAGAAAATAGACAAAATGGACAAGTGGAAAAAGGGGACAAAGATCAAAAAGTCAAACTCTTTTTATAAGTTTGTTAATGTGAATAAAGTAATTCAATTATTTTTTATCAGGGTGAGCTCATTTTCCATATAACTGGCATAACTCATGGCAGAAAATTTTAAATAAGTAAAAATGTACACACATACTGCATAATTTTTTTTTTTTTTGCTTTGCAAAACTGAGTGAAGGGTGGGTGGAGGAATTATTACAGAATGTTTAATTGTTAATGGGAAATTGCGTGGGTAGCTTGTTTAATTGCTAGGCAAATTTTAATGAATAAATGCCTCATATTAGAGGGTTTCTGTAAGGGTTATAAATTGAAGTCATTTTTTTATCTCACTTTTCATATCATAAACTGTGAAGAGTTGTCTAGGGAAGATGGGTTATCCTTGGCCTTAGAGATCTGGGTTATATAACCTTGTCTGCATGGTAAGTTGGTCAGACAATGCAAAGCAAGTACAAGCAGAAAATTCCTTTGTTTTTCTTCTCACCACAATTTTAAACAAGATCTATCAAATCTTCCCTGCCTATCTTTAAATAGCATCTCAAACAGATCACATAACTTTCCTTTCTCTTTAGACTATAAAACTAGTTTAATTTCCAGTTGTGAAAATACTCGGTCTAGTTTAAATTAAAATTTCCATCTCACATCCAATTAAAAACTTTCCCCTTCTCATTACCTAGGCATGACTTGTGTCTACTTTAAAAAACCACCAATAAGCCGGATGGTGGGGTGGGGAAGATCAATTTTTTCATCACTTTTCCCTTCCTCCTGTTCCTTCCCACCTCCATCATCTCTCTTCTAGGGCTGGGGCAGGAGGTGGGGAGGAAAGAGTAGAGAAAGAGGTAAAAACGGTTTGTACTACACTGGTGCTGTCAGTGGTTTTCTGTTGGTTGACATCTGTTTTTAATCACTATGATTATGGCAGGTATTTGAAACCTGAAATAACCTTGCAGGGTCCAGGGAGACTTTCCCTGAGGTCTGTTGTTACAGCTCTACTGGGATACTCCCTCTTTGACCGACCTCCCTCTTTGACAGAGTTCTTTAAAGTGCCTGTTGGGAAAATATAGGAAAAATGGTCAGGGCCCCTCAGATGTTCAGAATCTTGTCGAGCATTTGATGTAAATAGGCATATGCACTCAGGTGTTTTTTGGTTATCATCTAGTGTAATTGCACATGTGCTCCTATGTGTCCTGGGGTATGGTCTTAAGTATAAAGAGGAGTGGCTCTGATCCATGGCTCCTCCCATCTCTGGGATGCAGCCCCCATAGGGGAGCATGGGGAGGCCACTGCTGCTGCTGCTAGTGTCCCTGGGACCCTCTGCAAGGCCACTGCCACTGCCGGACCTGTAAGCTACCGGACCTTGTAAGCTACTGCCACTGAGGAAGCTGAGGACTGAGCTCATGTCATCTGCCAACAGCTCTTGGAATCTTTCCCAATTACTTAGCATGGATCTGCATGTGAGGGGTCTGGTGACCCAGTCTGTACAATGGGTTTGAAGGGTCTGAGCCCTAGCTCTGACAATATAAATGGAAACTTAGTATAACTAATATAATGAAACATTTTGGCTTTAGTTATGACTTGCCTTACTTTACAGTGCCTCATGCCTGCTACCTTCTGAACGTGTATCGTTTGTCCACTGAAAACTCATGCATCCTTGTCTCACCAAATAGCAGGAGATGCTTTGTCTAACTTCTGACTCCTCCTTTCTCATCCTGCCAAGGGACAGTTCCAGCCAGCTTCCTGCTTTTAGACCTTTCAGTATGAATAGCAGGTACCCTTCTCTGCGTTCTTGTTTTCTCTTAACATGAGGTTTTCTCTGCAGCTTCTCATCTTACCTTCTACGTGACAGGAGCAAAATGGGCTCTGGCAAGCCTCACATTGGGTAACGAGAGCCTTTCCCCTTGTGTGCATTCTAATCCTAATAAGTAGTTCTCCTGGGGTAACCATCACTTGGCTTAAATGCAGACAGAAGACTATGCATTCACTTCTTCCAGGAAAAGTAGAAGAGAGTAAAGCATTCTGCATATGTAAGAATTCTTCAACCACTCCATTCTAAAATTTTCAGTCTTCCCTTATATAGAAGCTTAAGGGTCATGATACTCTAATTGGTTTTGCTCCATTTTGGTAAGCATTGCATGGATGATTTTATTGTCACTCTTTAGAACTTTGGGGGTACATTACACCTATTGTTCTCAGCTTTGAAGTTTTAGCTGAAAATCTGAGACCTCAGAGACAGTACCAAACTTTCTCTGCAGATTAATTTTGAATGCTATTTATGTTAATCCTGGAACTGAACTTACACATGGAGAGCCATAACCTACTTAGCAAATAGCACAAAAAGAAGGAGAATATCTAAGTTGGTCATCATTTTCTACTGATGAGAATGAGAACAATTCACAACCTTTACCAGGAAAAGAAAAAAAATAGTAATTTTCTTAGGGCTAGAGATGGAGATATCTATTGGTTGGTACTGACTATTTCTTTTAATTCAGGTTGGTATGCTGTTGCATAGATATACTTAATTTAAGCTTCTTGATTGCAGGGCTTATGCTTTTTCCATAGGATGGGACCTTCAAAGTAAAAGAGTGCTTACAGAGTTGGCACTCAGATCATAATAACGAAATACGAGAGTGATCTTTAGAACTTCACAATAAAGATTTAAGTCCCCCTTTATTTTCTATAAAATATTGATTTAATAAACACTTAAATAGCATTTACTATGTGTCAGGCACTGTTCTATATGCTTTATAACTCATTTAATTCTTATAATAACTCTATGAGGCAGTTACTTTTACCATTCCCATTTATTTTTTTTTAAATTTTAATTTATCAATATACATTGTAGTTGATATTCATGTTCCCTTACCAATTCCTCCTTTTTCCCCCTCCATCTCCTCCTCCTCCCCACCACCCCATTCACATCACATTAACCTGACCGTTCTCATTTCACTAGAGTAAACTGAAGCACAGGGATCTTAAGCTTGCGCAAGGTCATACCTCACAAAGTGGTAATGCTGGGTTTTGGGCAGACGCAATCTTACTCCAAAATGTGTGTTCTTACTACTATGCAATGTAGACATTTACTTCTAAAGGGATTTTTTTAAAAATATTTTTTCCAAATACATCTCTGGACAGAGATAGCTACCTGGGAACATAGATGATGCTATACAGATTCATGCAAAATTGCTTTTTCCAAAATTATGTTTTGGTAGGATAACTTGAGACTCTTCTGACAATTATAAAAATTATTATTCTTGAGATCACAAATTTCTTTTTTATAAGAATCTCATAGATAAATTTCAACCTGATCTTTTGTTTAATTAAAACATAAATGGGAGGAGGAGGAATTGGTCAAGGGACACAAAAATCAACTACATTTATATTGATAAATTTTTAAAAAAGTAATTGATTATACATATTTGTGGGATACAGAATTGAAAATCAATTCCTGTGTACAGTATGGGATGATCAAATTAGGATAATTAGTATATTCATCATTACAAAACATAATCATTCTTTGCAACCCCTGAAGGGATTTAAATTAGATTAAAATAAGAGATGCATTAAAAGACCTTCAAAATAAAAATTGAAAATCCAAAGTCATGAAGTGAATGAAAGAAGAAATTATTACAGTGGAGTGTTAAGTGCTAAATTTGGCTCTAAGGTTTCTAACGGGCAAATCATAAAGGAAAATAAGATGAATTAGATAGCTCTTACAGTCTCATTCACATATCAGAGAACTTTGAATTTATTTGAATGAAGAAACTATCTCTAGCATTCAATAAGAAGTTTATATCAGGAAGATCTTTTCATAAGAAATGTCCCATAAATGTTTTACAGATTATATAGAAATTTTATGTCCATTACATCTTATAATAAGAAATAAGCTGAAGATAATAACATTTAACATTTGTGAAGAAAATTTTAAAGAAAACTAATTTTTATAAATATACCTGGCAAACTTCTATTCCTCCTTAATTTGATGATAGACTGTAGACAGTATAGAGGAGTTATTTTCATAAATTTTGCTCATCTACTTTCTTTGAAAATCTTCACAAATAATTTATCCCCTTGTATATTTTAAATTGGCATCTTATTTTTTCTATAACAAGTTTAGCTAATTGCATCAAATGCAATTTCTAAAATAATTGTTATTCAAAATAAAACTGTCATATTTTTAAATGTATCCAATAGAATCTTATTACTCTAGTAATTTAATAGGTACCAAAGTTGATTTTAAGATATATGAGTAAGCTCTTTTTAGCCAGTCAAAAATTTTAATTTCTGCTTCAGAATTCCATTCCAGTATGCATACAGAATATTTACATTTTTTTCTTGAAAGTCTTTTATTAATCATCTATTATGTCTCTGCAGTAAATGCCTATCTACATATCTAATTTTATTTTAGCTTTTTAAAAAATTTCCTGAATCATTGGAATCCAAGTTTTAAGAAATTTCTTTTCAATCAACTATTATTGTGAGTGCTGTTCATGTATATTATCAGAACAAATATATAACAAATTTTGATAGTTAATTACTAAACAGAAAAAGTCATGTTAAAATGCATCTGTTGGGCCGAGCCCGTGGTGCACTCGGGAGAGTGCGGCGCTGGGAGAGCGGCGACACTCCCGCCGCGGGTTCGGATCCTATATAGGAATGGCCGGTGCACTCACTGGCTGGGTGCCGGTCACGAAAAAGACACACACACAAAAAAGCATCTTTTAATGACACTTTTTTCAACTAATTCATGTATTTTTGGATTAATGTTTCTTATTGCTAGAATTATATAGGGTTCAGTTGAAATAAATTGCAAGAAGAGAAGATTTTGAGCCACTAAATGCAACACGTACAAAAATACACTAAGGACTGTTTTGAGTTCATTTTTAAAGTAGATCCTGCAAAATATTTCTATAAAGGTATTCTAATAATAGGTTCATGGTAGAAATGAAAAGTTTTTTAGAATTCCAACTAAGTAAAAATCTTTGTAATTCAATAAGAATTTTATAAAAACTCATAAAGATGTTTTTCCTATGAGCCTGAATAAATGTTTGAGAAAATATATACAACACTATTTTCCCTACAGTGTACAGTCCACTTACTGAAAAATCTAATGTTGATCTGTTGAAATAAATGCAGAATTTATTTTATTACATCTTCCTTGAAATCATGGCAAAAATTATGTCACTGAAACATAGACACTTGTCAATGAGAATCCCCTCCCAAAATTCTTTCTCATTACTGAAAATGGTAAAATCGTACAGAGTGTGCATTGTAGCAGATTGATATTTTCAGTATGATTTTTCAAATTTTAAGCTTTCTTATTTTTAGATAGATTGGTAAATATATAAAGCCTTACAGTGTGTCTGTCACCTGGATGAAATAAATTTCCACTAACGTGGAAATTTCTACATTTTGTACTGATAATCTCTTTGTTCTCGTGATACTCTTTAAAAACAATGGATTCCATAATGATAGTCAAGGGATAGAACAGATAAAGTTATTTTTAAAATTATTTTATTTCTACTATCTCTTCAAAATATATCTTAATTCAGAACCCCCAAATTATGTTTGTGAGATTCATCCATACTGTTGCATGTAGCTGTAGTTCATTTTTTTTTGTATTGTATTTTATTATGAATGTCATTTTTTCATCTTTAACAAAAACATGTAAAAACCATAGTTTTATGGTGCCTTTATTAAAGAAGTCCCTCTGATACCAATATTTGAATTGCAGCCCCCCCCCCACTTTTTTGGTGACTTAGATCTTTACATTCCAAGGCATTATAGAATAAGGAGATTTGAGACAGTTAGGGAGTATGAAAAGAGTGAGAATGAATGGAGAGGTTAGAAAAAAGGAAAGCCTGCATGATTTTCCTACGGCAGATATTTTATCAGTCAGGTCAGTTTAAGGCAGGAGTGTGTTATTTCACTGAAGATCTAGAAATTGACTATTTGAGACTGTGAACCACTTGGAAATTTTTGTGTACCTTCAGGGGTACATATATAGTACTAGACTTCAAGTCAGATGTTTAGTGTATCAATTTGACTTTGGAAAGGAATGGATGTTGAGACTGAACTTATCTGATGAGTGTTTAGATGTAAAAAATTTGTTCATTGCTTTTTTTCATTACCTCCCTCTTCACCACCATCTTGAATTTAACAACACAGATTAGTTTTATCTATTTTTTTGAAGTTTGTATACAGCATACAGTACGTATTTTTGTGTGTATCTGAGTTCTTTCTGCCAAGTTAATTCTTAGGAGTTTCATTCATGGTGTATGTCACTGTAGTTTATTTCTATTTTTGTATTCATTGCATTGTATGAACACACCACGATTTACTTGTCCATTTCACAGTTGATGGAAACTTGAGGGTGGTTTGCATTTGGGACTTTTGTGAATGATGCTGCTGTAAACCTTCAAAAGTTCATTTGTCCAGTAGTGGTAATTCTCATTACTAGCCAGAGAATAGTACTTTGGTTCCTCCTCTTATCCCTTCTAGTCATGGGGCTGGGGGGATTCCCTGTAGAGGAATTTGCCTAACCATCACTATGGGAATGAATGTTCATAGAGAATGCTAAGTAGAATTTCCAGGACTAGAAAACATGAAGCTACTGTATACAATTACTACTGATGAAAACAAATTTTATTCAACCAAAGCAGCACACCAGTTAGAGCTGTTTCTCCACAAAATTCACATTTCAAAAATATGAGCAAAATTTGCAGCCATATATTTACCTTATTTTACCTAGTAGAATCTAGATGTTTTATTGAAAAGGCAAATCATTAGGAAAAATTCCTAGAAATGGAATTATTGGATGGAAGAGCAGATACATTTTCAGACTTCTGATAAAGGAACAGTGACAATTCACACCCCATCACCAGTGTGTTAGAATGCCAATCTCCCTTGCTAATGCCACATGTTATTGATCATTGCCAATTTAATTGGCTGAAAATGTGATCTCTGTGTTGTTTTTATTTGCATTGCTTTGATTGCTAGTGATGTCGAACAGTGTATCTGATATTGAGAGCATGAAGTGAGAAGGGGGGAGCTAAGAGATAATTAAGCTGTTTGTTTGTTCTTTAAATGTTCACATTCTGATTTCTGTTATTGAAGTGTGTAAGAAGCATTCAAATAAGGCTACCCCCTTTATCATCTACTTATTTCTTCTTCAACACTTTTTCTACTTAATTATCTCCCTATTTTCCCAAATTTCATATTTCTAGATGGAGCTGGAGGCAAGAGACATGGAGGGATGTCTAGGAGATATGAGTAGATGGAACCAGCTACTACATTTTCATTTCCTCCTCTTCTCTCCTCCTTAAATTTAATATTAATCAGGCAATAATACTGTGTTAATGCTATTCTACCTTGCTGGAAAAGTCACAGTACCCAAATTTTAAAATATATTTTGTTTTGTTGCCTTAGCAGTAATAAAACACAAAGAAACCACAATTGTACAACAGAAAGTTAATGGCAGACCATTTTTTTTCTTGTGTTCTGGCACTTTGTATATGGTAGGCATTTTAAAAATGTTGAAAGAATAAATGTATGACAAAGTGAATTAATGAGCAAAAAATTGTTTACTTGAGAGATATAAATGCTAGCAGAAAAAAGAAATTTACAATCAAGTAGGGAAATCTAAACTGATTTAGATATTTTGTATGTCCACTGTTTACTAAAAATGTTAGAAATTTGATTTATTAGATAATCAGTAAGAAATAAACTATAAAATAAATAATATATTTTATTTTATCCTTTACTATGTCAGTTCATGTGCTACTGTGGTTTGTCAAAAGTAAATCCAAGAGTTTGGTGGGAGATTGTTGTTGAATATACAATTACTGTGACTTAGTTGGTAATTCGATTAAACATCCTACGGTGATAGAAAATTTATTCAATATATTATCAATAAAAAATCTGCGTTGATGGATATGCATGACTTCAGATACTTACCAGTGTTGTTACATCGAAACTAAACAACCCTCAAATTTGTGATTACAAATGTATAGATGAAATATTAGGAGCACAATTATAACAGCAATCATGCAGTATAAATTACAAAGAAGTTACATTACAAAAATAGCAAGAATTAGATTTCCATAAAGGAGTAAAAAGTGTGGAAATGGAGAGGAAATTCAAAAATGACAGATGGGGATAAAAGACAGAGACCCACTCAGGTTAGCTTAAGTGACTGAAAATGTTTGTAAGATGGATACAGAATTAAAAAATGAAAGTAAACTCTTAGCAGGCACATGAAGTATTGGCACACAATTTTAAAGGAATTATGCAATCATCCTTTTTGAGAAATGAAATGTTTAGATGCAAAGCAGCTCAGGGAACCACCTCAGCAGAGGGCATTCTTTATTCCTCTAAAGCTTCACCATTATGGAGACTCAAATTATTTCCAATTTCAACTTCAACAACTCTTGCCTTTGCAAACTAATTAATTCTTCACTTTCTTTCTTCTCCCGTGTCGCAGTATATCTTTAAGACTTTCACTTACTTATGGCTTATGCAGGCTTTTATTGCTTCATGAGTGCTGCTTATTGGCTTCTCTCCTTATATATCCAAATGTGCTCACACTATTACCTGGTTCCTATTTTGTGTGCTTATATTCTAAATTCAATGAAGGAGCACCCAATTAGGTGAAAGAGTTATAAAATATAAAGCATTTCTGGTGGAACTCATGTCAGGAAAACTCAAGAGCCATTTCAGGAGAATCTCCACTAGTACTTATTTGTTATTAAGTGTTCTAGCATTTGTCATGAGAGTAAAAATTTAGGCGAAAAAAAAAAAAATGCTGTTTTGTAATCAAAATCCCATCACCATCAGTCTGTTTCTGTTGCTTATAAAAAAATACACAGAACTGGATAATTTTTATGAAAACAAAACTTATTGCTCACAGTTTTGGAAGCTGGGAAGTCCAAAGTGGGGAACTCATTCAGTGAAGGCCTTGGTGGTGGCTACAGTGACAGCAGGGTAAGACATTGCAAAAATGGTGGAGCAGAGAGAGAAACTGTCCTTTTGAAGCCCTGCAAACCACACCCCTGACCACCATTTTTAATCCATTCATTACAGCATGGTCCTACATTCTAATCACCTCTCAATGCCTCATCTTTCAATTACCATAATAGAATTTCCCATCCTGAACAGTTACAGTGGGGATTAAGTTTTGGGGGGACATTCAATCCAAGGCTCTAGTCGAGTTATTTTGATGGAGTTCTGAGATTATGTACATGTGAGGACACTCTTAGAAAAAGGTTGTTGATAAGAGAGGTGCATTAAAATTTCCCAGGAGTTTGTGGAACTGGTAGATCCCTTTCATGGTGTGCTTTCCAACTTATGTTAATGGTGATAAAAGTCTTAAAGTCTCAGCAAAATAAAAAAAGCTGAAACTCTAAAATAGTTATCATTTTAACAGAAAATCACTTAATACAATGCTATATATTATCATTTATTTTGCCAAGAAAATGTGGTTATAATGAATAACATTTGAATTAATTGAAGATAGTATTAATAATGTTGGTGTTTTAATAGTTTCTACATAATCACTCTATCTGATTCAAGTGCAGTGATAAAATAAACATTGACTCTACCTTTAATTTCCTTAGTAATATCATACTTACTCTACATTAAAATAATAATCAAGCAAAAGACCACAAACATCAGAAAGTCACCTTTGTAAAAATTAAAATGACTTATTCAGAAGAATCCTTGATTTTTATGACAGAGACCCTTATTGTAGAAGCAAACTTTTAATTTAGGAGGTCAAAGAATTGGTGATTTGGGGGGAGATTTGACAGTAGTAGCTAGTTTTTAAATTAAACATAATAGAGTTTATTTTGAAAGTAAAAATTCAGTTATCAAAGTCATATCATTGTTTTGCTTCTGAAATTTGAAACTCTCCCTTTCTCAGTTTTCTCAGTAAATAAGTCTTCAGAAAAGGAGAAATGTGAGCTTTACTATGTGTTCTTATGAACTGGTGAATGTTTTCCTATTTAAGGTTAAGTATTAAGTAGAGTGACATGTGGCTGTACTGTTCGTACACCCCCTTGTTAAGTGACATATTCTTCCATACACTGTTTGAAATAATAAGTGAGCAATTTGAATTAAGTGTAGGTGTTCGTAGCATTTGCAGAATTTTCCACATTTTGCTCTTGGCTCTTGCCGTTACTTTTATCCATTTTAAAACTAAAGCTATAGACATTTCAAGTGATGCCCTGACTGATTCCTTCAGAATGCCAGGGTAGAACAAGCTTTTTCCATAAAACAAATACACAATTCAGTTTTGAGAAGAATTTCAGGATGGTAGTAGTAAATCTAGGATAGGTAATTATGCCTATTATTGCAAGAAAATCCCACCAATTTTATTAAATAAGAAACAAATGAAATACAAAACACCTTAGTTTATGTGTAGCCTGTGTTCTGCATCATTCTGTTCATATTGATATGCTCCTGATGCTTTCACGTGGGACTTTCTCTCAACCTGATAAGCTCCTAGAGGTTAGAGACCCTGTTTTACATTTCTCATCTCTTCTCATTAGTGCTTGGTGTAGTGCTATGAACATAGTTGTTTTAATAAATGATTGTCTGCTAAGTAATTATGGGATTATGCTTGAGAGAGCTCATGCATGAGTTGGGTTATTAAGCAAGTAGTAATTAAGCAAGTGAAGTCATACATACCCTCAGTCTAGTTTTAACTCTTTCTCCTTCCATCTAATTTTGTTTGCTGACAGTGTTCCCTAGCAATAACTAAACAAGTCTTCAGCTATTTCTGCCTTGTGTATTGTAAGAAAACAACTAATGATGCTTTCAGTGAGAGGAAACTGAAATTTAATTCTGAGGTGACCGAACATCAAGAAGAAGGAATTGCAAATTTCAAGTTGTTATGGCTACTGACATTCTGAGCTTAAACAGGTGTTAGAGAAATTTATTAGAATTGAAGACTTTTATGAATTTTTACATTTTATTAAGTATTTTGAACAGTTCTTATACAATACTAATCAGAAACTCTTGTTAGAGGATAAAATGGGTGTTTATGACTCAGAAAATATCCCAGTTTATGAGAATAGGAATTAGTTAAGAACGATCCACTCAAAACTAAGCAAATAAGCTTATAGATGAAATAACCATATAATCGATTTTCCAAACTAGTCCCTTTTAAGAGTGAAAGGGAGTGGCTCCACTACACAAGGACAATAGAATCAACATTGTGAAAATGTCCATACTACCCAAAGTGATATACAAATTCAGTGCAATCCCCATCAAAATTCCAATGACATTTTTATCAGAAATGGAAAGAACTATCCAGATATTTATGTGGAATAACAAAAGACCACATGGCCAAAGCAATGCTGAGCAAATAAATAAATAAATAAATAAAGCTGGAGGCATAACACTACCTGACTTTAAACTATACTGCAAAGCTATAATAACCAAACAGCATGGTACTGGCATAAAAACAGATACACTGATGAATGGAATAGAATAGAGAATCCAGAAATCAACCCACACACCGACAGCTATCTGACCTTTGACAAAGGCACCAAGCCTATACACTGGGGAAGAGAGTGCCTCTTCAGCAAATGGTGCTGGGATAACTGGATATCAATATGCAAGAGAATGAAACTAGACCCATACCTTGCACCATATACTAAAGTCAACTCAAAATGGATTAAATAATTAAATATACACCCTGAAACAATAAACCTTCTTAAAGAAAACATAGGAGAAACACTTCATGAAGTAAGACTGGACACAGACTTCATGAATATGACCCCAAAAGCATGGGCAACCAAAGGAAAAATAAACAAATGGGATTATATCAAACTAAAAAGCTTCTGCACAGCAAAAGAAACAATTAACAGAGTTAAAAGACAGCCAACAGAGTGGGAGAAAATATTTGCAAGATATAGAACTGACAAAGGATTAATATCCAGAATATACAAGGAACTCAAACAACTTTACAAGAAAAAAACAAGCAACCCAATTAAAAAATGGGCAAAAGAGCTAAAAAGGCATTGCTCAAAGGAAGATATACGAATGGCCAACAGACATATGAAAAAATGCTCAACATCACTCAGCATTTGGGAAATGCAAATCAAAACCACACTGAGATACCATCTCACCCCAGTTAGGATGGCTAATATCCAAAAGACTATGAACAGTAAATTTTGGTGAGGTTGCAGAGAGAAAGGAACTCTCATACATTGTTGGTGGGACTGCAAAATGGTGCAGCCTCTATGGAAAATGGTATGGAGGTTCCTCAAACAATTGCAGATAGATCTGCCTTTATGACCCAGCTATCCCACTGCTGGGAATATACCCAGAGGAATTGAAATCATCAAGTGGAAGGTATACCAGTTCTCCAATATTCATCACAGCACTCTTTACAATAGCTAAGAGTTGGAACCAGCCGAAATGTCCATCATCAGATGAGTGTATATGGAAAATGTGGTACATCTACACAATGGCATACTACTCTGCTATAAAAAAGAATGAAATAGTGCCATTTGCAAGTACATGGATGGACCTAGAGAGAATTATATTAAGTGAAACAAGTCAGGCACAGAAAGAGAAATACCTGATGTTCTCACTTATTTGTGGGAGCTAAAAATAAATAAATAAATACACAAAAATACCAGGGGCGGGGAAGAAGACACAACAATTACAAATCCTTGAAGTTGATACGACAAGCATACAGAAAGGACATTGTTGGGAGGGAGGGGGAGAGGGAAGAGAGAGGGAGGTTTCGGTAATGGGCCACAATAATCAACCACATTGTATATTGATAAAATTAAAAAGAAAAAAAAAGAGTGAAAGGGGGCAGCTCCACTACACAAGGACAATAAGCGTAGACAAAGAGTGTATTGAGTAAAGAAGGGAATGACATTATCTTAAATATAGAGGAGTTATAGGAATACTTAAAATAGTATTACATGTATATCAGACTCCGTTGGAATATATTGAGCGCTTTTGGGTACCACATTTTAGTAGAAATACTGCTCAGTATAGTGCATTTAAAGTGAAAATTCTAGAAAAGAGAATATATGTAAAATTGTTGAAGAATCTGAAAACATCTAGCCTGTGTAAACAAATACATAAATAATCATGATAGTCATTTTAAGTAGTTGAAGCCATGTCACCCTTTCTGTGGATGAGATGTGCTTGGCCCAGGTACATAGGATATAACTGGATCCAGTGTGTGGGTGATACATGAAATCTCTCAGTACAACATAAAAAGAGCTTATGATATGGTGTCATGTTTTAGGGAATTTGAGTTCCCTTAGGTTGGAATCACAGCTTAGCTGTTAGTTATCTAGGTGACCTTGAGTAGTTTGATTTCCTTCTGTGTCTCAGTTCTCTTATACTTAAAGGGATGACTCTAAAGATATACATGTAGTCCTCTTCTCAAGTTCCCCAAGACTAGCCATGTCAGGAAACTTTTGATATAAAGAGCGGTAGCTAGAGCACTAAGATGTCTCTGGGCATCTCTCTCCAAGTGCGGTTATCATCATTTCTCCTTAAACACATTGGTCTTGTTTTAACATGATAGCCCAGATGTACGTTCACAGTCCAGCTGACACCAGGCTGGGATATCTAGAAAATACTTGAGTAAAACAAGGAAGACGGAGTAAAACGAAACAAGGTAATCTAGTATTTAGAAAAGCAGATGGAGGTTCAGCTCAGAGTCCTGCACTAGGAAATTCTCCATCAGCTTCATTGGGCAAGTGTCATCTTGAACCCACACCATCCCAGAATTTCTTCATGCTCTGAAAAGAACTCCAGGTCCTAAAGCTGAAAATTTCTTCTCCCTCCTATCTAACACCTACGTTTCAAGCAGAAGAATCATCCTTTCCAGGCTTTTAAATAAAGGCAGTGTCTTTATTTCAGAGAAGACCATGTCTACCTCCAGCAGTGTGCCCAGACCCTCTAGGCTATAAGAAAAAATCATTATTTCAATATATTATGAGGATGAGTTTTACAAACATTTCCAATTGAGTGTCCCTGACAGAGAAGGCGATCAGCGGGGCTCTGTGTGTGGGCGTGTGTCCGTGTTTACTTATGCAAACTTTGAAGGAGAGATGAATGTAACGGTGTTTGTGTGTGTTTGTCTCTATGTTATCAGACTTAAATGGTCTGGGGTTGTCCGCAGAGGCTTCTGCAATGCCTTCAGGGCATTTCCCACCTTCTCTTGATAATTCCTTTCTTTTGTACCAATCTTCTTAGCATCATTGCATTTTTCTTCTGAAAAAAAAAAAAAAATGCTCTCTTCTTCTCTACCATGTGGCCAGGCTACAAATTGTCCAAATCTTTATGCTCTGCTTTCCTTTTTAAATTCTGGCTTTACATCATGCCTTTTCTTCCATAACTGAGCATAGGCTGTTGCAAGTAGCCATGCAGCTTCCTGAATGCTTTGCTGCTTAGAAATTTCTCTCACCTAATATTCTGATTTGCAACTCTTAAGTTCCAACTTCCACAAAGCCCTAGGGCATGGACACAGTGCAGCTGAGTTCCTTGCCAGTTCATAGCAAGGTTAATCTTTGTCCCAGTTTCCAATAAGTCCCTTCTCGTTTACATCTGAGACTTCCTTAGAGTGGCCTCTATAGTCCATATTTCCATAAGCATTCTGATCACCACCATTTAACCAGTCCATAAAACATTCCAAACTTTGCCTGGCTCTCTTGTCTTCTAAACTCGCACCAGCATCTAGGCTTTTTCTAGCCTATTCCTCCAAATCCCTCCAGCTTTTCCTCAATGCTCAGTTCCAAAGCTGCTTCAACATTTTCAAGTATTTGTTATAAGCAGCAATCAATTTTCTGGTACCAATTTTCTGTACTAGTCCATTTTTGTTGCTTATAACAAAATACATGGAACTGGGTATGGTATAAAGAAAATAAAATTTATTTCTTGCAGTTACAGAGGCTAGGAAGTCCAAAGTCCAGAAAACAATCTGGTGAGGGTCTTGGTTGTGGCGATAGTGACACAGGGTATCACATTGTGAAATGGCAGAGCAGAGACAGAAGAGAGAGAGACAGACTCCCCTCTTTCTTCTTTTAAAGCCCTCAGAACCATGCCCCTGACCACCATTTTCAATCCATTCACTACGGCAGGGTCCTACAATTCAATCACTTCTTAAAGGCTCACCTTTCAATTATCATAATAAGATTTCCCACCCTCAACAGTTACAATGGGGGCCAAGTTTCTAATACATAAAACTTGGGGGACACAATTCAAGCTTCAGTGAGTTTTGGGGGGGCATAATTAAATCCACTACACTTCTGAAATAAATGTGTGATACTATGGATAATGTCAGATTAGCTAACCCTGATATTACTCCTGTTATTAGGACTAATAGCTAATTCTATTATTAATCCTGTTATTAGTGAGTAGAACCTGGAAAAAGGCACAATTACTAGAACTAACCTAAGGGACATATTGAAATACATTCAAGGCTAGAACAAGATAGTAGAGATCTGTGTTGTTCAGTATTGTAGCCACCAGACATATGTGGCCATCTGAATTTAAATTCATTAAAATTAAATAAATAAAAATTTAATTCCAGACTTGCACCAGCTGCATTTCTAGCTGTATTTCAAATACAGATGGAGAACATTTTCATCAGTGCAGAAAGTTGTATTGAAAAAACTGCTATAGTTAGTAAAATCTTTAAAAATGACAATGACAAAAGCAAAGCCTAAGGCTGATAGACTTCACATTAAACATTCTAAAGCACAGACAAGTAAGCAACTAGCACTCATTGATACAAGCACGGAAGGGTGAAGTGTTTAAACAGACTATCTCAATCTCCTTACATTTTTTAAGGGCACTGGTCCAAATGGGTTGCATTCCAAGGGCAGGGAAATATTCATAAATAGAATGGAAAAAGAAACCACTGACAACAATTAAGATGGATTTTCATAACAAAAAACTTTAAAAAAATTAAAAAAAGAAAAATTCTGAAAACTATAGATGAGGGCCTTTGGTGGGCATAATTATATAACTGATCCAAAAACTTCAAAAAGCAGTTGCATCATAAGCCAACTTATGAGAAGAGCAAATAATGGCAAAATACCTGTGAATTGGATCACTGTATCAAAAGAATGTAATAAAGACCTTTAAGATGTTTTATCTTCCTTGATAGTGATTTTCCTAGGTGATCTTTACTGGCTCTTAAAGTTCAAAAATATTAGACTTTTACTACTGAAAGAATACCCTGGAGTATAATATTTAGAATAATTAGGTGGAGAAAATAACTTTACTTAAAATATAATCACTAGACACATGGTAATTTTTGGCATTCCGTAAAATCAGATTATATGTTGAGTTGTGTCATGTTTTATATTTTTATCAATGAATAGAATGAGTGAATTCATAAGAGGCAAGCATATCAAATTATCAGGTGACACAAAGCTGTGAGGAAAAGTTAATATATACAATGTTTGACTTAAAATTTGAACAGATTTAATAATTCAAAACTATTAAGATTCAAGTTAAAAGATTTTTTTTAAAGATGATTTTTAATGAAGAATCTTTTTAAAGGGCCTGAACTTGTATTCCTTGAGAAGTTGTGAATTGCAGACTCAGGATTCAAACTAATTTCACAACCTAGAACTCGGAATCGAGTGAAACAAGATGATTATCAGCGATGTCCTAGGATTCAGCCTGAAACAAAACTAGCTGTGCTGGTACATCTCCTCCTGGAAATGACACTCTCCTGGTTTTCCTTCTACTCTACAGGCCACTCGTGTTCTCTTTCCTAGTTCCCTCATCCCTATACCTCTTACTATTGGAGCCCCCAGTTTCTGTGCCTCTGATTCTAGTTCCCCTTCTTCCTTTAGGGAGTGATTACTGATCCACAGCATTAGTTCCTTTATGTATGGGTTCTTCCCCAATGTTAACTCTCAAGCCTACACCTGTCTCTGGACTCCATGTTCATGTCTCCAGCAGCCTACGTGGATAAGAATCCTCTACTGGAATTTCCATTAGAAAGCTCGTAATTAACCTGACTGAATTCCCAATTTTCTCTTTCAAGCTTGCACCACCTTTAGTTCCCCACCTTAATTAATGGTACTTC
The DNA here is from genome assembly GCF_027409185.1 of Cynocephalus volans. NCBI lineage: Eukaryota > Metazoa > Chordata > Mammalia > Dermoptera > Cynocephalidae > Cynocephalus > Cynocephalus volans. The sequence goes on along the minus strand of NC_084460.1, from coordinate 216,890,169 downwards.
CATTCTTCCTGTAGTTCAGGACAAAAAACTTTGAGTACATCCTTGACTCCTCACTTTTACTCATGTCTCAAATCTGATTAATCAGAAAATTATGTTCAAATAATTCCTTCAGTTTTAGGTTTTTAACATCTCTAATACTGCCACGCTGATCCACTCTACCATCATCTCTTCCCTGGATATTGCAATAGTCTCTTAACTGTCTTCCTGTTTCCACCCTAGCAGTATTCAATGTCTTTTGAATTCTGTAGTCTGATACATTTAATTTTAAAAGGATATTCCTTCTTGGCTCAAAATTTTCTAATGGTGTCCTTTCTTACCCTGAATATACTCCAAAAGTCTCTTTACATGGTCTACACTTTGCTTCTCCCTATTACATTTCTGACCTGATGTAGTGTCTACCACCACAGTGACCCCCTTTTGTTCCAGACCCAGTCTTGTCTCAGGGCATTTGCACCCTGCCTATAATGCTTTTCTTTGAGATATCTTTGTAGCTCACTCCTTTATATCCTTCAAATTTTTGTTTAAACACTACTTGTCTGTAAGACTGTCTCAATTCCTTTATGTAACATTTCAATTTCAGGGAACATGGTCCTACCCACACCTTGGTTTCCAACTTCTAGCCTCTAAAACCATGAGAGAGTAAATTACTGTTGTTTTATACCATCCAAATTGTGGCAATTGGGTACGACAGCCCTAGTAATCAACTATACCAACATAGAACAATTTACTTCACAGACTATAGAGAATGGAAGAATCTGATCAGGTGAGGCATTAGGAGCTGAGTTGAGCAACACCCTGAATGCTGCAGTCGGAGGCCTTTTGACTACACACTGGACCCAGGGCCAGAGCATGGATGGTGTTCCTGACACATCAGCCCAACCTTCCTGACTCTCCCAGGTGCATCACTGGGGTTCAGCTGACCCAAGGCAACATAGAACTGTCCTTATTTGACAGCTGCTCCTGAAAACACTGAGGTCACAGCTTGGCCCAGCAACTGTTTAGGGGTACAGGCAGGTCTCACCTGTGGTCCTCTCCAACCCCGTGCAGTGTTTGGCACAAACCATCAGTGCCTGTGAAGACAAATCCAGGGAAAAAAACAGATCTTTACTGGATCAATGGAACCACTGGATCAATGCCATGTTTCAAGGAATCCCTCAGGCAAAGAAAGGGCAGATAGAAGGACACCAGTATTTTGATGATCTGCTATGTTTGATCCATATGTTCAATACATAGCATATGGCATGTTGTTTACTCCTAACAATAAGCTTGTATGTGAAAATTTTTATCCCCATTACAGACGAAGAAATTAAGGTTAGACAAATTACTTGCTCAAGCTTAAATACTGTAGGATGTGAAGCCAGAGTTTGAATGAAAGTCTGTCACTTTTTCTCTAAAAACATTTTTAAAAAATTATTTTTAAAACTCAGTTTACAGAAATGTGGTTCAGATTAAGAAATATAAGAACCTTCTATTTTCTGCACTAGCACAAACTTTTTATTTTGCATTTATATCTTTGAAGAGGGCAGTTGGAAAACAGTGTATTTCAAAGATTCTGAAGAGAATGCTAAAAAGTTTAAAAAATAACTTAGAGATCATAGATATAACAGAGTAGGAAACGGGGTACGTTAAACTAAATTAATGTAGTTCACATTTTTGAGGTGTTAAATGAAAAAATGAATTAAACTTATGAGTAGATTCTGAAAGATGAACTAGTAGTAATAGATGAAATTTACTAATCCAGATTCAATGTTTGAAACACTATCTTCAATATCCTATAGAATTGCTATTTAAAATTGTCTGGTCTGTAATGGTCAGTAGGAAACTTCCTTTTCTAGGGAGAGCTCAAGCAGAGGCCAGATGGTTAACTGTCTAGAAAATTATCAAATGAGATGTGCACTCGTGAGGCTTGTATATCCCATTTGAATTCTAATATTTTATACATTTTTTCTATTAATGAGGATACATCTATACACAAATGTGGCTATGTGAGTAGCTATATGTATAGGTATAGTACAATGATTATGTTTATATATGTCCATATAGGTGTATATAAACACACATGTATATGCCAGTTTTATTTTTATGGACATTGGTTTGATCCTAGACACCACCTCGATGCATACAAAGCTCATCTCATAACAACTTATGCCTGGGTTCAGAGTTCAGATACTGCAACCTGTTCTTTTCCATTGTTTACTTCTTCATGGGGACATGAAATTCTATGCACAAGGTCTTTGAATGATAAGCATGACTTGGGGCCTTAAAGATCTGACCACATTGATAAGCATTTCTATTAACCATTACTTACTGCTTAACCTAAGTTTTAAATGTTCTCCAATACAAATTCATTTTCCACAGAAAACACAATTATAATTACAGTTCTATTTTACAAGACATATTTCTGACTTATAAGTTATTTCTTAAACTTTTCCCTATTCAGGCAATTTTATGGAAAATGACAGACATCAATTAATCTTAAGGGTGTGAAGTTTACATGATGAAGCATGGGTTTTTCTTTTATTCACTGAACTAGGTCAAAAGGAAGGAGAGAAAAACATCAGTGGGTTGGTGAGATGAGTAAAGTTTGTATTTTCTATCATCTCAGAGAGCAGGTGTTATAGTTACTACCTCTGCAAAGGCTGTAAAAGTGTTGGGTGAGAATTTTCACATGTATTCCAGAAAAGATTCCCTTATGATTGAACTGCTTCCAAAAGTTGATGACATGGTTTCAAAGAATCACTTAGTTTATTGAATTTAAACATTCACATGTGTGTCAGTTTACAAGCGTAACAATTGTAAAATGACTCCATACCAGCTTTTTAAACTGTAAGGTTCATGGGAATTACCTGAGGAGCAACATATAAATGCAGATTCCTGCCTGACCTCCAGATTTTCTGATTCTGTGGGTCAGGATAAGGCACAGAGATATGCTTATTTAATGAGCACACACTCTCACCTCTCTCTACCACCGTAGTATA